>NW_025106631.1:10065000-11265000 GCF_013123115.1 Colletes gigas | reverse complement strand
TTTCGTCATAATTGTCGTCGCTGGAATTTTTGGAAAATGACCTAGCTAGTTAATTTCCTTGTCTTGCAATCGCAAACAACCAAGACAGAGATAAAAACGTCGATATTGTCTATCTTCCCTGTTTTAATTGCAAAACAAGGAAACACATAGAGTCGCTGTGATGTCGTAACGGGAAAAGTCGCTCGCCTGTTTCCAGTCTAATATCGAAAGGGTTAACGAAGCAATCAAAAGTCGTTGGGAAGCGATCGATGTTTGGCGCGTTACATGTGACTCTCGCGAAACAGTCGGCTAATCTGCTGAAATATATTATTACGGTCAGGTCAGTTCGAGCATGTGTCGTTAGAAGAACGCCATTTTTCAGTTTTATCCCCGCCAGTTTCTTAGCGGAGCGTTCCGGCGACGAATGCGCAGGTGGTGTCGCGACCACGTTTGCAAAAAGGCGGAAAAGGAGCGGTGATATATAGACACGAGGCGAGGTCCGCTCGGCGCATATAACGTTTCCGTCGGTCCGTTCGTAATCCCCGACTTACGGTCTGATAAAATCTCAATTTATAAGTGTCCCACCGGCCGCAATATCGAAGACCGAAGGCTAGATAGGCCATTCTTACCGGGAGTGTATGGTATCAGGGACGCTGGTATTACTCGTAAGCACGCGACTACTTAGCATGCAAATGCATGAAAGCAATAAACTACTCAATACAGCGTCGGGGAATTCGCCCGATCGATTTAGCCCCGCGTACTCCAAATTTAAAAGGACACCAGCCAGCCCACCAGAGTAGCGCCAATGCCTATCCAACTATGTGGTCTGTTCAGGTTAGGCGCACCTGGATCTGACTCTCCAAATGAAGCAACCGCAACCAACGATAATCTAGGGCCTACTGCATCGTCTGCTGATGGGACCGATGTCCCCTATAATAGAAACGATCACAGTTCAAGCCACTGTCGACGTATTAGCTCGTTCCTAGCTTGTAACGTTGATAGGAGTACAATGATGGGTAGAAAGATTCGATCGTGTGATGAGGCACGTGATCCTCAGCATATAGGCGCCGCACACTGGAGTATTTCGCCTGAAAAGCTGCTCAAAACTATTTCAAAATATGGTCGATATTTAAAATTCTTCAAAATTTATTTGATATTAATAAAAAAAATATCTTTAACCTTTAGACTTATGATTCAATTCCAAATAATTTTTCAAACGTATACTATTTAATTTTGTTTAAATTTGTTCGTACAAGGAATAGGCACGAAAAAAATAGATTTGTTTTGCGAATAGTGAATGTAAAAATAGGTTGATTTTAATTTATAAGGCTTGATGACGAGTGAGTGGCCTCATAATTGTAAAACTTGACATCAAGAACTTGTGACGAGTCAGACACGTCATTGTATGGCAAGGGGTTAAAGCTTAAACCTATGACCCACTATTCTTTAAATTGATATCCAGGGGATAAAAATCGCTCTTGCGGAGAGGTATATCAATCTAAATTTTTGGGAATGTTTAAATTGTCGAAACTTTTCTCTTTATCTGATATTGATAAAAAAAAAGTCATTCTAAAGCTTGTACCGCCTGCTTTCCGAACCTGTGACCAGCTATAATTTAAATTTGTGTTTAAGAAGTACAATTTGTAGAACAAAGAAATACTTAAAAGTTTTTAAAAATTGCTGATAAAATTAATTAGTATAATTTCTAATTATAATTTATATTATAATTAATATAATTTTAATGTAATTACACGCACTTAATGTGTTGCGGTGTATTTTATAAGAAATTTTATTATAAAACAAATATGAAACGAAAAAATTTTTAAACGCTTCACTTTATTTGTTTTTAGTATGACAAAAACAAATAAGTGAGCAAAAATTGTTTACGAAACAATATATAATTTCTATTTTTCGTTACCCAACTCAGATTTCTGCCAAACACTTTGAAATTATTTTCCAAGTTTCGTCATTTTTCATAATTAGCTTAACAATTATTTGTGTCCAAATGCAAAGGTGTCAAAAGGTACCTGTTGGTCGAAATAAGTATGTATAAAATCGCGGTAGTAATAGTGTTAATTTTACTTAAAGCTAACATTTTTAATCTTTTCGTATACGAATTTTAAGCGCTATTTTTTATTGAGTTCCACTAACTGATTTTTAATATATCGGAGAAAATCAATGTATAATTCTATAAATATACTCGTCATACACATGTGGGAATATGTGTTACATGGCATAAAATCATCAACCATATAGTTCAATATACACACACGTAGAAACTGTACCACGATTTTGAAGACATCTATTATTTCATGTTAAACCATTTCCTAATGTATGTTACTCTAATTAAATTATTAAATAATGTACACGACAAAGTGTTTTAATCAATATATTCATAATTTTCAATTGATAGCATCGAATAGTTATTTATAGTTTTTGGAAAATGTTACACTATAATAAAATAACGGGAATTGACGGGACGTCACCAGTCAAAGAATAAAAGTATCGTTTTCTGTTATTGATTTCTTTTTAAGTCGAAATACTATTAAAGCGATGTGCCCAAAAGTATTGTGACGTACTCTTCTCTGTTAATTAAGCTCAGTCTAGAGTATAGTAAATCAGTGCTTTGCTTGAAAAATGCCTTAAAAACGTGTCAGCAATTCAGTATTGCTGGCTTCTTTTCTTTAACTGCGTCTCACGTTGATATCCAATGTTGTTTATATTAATCTCATTAGTTCTCATATTTGAACGTTAATTAATGCAGTTAAAATATTTCCAATCACCGATAATACGTGACCAGCAATCGAAGATTTGAACATTTGAAAAGTTCTTTGATAACGAAGTATTGCAGGGGTCGGTTTATCGGTATAGCAATAATTTTTAAGCGTGCAGCACGATAGGTAGAAGCATGAATGCGTCGCGGTGAAGTTTTTATTCGCCGATCGATTCGCATAAAGACTCCGATATTCCTGGGTGGCGGCTAAGCCTCGGCTCAGCCTCGAGAAGTTAGTACGATAATTAGGAGACGGTATCAGGAGAAATAAATCTCCACGCCGTTCGTATCAGGGACCGTTAGTTAGTCTAGCGTAACATGAAAAACATGTGCAAAAATAGTACTCTCGTTCTCCGACGACTCCTGAAATCCATACCTGATTCGAAGAAATTTTCAGCCTACCAAGATTCCCAACAGATTTTTCGCAACGTGTCAGAGTGTGCATTACATTTTTAAATAGAATACTCATCTTTCATGTTCTACACTGTATCATGGTTTCCATACTTGTTTTATTGCAGACAAAGCAAAACTAATTTTAATTTAGAGAAACTATAATGGTTTATGATCCTGTTGATACGATATAAGAAACCTTATGATAGTACGGTATACAGATCGTGATAATATTTCTAAAAAAATATGGATTTAGTCTTTATAAGAATAGAAATGTCACACGTAGTTATCGATCTAGGTTTCTTAATCCTAAGAATAAATGTCATGATTATAAAACTATGCAAGGCTTTACAATTAAAAACAAATCCAACAAAAAAAAATTAGAGGATTGTTCATATCGATCAAACTTCTTCGTGAAGCTAACAAAAACAAAAAATATAAATAATTAAAGGACATAATAACGGGATAGGACAATAATCCTATCTTGCTCCACGTTCCTCTACATAAAGTTCTAAAAATATAGGCATGCGTAATAATATTGCATTGTTTCTTTCAAGGATACGCATATTTGAAAACGTAGATATTTTCATTTTCAAAGATCGAGATCAGTCCGAAAAGTCTAGATAACTGCTGCTCGATGGAGCACGGTGGCGTTTTCCATGGACTATCATCCAGTTCGACAAGGACTTGGCTTTTAAAAAATCGACGAGTCACGCTACCGGGAAAGGACTCGTTAAATAATGGCCGGTCGGCAGACGTCTCTCATTAAATTGTTAGGTCCGCATTAACGATGTTCAGATCACAATCTATTCATTGATCGTTACCCCTAATGCGTTTCCAATTAATGTCTGACCCACGACATTCTCCGCCGCAGCAATTTGCCAGTTGTACACAATACGAACATTGCACGTCACTCTTAACCGTCTGTAAGACGAAGCATTCAGTTTTAACTAAAACACTTATAGCTTTCCAAATTTTTGTAAAAATTAACCATCGATAAAGTTTACGTTCTATTTATCGTGTGGCAATTAATATAATCTTCGTACGTTGCTTAAAATAATTGGAAAAACTTTAGCTTAAGCATGAATTTAGTATTAGGTTTGGGAAAATTCAGCAAATATTAGAAATGAGAGGAATGCTGTGTATTTACGACTATAGGATTTTAGCTGAGTGTTCAGTTTGTATAGCATAAGTAGCTCTCGAAATGCTAATAACCTCGCTTATACATAGGGGAGAGTTGCCTAATGCGAACAGGTTGCCCAAATCATACATCTACAATTTCTTTATTATTAATGAATATAAACACGATCTAGCGATGAAAAATATTTTATGATGAAATAACTGAGCAGTGAAAAATAGAGACAGAATTATAATATCTTATTTTGTGCGTGCTACACAGATTTTTAAAAATCTAGAACGATTGATATAATTTTCGACTGTATTTTACGTTAAATATAACAATGTAACAAATTTTGCATATCTTTTCTTGCATCGACAAAAGGAATGGAGATCTTTGAGATACTAAATTAAAAAAAAACTGTATATACATATATGTATATGTAGATATTTACAAAACAATAACATGAGAGACCTACTTCGGTAGTAAAGGGGGAGCAACGAGACAGCAACAAAAGTTCATGTAAATATGTGCTACATTTGGCTATGTTCTGAAGTTCCAACGATTTTTGTAGCACGGTAATGTGCAGCTGTTCACCATTTGCAGAAAGTGCTAAAAATGGCCACTCTTAAGCCAACATGCATATCTGCAGTTTTAAAAAAGGAGCCCAGACGTTAAAAAATTCCAGGCATTCGTCGGATTCCTTTGCACCATTATAGTATTCATTGACGTAGTATTTCAACACCGATAATGGGTGTTGAATAAAATTATTGTGTCTGTAAAATAATGCCAAATATTTTCAAAGTAGTGAAATGTTTGATAAATTTTGATCTGTGTTCTTCATTTCCACAGTTCATGGTCAATATTTGCAAAAATTACATCTTTATTTTCCGTTCTCATGTAATGTTCTACTCTCCCTACCTACGGCCGAGATATGTAAACTGACCTACTCGTTTCTGAATTACTGTGACTTAAAGATTTAAGAAAAGAGTTCATCTTTAAACAGTTTGTTTAGCAAGCATACGAATGTTTATAATTTTTATTGTATTATGTGAAGTATTATAATGTATTGAAACGTTTATACAGTACTGCAAAATAATCTCTTTCTTGAAATTTAAATTGCATTAATAAAAAAAAAAAGTAGTGAAATAATTTTCTTCAATATCCCTATAACATTTTAAGGATAAATCTATACTTTTCTTTATTTTCGTGAATATTATTCTTTCCCTTCCAACTCTATGCATGTTTACTCACAGTATGGCAACGCAAAAATAAGTATTGGTATAACAGAAGAATGAATATTTTTAATCTTAGTAAAATAATTATATATCTGCAGTCTATCGCATAATATCAAAGTGTGAAGTGTGAAATGGGTTTCGCGTGCCTGATATTTATATTTCCATGCACGTATAACAGTTGCATATACATACATATGTATAAAAACCAAATACCAGAAATTGAATAACATTTTGCCACAATTAACCAAATGCTTTAGAAGAAAGTAACTGATATTTGACGTAACATTTACGGAAGTAAATGTAATCCGGTTTCTGCAATTGACTTTGTTAAAAAGCTGAAACAGCGGTTTCAACTATCTATTAGTACAATTAAATACAATTATTACTAACGATGTAGGTTTGATTCATTCCGAGTGCCTAGTGAAAGCGGTAATGCATGAGAGCACCGAATGCACTCGTAATATTTACCGTTTTATGCTGTGAATTATTTATGAAACGCGAAATTCTCAAATCAACGTTTAACCTTTCCCGACCATCGCAAATTACCATTGGAAATTTTATTTAAACATATCATCGAACTATTCAAAAATTATTTTGTTCCACTTCTAATAATTAATCACAATTTCATAATTACTGTTTTCGGTATCACATAAATATTTTCCTCCAATTTTTAATATAGCTGGGGACACTACAATTTTTTCTGTATAAATTAATTATACGCTAAAATCTGTATCTATTATTGTTTATCGTTTTCATGCAGATTTAATTTTTAATTTTATCCGCAAATCTACTGCCAATTACCAAATATATATCATACACTTCATTTCAGCAAATTATAAGCATTTGCAGAATCAAGAATAATATTTTACAAACATTTTTTCTGCGAATCAATATTGTGAGTGCTTTTTACATCAATGTATGTACAATGATGATTGGACCTCCCGCTTGCAATCGTCGATGATTCGACGTCAATTTCTCGAACATTTCTCTTCGGCTTTTTCTGCGAGACATGGCGCGGCGCTGTGCTAAAAAATTACGCCGACAAAAAGTTAGCCGCTCCTTTCGATTCGATCTGGAAGGTGGGGAAGGAAGAGAGGGTCCTTTTCATCCTTTTTGGCACACTACTGAGCTGTAATGACTGCGTTATGACGACTGCGGCGTCAATTTTCATTTGCGGCATCAAGGAGCCGCTCAGCCTGGAGTGCGTTCTCTTGCTCCTTTATTACCTAATTCAAGATTAGGATGGCTTGCTTTATAATAATTATAATTCATACTCGTTCCAGTCTAACCAATTTTTATTAAATTGTTTTCCATCCCAGGTTTTCGGTGATCTTCGATATACAAGACAAATGACAAATCTAAATGAAATAGTCAAAAAAGAGAAACTTATACACACACAAATTAGAAAATTATAGCAAGAAAGTAATTTTGCGGAATTATATTAACATGTGGTTTTGAAGAACTACAGATTTCAATCAAGTTTTTCTACAAGTTTTCTACAATAACTTTTTAACGAAGCTTCCACCAACAAATTAGTATTCTTGATTTTTGTCTTATTTTGGCCTCTACTATCGCTCATTAAAATTTTTGCTAGAGGTGGCCGAACACCCTGTATATGTAATAATATTTACACAAAACATACATGAAATTAACATAAAATAATTATTTAATATTAAACGTATCAATTGATGACCTTTTGCATCACAATTTGCAAATTGCGAATAAAATCATTCCACTTTCGAGTCACCCACATGGTGAATTTAATTTGCATAAAGGTAAATATGATCTGTAAAAGGGTTAATATATAGTACAAAACCTGTACAAATTTAACTGTTCGATGGAATAAATTGTTATACGTTAGTCTCGTAGATTATCTATCCATCTCCGGCTACAACGTTGACGAATAAATCATCGTTCTGGATTACTATTCCAACAAAAGGGAGTTTACCTTCTATCTCCCTACAATATCGGCCATAATAATATCTTATTATTCAAATTAATAAAAATTAAAATGTTATATAAATTATATTAATATTTACATATAAAATTAAATTATATAAATAACTAAAAATTGAAATATTCGATTTAAATAAATTGTCGAAACTTTTCAAGGCAAATAACTATTCGTGCAAATATTGAAACGTAAAGTTTAACATTTAATTTTATTCGAATAATTATTTGCCTGAAGAAGTTTCCACAATAAATTTAAATCGAACATTTTAATTTTTAGTAATCCAATTTACGCGTTCGTGGTATCGAAATACTTGAAAGAAAATGTCATATGCCTGAAAATCTGGCAATTCGCATAACCGCAAATGCAACACCGAGATGACCGCATCGCCATGAAGGTAAATTAGCTCCGAACTCTGTCGCTATTAGCCGAGCGAATCAGTTAGCCCGAAATCGTGCGCAGCACGATAAATTTAATACCCATACCTGTAGATTAATGCATGAAACGACGAGAAAGGTGTTAGGTGCAAATAGAATAGCAAGTGGGTAGGTGGCACGGCGCGGTTCGCGGCATTAAATAGAATTGCGCCGGCGTATAAACAATTGGATCGATAATTTAAGATCATTATCAACCCCCTTCATATTAGTGCCAACCTCGCGGCAGTAAATTCGCCCACGAAGCAGCGGTTCTCACTTTATTGTTCGAATTACGCCGGAGGTGTTTTAAAATCGTCGAGGGTTGCATCCGCGAACGATCGTCCAATAGAAATTCATCCCCAATGCGAGAAAGATCGACCATGCGTTTATTCGACGTTTATTCGTTTATCTAGTTTTCAAACACCATCGAAAAAAAGTTTGGTTCGCTCGAAATATAAATACCTGGAAACCTGTTCACCTTTGTAATCGAATTTTCTTCATTAATATCTCAAACATTGATGCGAAGTTCCCAAATTATTCCTACGGCGGCGCTCTGGCGTACAAATATGCCAGGAATCGAAGTCGTAGTCAGGGAACGTGTAGTATGTAAATTCGTCTTCCGGTGTATAATTGAAAAAGCAAACTGTAAACGTTGTTCGCGTTATCAAGTTCAAACGATAGCCTCATGCGCCGTCCCAACGTTTATTATTTTCCATGATTCACGTGTTACGGCACCTTTACAATTTGCATGTGATATTTCATTCGAAATATGCGATATTTTAGAACTAAATATACGATGGAATATATCTGCTCTCGGGTAAAAGAGAAAATAGGAAATTAAATCCAACCCTAGTTCTACTTGTAAAATTTTTCAACAATTCGGTCGTTAAATTTTAGATATAGCTATTCATCAGCATATATACTTTATAGTCGTTTTTTTAAATTAACGGGTTCCAAAGTGGAGGGTGTGCTGTTTAGGGGTGCAGGTGTTTTACAATCTCAAGGGGGCCTGTATGAACATTTTTCAGAAATATACCAATAACTTGAACTTTTCTTTTTACCAGTAGGCATATTAATTACAGGAATATATTTCCCTTATGAATATATGATAAATTAGTTAAAATTACTTTACGAAAAATCTTGTTTACTTCGTTTATAATTCTGATTGAAGAAATTATACACGTAGAAGTATAGGAGATAAATTTGTTTAAATAGTTTTTGTATATGCACTTTTTAACATATTCCTTTATTAGATCTTCGATGTATAAGTATCTAAATTTATCGAATATTTCACATAGAGAATAATAGAAAGAAAAATATATTTTCATGACAATTGCATTTCGTAAATTATTGTAAAAAAGAAAAGAAGCTCTTAAAGTAATTAACTTGAGGGTCCGATGTGTATAAATCGATTTGGTAGATCCTAGAAAGTTTGGAAACCACTGATCTTACGTTTTGGGTCAATTATTCGCAATTATTTATGAATTCCTGGGAATACCGTTTAACAGGTTTCGCAGCCAAACGATCAGTAGAAATTATCGTAAAGGTTAAACGCAGAAGGTGCCTGCAAGGGGGCAGCACGACCTTCTTAAGCTTGACTTTCGATCGATTTCTCAATGTAGAACGGGTCTGAGGACTTATTGACCGTCACCGGCAACCAACCGAATCATGCTTCAACCCTTTGACGAGTGCGTGCACGCGATCGTCGGGGCAGTTGTGACGTCATAATACTGCGGGTGCTCCGGTCGCATATGTAAATTAAAGGCAGCTACACGCGAAGAAAACTTCGTTTGATAGCGCGTTAATCGTTCACTACTTGCAAGGCTTCGGCTAAAATCTGTCCGCGGTGACGAGCGCGAACCGTCCGAATCGTTTGTTCCGTTAGACCTAGAATCGTTCAAGATCCACCGATTAGGACATTCGAAGACTGAATTAACCAGCCAGTAATATACGTTGAATATTCAGCGGGCAATCCTTCTCTGACGTCGGTCTCAATAAAATCCAGGTTGCTACTTACCCTAATGATTCGTGTTAAAGCGTTTTGTCAGAATGTCAAATAAAATTTAAAATAGAATCTTTAATGTAGAAACTATGCAAATATTTCTTTTTATCAGTACATTAATTAGAGAAGCTCAACAACCGTAGGTGTATACTTTCCTTTTTTCATTTATTATTACAACTGAGGAATTAATCCTAATATTTATTAACTGTAAAAGCATAGAGGTAACAATTTTTTGCTATTGAAAAATGATTTGGCTAAATAATAGATTTATTTTGACGATCGGATAAAATCAATTTTGCATTTCTGTAGTGGACGATTAAAAATAATTAAAAACACGATAGGAACGTAGTATTTAGCTGTTTTAATATTTTCTTTTGTGTGTTTTGTATGGTTTTTATATTATTCCTTAAAATAGTAAATAATTATCAGAAGCTTGACAATTTTAAATCGTCGAATTGTCCTGAATATATTGTAAATTTGAATTATAAACACTTCAAAATTTTTGTTAGGTAAAGAAACACTTTCAATTCTCAGAAGCGGTACCACAAAATAGCCTTGAAGTTGCTTGTCGTTTATATTGAAAATAATTCTTGGAATGCAAAGGGTTAACATTTTAATATTAAATGCTTTTAGCAATGAAAATCGTTCTTTCATTGCCATCTACTAAATCGTCAGGAGGGGAAGCGGAACAAAAATAGTGGAGATTGTTGCGTGTCGATGCACTGTATGTCTAAAACTGCGCGCAAGGTCCCTTTTTCTAGCGTGTCAACTGTAAGCTTGACCGACAATAGCAGCTACTTACACGCGAAACTTACTCGACTGACAATGGACGCAAACGTGTCATGTAACTGAAATTTCACGAGCCAAGGAACTCTGAAACGATTTAAAGTAATTTGAAGAATAAAAATTTGGGTCAGAATAACAATCTATTGTTGATAGTGGCTGTGCCATGCCGTTGGTATTGCATTTCCTCTTTATTATTTGTTTTCATTCTACTGTACTTCTTTTCTTTCGTATTTTGAAAGACGTATTATTATTATTACTATTAATTCTTGCCGAGTATAAATTCATTTAACCAACAACTCACAATTCGCGTTGATCTGACTGCTTTGCGTCCCAATAATTATGGCTCTATAGCAAGGAATGATGTCATGTATAGGTCGTTGAATTTGTCTCAACAAACGCTATCATATTATTAACAAAATAATATATGGTTATAAAAATTATTTATACCACATAATTTGTTCCTCTAAATAAAACAACTTTTGTAAAAACATTTTTTTGATACCTTCAATACCTCATGAGATATTCCACCATTCACACTTAAACGTAACACCCTGTATATGAATAACACTTGGCAACTCTCGTTATAAATTCCGTCCAATATTGACATGTAAAAAGGAGAATCAGTACTTTTGAGTTAAGCAAGGCTCAGTCCTGATATTTCAAACATCATAAACGCTCTTGAAATATTCTTTCTGCGAGAGTATCTTGCAGTTTCCTTTGATCAATTACAAATTTCAATCGCGAGCATTGTGTCACGTGTTTCCTGATTTCAGCCGTGATGGTGAAGCGTAAGGTCTAACTACCAGAGTACGTCAGCTAATTAGTTCTGCACTCCAGTGACAATTTCTGGCGTCAATTTTCAGTACAAAGACACGCGTGTACGCACAGCCGCTCTTTCGATGACGACGGTCGTCGTTTAAGGATTAAAATGTCATTCGAAGGAAAATCGGACGGCAGAGGGATGATCAAACATCGTTTCTGGAAGAAGAAAAGCTGAACCAATCGCAATAATGAGATAGACAACTTTGGTTTGCCAATAGGGGAGAGAGTGGAAAGGGCAGAGAAGACATGGAACGGTGGAAACTGCGAGGGAAATGTAGGCAAAGGCAGAAGGGCGAGTCAAAGAGTACAACGGGTGGAAATACCGGCGGCATTATCCTTTAATCAAATATATTACAGAGAATTTATCGCGGCCCGTGAATTAATTAAATGCCGAAGGCCCGAAGCGGAGTGGCCGCATGAAATTTAACATTCAATAAAATAAATCGCCACCCCCTCGGCGAGAACACCTCGACCACCCTCCCCGCGATTTTCTCGGCCGCCACTGTTATTAACGTAGTTGCGTAAATTATTACGTTGCCCCGATTTACGGGGAGAGTCCTGACGCACCCGATATAATACCTCTTTTACCTAGGGATGAGATGGACTCCCGTTTCCTCCTCTCTGTTCTCTCCATTTCTCTTCACTCCGATCTTTCTCTGGCTGACAGTCTTTCCTCTCCCTCGTTCATCTTTCTAATAAGTTTCTTCTGTTTTCTCCGCGCGGCGTCTCTTTTTTTTTCTCGATCGTTTCCTGTATTAATTTTCTTTCTGATTCATCGTCCTTTAAATCTTTACTTTTCTTAAAATCTCTTGTTTAACTTGTTTAATTTTGTTTCCTTTGATCACATTCTTTTGCAGCTCCATATTTCATTATTTTTCTTTTCAATTTCCATACATCCCTCTCCTTTCTTTCGTATCCAGGACCCTAACACTTTTATAACATCACTTTTGGCTCTTAAAATTGTTTCAATACTAAACCTGCCACGACCGGTCAATTGACTATTTTTAAAATTTCGTTTAGAATTTCTAACATACAATGTTATTTTAGCACAATTTAACTTCACGACCTTTCTTATAGTATACGTACAATGAATGTTTTCCATATTCATTTCTACTCTTATTGTTTGTTTTCTGAGAAAAATATGTAGTCTGTCTCGCTTACCACGACCGGTCAACTGACCGGTTGAACAATTCATATTTTTTTGTAAAAATCTTGACAAAATTTGATATCAAATTCTGGTTAGCTTTCTATATAAATGGGAAATATATACTAAAGAAGAAAGAACAGAATCTTCAGTTTTCACTGACTTAGTGATCTTAAAAATAGTTAAACTTTACACGCGTGCAGTTCCAAAACTACTAGTGTTTTCTCCATAACTGAGCCACTGTTGGAAATGGCAAGGCCTCACCTTTAATATGGTTTTTAGTTTATGTCGATCCAGTTTTCTGTTTTAGAAATATCGTAATTTAAATGAAGAGGTAATTTTTAGAATTCAGCTATCTCTGTCTCCGTTTAACGCGTCGTCCCCTCCCCCTCTCACGCACTTGAGCCGTGACCGAGTGACGTAGTGTTTCCAAAAATTTACTATTTACTATTTATGATGAGTATATGAGGCCAATGACTTCACGACGTCAACAATCACAAGTAAACAAACGCTTCGAACCCGTATATCTCCGGAACTAATTACCCTATCGACTTGAAACGTTTTCAAGAGCGTTTTATCTTCTATCCGATGAAAATTAAAAAATTACGACGTAGTTTGTAAATATTCTGTATGAAGTTAAAGTATTAAGCATGTAAATTTAGAGGAAAGGTATAGAATATTTTTATACAGATTTTTAAAATGCATGCTTTAAGAAAAAATATGCGACATAGAAGAGAAAGATATCTTACGAATAAAGTTGGAAACATAACATTCTATACATATAATGCAAAAATTAGAAGTACAAAGACTAGCCATTTGATCGGTCGTGGTAGGAATGAATATACATGAAATGTCGGTAGATTTAGTGTTAAAGAACCTCCAATTAAGTTGATCCATTGTAGTAACTCGTATTAATATTTGGATATCTCGCTACTTCTACTTAATATAATTACATACTTAATATAGTACTACTAAATTATAATTTTCGGTAAGTAGTCTTGAGAAACACACCTCCATTCTTTTGTTAGTCATATTTTTGGTTCCAGAAAACCTATAGATTTTCTACTCTGCAGTATTTAAATCTAGTAACTATAGAGTTGGACGTAATATTTTTTTAATAGTTGTTATGTTACGTTGGTCCATGTTAATTTGCAATAATGCAACTGCAATTATAATTGGTTACATTTCCTAATGGGATAGGCTATTCCAGGCTATACAGACTGTTATGAAGGGAATTTCGTAGGCTTTAAAATTCACGGTATTTACAGAATGAGTTAAATATACTTTATGTGCAATGAATATCAATTGAAATAAATAATAATTTTATTTGAATCCTGTTAATCTCTTATCTCTGCTGATTATAAACAGTAACTCTTGATGGAACAGGAAGCTCGAGAGAGCTTCAGCTATCTTTTGATCTGTGTCAGACAATATTGACTAAAGGAGATAGGAAATCCAATCGCATGGCTTCTTTCGTCTTCTAACCGAGATCTACAGAATATGTTTTTTGTGCAAGCATCGCAAAAATTGTAGAATCTAGATTATATGTAAAAATAACAATAAAAAGGATGATACCAAAACGATGGCCATTTTGTAGCTTTATGCCAAACGTGATAAGTATACAAAATTAATTGCCGTACCCTGAGAAGAAATTTTTTATGCACTGAGACTATTATACAACAAAAATGAAAAGAAACTAGGTTATAGATAGCTAGGTTAGAAGATAGGTTAACAATTATTTTCTCAACTAAAATGTTTTTGGATATAAATAACTACAATGAAAGAACTTTTCACTATGTAACTAAGAAACTTAATTTTCAAATAAATTTAAATACATTACATGAATTTTAGCAAGTTTAGGAAAATAAGTAATAAGATAAATTTAAAATGAAAATTTTGGTCATAAAAGATTGAGATCACGGTTTTGGTGTGACAGTCGATGTGACTCTTTTAAGAAAAATCCGTATCCATTAACTGCGACCCTGTAGTCAACAAACAGCTTTCCTGTAGTGAAAAACATATTTGACGACTTGTTCCCAACAAGGGTAATCGCTTAATACAACCCAGCCCCGAGTACGACACTATGTTTCTTTATCAACTATACACGGTGTACATTAGACAAAGATATACCGTATGCGTTGTGCACTATACGCACGGATGAGTGACTAGGAAAAAAGAAAAGATAAGGTGTGATCGTGCATGAGCGGTACCTTTGAGGGAAAGAGAGAAGAAGCACGTGTATAGTATGTTTGCTGTATGCACGAGAAAGCTTAAAGAGCCGGGGAGAGGAAGATAGAGTCGGGAGGGCAACCTGAAAGAAAGCATGCGTGTTAAACAGAATAGGATAAAAAAAGAAAGAGAAGCGGTGTCGGTTACGAAGCTACCTCCAGGTAATATCTCGGTACCATGCAATTTTTAATATCGAAGTGTGTTCTCTCACCTTCGGTGTGCCATTATACAGTCTGTTCCACAAAAGCGTGTCGGCAATATCTTTCTAAGTATAAATTTATTTCTTTAAATAAATCGAATCTACATTTAAAACACTAATACGCTCTTACTTTAACCTTGTGTTAAATAAAGTTAATTTTACTTCTTGAAATACGCTTATTTGTTTATTGTACATTGTTACATTGTTACAAGGAATTGATACTCGTCCATCTCTTATCTTATAATATGTATTAACATTATTGTAATAAACTAAAGTGTACTATGAACAAGAGATAAAAATATATAGTATGTCTACTGTTTACATTCAGCTTGAAAGTATCCTCGACTCAGAGTTACCTGTACGAAAAATTATTTTCCCAATTACTATAAACTTTAAGATAAAATTCATTGAAAGATCGTTATGTAGTAGATCGTTGAATTCGTTTTTTTGTTAGCTGTGTCGCTACAAAGTCTAAAATACATAATTCTATTTAAAAATGTCAAAGTGATCTGAGTGTTTTATCAAATAAAAAAAATTTTGAAAGTACTCATTAACTTTTATTCCAAACATTTTCTTGTCAAACTAGTTTCGAACATCGACATGCCCGTTAGGATGAAAAACTGTATATTGGTTCTTACCGAAACAATTATAAAAATTCGAAATAATGTTATAACTGTTATTGGAAAAACGATTCTGATGAAATATAGATTTCGATTACAGTTCTAGCGTCAGTTCTACTTCGTTTCCATTGCGGTTATAGATGCTATTATAATAATATTCATTTCTACATATATCAGTGTTTCTTTAACTCTACATATAACAGATGAGTTTTCTCGATCAGGAAAGTTTGCACTTCGTCACTTTAGCGTTACGGTATCCGTGCGTGAGCATTATTGAGAAAGAAAATGGGTAAAAAGAAATGTGAAATTGTCTGAAGATATTTTAAATCATGTGCTAGCGAAAAGAAATTGCAATGTTCAATTGGAAACTACAGTTCAATAATCGTAATTCCAACCGAAATCGATATGGTACCGAAATGGAATTGAAATAGAATCGATTGTAGAACCTGGTGGGTCTCGCGTGAGGAAAAACATGTTACCGAGGTACGTTTAACGGTTTATTTGAATCTTAGATCTCGTTTGTTTTGATATCTTTCACGGAGGTGGTAGTGAGAACATTCATGCACTGGTTCGAATTTGTTGCGAAAACTGTTTCGTCTCGTAAACTTGGTAGTTGATGAAACTCTGTCAAGAGAGATTTTCCTGCCAGCATATTCTTTCGAATAACAATGCGTCAGTGATTACAGCAATATTGTGATGGGGTATCGAATCGAAAACTTATATTTTGCAGAAATTGTTGTTCCATGCATCAGGCTTTAAAAAATAATAAAAAGCCACGATCCATTCGAATAGTTTTTGAATTCTTATATCAAATTTTATAACTTGCTTTGCTTCAAGAGGAATGTAATTTTATATAAATGTAGATCTAAAGAAAATGCGAATGTCTAATTTTTTTTTAATGTAATTGCAGTGAAATCATAATTATTGCAACCTCATATCGACAAGTAAGGTTGGGTATAGTAGCGTATAACTGTTACTCGTTGGACTAGTTACTTCGATTACAGCTGGATTTTTCAACCTCCATTTCCTACAACAATCGAAGCTCGATTGTACTAATTTTACGTAAGTCGATGTAGTACTGAATTACGTAATTAAAAATATTGGAATATACGTTTTCTACAAGTAATATTTTCCCAGGTATTCAACTAGCTTGAGTAATATTTTTGCTTGCTATTATTTTAACATCATTAAAAAAGTACACCAATGCATAAACGTTTCTGACTTCGAGAATGTAACGAATTATACTAATCATCTACAGTTACATAAAATATTTTTAATCGTAAATAATATAAGTTGCCACCATTTGTAAAAAAATCTTCAACGTTCTGTTAACAAAATTTGCCGATTCCTTTAAAAAAAGATAAACATTGACATTAAATTGACATTAAAGGTTTATTTAAAGCATATTTTTTTATAAAAATAAATAAGTTACGTGTCTCATTTTGTATTGAATACTTATTAACTTTTAAAGAGCATAGGAAAATATTATCAAAATTGCGACAAGACGTGGATCTATAACAAAAAATTGATATTGCAACTGAAACGATATGATCCTATTCCCTATTCTTTTCCACTCTTTTCTTACTTCCGTCGGCATAGCGTGGTAATCTCGAATAAACTTTATGCACCGCAATTGTATGCACCGCGACATTTACACCTATTAATAGCGAGCGCTATGAATGCACATCACAGGCCAGTTGTTCAAACAAACAGGGCCACTGGTGTGGCATATTGTGTGTGGAAGGCACGTGAAAACAAACCCGTTGTCCCCGAGAGCATAATTCGGAGTATATATTGCGAAAGCCTGATGATTATGAAGTGTTTACGACCCAATCGAAAAAGTTAACCAGTCTTATGTAATAGATCGACCATAATATTTACTTCGTAACTGTTTTCACAATTGTGCAACAATTTTCCGTAATATTCCGTTATCAATAACAGGAAATTTTACTTATTTATTCGGAGAGTTGGCCCATCGTAATAATTTATATTAAAAGTATTTCGCTACTTTGTACGTTTTTCTTAAAGTCGACTTAATTTGCAAGCCGTTCAAGATCATATTAAATTTTAAATCAGAATTACATTACATGTTAATGACATCGAGGTATATAAATTGGATAATTAATAACTTTCTCATAAAAGCAGAAAACGTGCAAGGTATTTGCTCGTATTTACGAGAGAACCATCGTGAATTATGAATTTCTCGTCTTCTTCTGCAAATTTAAATTTTAGTTTGAATTATTCACACGGTAAATCGATCGTAATTAAAAGTAAATAAGAACGGTACAGTACTCGTTTAAGCAGAGAACATCGTGATACTACGATTTTGAATGACGATATTGTGCACAAAACCAAAACGGTACTGGGTCTAGTAAATTTGTCACCGAGTGCATGCGAGTTTCTTTCGCCCTGCCTCGTACTGGCCAACGATTGATTTACACGAGGCGAGCGTGGAGCAAGTATTTATAGAGCTTATTTGTATGCACATGGGAAGATAATTAAAAATATGCTGCGCGGGTCAAGGCTTTGAGAAAAAGTAAAGTAGAGATAGAAAGTGTACGAGAAAAATAACGAAGCAAGGGGAAGGTAAGTAAAAACTTGCTCACAGAAAAATATTTTTACAAATACTATTTCAAAGGATCGAGGAAAAGTGATAATTCTCAAATTTCACTTGTAATAAATACATTTTTATCCTCATTTAAACTTATCTCTAAAAATAATTTAATAAAGGAATATCTTATAGAATATTTGTACTAAATATGTTCTATTTCTTTCACCCCAACAAAATTTATAAAACTGACATATGCACATTTAAATACTGCATAAAACTTTACTACTTTTCCAGTTATTGTGAAAATGATCTATGTCACGAAGCCAAAAACATTCAGATTTTTATTTAATATTACGTCATATCGACTATATTTCATTATTATGAAACACTCTTTGCCAAGTTATCGCGAAGTAAGCAATGAAACGAAGTTGTAATTTTCATGATTATTTTCTGTATTTTATCCCCAATGCATGATTACAGAAAAAGTAATATTGTCATTAAAAAAAATAATAACACAAAGAACCAGAAATACTACTGAAAAACAATTATCTGAATAAAAATATAGTGGACACGATTCATAAAGAAACTCTATATAAAATATTTTACAAAAATTCTGTGCATCCTGGAAAGGAATTTCGTGCCTTAGATTTTTCGCCAGGAAGGAGGAGACCAAAATTATTTTATAACATACAGTTGCTTCCATTATTTACCGTCCCAAAACAACAGATAAAGGAAAACCATAAAGATTTAATGGATTTATTATCTTACATTCCACCATCATAAATATTTTAAAGCTATTTAAGTGTGTACTACAGAAAATCTTGTAGTTGAAGCATGAACTGAATAAAATTTTATTGAAAATGTAATTATAATATTGTAATTAATAATAAAATTTTGAAAATTTAATAATAAAATTTTACAAATAAATAAATTTATCTTTCGTTGAGTAAAACACACACTTCCTTGTATATTATTCATGAAATTGAATGATTTTAGATAAACTTCACATTAGTAGAATATTTAATTTTTGAGAAATTTTGCAACACATTGGAAAAATATTTTTAATACTGTCAAATGCAAACGTCTAAACATCTCGAAACGAGTATTATATAACTTACAATATGGCCACTTTCATAATAACCAGCATAACTGCCATTCCACTTGCATTCCCTTGCATTATAAAATAAAAAACAGTTTTAATTTTGATTAAGGGCAGAAAATTCGACGATAAAATCGGATGCATGCGAATAAAATTAATTTTCGTGTAAAAACTGAAAAACCCTAAAAAAGAATCATAAACCTTCGCTGAATCGAAAATGGTGTACAGGAAAGAGGTCCCACCCCTCGACTCCGCAAGACTGCCCAACCTTTACCATGAAACAGAAGAAGGATAGAGGGAGAGAGGCACATAAATTCCCGAGGGAAAGGAAATTAGAATTGAATAGTTGATGAATTTTAGGAGCAAATTTTAACCGCTGATGCATGTGGATGGTTAATTCGCGATGCGGTAAAACGTTTCCCGCAACGAAAATTTTGCACCCTATTCTTCAATGGCTTCCTCGTATCTAAAAATTGGACTCAATCATTAAATACAGATGATTTACGAGCTAAATATTCATAATAGTCATCAGTTTTCAAATTCATAATGAAAATTGTAATTGAAATGGTTCTGAAATAAGGAAGACGATATTATTTTTGATTCTGTACACAATTAATATTTTAATGTAATACAGTAATGTAATACGATGATAAGTTAAATGCAATATAACAATGTTGTTATTGTATGTAAGAATAAAATTGATAGATAATATAAAAGTATAAGTAAACTTTGAAAGCAATTTCTGTTCTAGAATTGATCAGCATCTGACTGACGCTTAGTAATCTTTAACCATTGGCGTTTTTCAATCGGTACTTTTTTATGCAACTGAAACAAATGTTTCGTTAATAATTAGTAGATATGTAAATCGCTATGATAAACTAAGTGGAGTAGTTGTGGAGAAAAAGTGTTTCTAATATTCTTTTACAAGTATTGTCCTGTAATTCTTAACGGTAAAGAACGTTCAAGCACGAACACGTTTCTAAGCTAGCTAAGAATTCCACTTTCTAATGTTTTAAGCAATAATAATAATTTCGAAGACCCTAGGTTGGTCAATAAGAGACAACATCAATTAGCATATAGCCAATATGAATATTTAAATAGAAATGCATCATATTGTATGATATACAATAAAAACATAACATATTATAAAATATAGACATAGTATGGCAATCCAAGACATATAATATCAAAATATTCTATAATCTATCAAAAATAAATCATTGTACATTAGATAATACAAATTTTATTTTTTCCTTTTTGTTTATTTTTTATATTTTTCCGTATTTGAAGAATAGATCAATTCATAAGTTTATTTGAACTACTCTGTATAATATACCTGCATGATGCGTAAGTCGTTCGATATGTAAAAATGTTTAAAAATTGTTTCTTCAGGAAACATTAACGAATATATATTTACAAGAACTTTACTAAACATTATACATATTATATCTGGTTGCAACAAGCACGGACATAGTAATTTCATTTCTGTAATAACCAAAATGTCATAATGGTACCGTGTATTTTCATGCAATTTTCGAAAATTTTTATAATGGGAGCAGTATATGGTTATACCATAAATATTTTTAGGATGTTTGAGAAATATCAAAGTAGAATTTTTAAAACAGATATGAATTTTCAGAGTCAATTTGAAAACAAACAGAAAAGACCGCAATTTGCAAAAGAGTATATTAATAAACCGGAAAAGTTCTGGAATAGAGTAATTTTCAACGATGAGTGTAATTTGAAATTCTTAACACCAAAATACAACAAATTGTCTGAAGAAAATCTGATCAAGAATTTAATAGAAGGTATTTCAGTCCAAATCGTGATATGGGGGTGCATATTACTTACTGACGTCGGAAAATTGCAATTTATCAAAGAGAAATTTACCAATATATGCACATAAACATTTTAGAAAATAATTTAAAAGCGAGTGCTGAAAAACTGTGCTTAGAACATAATTTGTTGTTTCAATAGGACAACGATCATAAGTATTGTACTAGAAAGACTCACAAATATAACTAATGTTATTGATTATTGTTGGGAACATTTGATCACACTCGAGAGTCATCTTCAACAAGAATAGGATGATATAAGTGTCGAAATGACCAACAAACTTGTGAAATCAATGCCAAGTAGACTCAAAGCTATTATACAATTTAAGGGACACTCAACAAAACATTAACTTTACTTTAAATATTAATATTACATTAATTCTACGTATACTAGTATGTAATAATATTGTTTTAATGTATTATAATTTTGTTGACAATCTTTGTACATTACAGAAAAATAAATTTATAAATATTCGTTAAAGATAAATTTTCTTTCAACCTTTACTTGGAAATCTATAAGTTTACAAAAAATGGGTGTACTTTCGAAAAGGACATACTTGCAATTTCTTTTATATTCTGGATTCTTACGTGTTTTAATGCGCTGATTACGAGTATGATAGTGAAAATTGGCGCAAATTTTATTTTCATAGCGGAAACCATGAACAAACCATAAAAATCATAGGTTTTTAATGTACTTCCGTAAATAATGAGAGTTTTGAAAAATACTTCAAATAAACGTTGTAGACCTCAACAAAATACACATTTTATGCTCTATTGATTTTTGTCATAATGATAATACTTTCTGAGAAAAAGCTTCCCGTAGAGGGTAGATCTCACTACGCGTGGAAAGTTAAAAATCCAATGATACAGAAAACACGTGGGCGAGGGAGGAGCTTTTCTGTATCCCTTTCTAGTATTAACTAATGAAATTAACAATAAAACTTGATTTGTGATGGATGAGTTATATGAAGTTTTGAACATTCAATATCGTTTTTCTCAAAAACTACTGTCTTTATGACAAAAATCAATATAACATAAAATATGCACTTTGATGAGGTCTACAACTTTTATTTGAAGTATTTTTCAAAAATTCCCATTATTCACGGAAGTAAATGAAAAAACTATGATTTTTATGGGTTTTTCATAGTTTTCATTATGAAAATAAAATTTGCGCTAATTTTCACTATCATACTCGTAATCAGCGCATCAAAATACTTAAGAATCCAGAGTATAAAACAAATCAGAGGTATGTTCTTTTCGGAAATTTATCACAAAAAATTTGCTGAATATGGAAGGTGGCCGGATACTTTTGAGACTGACCGCAGATTGAGAAATTTATAAATTTAATAAATTGCAAAGTACAGTTTGCAACCCCTGCTGTGGTATAATGTCCAGGAAGAGTTTTTATCGCAAATTGTCAATTAGAAACATGACGAAATACAACGTCAAACGTTACATTGTTACGCTCCTGATCCGCGTCTTCGCGCCCATGCACAATGTCTATAATAAAGTAGCAGCGTGGCCGTAGTACATCGCATATACGGCGACCAGCGATTCATCGTGGCGTGGAAGCCGGGCAGTAAGTAATTAGGAGCCGGGTGTGGATTGAGCTAAGGCAAATATTACGTACTTGCTCGCGTACTCCCTGATACATGCACGAATGCGCATTGGCGGACGCAGTCTGAAACAGACCAGCCGTCGAAATTACATATTTATGTATGTACACGTAAGTAAGCGACAAGCAGGGTGTACGCGTGTGTAACTTTTGCTCGGGCGTATTAAAATATAGATGTGTATTTGATTTTACGTTCACCGAAGAACGCGCACGTCCATGTGCTGGCACGTGAAACCATATTAAAATCCTTGTCTGCGGCGTTTTTTTTTTTACTTTGTTGGTTAACGTCTGATTGTACTGCTCGGCATAACGTGGGTACGGCGATTGAAGTAAAGAAATATACTCCGTGACTTTCAATTTTTACGCAATCGAACCGTTAATTATCCACGAACGCACGTAAGAATCCGTGAACTGCATTTTTATCTTATTCAATGTAACGCAGGTACGCTTAATATACTTTCTAGTGCTTTTGTAACTTCTTACTTTTGCTACTGCAAATAAATGTTAAACAGCGTAAATAAAATAATTATCAATTAAAGGCAACAAGGAAGCCGGCATAGTAAAGAAACAACGTTGCACTCACCACACGATATTCGGAGACCAATTTCTTACGAAAACCTCATTTGCACATTATACCATGTGGGACAAGAAGCGTGGAATAAAATATGAGCTACCTACAAAAAGACAAAATCGTATGAAATATCACGCGGCTTCTACGAATCAATGTTTACCAAGAACATGAATAGAAAAGACGGAACAATTATGACATAGCCCGGAACGGGACACTGCAAACTCACACGTAAATACTTAATTTAAAAGACAGATTCACTAACCTATAATCTGTGTAACGAAAAATTATCGGCAAACTATTATTTCAATGCAGAAGATTCACATCCAAAGACAAAAGTACGAAATAATATCGTAAAAGCACGTAGAATATAACCTGAAGTATCTCAAGAAAATCAATATTTACTACGTAATGTTATCGATCTTGAAAGGAAAATTTAATTTCAAGCTGTCACCAATGATCTAGAAATTTAAGGAGCCATTCCTCCGTGGAAGTCGCGAAATTGATCAATATTTATGAATTTTTTTAAAGCGAATGCTACGTTTAACGTTATGATTCTTTTTTGTATTTTATTTAATTACATTTTAGTCATGGATTTACATTTTTTGTACAGTTTTAAGTAATTGTTTTTTATTGTTATCTTGCATTGACGATTGAAACGCTAAGTATGACCTAAAACGTTCTTTATCGTTAAAGTCCATGCAAAAATAAACAATTTATATTGAAAATTGGCAAAATGGCGAATGTTGAATGTGAAAATTGCAGAACTTCATATCTTTTTCGGCAATTTTTTAATAAAAAAACTATGATATTCTCAACATAAAAATAAAATTCTGGTACCGACTAGAGCTAGTAATGCATGGAATAACGTGTACAAATTTCAGAGTAATCGGCCATGTAGTTTTTGAAATTTTATCTATATTGGATGAAGAATTTACGTTTTGATAAAAACACAATTAAAATTTTATACTAAAATTAAGTACTAAATTTCTGAAAACATTACTTGAACAATACTTGAAATTTTTCTTTAAAAGTTTAACAATGCATTCGTAAATATATGTACTTTCGAAAAATGAAAAGAAAAAAATTCGATTTTTTGAAGGTGTCACAGATGAATGACTCTTTAAACTCGAAAATTTTTTGAAATATTTATTGATTAGTTTATACAAACTCATTGCCTTCTTCAGTTGACATATCGCCTACGTTGAAAACCACAGATTTACTTTGTCGATAACCTTCATAGGACTGAATAATACATTTTTGAAAATTTTAACTGTGCTTCTTAAATATATGTACTTTCAAAAACTGAAAATTCAAAAGAATTCGATTTTTTAAAAGTTTCACAAAGGAAAAAGAAAAACAGTGCACGTTACTATTTACTATTTACAGAAAATGTGTAGCAAAGTGAAGATATGGGAAATGCGATTAGCAGGAAGTCTACCCCTCCGTCGAGTAAAATACTTTCCTACATCGAGGGGAAAACGTCGAAACCGCGGGCAAACGCCAACAAAATCTCGCATGCCTTCGCGAATTAAAGACAGAATTGTTATACACGCATCCTGGGCCAGGATTCTCTGCGATTTCATACACTTACCAACACACGCACACATCCATCGAGCATAAAGCCGCAGCTACCCTCTACGTATCTATCTATTAAACATCGGCTCTCGGTTTTCTTTTCCCCCCTGGCAGCCAGTCGTCTCCTCTCGACGGCCGCTCTCGCATTATCGATATTAAAGGAAGATACCCGTCTGGAGCGTACCTGACCGTGTCGCGTCGAGAGGATTAATTAACTCGAGCGCGCGACATCGAGAGCGGAAACCGAGCTTTTGTTCATCCTCTCGCTCCCTCGTTTCACCCTTTCTCTATCCAGCTACCGACGAACTCTGCGTTTCCGTTCCCGGCTTGCGAAATTCTCCCGTGATTTTCGCAGCACGGCCGGTTCGATGCCAGGGTCGGCACACGTGAAAGAGGTTGTCGAATAAACTTGCAGAGATAGAAGGGAGATTTGCTGTTTTCTAGGACAAAGTCTCCTAAGAGCATCCTAAAATAAATTTCCGTCCACGTCCGTTTCCGGCATTGCGTAACGATTGGACGAACGATTCTTAATCACTGTGCACGCCAACCGTGCTGTAACAATACATCTTCCAATTCAGTACCTTTTTTCAATGACGGAAACCGTGATTATACCTTGAAAGGGAACAGGACGGCTATCCTTTCTCCTTTCAAGATTCCTCGCTTGTCCTACGTTTAACCAATTAACTGTTTCTACCTCTTTGGTAAATGTGTATCTAAATTGCCTCGCACAAATTTAGCGATGACGAGTATATTCGTCAAACACAGAGGATGTGTAATACTTCCGTTTTTTATTACCAGGCACGCCACTTATTTCATAGTCTCAAACAATATATGAATCCTTAATTGCTTCTATGATGACTAATAAAAGACAACGATAAATTTACGAAAAATAATTCATACTATATGCGGTTTTTTTAATATTAATTATTTACAAACTTTTATTTGGACGGGCCTCAAAATATTTCAAACATCTTGAAGTTTACGAATATATTTTAGTTTTCACTAAAATTGCAATTTAAACTGCAAATTGTTGCTACTTATTACTCATGACGAATATACTCGTCATAACACAAAATTTTGCATTTTTTTCATGACGACTATACTCGTCAGAAACAGTTAAGTGATTAAACATACATACATCAATTTTTACAGCAGAACATATAGCAAGTAAGAGTATATTGGAGTTTACATTTAAACACTTCGATAATGTCTTCATCTACTCGGACTGCCTTAGTGCACTTTCTTTGCTCAATCCTCAACCTGTATTAAAGAACTTATTTTTCATTTTGGTTGTCGCAATATCTGTTGGAATATGGAAATTCGAGCATGGGACTAATCGCGACATCTGTTATCATACAATAGACATTGTATTGGTGTCATCTGAGTTTTATAAAAGTGCTGTGTACATTATCGACTTCGCTATACAGTCTTGTGTCGGCAGTTAAAGCAAATACGTTTTTCTTTGTACATAAAGTGTGAATATACAATTGTGATCTTGTCAATTATTTCACCAACCAACAATATCAAACTTTTTTTGGCTTCCTTCTCATATTCTGGAATTTTTTTTACGAAGAAGTGGACTTACAATATTCCATATTCCGATTTCACACAAGTTTATAAAAGATAGAATCTGAAAGATGCTTATTTGAATAGCCCACCTGTAGGGGCTCCAAATTTTTTGACCCCTTTCCCCATTCTAGTTCATCCCCATGGTATGCTTGCTAAAGAATTTATTTCATTAACAGACTACGTTCCAAACATTTTCAACTGGCCTCTTCTGTTTATAGAATCAACCTTTCTACAATTATTAAATATTCTTGTAGTTTGGAGGCCAACCATTCGGTGATCTAACTCGTGTGTTTTCTAAAAGTTTATTTTTAATATTGAGCATTTTCTCCAAAAATCTTTGAAGGGTAAATAAATACAGAAACTTGAACTTTAGCTTTTTGGGCAATTTGAACTTTTACAAGAATTCGAAGTTATACGTTACATTAATCTTTCATTTGTTTGCGATGGAGCTTCTTTACTTCTCGTATGATTCTCCATAATGCTCATTAAATGTATAAGCGAATCACGAACTCGTTCCTACCTAATCACCAAGCAATTTCCCTATTAAAATGGTCTTCTCTTTCTAATATTTTCACTTTTCTTAGTTCTACAAAGACCAATTGTTTATATTTAATACAGAGGTTATAAAGAATAGCAAATCGGGGTGTATTTATTCGAGTGACACAAGAAAATTGATATTATTCGTTGAAAAATAATAGAAATTGATTTATCAGAACAAAAGCTTTAACCTTCATTAACTACTTAACGATCATGTTCGAGTCTAATTCAAGCACGGTTAACCATCTAAAAATTGCAAACCCGAGCCAGATTCCAGTAACGACAGACATGCTTTTAAGAACGATCTCTATTTAATCTGACCGTTTAAGGGGTGAAAATAACCGTTTTTCTTCACATTCTATGTTTTACTTTCCATTTTATTACGTTAAAAACGTAGTTAATTAACAATATCCGCATTTTTACGTAGCCTAGAAACAAGTCCAGTAAAGAAAACTGATCATTTTTAGCAGGTCAGGCCTACAAAATGTGAATGTTAAGAAATTAGATAACATCTAGTATTTGTAGAAACATGGGACATATTAATTCGTAGCTCAGTAGGCAACATTATAAGAAAAATAATACTGTCTTTAATTAAATATCACAAACGATCGATCAAATGTTTTCTCGATATTACCTTTCGACCATATCCGTCGTTAAATAAATTATGAACTATACCTATACTTTTTAAGAGATG
The DNA here is from genome assembly GCF_013123115.1 of Colletes gigas. NCBI lineage: Eukaryota > Metazoa > Arthropoda > Insecta > Hymenoptera > Colletidae > Colletes > Colletes gigas. Next base: position 11,237,288 of record NW_025106631.1, on the reverse strand, counting down.
TGTCTTCCCCTTCACATTACGAAAAATTGAGCAAACAACTAACCTTAAATTATATAACAACATCATACCGTTAGCAACTTCGGTGAAATATTTAAGACATCATCTGGACAAGAAATTAATATGGAACCAATACATCAAACAGAAAATTAAAAGCATTAAAATAGGTAACAAATCCATAAACTGGCTAATGTCTCGAAAAACTAAATTCAATATGAATAACAAATTACTCTTATAAATGTGTAATAAATGTAGACTTACGAAATCTAGCTCTGGGGAATGGCAGGAAAGTCCCACATCCAAAAAACGAATGATTACAAGCTAATTTTCTCCATAGAACATTAAATGCTCCTTGGTATGTCAGGAACGATGAGTTTCATATGACACTAAATGTTCCCTCTGTACGGGAAGAAATTATTCGTTTAACGAACAAATACAAAGCCAGAATAGACATCCATACAAATCCACTAACAATAAACTGTTATGCCGACTCAGTCAGAAGATTAAAACGGAGACACCCAAAAGACTTACCTCATTTGTATGACTTCAAGCTCATCACAGTACTTGCCGTTTAAAATAACGGAAGTCAAATGCTATTATTCATTATTATATAAATATTTGTAAATATTTTTTGTAAACAGATACAAATAATAAAAGGAAATTAAAAAAAAAAAAGAAAGATGTGACTGGAATTACTGATTGCTCTCGTAAACCTTACCTGTTTCTGATTTTAAATTAAACCTAATTTCAATTAAGATATCTGCACGCGATATTACGCAGTACAATATTTCGTTCTGTGTTATTGTATCCTGCGATTTTTTATTTTGCAATATTTTATCGTGCTAGCATTGTCTTGAACAGATGTTTGTTAAAACTTGTAGTGCAATTATTCTCGATTTTGCTCTACAATAAGATACTTTATCTAGATTGTCAGTGAGCGTCGCGTCGCTTCTCACCCTCGCTATACGTACAGACGTCTCTCCTTGGACTTTATGACTAGTGTTGATCGTAACTCAACCAGTTTGCGCACCGATTCGTGTCGGTTGCCTACATTTGTACATTTCACGTCGCGCCAGAGGTGCGAGGTTATTGCACGGATTTGTCGCGCACTAGCGCCGCGTGATCGACGAAAATCGACTAGATTTTCCCAAAGGTGGAGAGATCGGGTGTAAAGGAGAGAAGAGGGACGATCATTTTTACGCATGAAAGTACCTTCGGTCGTGCATCGGGCACTGTAATTGATGATGCAAAGACCCATCGGAATTTTGCAGCGGGAACGGCGAACAATTCGAATTAGTTTTACGCAATAAATCTGCAGAAATATTGAAGCCACGCGGGCAACAGTAGACATCAACATTTGGTTCACGCTTGTGGAAGACAGATCCAGCTTTTTCACAAATTCACCGTCACTTTTGTGTTTGTACTTTTTAACGCTGCTAATAATTATATTCAATAAGCATCGGTTATGATATCTTCGTGGATAGAAAGAGCTTGGAACTAGTATTTTTTACATGGGTCCAATTCAGAAATTTATTTAATAATTATATTTAATGATGATTGAAAGATTTAATTATATGCAGATCAATGAATTTATAAAAAATAAACTCAAGGATATCAATTTCTTGACTGAGGCTTCGTTAAAAAATTATTAAACAATTAAATTAAAAAACTTCAAATCATACTGAGAAAATTATTTTTGGTTGCGGATCTCAATTACAATCATTTTTGGCGAATACAGATACCCCTGAAATGGTACCCACTCTTGAGAAAAAAATTCTTTACCGAAAATCTAATGTGAGGCCAGAAATGGTTCCTTGAAATTTTATGCGAATCTTTAAAATGTCATAACTCCTGAACGGATTGGACGATTTTAATGTTTCAAAAGGCAATCGAAGCGTATTTTAGTGAAGAATATCTAGAAATTCTAAGAATGTTGAAAAAGTTGTTTCTTGACCCCGTAGAATGAGAAAAACCCCATAAAAATGGTCCAATTTTCAAACAGCTATAACACCTACAATGGTGAATATATTTCAATGAAACTTTTTCAGAAGTAGGGCTCATGGGTACCTACAAAGAAGTATTAGACAATATTTCCGTAGGACGTCAAACAAATTTATAAAAAATGAAAAACGAATTTTTAAGAAAAATCGACAGGGGGTAGGTGCCCAAAATTCAGCGAAAAAAAAAATTTCAAATCGTTCTGGAAAAATTATTTTCGGTTGAAGGGGTAAATTACAATCATTTTTGGTCATTGGACATATCCTCGAAATCCTACGCACTTTCGAGAAAAAAATTCAAGAAGGTGTGAAATTTTTCGACAAAATTGAAAATTTTCAAATCGTTCTGGAAATAATTATTTTCGATTGCAGGGGTCAATTACAATCATTTTTGGTCATTGGACATACCCTCGAAATCCTACCCACATTCGAGAAAAAAATTCAAGAAGGTGTGAAATTTTTCTACAAAATTAAAAAATTTCAAATCGTTCTGGGAAAATTATTTTCGGTTGCGGAGGTCAATTACAATAAGTTTTGGTGAATAGACCCACCCCCAAAATCCTACTCATTTTCTAGAAAAAAATTCAGTACGGGCGGAACTTTAAACGTTAATAACTCTTTAACGAAGCCTCCATCAACAAATTAGTATTCTTGATTTTCATCTTATTTTGGCCTCTAGAATCTCCTATTAAAAATTTTCCCAGGGTTGGCCGAACAACATGTACTAGCGGGAACGAGGTGGTTCCTTATGAAAAAATAAGAACAAAATATGGAATAAAATTTTTTCATTTAAAGCTTAGTTTTCGAGAAAATCGAGTTTCAAAATACTATTCGTACGTCGGTTCGTCGAGCATCGTATAACGCGTGTCGTGCTTATAAACAATGTCTACTCAGCAGATAAAATTTACCGAGTTAAAAAAAAATGCACAGAAGACTTTTAACGAACATTTTATTTTATCAATTACAAAATGGCTGAAACTAATGCTCGACGAACAGTATTTTAGCCATAACAACATACGTACGATTAGGATATTCAAACTCGATTTTCTCAAAAACTAAGCTTTAAATGAAAAAATTTAGTTTCATATTTTGTTCTTATTTTTTCATAAGGAACCACCTCGTGCCCGCCAGTATATGTTATTCTGCTGCACCCTGTATATAGATTAAAGTTTCATTAGTGTTTTAAAATGTTGAAACAAATAATTCAATAACTATCACTGTAGGTTAAAAATACCAAGCTTGACTCCTTTGTCTACTTTTTCGTATATCTGTTTATACTAATTAGAAATTGTGTGCACAAGTTTGCTACTTTCATTTAATCGCGCCATTACACTACAAATAGAAATACATATACATATAAAAATGATATAAAATAATTTTTTACATATACGACCAAATAAATAGAAAGAAAAGATTTAATACTGAACATCCCCACAATTTACTGACTGATATTCATGGAAAATATTCAGTATTCTACAATGATGCATTTTAGAAAGTTATGTCCGAGCTGTTAACCAGTTAACTGTTTCTAACGAGTATAGTCGTCATAAAAAAAGTGCAAAATTTTGTGTTATGACGAGTATGTTCGTCTTGAGTAATAAGTAGCGACAATTTACAGTTTAAATTGCAATTTTAGTGAAAACTAAAATATAGTTGTAAACTTCAAGATGTTTGAAATATTTTGAGGCCCGTCCAAATAAAAGTTTATAAATAATTAATATAAAAAAAACCGCATATAGTATGAATTATTTTTCGTAAATTTATCGTTGTCTTTTATTAGTCATCACAGAAGCAATTACGGATTCATATATATTGTTTTAGACTATGCAATAAGTGGCGCGCCTGGTAATAAAAAACGGAAGTATTACACATACTCTGTCTTTGACGAGTATACTCGTCATCGCTAAATTTGTGCGACGCAATTTAGATACGCATTTACCAAAGAGGTCGAAACAGTTAACTGGTTAACGCGGTTCTTTTTTGGTAACAGTGTCATTTTTCGGATAATCGCGACTACGAGACCTGTTTATCGTTTAAAGCGATAATGATCAACAGACGTGTCGGTAATTGTGACATTTACCTTCTAGTTTCATTATACGCTTGACTCCCCAAGGATTATCGCGACGATCGGTCGCATTGGTTTTCGACTTCGGGTCGAGGCCGCGCACGGTGTATCGATTACCGCAATATATCTCGTCACGCAGTTAGTTACCTGTGCTGGTAACGACCAAGACAATTCGTGCACAGAGGCTCGGTGTCTAAGTATACGCTCACGCACGCGTTGCTTTCGTGTAGCATAAACCACCTTAAACCACCTTCGACTACCTCTTCGACCGGCGTCCGAGGCAGTGATGGATCGAGCCGAGTTATCACCACCTCCGGAACACCTGCACCCGAACAGGACAGACAGAAAGGGTTGGGAAGGGTTGGAAGGTTCTAGGTACTATCGCGCAAGAAGTCAGGGGAGCACTTATCTCCGGATATCTGGTGTAGAAAAGTTCTCGGTTCGAATTGGATCGCTCGCGATGGAAAATTTAATCCCCTCGGCAGCTGAACTTTTCGCGTCTAATCATTATTCGATAACACTGGTCAACGGCATATATCCTTCAACTAAACAGCCAATTCTAGCCTATAACGAAAATGAAAGTTATAATTAAATATGGGCTCTACTTTTTTAAATACAGAAGCACCTTAAAATGTCGTGAAACTGACCAATTAAATGATGTTGTTAGATTTGGATATTTCTAATTGCAATAATGTAATTTCTTGGAAAGTAATGTGAAAATTTATATCTATCGTAGTAGGGAACAAGAATTAATTACGTTTTTTACCATGGAAAACAATGTAGTAGTATGTACAGACATGAAAGAAACGTATAGCAATATGAAATTTCTCTTCGAGGAAATTAAATGCTCGGAACTCGAGTGGTGAATTTGTGCAGACTTAAAAGTTATTGCCATATTAATAAAAATGCAGCTTGAATTTATAAATTACTGTTGCTTTCTGAATAAATGGAATAGTCGTGCACGCGATTTGCGCTATATTAAAGATAGAAAATATACACACATAATCTGGAAATGAAGGATTTAACCAGGGAACAAAGACCTAAGAGATTCAAATAGAAGCAAGGACGATTCATACTGCTTGTAAAGTGCACGAATTACAAATCTATATTTAAAAACAAATAGAAATTCATTATACAGGTTTTGCTTTCGAAATTAATCCTTTTACAGATCATATTCTCCTTTTTACACTATAAATTCACCCATTTGCAAATGAAGCTTTTCTACAAATTTGTCTCCTTAAAGTTTCCTTAAAATTGTAATAAAAATGAAATCCAATGTGAAATTATTATTCCTAAATAAAATTTTACTGTACGTATGCAATAGTACTTGAACAAAAAATAACACAAAATTACATAATATACTTATTTAACACTAAAAATAACAATTGGTCGCCAGAGTGCTAGTTCGGTAATTATGAATAAAATCACATTGTACTTGTTACTTGTACCTGTTACTTTATTTTTAAGTCGCTCATAAAGTGAATTTGATCTATAAAAGAGTGAACTGTGGGTTAATTTATAGTGCAAAACCTGTACAAATTGAACTGTTCGATCGAATAAGTTACTATATGTTAGTCTCATAGGTTATCTGTACATCTTTGGCTAGAAAGTTGAACTTTTCGTTCTGAATTAATTTCGAAGACAAAAGGAGTTTTTACTTTCTATGTTCTGGCGTTGCTTCGCTGATGGTAAGATCTCGTGAAAAATCGTAAGGCTTTCTACCAGGCCCTGCCTAGATGACTGAATATTGGGAAGTCGGTCGAGCGCTTGTGAGAGCGCGATCCCTCTGGTGGCGAGTATGGGAGGTGACGCTATAATCTCCTTACCATATCGACCTAAACAATATCTTGTTGTTTAAGTATAAATCACTAAAATTTGAAATGTTTGATTTAAATAAATTGGCGAAACTTCTCAATACAAATATTGAAATATAAAATTTTACATTTAATTTTATAGGGATTATTATTTGCTTCGAGAAGATTCGAAAATTTATTTAAATCAAATACTTTAATTTTTACTAATTTGGTTGACGCATTCCAGAAATGATTGTGTTCGTGGTATCCAAATATTTGAAAGATATATTCCTGAATGTCTTTGCGAAAATTTGACAATTTTACATTAACTCCAAACTTTGTCACTATTAACTAAGTGAATTAGTTAGCCCGAAATTAAAAATCCTTTTGAGTCCACAAAGTTGGACTTTTATTCACGAATATCGAATAAAAATTTTTGTTTCATTCGTAAACTAGCTTTTACTCGCAGCTTCTCTTTGCCGGATGTCGACTTTCAAAATCTGTTGATGGATTATCATTTACAAACAAATATACAAATGGAACTTGAATAAAAATTAGTTTACAAATTAATCTATAAATTTTATTCGTGATTAGTAAATAACATTACTTACAAAAGAAATCTGATCTATGAAAGGGTAAATTTTATTCCCCAAAATGATGAATACGATTTGTAAAAGAGTTAATTTGGTGCGCAAAATCTGTGAACGACGACTAAAATCTATGAAGAAGACCACACAGTTCGTTGTTACGAACAATTGGAAACTGCGATTTTTTTTATCAAGCCTCGTCATTTAACAATCCCCGATGATTTATGAGTCGATAAAACATCAATTGATGGTGAAATTTTGCGTCTAATGACGCCGCGGCGAACAATTAACTATACCGAAGGAACGCAATTAACGCGTGCACGAGCAACACGATTATTTGTGCAGGGAGCTTAAGGATCGTCCTCGAAATTCTTCTCCGGACGTGGCCGTTGCTTTGCCGTTAAAATATCGATGCAGGAATATATTTACTGCCGCGTACACCGTGTAAGTTTACCAGGAACACGATTCACCGCGCCCCCGTGGATCCCGCGCCAATACGATGAATATGCAGCAAAGAATCGTGTATTAAATATCAGCAGCCGCCGGGAACGACGACATACTAGCAACCGTACCAGCGTGCTTGACCAGCATACAGTTGATTTTGTTCCCCGTCCCTTTAAAACAAGACAATTTGTTTGCACGCTCGATACTGCGCTTGGCATCACCGGGTGAGATACAGCCTAGTTTCTCCGTCTCTCGTTTAATCTCACTTCCAACCTCTTTCCTTTCGAATCGTCCCCTTCAGACATTCCGTCCTTCTCCTCTTTCTATATCTCCTAATTCTTTTCTTTCCAGAATTCTATTTCCTAACTCGTTTTATATTCATTTCTCACTTGCCCCCGACTCCTTTGCTTTTAAAGTTGGCATTACCTACAGTTCTACTGTCCCAGTCGCCCCTTTATCTTCCGTCTCTTCTCGATCTTTTTATCTATTTTTTAAAGAGATTTATTTATCACATAATCTCTGCTTAAACCCCCTATTCCTTGATCCCTCTCTTTCATCTTTTCCCTTCATTTCGTTGTTTTAATTCTTTTTCTATGTTATATCGTTCTACTCTGACATTTGTTTTTCTTTAAAGCTATATTCTAGTATAGATCTTTTCAAAATATTTCTTACGGATAGAGGTTTTGAAAATATGCCCCTGGGGAATTTTATTAAAATTTGTCGCGTATAATATATAATAATATAAAGATTGCTCGTAATTGTAGATGATGTATACAGTGTGAGAGAAATATGTTTTCTTGCCCGTAAAATGCATTTTCATGATAGTATACAAATTTATTCCAAGTATATAATTTGATGAAAATAAAAAAACGTATTGCTTTTAACAACCTGTTAATAATCGTATCAATGAAATAAATTAGATATGAGATGATTGAATTAATATTGAAATTATGGTTATGTTTTTAAGCGATCCGGTTCTGAACGACGAACGGATTCGAACGCATTGCAAGAAATAAATCCATAACTGATATGGAAAGGACTAAAATATAATTCCACGGCTTGGGCAACGACAACAGGACGAAGTCGGCAGCTGATTAATTGAATTTTAATTAAATCGCAGAGGAAATATTAATTGGAAAGTCATTAAAGGCTCCGTGGTGCGCCGCGCCGCCCCGAGGAAACCAAGGCTTTCCCGGGCCAGGGTAATTACCGATTAAACGCAGCGATAGATAACTTGGGATTGTTTATGGGATCCTCTGGGAATAAACAAATGTTTATATGGAACGCTTCTTGGAATTTGAGTTTCGTTGGTTCTCATTATAGGTATACAAAATCTGGTCCATGGGTCATTTTTTTCATTTCATTCAATTAATTTGAATTATAAAACGAACTCTTTAAAACGAAGCTTCATACATTTCCCTCCGTAAATCCTCAACAATTAAAAAAAATTGTCCTCTACAATTTGAAACAGAAATCAAATCGGATTTAAATTTAAATTTAGTGTCCTCAATTTGTTTATCACAAACTTTTGTATCAAAGTATTGTATTAAGCTTACCAGTGAGAAACGTTTAATGTAATTTCACACTGGTGATAACTGTCTAATTCTGAGATTATCGAGATTTTTAATTATGTTTACTCGAGCTTTCGCAAAGGTAGATACACCAGACCTGGACGAAATTTATTTGAAATAGTAATTTTTAAATTTATATTTATTTCTTTTATTTTTCATTTAAAATACTTTCCAAAACAGTGTTGTTTTTCGAAATAAATTATTTTTCAAATAACTCTGAGAAATAATTTTTGAAATGCATTATTCTAAAATTAATATTCAGAGTTGTGTAAAAAATAATCTATTTCGAAATAACACCATTATTTCATCAAGTATTTCGTATGGAAAATAAATTCACTTCACGAAATAATTTATTGATCTATTTGATATTGTTATTTGTTATTTGATTTTGACGAAAATAACTTGTTTGTTAATAAAGTTCTGTTGATAGCTAAAACAAGCTTTTCTTGCAATAAATAATATTGTAGTCTGTCAATATCACTGATAATATATATTATGTTTGTCATTTAAATATATGATTACTATTGTAATTAGATATTAACATATTAATATAATAAGTACTAGTGATAGTAACACAATTGTACACTTCGACGATTATTCTTATATATTAGTCAATATTTTCTTTGAACATTATTTTAAAAAAAAATTGTATCTTTTAAGAAGTAAACGTTATTTCTTCAAGTAAGTTATATTTTTATTCACTATTAATTTGCCAAATGAAGAACTTAAGATCAACTGACATACATTGTTCATAAAATATCAATTCACGTTATTGGAAATGATTATTTTTGAATGTCTGATGACCAACGAAAATCTAAACGCAAACTGCGTATCTTCTGAAAAAATCGAAGATACAGCCGATTTTCCAGTACATTGAGTAGGATTAGTTACTAATAATTGCAAGGCGAATCTAACTAACAAAACATAAGAGTATATTTTCGTTAATATGGATAATATACAGAATATTCTACTAAAATGCTGTTATGAAGCAATATATGTACATATACAGTTTTACACGTTTCGTCAAAAACTGAAATGATAACAAATTAATGGTAAGAAAATTAAATAGTGTAGTTGTATAAAACTTTGTTGTGTCTCTTTGGTTTGCGTAAACTAAAATGAAGCTAAGTACAAAAGAAAGAAAGAATATAATTTCTTTATATGATAAAGATTTGTTACTACGAGAAATTGCAGATAATTGTGACGCGATTCACAGAACATTTGCAAAAATAAGAAAAAAGTAGTGATGAAGTTGCACATTGTATTCGATCTGAATGTTATAAAACGCCGAAATCAGCTGGTCTAGAACTCGGAATAAGAGCTAATGACTGGATCATTCATCACTTTACGAAAAATAGGTTTAAAGGCCAAAAAAAAAGAAACACGAACCAGCTCTGTCAGACAAAAATATTAAATAACGAAAAAAATGTACTGACGTATACAAAGAATGGACTGTAGAAAACTGGAAAAGGGTAATTTGGTCTGATGAAACAAAAATTAACTGATTTTAATCTGATGGAAGGTCTTGGTACTTCAATCAAAAAGAGTGACCAAACGTTTGGCGTAAAACAAACTATGAAATCTGAACATGGTTCTACTACATGTGAGGGCTACTTTAGGTATATGGATGTATTGGTTTCTTAGTTCGAGGGTATCTTGTGCAAAGAGCATTATTTAAATATCTTCCGGAACAATTTACCTTCAGTCATCAATTCTATCAGATATAACGTAGAAGTAGTATTTCAACAAAATGGAGATCCTAAGTACACAGAAAAAATAGTAAAACCCTGGCTAGCAAATCAAAAATTTGCGGTAATGAAGTGGCTATCATAGAGCCCGAATCTGAATCCCATTGAGAATTTGTGATTCATCGAAGAAGAAGATTAGCAAAATATGAAAATCTTCTTTCAGGTATTCATGAATTGTGGGCAAGAGCAAAACAGGAGTGAAACAATATTGAACTAGATATTATTCCAAATTTAATAGTCAGTATGCAACGTCGACTAAAAGCAGTAGAAACAAATAATGGAAAATGGATAAAATAGAAATTATAGATCGTAGTTCGACGAGTAGTACGAAAGTGCAAAATTGCAAACCTTGCGTTATAAGATTATTTTTGTAAAATGTTCTGCATATTGTTCATAGTAATGAAAATAGACTGTTTTGTTAATTAGATTCATCTTGTGACTATTAATAACTAATCCTATTTAACATATTGAAAAATTACCTCGATTGTTTAATAAGATTAGTAGTTTGTGTTTACACTTATTGCTGTACATCTATGCGATATAAAAAAATTGGAAAGTTCAAAGAGTTTGATACGCGTAATTTTGGTTGACCTGGTGCGTCAGAGGTGGATGAAGTAAAAAGAATTTCGAAACACAACGTCTGAAAACCGAGGACTCGGCCAGAAACGGCCTTAATCAGTCGATACGGTCAGGTATAAAAAATAAAAGGAAGAAGGAATCGTCCATTCCATCCGGTACACACAGTGGGAGCGCCGAGGTAGGAAAGTGGCTAGTCGTTATGCGAAAATTATCGACGAGGCCGATATACTCTTTAAAACAAAATCCCGCCTCGTAAAGTTCCTTCATTAAACGTCGAAGGTGGCCCATAAAATCGGTGATTCCAAGAGGTGTACGCGCGAGAAGAGTGAGGCGGCTGGCTAAGGGGCTGAAGAGAGAAAAGGGGGACAGACTTGCTGCCGGGCAGGTATAAACCTATAGGTTGGCCAGGGTACAGGCGCCCCGCGCGTCGCACAGCGGTGTTGTACGTGTCGAACCCCCGTGGTGCCCCAGCACCATCTCGCGACTGAGGCTATTCCATCGGAACCCCCCGTCAGATCGTTGCTCGATTAAAATCCGCGACCGTCCGATATACGAACAGCCAAACTTTCCACAATCTTGCCCTCCTGTACAGTGTTGGGCAAAATTCAATCGTCTCGACGATTGGTCATCACAATTCAAATGGATAATCGTTAATCAATCATGGCGATTGATGCTTAAAACCAGAGCTCGAATAAGACTGTCAGTTATTTTTTCACTTTCAACTATTCTGTTCTAATAAAACGATTTTATATCCATTGAAACTTTATTCCATATACAATAAAATATTTCAACTACAGTAGAACCTCGTTTATCCGAACACGTCGGGGGACAAGGAGGGCGACGATTGGTCATCACGATTTAAATGGATAATCGTTAATCAGCCATGGCGTTTGATGCTTATTATCAGGGCTTGAATGAAACTGTTTGTCAGTTACTTTTTCACTTTCAACTTTTCTGTTCTAAGAAAACGATTTTATATCCATTGAAACTTTATTCCATATACAATAAAATATTTCAACTACAGTAGAATCTCGTTCATCCGAACACGTCGGGAGACAAGGCAGTTCAGATAACCGAGGTGGTCCGATAATAGAGGTTCAGTGCTTATCCCTTCCACCGTGTTTTTAGTCATTCGGATAATCGGGACTGACGGTCGAATAACTGAGGTTCGAATGTTACGAATTGAATTGCCTCTTGAACTTAACCCCTTGGTTTACGATTTAATTCCAAATAATTTTTCATACGTATACTATTTAATTTTGTTTACATTTGTTCATACAAAGAATGGTCACGAAAATTGAATGACGAAACTTGATGACGAGTGAGTGACCTCATAATTGTGAAACTTGACGTCAAGAACTTGTGACGAGACAGACACGTCATTGTATGGCAAGGGGTTATAAGAACTTGCATGTTCAAACATTGTGAATACGTAAAAACTAATTATATTTATTGTTGTTAATTATTTTCCTTAGTAGATTTATTATTTTTCGTATTGTAAACGATTTTCATAATTTTTAGTATTATTATTAAGGGTTAATTATTGTAAGAGTTATTATTATTTTTCTGTTTTTAAAAATTAATGTTTTATGCTGCTAAGACCTAATTGTTTTGTTAATTACTTCGTGTTACAATTTAATTATGTTGTATTGTATGTACATACTTATAAATGTTTTCAAATAAATTATGAACAATATGTAAAAATGATCTACAAATTTATTAATTGTATTAAATTATGTTTCAGCTTGCACCAAATGTTAGCTCCCATTACATATGTAAATATGTATAAGAATACGCGTTCGTATAACTAACAATACGCGTTCGTGTAACTGAGAATTCGCTCGACCGCCATTCGGATAATGAAGGTTCACTCATGAGTCTGTATATCTGAGGTTCAGCAGTATTTCATTCGGATAAATGAGGTTCTACTGTACAATAAAATATATTGACTACTGCTATAAAAACCTTTAAAAAAAAATAATATTAAATTTTGGACTGAGCTATGTTTGGAATAAGTACAAAGTTTTTAAAAACAAATAAGCCCCCATGGGTACAAACGGATCCTAATGCACTATAAAATAGACTACTTTCGTATCAACAAAACATTTTCTTTGATGCTTAATTCACTTTTACAGAATTCAACATCAGGAATGGATGACGTAAATTATAAGCCTTTGAAAACACTATCAACCAAGTATATCAATTAGTCTTCAATCAGCTAGAAGTAATCCTTCATGCACTTCATAAAAAGGGCAGACGGTGTCTACACCCGATTTCCTTTACTTCTTGTTTGTGCAAGCCTTTTGAAACCATTATTAAAAACAGGATGCAATGGTGAGCTGAACGTCACAATTTACTCCCAATTAGTCAACAAGGCTTTAGAAGGGGGAGATCGTGTATAGACAACCTAACAAATTTAATGTTAAGAGTTAATGAAACGTTTTTAGAAGAAATAGAAATACTGACTGCGTTCTCAAATGTTCAAAGTGCTTTTAACAATGTAAATGTTAATATTTTGCTGTGTAAACTGGTCGCAATAGAATATTCAGATAGTATTGTCCATTTCCTAAAATTCTTAACACACGAAATATATGTATTTACAAATTCTTTTAGCGAATTTTTCAGACTTGTGCACAAATGAGTATTTCAAGGAGGAGTGCCTAACCCCCTTTATTTATATTATAAGGGCACCTGCTATTTATTTCCTACGTTTCGAAGATTAGTGTAAATTTATACAAAACAGTAACTATCTCACAATTTTCAGATGACGTAGCAGTTTATGTTAAAACTTCGTCGATTAAGAAAGGCTTATTATGCTAAAAGACTGACAAGAATCAGAATACAAGCAGTTAATAAAATTTCTTACAAGGATCTATAATTAAGTAATGCAGCAGTAAATTAAAATTAATACCTTTCATCGTATAAAAATTTCTGTAACCATAGCCACAAAAAAAGTTTAATACGTAAAATTTTACTATCATAAAATATTGGCAGTTGTATTAAATGTTTCCTTCCTAAAAAGTTCAATATACACCGTGCATATTGCTTTAGATAAAATATGACAACAATTTTTACATACATCAATTTCTTCTATATCTCACAGAGGTTAATCAGAATTGATATTTTGAAGGTGAAGAACAGTGATTCAGACACAAAGATGCTGATAATACGAGTTATTACTAAGCATGATATAACGTGAATTAGGAATCGGAAAGAAAGAATTGTATAGTCTGTTAAATGCGAGATTGGACTCTCTGTGACACGACCCCTGTTCTTTCATTGTCCATCAAGTTTACTTTAGTCGTTCAACCAACTGGAAATCGGTGTTTTAAATATACTTTGTGTAATTGATATTGGTCCCGTAACTACAATAAATCTCTTTTAAGAAATAAAAAAACATTACATAATTTTAATAGAAACTGCTTTAGAAGTTAAGCAGTTATTCTAAAAAGTTTTGACAATGTAAATTGTGGTTTCGACAAATTATCATTTATATATTATCTTATTCATATCTTGCCAATTTTACTTATTGTACAGCAGATACTTGAGTTGAATATTAATGTTGCACGACATATCATTAATACTAATAATTTAGATCGAATTCTTGTACTTAAAATTGTATAAGTTTACAAACTTATCAGATCGATTTTCAGATTAGGTGGCACAGTATTGCTTTAATATCATAGATATACGTTTTTTATTGATTTACGGATAATTTTTCTTTTAACACTAGATTTACGGAGATTCGTTGAATATTTCCTGTTAAAATCCGTCCTATTCCTAGGTACATTAAAATACGATCTATTTTTAATTGGAATACGTATTCATGTCTATAGATTAATAAAATTCAACATAAATCGTAGAAAAATAATATTCGTGATTTCTGTAACATTAAATATGATTAAATTTATCGTTAATAATGTTTAAGATACAACCAAGTGTACACATCGCGTAGATCATCTTCACATTTTTAGTTATAGTAAGTAGATTAAACTCATTATAATTTAAAGATAATTTTAATTACATACTTATTCTAAGTTACTTTGTACCTTGTATTTTTTAAGTTTCGCTGAAGAGATTTTTATACCAGGTTGAGACGTTGAATTAATCTAATAATTATATACACTGTATTGTCGCTTCAAAACAAAAAAACTTACATTATTATTAACATAAATTATTGTGTGTTCTGTATGATCAAATGAATCCAATACTTGTTATACACAATCGTTTTCTACTTAAAAATAAATTATCAAAAGAAAAAAGGGTCTCGGTACAATTTCAGTACATGAACATTTATTTTTCATTTTACGTATAGTTTTTGGCTTTCTTTAGGATAATAATTTTACCAACTATTATTTAGACTGAAATATAAATAGTTAGTAAATTGAGTACGAATGTGTATGAAATCATTTCTGTTCATGCCTGAATAGGAGTAATATGTAGGTGAATTAAGGGGGTATTCTACTATATTATTTATTCTACTTTCAATCTTTGAAAAGACCGATTTTTATTACATTTTCTTGAAGAATATGTTTTGTCCTAATTTCTTTCATATATTTTTAATTCACGATAATCATAAAAAAACTTTAAACATATTTCTCTCAAACTTATATTGTTTTAACCGGTTTTCATGATATCTCAACATCTACTTGACCGATGGGCACAAATGTGTTCTAAATCTTGAGCACATGTATCATTATAGTTCATACTGAAATCAATTGAAAGTCTTGTTTCTTTCACATTTTTTTAATCCGCGAAAGTAATAAAATATACTTAAAATACTTAAAAGTCTATAACATTTAGTGTAAACTACAAGCTTAATAACTGTTATATTTTGGAACACGAAGAAATTGCACCAAAACACCAATAAGGAATGCAATTTATTCCTGCCCCCTTTTCATCTTAATTTTGTTAATTTACATAAGTTATTGTTTGAGACAGAGGTACAGAGTTTTTAGAAAACAGCGAAAGTTTGAAATTGAAAACGTACTAGGGTCGTTCAATAAGTCCTTAGAAAATCCAAAACCTGGCATCCGTAACATCGAAAATTGCTTGTTTTTAGTCAGCATCATGACACACTAGATAGCTGTCAAAGTCTCAGTTATGACCACCACATGGTTTCATTTTTATTGTCGATTGAAGCAAGAAACTTCCTCTTGCATCAAGACTTGCATCAAAATCATGGAATTAAAGTTTGAATTATTACAATATCCACCATATTCGCCGGATTTGGCCCCCAGTGACTCTTTTTAATTCCAAACGTAAAAAAATGGCTCAGCGGGCAACGGTTCATGTCGAACGAGGAGATCACCACCCAAACAGAGGCTTATTTTGACGACCTTCCGAAATCTTACTTTTTAGATGGCTTAGAAGTATTGGAGAAACGCGTGGAAAAGTGTATAGAGCTAAAAGGAGATTATGTTGAAAAATAAAAAAAAAATCTACCTAAAATAATTTGTTTTTCTATCTTTTTCTAAGGACTCATTGAACGACCCTCGTAACAAAATCCGTGCTCCGTGTGAACGTTCCTTAAGCCAGTCCCCCGCTTCAGAACCAGTCTCCGAGCAGTGTATCATATTTATGTTACTCGCATTCAATAATTATTCATCCCGGCGTACAGATTTGCGCAGATAAATTCAAGGTCAATCCCGGTCGCTCGCAGAAGCCGCACGCCCCAGGGACTCTTCTGACCGTCGAGCAAACAAATATCATAATTCGCATTGTTCTCGTCTCTTTTTCCCGTACGCAATCGAATATAACGAAATGCAAACACGAGAACGCGGGGGACGTTGAAAGCAACTCGAGAATGGGGACGGGCACGAAAGTATTTCATCGAGGCTTCGTTTCCGTCAAAGTCAAAACCTCCCTCGACCAACGAAGATTGTTCTGAAATTTAATAATTAACGGAGTGCCTGGAGCCACTTGTATTTTCATTTGTGCGGCCCTATACTTCATCGATTCGGTCCGTTTTCAACGTTCATCTCAGAGCGCTCGATGTATTATTACACGACGCAGCTTTCACGGCACCCTGTTTTTTTCTTCCTGCGATTGAACTCGACAAAATTTATTTTCATTATGGTCACAGTAACGGTGCTTTACCAAATTACTGAAATAGGGCAGTTACTTTTCTTTTATTCCTCTATGCGATTAAAATTATAGTTGGTATCAGGTCATCCCAAAAGTTCGTGGCGTTCGTTCTTCTTTGATAAGAATAAAATCCGTAACTTAGTAGAATATCTAATATTTTTAAAACACCATCAACAATTATAGAGATTTGGAGAGAAATGGGAGTTTCCACTAGTTTATGGAGTAAAATTTACTGTTGTGCGCTCGCGAATCTGGAATAAATTAATGATCCCGGATGGAGGAACGAAGAAAGGTTTGGTTTTAACTGGTTTATTATACTATTCTGTTGATGGAGAGTGCTGTGATGTAATTAGTGATGTAACTTGTAATGCGTTGTAATACGAAGTGATCTGATTGCTAGCGAGTTGTAACACGAAATGATTTGACTCGTAACGCGATGTAAGATGAACTGATCTGTCTAATTATATGTAAGAGTTCTAAGACGAAGTGTCACGAAGTGATCTTCGAGTCGCATTTTCCCTTCGAATCAACCCTTAACACTTCAATGGCCGCACGTATCACGCGAAGACCGTTGTCCGTCACCACTGATATTGTAGACCAAAGTGAGATACACGAAGATGCTTGGAATGTTATTACAAGGAATTATAAATATAACTCAACAAACGTAATAAGTTGAATGTATGATGAAATGGTGACTGATACAGTAGATCACGCACACGTGGCAGCGGCCAACGTCTGCCAGCTCGCAAAGTCACGTATACATAACAGCGGCCGTCAAAGTGTTAAGGGACCTTTCTACTTTGTGGGATTAAAAAATCGAACTTTTTTTTGTGTTTTCTTTTAGTATGTAGTCTCAGAAATATATTTACCAAATATTAAATTGAAATAAAACTTTGAAGCTATTTTTCTCGAAACTACATTTTTCGACACTGTGTAGACAATAACATGAAAACTATTCAAGATATCAACATCAAATTTATGCAGTATCTTTAGAACTAGTGTCTCTATCGCATGAACTAAGATAACTGCGATATATGCAATACTTTTATTAACAAAATACAACCGAATATATGAAAATATTCAGTACCTTTTCGTAAAATAACTATCATTGTGTCATTTTTCGTTTTTTTGAAAAGATCTTAGTTCATACTATAACCAAACTTATCTATATTAAGAATATCTTTGGTTGTTGGATTTCAGATAACTTGTTCGTAAAATATTACCTACGCAGTCGGGCGCCGTACGTAAAGACTGTTGTTCGCTGATTAACAAACACTTCGTAATCAATAGATATTATGCGTTGCAAAAATTCGTAAATGTAGTTAGATATATAATAAATATATCCACAAATCCCGGAATTAATCGCTCTTTAATAGCCCACAAAAAAAAATCACAAAGAAACATCTTTTTTTCTTGCCTACAAGGTAGAATGGCTCCTTAACGTGGTGGCTTTGGTGTCGCAAAAGGATGTTGAAAAAAGTTATTGTTTTTCAGGTACTGCTTTCTTTAGTTAGATATTCTGAGGTTCATGCCAGGGCTTTGTGACTTTGTACACTATCGATAATGTTTAGCTCTATCATGAACCTCACATAACAGCGAGTCTAAGCGGCATGCTACTACAACTCTCAATGCAATAAAAAATATGTAACAATATCCCACGTTAGATTTAGGTCCTTGTAAAATTTTTCTATTTATTTGATGGAAGTATCGAGGCATCTTATATTTCGAATTGAAACCAAATAATGAAACTGCTACGTTTAATATAAACTTGAATTAATTAGAAAAATTACCAAAATCGATACGTAAAAAACTTTACTGTTTGGAAAAAATGATATTTCATCGTGACAATGCTAAACAACCTGTAGCAAAAAGTAATAAAAAATACCCATTTTTTTATACAGATACTGTTCCATATTTAATTAACACTTATTTTGTATTGCCATACTTCTTAGTGGGTGATAAATTTTAATATATCAATGTATTGAAAATGGTATTAAATAACATTTTAATGGAAAATCAAAGAAGTTTTATAGTAATGGTATAATGGTTTTCCATAAAATTTAATGGTATGTTTGAAATATTTTTTTAGATTCTAGTAGAAAATTCGGCACGAACTTATGGAACGACTTAATAGTTAACAATGATCATCATCAGGCACAGATTATTACTTCTTTGCAATTCAAATACATTTCCAAACTACCTACTCCATTGAATGCCACTTCAGTTTCTAAATAACATTATTATAAAATATCCATTTTTCGTTACAAAACACTACGATATTGGATTTTTTTATTACAAAATTGATGATTTCATATGTTTCGATATAATTTATTCTATTAGGTAAAAGAAGAAAACATTTTACTCACAATAAAATAGAATTCTAACTTGGAAATACATATATGGGAAACATAAGAATCGGACGAAACTCGGAACATTTCCGTCTAACCCGTTAAATTTGTTCTGCGATCGAAGGATTTCGGTTCAATTCCCGCCCGTGAAGGAACACCTCTCACTTTCACAGCCATCAGTTTTTGTGCGCCTAGTTTTTTAGCGTCCACGAAAAATGCCGATTCCAAGTCTCTCGCAATATTGCTGAAAGATCCTTCATTCCTCTTCTTTGTTGCCCATGCTTTGAATTGAGCACGAAACGAATGACAACAGCAGATTGTTCCTGTCATTCCGTACCGGCGACGTCTCCCGGCGATCATCCGGGATCCTGTGAATAGGCGACGCAATTTTCCTGGACGTCTTTCGAAACTGTACTCGGAGAAACCTCGAGGAAATCTCTCGGCAGCGCACGCCCGACTCGGCGTATAATTGAATTTTAATTTTGTTATTTCTCCCGGTTTGGGTTGATGTCAATCTCGGAGAATATCGGACCTGTCTTGACCACGCTTGCTTCTTTACAATTCAGAACATTCGTTCTGTTCGCTCGAGGGAGTCTTTGCGCAAAAACAATTCAATGAAGATACGAACGACTTAAAAGAGCAAATGAAAATCAATTTCTTCATTTATTTATCAAAGATTGATTTTATGCCAATAACCTGTAAAAATGTGTACTCAACATTCATGAAACGAAGATACTGACACTAACAATTACTCTACAGGCATTTTTAAATTCGTTACTGAGTTTGTTTATTAATTTATTGATCGAGTATTAATTTTGTGAATTTTAGAACGAAGAAAAGGCCCAACTTGTTTCTCTCTAATCTTAACGTACACAGGTCCCTATTTTTATGCAGAGAACATTCGATATAGACAATTTTAGAAATGTAAGTAATTAAAATTACTGTAATTCATATTTTACGTGTTACTAAGTTATTAAATACATATAATGTCGTTACAATATGAATATACTTGCAGGAGCTACACTTGCTGAAACTTGATATTTGATTACGATGAAATATACAAAATAAATGAAACGTATACACTACAAATGCACATTTGGTGATGTCTACAGTGTTCAGCTTCTTCTTTTCCCATGATCTTTACTTTGTTTCATTGCAATCAGCTTCCCTGCGACTTTACTTAACCAATCATGACGAATGAAAACCAACATGGCAGGGTAAAGTCGAGGTTATATTGACGACGTCCGGGGGAACGTCATCAGGCAAACCTTATAATTTTGATCATTTGACCGCTTACAATTTACTGACCGCGGTCCTTACCGCAGGATTTGTTGTCCGGTCACGGGAGCTCAGAATCTCAGGAAACCTGGCAATGATGAATGTCAATGCAAGCCTCGAACATCGCACTCAATCTTTTAGGCAACTCCATTCTCCTTCGAAGATCGATAGGAGGAAAATTGATTTTTTATATTTTCTAAATTGATACTGTACGCCTATAGCAGGTAAAATGATGTGCAGGATGGGGAAAAATGTTTTGCCATGACTAGCATAGTCGAATTCGACACCTTTGAATTGGTGGAGAACAGCTAAAAAAAGTTGCCGCAAAATTGACATTGCAGAGGATTTGATGCAGGTCATATCGAAGCTATCACACATACTCGGTTATTAAGAACATTATACCAAGATGGTTCGATTCTTTGGATTAGATCTAGAAACAGGAGACGAACACCTTTCCTCCTTTAAAAGATAATATTTCTAATAGTTAAGTATAAAATATTGAAATGTCTACAAATGTAACCCACAAAGAAAATCTATCCCACAGACGATAGTAATTCAAATATCAATATCTGGGATAACAGTTGGTTATAGACACATACATAGTTCTTTATTTTAATTCGGTACAACAGCTGCTAGGACAAACTTTCATTTATCCAACGTGAAATGTAATTTCGTTTTATAATTCAGATTGGAATTTTTCTCGATTAAATAAAAATTCGAAAACTGTTTATCTTTTATTCGTTGTTCGAAACTTTTTATCTATGTACATAAGAATTTTGCCTTCTTCTACTAAATAGTGTATTAGAAAGCAATCGAGGGTGATACGGGATGACCAGAATCGTAATCAGAATTAATTGTGGTGTACATATTTTGCTAAATAAAAGAATACTATTGATTTAAGGATCAGAAATGGAAGAAAACGAGCATTACCCAACAGAACAAGTATTTAGTTTCACTTTCCAAGGTGCAAGTAAAAGCAAAGGTTGTCGACATGCTAGTAGTTTGAGGAATGTTCACGCGAGACATTCAACAATAAATTGCTATACGTTGGTAACGCAACTTTGGAATCGATGGATCCAAATGTGTCGTACAAACAGCTATCCACTTCCCTGCGGATTTAGAACAGAAAAGGGGTGAATGATTCGTCGAAAACGCGAAGTGCACCGAAATCGTCAATCTGATTGAAAATTCACACGACCCGTTTCAGTTTTACCGATTACCCCTATCTGTCTCTGACAGAAGAAGCAGTGATTATCGTTGTCTGGGTGCACGGTGCAATCTGTTTGCGACGCGAAACCGGCCGCTACGGTATCGCGAGCCGACGACTTACATTAGATGCACGCGGAAGGATTAGCTCGTGACCTCGTAATTTCTGGACTCTAACCTTCGTGAGTCGAGGCTTGATATCAATCGGTTTCATCTTTCTTTTCAAATTGACGATGCAGGCACTTGTTCGGAATTTAACTTCTCTACGTTACTGCAAGGAAACAGGCGTAAAAGGAATGGAATTCTAACCTCTGATGATACACGTATGGCTTCGGTGACCATCCGTCCCTTATTTCAGAGAACTGCCCTTTGGATTTATTCAGTTCTTCAAAACTCAGTTTTGAGTTTTTATTAAATAATTCTTCTACTTTGTACTGTTTTACACTCAGGTTAAAACAGAATAAAGTTAAATGGATGTCATGATGCTAACACATCTTAACGAATATCTGCATTAGTTAAAAAAATGTTAAGAAGAATATCATTCTCTTTATTAGCATTCTTTTTAAAATTTTATTAAAAAGCTACATGTATAATTATAAAATCTCATTTATACTGTTAAAATAATTCAAATTAGATCCGTTTTCATTACTTATTACTTAGAATCTGTCTAATTTAATTCAAATCTAATCCAACAAAAAGTTATCGAATTAAGTAATCTGTAATCTATGAAACTATTTGAAATGGAATTTCGTCATATTTCTAGTTATCCCCTAGAAACAGAGAGAACTAGTGGTGCTAAATAAAAGCTAACTTAACCTACATTTGTCCTTCATTTTTTTTTAAACAATACAGTCACCGTTCGTATGACGCTTTAATCGTTCCGTCTTATCGGGAACGAAAGAAAAAGAATCTTCGCAAAATTCATCGAGGAAATTGTGCACAATTCCAGTATTTTATAGATTTAACTGCAGGATATCGTGGCTTGAATTTGAAACATTTCTTAGTGTAAAAGAATTTAGAAGCAAATTAAATTTAGTATTGCGAAGGTAGAAAGTACAACCTTTAAAATAACCTCAGGAAGTTTATTGGGCAACTTCTTTTCTTGAAATTATAATTAATCTAAAAATTCACAATGTCTTAAGTGTTCCAATTGTTCTCAAATGGCAGTATACGATACAATAAACAAAATTCACTATTAAAGTGAATTCATTCAATTATTACATACAGGGTGTTCGATCAACCCTGGAAAAAATTTTAATGGGAGATTCTAGAGGCCAAAATAAAACGAAAATCAAGAATACCAATTTGTCAATTGAGGCTTCGTTAAAAAGTTATTAACGTTTAAAGTTCCGCCTGTAGAAGTGTCGATACGTCAGTAAGTAGAGTTTTTCATGCTGAGAAACACAGATCGCCGTTCTACAGGTGGAACTTTAAACGTTAATAACTTTTTAACGAATCCTCGATCAACAAATTGGTATTCTTGATTTTCGTCTTATTTTGGCCTCTAGAATCTCCCATTAAAATTTTTCCCAGAGGTGGTCGAACACCCTGTATATGACATTACATATGTACATATCACTCATTACAACTCCATTTTTACCAATTCTAAATAAAATAAAAACATAAGCTGTATAAAAATTATAACTTTGTTAAACATTAACAAACGTAATATTAATTAAGAAGTACATATTTGCACACAATAGTGGTTGTTGAGTTGATAAGTATTTATCTGTATTTTTGGCAAATTTTTCAAATCTTGAGCTGCAAAAAATGGTTATTTTTTACTAAACCATAAACAATGAAGAAAACAATTTATTGATTTATTATTGCTTTTTAACCAAATATAGAAAAAATATGTTGAAAGTTTCTGTAAACATAAAAAAATGACATACTAGTGCCTGTAGTAATGAGTACAAGTTCCAAATTTACAATAACTCGTCCATTTAAATATCGGATTTGCATGAAATTTCTACCAAACTAAAAAATGGTTAAAAATGGAGTTGCATCCCTCTTGTTGCAAGGTCTTCGATTGAAGGGTATGCGTAAATCTGATGTCAAAAATTATTCACCAAAAGATAGTCACGCTAGGTGTAGAGTCGTATCTTAATCCTATTTTAATTAAAAAGCAGAAGTAGAGCAACTACGAGTGCCAATTAATCCATACAAAGCGTTTAAGCGGCGTCGTTGCTTACAAACTCGAAACGAGGTGCAAGATTGCACCGGGTCCCGGTGAATCCCCCAAAGACACTATCCTCTCTTCTCGCTCTCTATTCTTCCGAGAAAAGATGAAGAAGCAGAAGAGTAGGGAGGGGGGAGGGGGGATGAAGTAGGCGGATAGCAGCGTACGTGGGTATCCGAGGCACGAGTTGAAGGGACTATCGTAGTAGATAATTCAACGCGTATCCCGGTAGCCGGTCGCGTCCCTGCACATTGCGTCGGCCATCACAAAGACAAACCTCTGACGCGGCACCGGAACGTACCGCTCTGCACACAATCATCCTACATGCCGTGTAAGTACTGGCAACGTGAGTTCTCGGGAGAAAGATGGACACTATCCAGCCAGAGAAAGACAGAGAAAGGTCTCAAGCATGAAAAGGGAAACGGAAGGAGGAACGAAGAAAAGACGAGTCTGAGGGAACAACAAAACTCGAAATTGCTGACGTACTGCGAAAGGTTGGCGCCATCGTGTGATTACCAATTTGAAATTACCCACTCACTATGCCGCTGGATGATACGAAGGACGAGGACGGATCATCGGAAGAAAGACGATCGTCCTACGCTTTATCCCCACGTGATTCCATTCCGTGGACGAGGAATATTCTGAAGAATTGGTGTGTGGTCTTGATGGATACGTAGAGTTTCCATGGGACGGGGTAAACGAGATTGAAACAAGGTTGAATTATTGAATGTTGAAACGAGAAATATCTTCTTCCATTCTTCGGCTGGGTTTACTAAACAAGTCGTTTCGTGCTATACAAGGTGTTTCAGATTTAAATGGTTAGACGTAAGGTGTGAATGTAAGACTATGAAGCAAATCAATTTTTCTCTGGAAGTATATTCACAAACGTCTCATTTAGAAGCTATTGTCTTCCAATGTTACGAAAGTTATCTCAACTGTTCTGATAGTTCAACTATTCAATTTAGTACTAAAGAAGAATGTCATTATTATTACATTTGTTTAGGAGCGTACAGTGAACTAATTATCACTTGGTGCGAATGAAAGCAGCATTGTTTATAGTGTAAATTAATAAACATTTAGAAGACGTCTTGTCATTTAAGGGGGTTTTCTAGTGTGAACCTTTGACAAAATCGAATTCTTTTTTTGCATTCTCTTAAAGAATATAGTTTTGGAAAATATGTCTGCAAAATTGTATGCCTGAGTTCCTAAAATTAACGAAGTTATGGCTGTTTAAAGGACTTGATTATAGGGACACAAAATTTTAAAAGCGTTTTTCTCGAAATTATGTTCTCCAAAACGGTGTCCATGATACAACAAAATCTGCCTGACCATTTGGCTTAAAATCTTAGTTGCATATTCAGTATAAACAAAATTTGTATTTTTTATATTTTTTAGCCCCCCCTCCCCCAAGATAAAAAAAAAACATGAAAAAATCGTTAATCTAACTTCAAAGTGTTGCTATTTTTTTAATTATGGACTTTTTTCTTTAATTTTGTTACCGACTATAACCAAACGCATACTAATGAAGAATATTTCACGTTTTTTCATTTCAATCAAACAGAATGGCCGGAATCATGGACATCATGAGACGACCTATTTTAAAAGCGACTATGCTTGAAAGTATACACAGTGCTATCTATTTTAACTTCTTTTTGCCCAAAAAATTTTAAACTGTTGCTGAAAGCTGTATAAATAAACCTAATAAATTTGACTGCAAAAGGTGTTATAGTTCATTCACAAAAAAATTCCTCAATAAAGCCTAAAACATCGCGCTTCACGCTAGAAGATCTCTTTAAATCTGAAGCATCCTGTCAGAACATACAGAGTCATTTAATCATTTCTTAAAATAATAAGGATACTAGTCTCATATTCCAAGCTCATAGATCCGTTTAACACTACATTCTTAAAAATAATTCCCTATTTCACATAGAATTAATTAGTGATACCTTTTTTTATAAAAGTATTTCTTATATATGATACTAAATATTTATAAGTATATCTAGTTAAACCTGTTGTTTAGGTGCGCAACACTTATAATAATACTTATGAATACATCAGATAAGTAATGTTATTATGAAAGATTTGAAATAGATCACATGTCAGGTACGAATAGCAATGGAATTTTACAAACAAGTACTTTCGTCTTACAACTATGTAAAATATTGCACTGACCTACGATTTGTCATAATGTTGTAGGAATTTTCTGATTAATTTTAAGGCTTTGAGATTGAGATTAGCGAAAAAAGAATTTATGATAAAAGGGAGTTCCAACCTTGTTAGTATAAATCCTTTAAGAGGATATATCTGTACGATTCTGTCTGGGG
Source organism: Colletes gigas (assembly GCF_013123115.1). NCBI lineage: Eukaryota > Metazoa > Arthropoda > Insecta > Hymenoptera > Colletidae > Colletes > Colletes gigas. The sequence continues at coordinate 11,211,085 of NW_025106631.1, read as the reverse complement.
ATACTGCCAAAGCATATGATTAAGGGTATGTGCCTCAGCCCTACATTGGCAGGACGGACTAGAAACTGCATTAGTTTTAAAGAGAGATTCATTCTATACCATAAAAAGATATTACATCCAGAGAAGATGCAATTCGTATTCATTCGTTACTACATCGCCAACTATGTACATCAATACCCACCTAAATGTTGAAGTATGTATGGTAACTAGCAGAACTCAGCAAGCAAAAAGAAATTTTTCAAAATGTAAATTAAATTTGCTTTCCATTGTAAATACTAAAAAATAAGTGAACTTGTAATAAAACTACATTAATTCGATGTGCTAGATGCTTCTCGAATGTATGTTTTTCCTGTTTTTGCAACAAATATCCTCGTTGTAGATAATGACAAGTTTTGTAGTTCTGTATTTATTTTCTTCCGTAAATCACGTATTTTGATAAGAAATAGCATTCTCATACATAGTGATATGAATTAATTTTATGATTTGTACTCCACAAACAAATTAAAAACTAATTGCAAATAGAAGCATATGTATGGAAATATATTTGTAATAAAATTCATTTAACATTCACAGTAAATGAATTAAAAAGCAAACAAATTTCCTATTTGATGGAGGGTCACAATATAAATTGTCAATTCTTCTTATCGACAAAGTTCTTAACTGTATTGAAAAATTTTAAATACGAGTAACTCGAAAAATATCGAGATTCTGACCCTATAATGATACATTTTTGTAAAGAGTGTACAAAATTTCAATTAAATCGGTGACCCGAAGGTCTTGTGCTCTCCTTATGGCTCGAATAGATAATTGATTTTTCCCTATATCATTATATGCATCTTCATATAATTTTATATCATTCATAAAAGAATTTTAATTACGATATTAAGATATAGAAATTCTAAATTTATTAATTATTTTAATTTAAGTAGGTACTTGCTTAAATTTCAAAACGAAAAAATTCGAGCGTAGAAATAGTTTTAACTGAAATATTACTGTTAAAAGAATATTGAAAATATTTAACAATCTCATAAAGATTGCATCAGACGAGGTCTGAGACGTAAAATAATTAAACATTTAAATTTAAATGTATAAAAAATGATAGCGTCTTGTAGATTGAATAAAGCACATTTGCTTAGCCGTATATCCTTGTGAAAACCGTTCATTTCTGATTAGAGTAAACAAAAACGTTTGAACTTTGCTAAAAAATACATTGAAATAAATGTTTTTTTCTGGAGGAAACTTAAACAGAAATTCATATCGCAGATAGTGAAACATATCTAGAGGAGGTTCAATTATGGTGTGGGGCTGCTTGCTCTGATTCAATTTTGGAAGTTTAGTTTTACTCGGCGGATTTATAAACGACATGCAATATATTGATCTTATTAATGAAAATTTGAAAGAATCGGTAGTAAAAATTAGTATTACAAATCTCCTATACATAAAATTAGAGAAACTATACAGTTTTTTAATGACCCCGGAATAGAGGAATTAGATTGGCTCCCTCAAAATTCTAACTGAAATCCCACCGAGAATTTGTGGGTTATATTCAATAATGAAGTACCCATCAGTAACAGGCTACTACGATCGTGGCAGAGTATAGCGAATAATAAGATCGAACACTTAATCGATAGTATTCCTAGCCGATTAGAAGCTGTTATCAATGCTAAAGGAGGAAATACAAAATACATACGAAGAATAACGAAAAGCCTGAAATTATAAAGGTGTCCATTCAATCTTGTCTGCATAGTTTTATTGAACTTTAATTTGTAATAATACTTATGTAAGATAAACCACACTATTTTATAAAACTATAAATGAAGTTTGTTGGTGACACTGTAAACTATGACGAAAGATTTGAAAACAAGAAGTTATTCAGGAAAATGAACTAAATTCGAGTAGTTTTAACTATTAGGTCGTCCCATAAGTTCGTATCGTTCGATATTCTGAAATTGAGAAGGATAAAATTTGTAATTCAATTGAAAACAAACAAAATTTGTTTCCATAATTCAATTAACATCAATAATTCATACAAATTTGAAACAAATAGATAATGTATCAAAGCTCGAAGTTTGGAATTCACACTGATTTACGGATCGAAATTCTCTTGATCGTGTTTGAGCCTGATTGCATCGATATTTTTGTTAGCATATAATAAAACCGAACCTTGTAAAAAATAAAATACAATAATCTCCAGGCTCATTAGTGGGTAAACAATTTGAAAATGTCAACGTTTCAATGAAAACTAATGAACTACATTTTAATAACAAACCACACAAATTTTGTAGCGACAATACAAAAAGCTTTGTCAAAGGAAGGGAAAGGAGTTGTCGAACGAAAAGAGTTTTAATAAAATTGAAGATAAATGTTGATTGTACTCGACCGATTCTTATACATACATATGTATATACGTTTCTCGACTAACCATTAAATGTCTCTTTTCTTTCCTGCCGTTATCTCGATTATTCGTTTCTTTCACAATCCTTATTATATACAGTCTGTCTAATAAGAGCAGCATAATCGGTATAACTTCTAAACCAGTGGGGTAAATTAACATAAAAATGATGAACTTCTTTACTATTCGTCTTATACCTACATATTGAAATTATTAGGGCAAAATAGTACTACAGCCCAGTGAAAGGAAGCGTAAAATGTTTATGGATCATGAATTCCAACGACGCGATGTTGAATTTTTCGGAAAATTTCTACTATTGACCGATAGTGTTACAGGATTTTGTTCCTGAAAGAGGCAAGTGCTCCGACGTGCAGAGAGAGTTATCGAACGAGAAGAGATTTACCGTACAAAACTATGCACAAACATAGGGGACGACCTAATAAACTAGACAAGTGTGTTAATTTTATATTAGGGTTTTATTTTAGACGACTAACAGATTATTAAAAATTACTTCATCACTTGGACAACAGTTTACACTTTTCTTCTAAAGCATTGCTCACAGCGCGATCCATATTTATATACATACATACATACATACATACAAACATACATAGTAGATACATTTGTCTCAAGACAATAGATATCACGCGTCTGTTTACCTGCGTACATATTAACGATTTTCAGTTATTCTTATTAAGGTGTCGACAAAATTTTGCCCCCGATTAATTGTAAATGGAGTTTTACTGTACTTACGTCGATCGTGGCTAGTGCCAGAGTCGATCGTAGTCCGTTTCATCGATGCTACTAGAAACTTCGTAGCGATCGACGTGACCCAGAAGTCTGTGCCTAAACCAGCCTTAAGGTATTCAAGATAAGATGTTCCCGCGGTTGTTTCTGCTCACAGGATCAACCAAAAAATCAACCAATAACATCGATGCGCGGGACCGCATTCCACGACCGACCGAAGTCATTCATCACTTGGCCGCGCTGAACTACGCGTGGCCATAGGTGCGCGTTCGAATGTGAATGTCGTCGGGCGACGCCGCACACGGACGCAGGCCAGCCCAGTGGCAAGACACTGATTGAATTGAAGTAATATCAGGAGCAGTGAGTAATGATCACCTCGGACTGAAACGCGGCCCGACTACTGATTTCCGTACACGCACGGAGCCCCGTGCTCAACTGCACGGCGTCTCCCTCGATGTGCCTGCGGATCAGATAGAGTGTAGTCATGCCAGGTGATTATATCGCATTATATGAGAAGTCTGCTACTGTGTACTCAGTCCTCGCGGGTTCCCTGGGTCCTCTCTTCGATTCACAGACTATCTGTGTCTGTCGACGAGGAACTTTTGACCAAGTACGAGAATTAACCGTCCATTCTTATGCCGATCTTGCTGCTCCAGGTATAACGTACGAAGGGACACTCGAGATTTCCGGTTCCAGCTTCTTACACACCGAACACGCATGCACCAAATTTCTGAAAGACACGTGTTCTTTCGTACGGTTCGGCCATTCGACCACTCGGCTGTTTCGAAAATTCGTTTGCGTTTGTATGAACAATGTCTAACGATTCTAATGTTTAAGCAACAAAATATAAAAAGAGACTGTTCCCTCTGACGGAGAACCCCTTAATGGGCCATCGGTTAACAATTTCCAACAGTCACATCCGAACAAGCTGACGAATCGTCTTTTTTTTCTTCACCGTGCTCGAATGCAGTAGGATGCAGCGTAAGCCACTTGACTCAAGGACGTGGTTAAGATTCGACAGACTCGAGTGGAGTCAATACGATTCCTGTCGGGTCTATAGGTTCAGTCCGGGTGGTCCGGAGCTGCTGGGCACGCGGGGCCTCAAGCACAGGGGCCAGGCGCCCCTTTATTCGCCTGACGCGTAAGACAATGTGGCCCCTGGCATCTGATTGATACGGAATACTATCCACCTATCGTAACACTACGCTCCTAAATATACTCGGTGTATTTTCTGAGTTGCATCGGTAATGCTATGTTTACAATTATTCACCCTTTGCGCTCGACAATTATTTCAATGTTCACTTCTATTTGGAGTCGAAAAAAACATAAGATTTCATAATTTCTATTAGTCAATTTATTGTATAGCCTTCTAAACTACTTGAAAAATTGACGTTTCATATTTTCTGTAAAGTATGTTGCAGTTATTTGTTTCGCCGGTGATATTACACGAGAAGATTCATGTATAATATTTTTGTAAATTTGAATCGGTAAATTTCCGTTATTTTGTTTAACATTTTATAGACATGTTAACATGTACATTATATAAACCTTACGACATAATAAATGTACTCTGTTATAACTAATAATTAGTTTCTATTAGTCGATGCGAATATTTAAAGAATGTATATATTTTTAAACATTTGTCTGAATAGCGTTAAACTTCTTTTTTTCTATGCAGACTCTTCTGGAATTTATTGTAACTTAACTTATTAACCCTTTAAGTACGACTCTTGTATTATGTATCAACCCACAAACCTTTGTTAGTTGTAGATATTTAACCATATATTTTTATGTTTACGAATCAAATTTTATCACTCACAGATTGTGCAGTAGATATCGTATTTACCTATTTTTATAACATCTTTTCTGTGATGTAACTCCTTCATGAATCACGAAAATTTAGATGAGAAGCTTTATCATATCACCTGAAACTATTAATCTACTATATTTTCTGTTTCTTCATGACATAATAACGAGACTGATATACACGCATGTGAGTATTATCACGATCGCTAAAAAGACGCTGCGGAAAAACACTTAGCTTTAATGAAAACCTCCCCAATAGCATAAATGCTTGATATGTAAGTAAATTTGTATCTCGAGGTCCCAGCGTTCACGGTAACCATTGCGACCAAATGACTCTGTCCCGTCCAATCAAATGAAATTTATTGACGTACAGTTCATAGAGCCTGGCCATTATTACGTGCTTGGGCCCCGGACGATTAATTAATTTGCATTCAGCACTGAGAATGGCGGATACTCTCGCGACACCCGTTGTATCGGACGCGTCGATGCTCTCCGTCAACCGACTCAATGATATCTCCGACGTGTCCGCGATGATTTATTTGATATAAGATGGCTGACTTGGGTTACCCGGCAGCCCCTCAACCCCCTTTGGCCATAAGTACTCTAAACAGAAGCTATTGTGAACGTCTACGTCGAGATGATCATACCCCACGCACGATACATGGATCTTCGATGCATGCACGCACCCACACTGACCCGTGCGCCTAGTGTGTTTGTGTTTGATCGTCGGTCGGGGTTTGGTTATAACCTTTGATGCAGGAGGGCATGGACAAAATACCTGACGAGATAAGATCGCAAACGTTATTTCATTTGCCATTCCCTTTGACGTAAAAATTGTTTCGCGAGGGGCTCGGTTTCGCTTCCGGCAATCTGTCGGAGTTTGCTGCCATCAAAAATACATCGACAGCTTCTTTGGCAGCTATGGGTACAAAGTATGATTGCTGTCCACGTCGTTAAACGGCGACGCGAAGGAAATCGTTGTAAGGTAGTTGACCCAGTAGTCGATCAGTGCCTAGCAGTTCATTAGTTCCATAATTTTTCACCCACCGATTCGCTTTTCCTTTCCTCCTTCCTTATTTTTAATTTTAACTTTGCCTCCTACCTGTAGAAAAATGTTCCACTTTGCTGAGTACCGAATTATCAACGATTATTTGTCAGCTATTAATTAGGACAGTATGTTTCACAACTTGTTAGTTGATGACAGAGATGGGCAAATTTTATCCGCGATAAACGAATAACAATTTTAGCTTTATTCGTAAACTAACTTCCATTTATATTTCATTTGTAAAGACATCTGTAAAATAGAATCTATAAATGAATGTTTTAAATTGACATTCAGACGAGCAAAGCCGCGGGTTAAATCTAGTTTTAGAATGGATCTAAAAACCTTATTCATTAATTTGTGAATTTACCCCAATTCTGATGCTGATATCTGTTAACGTTTTATACCAGAGAGGACAAATCTTTTTACGTCTAAGTGCCAAAAAATGCACAAATCTTATTTATCAGTTTTCTGGCGTGCCAAGCAGTTTTTAATAGAATGAAAAATTAATAAAGTCAAGTTTTGCAGTACCATTATTTGATGGTAGAATTTTAATAGTACACGTGCTGAACTAGGTTCATCAGACATTCTATTTTGACAGCTGTCCTTTATAAAATTTATATTGAACAATAATGGCTTACAAGCATACAAATAATAGAAAATTTCTCACATAAAAGTGAAACAAACTTTCGAGACGATTTAATGTGCATCTTAATGTTCCAACACAATCATTTTAGACATATTAGAAAATATTTACATTTAATTTCAAGAAAACCAAAGTTTGTTTTTACATGTTACAAAAAGGAAAGAATTGAGTTAAGGATGTAAAATGATTTCTACAAATTATTTATGTGCTAGCGAAATTTTCGCACGTTCAATCTCTGACACGTATGCCAGTCATAGTTTTTTGTTAAAAGAATCGATATCTCTCACTAAGCGATCGACTACTGAATCAACTACCATAATCAGGAATACACTTTTGAGCGGTTTCTTTCTCGGTCGAGTCAGTACCACTGTCCAGCTGTTTCATTTTTCGATTTGCTTGGGACGCCCACGTGTTATTACGCGGTTTCGATTCGGAAATCGCAGATGTACCAGCTTCCGGTGTCGTGGAAACCAAATTCGGAAGTTCGATGGCAACAGACACGCGAATTTCGGGACAACGTACACGCACCCAGAGGTTCCCTTCGCGTTTTCTATACTGAATAGTAATTACACCTCGTGCCAACTGCAAGGATATCGGTATGTGAACTGCGTGCGCTAGGCTGTGTACGTTTCCCATGCAACATCAGAATCAAATTGAGAAACGTGGCTACGGTATTTTCAAACTTCGATGCCGCTGTATTCGCTCCGCATGGTGAACTACTTTTAGTTTGGCTGTTGCAAGAGAACCAACAATAAGTCCCAGTAGTCTATTTAAAAGACACTAAGAAAAATATTTTTACTAAAAATATTACTTTGGTGCAATAGAATTGCTTCAATATAACGTTATGAAATCATTATCTAAAGATAAAAAGAATAATATCATTTTCTAATTAAAATTGAGTTTATCAACGGAAGTAATTGCTAGAAAATTTGCTGCTAGTCAGGGAGTTGTACATAAAATAATTAGAAAATTTAATGAAGTCTTTTGGAGCAGCTTTTGGAGGACGTTCAAAATTATTACCTTGTCAGGATAAGAGAAGATTGACAAGGTAAAGCTATTAGAAAGCGATGTTGGAAAGGAAATTAGTAAGTGGACATCTCGAAGAGCATTAAAAGAAACCAATTTTACAGCAATTAAGAAGAAAAAAAAACCTGTTCTATCAAAAAAGGAATGTCATTGCCCGTCTGAATTTTTCAAAAAAACATTTAAGCTGGAATATGGAGCAATGGAAAAAAGTAATTATTTCCAATGAATTAAAAATCAATCGAATTTCATCGGATGGATGTTGTTGGTGTTGGAAAAAGCAAGACGAACCTTTTATACCGCGTCATGTGAAGTAAACAATGAAATTTGGTGGTGTGTCACTTATAGTATGGGGGTGCATTACTGCGTACGATATAGGTTCAGTACATCAAATAGAAGGTACGGTGAACCAGTATACGTATAAGGATATTTTTAAAAAAAATTTACTGGAAACAATTGAAAATATGCCAGTATCAAAGTTGATCTTGTATTCCAACATGACAACGCTCCTAGGCATTGTGTGAACAGCGTGAAGAATTGGCTGCTAACTCAATTATTTCAAACCATGGAATGGCCTGTTCAAAGGCTAGGCATAAACCCGATTGAAAATGTCTGGGCATACTTGAAAATGAAGTTAGAAAATAAATATAGCGCTCACCCAACAACGATAACTGATTTGTGATAAAGAGTGCAAGAACAATGGTATTTTATTACACCATAGTATTACGAAAATGTAGTATTAAGTACGTTTAAACGTATTTAAGCAATTATCAAGGGTAAAGGCTTATAAACGAAATATTAAGTGTGCCAAAATTTGAAATGTTTACTCAAAATTAGTTGTGGTGCAAAACCGATTTCAGGGGGAAAAAATCGTACGAATCGAAAGAAATAATGGTATCACAAATGTTAAATTTGTTTTGAAAAGCCAGAAAATATTAGATAATAACAAGTATTTTGTCTTCTTTGTATTCTATATGCAAATATTGAATAAAAAATTATTTTTTAAAAAATGTTTGTGTGTTCAGTTTTGCTCGTTACTGTAAGTTATTACACAAACCTATGTCACACAGTTATACATATACAAAGAAACCAAATGTTATCCAAAGCCGAAAAGTAGGGATCAAATTTTAAAAAGTAATAAATAATAATAAAATAAGAAACATTTTTTCACCGATACTACAATTGATTTCAATCATTAAACAACGTATACTAAACCCTTTATCAATTTTTATAGTTGAAGCTTATACAATCCTTAAAGCTCTAAATTTTATAGAAACAAACAACCTCTAACAGTCATTTACATAGATTCAATGTACGATCTTAACCACAAATAACCTAATGCAAAAAACAAACACGAAATTATACAAAAGATCCAAGAATCTTAACACGAATTTTTTTACACCAGGAGCAAAACAGCTGATTTCTAGGCAAAACAAGTAGCAAATTTCCCTATCTATTGAATCAATTGACCCAATTCTCTACCAAGATCTCCTCAATACGGAAAAAGAAGAATGGAATGGGATATTGAAAACGGCAAACAGATTCAAGATTTATGATATTGTGCAAGATTTCTACCAGCGAATGCCTTTCTGGAACATGAGTAGAAAAGTCAGGGTAGTCAATGCGAAACTGAGAGCTAGACACTCAAAAATTACTTACGAATACCTACTAAAGAATTTGGGCTCATCAATTTGTGATTATTACAAGCAACCACTATCTACAAACCACCTACTCTACGAATGCAGAGGACATAGAATTTAAAGATACATATATAAAGTACTCTCAAATACGGCCTTGTCTATGATATACCCTTCATTATTTGAAGGAGTCTCAACTATACTACAAAATTTGAAAAACCAACTAAGTAAATCGCTAATTACCATGCTGACAATACTAAACTGAGAAAGAAAAAAAATTTATTTAAACGATTTCTTATTTTTAGAATATGAGACGCGAGGTTCTTCGAAAAGTTACGTTCGAGGATGGATCATTCTTTTGAAAGAATTGTTCCATGTTGCAAAAATTAGATAATAACGAACTCAACTTTTTCTTCAAAGACAATATCCATATCCTTATAAAGTTTCCGGCGGGTATTTTGTTCACATATGTATAAGGATATCTGATAGCCTTGCAAGTTCGACCATTTATTTATTCTGGTCTGGCAATCAACGTGTTACAGCAAAATAAAATCCATACAATACAGGATTTACACGAGGAGCTTAATTCGTCGCTACCATCGATGGGTTGTGATCATTGACAGAGTTAGGTAAATTTTGTTCATAAATAACGAATAAAAATTTTAGCTCCATTCGCGAATTAAAATATATTAACAAATTCATTAAACCTATATTCAGGCGAGCGAAGCCATGGGCAAAAGTTAGTTTACGAATGAGTTTAAAATATTTATTCGTTATTCGTGAATAAAATTTGCCTAACTCTGGTCACTGCTCCACTACCTTCGCAGGCTAATTGCATTTAGCAAGACCAAACTTTGCGACCCCGTGAGGTGATGAAAGAAAATGCACGGGAAGAATGTAGGCGTCCTAGAGAGCCGACCGAGAGACAGTAAAGAAACACCAGCGAGTCGTAAACAAAGCTAATAAAATATTACATATACCCTGCAGTCGAGACCGAAGAATGGCTCGGTCGGCGGACACAGAGGAGCCATAATAACAGCCGCAACGCATAATTGCTTGAACGATTGAATTTCTATATTACCGCGAACCCTGGCCAGCAAGATGTATGGCTCCAGAGGAACTGCGTCTGCACTCCGTATGCCTTAATCTTTGCAAGATGGGTTGGGTGTACATAGCAAAACATGATACTGAAAATTTGAGGAAACATCGTGGAAATATTGTATATCTACTGAAAGTGAAGTTGTTGTCTGAAACTTTCCTTTCATACAAATTTTTTAAGAAACTGATAAACTTATGCGCTACTCGTGAATCTGTATATTATTCTTTATAAATAACAAACTTACAAAGTTAATTACTTCTCTGTAGAATGTAAAACTTGTTGAATAACATATACATACAGTTAAGGACAAAAGTAAGTTGGCAGATGATGAAAATGAATATCAATGAAATTTAATTACTATAGCATCATAATTACAAGTTTAAGCTTTATTCAACATTCATCTGTATAGTATATGGATAATATAAATAACATTTAAAATAAATATTTACTATTAAGTTTAAACAAAAAATCAACCAATTCCAGAGAGACAGATGTAAGTAGATACTCAGTTGATATATTATTGCGAGACAAGAAATATATACAGACATTGGACGAAGATCGTGTTTTCGCACAATGGCATCGAATAAATTTTTCAGAACTTATTCAGGCTTCTATTTATATTGTTGAACAATATAAAAATGCTAAAAACAGCAGAAATTTCATATTAAATTCGTAATTTAATTCTTTCGGACTGTCGTCATAAGTTAAGTTTATATCCTTTTTCATAATCTGACCACTTACTTTTGTCCCTGACTGTATATCGATGATGTGCTTACACTGATTTATTTTTTAATTGTATTTCAGGAACGAAGTAACCGCAAAAAGATAAATACATTTATTCGTTTTTCACCGATAATATCAACTTTCGTCGTAAACTCGAGGAAAATTATTTGAACAATGTCCAAAATTCTAACACGCGAAGTCGCCCATTTATGTTATTGAAATAAATTTTGTCGCGAGTAACGAGTGATTTTCATCTAGGTAACATTTGTCCCGACATCCGTGACGCGCGTGGAAGCTCACCTAGATAAAAGTGTGCTCGACTCTGGTTGTAGCTAAGACGCGTCTGCTTGTCGGGGCTCGCGTGCCTAGATCTCTGGAGTTTCGATCTCTTTAAAATGCCATCGATTCCCGAACGACGCGCGGTACGCACCATCGAGAGATAGTGGATGCGAGCCAAACGCATCGCTAGAAACGACGTACACTGGGCAATGAGTTACCGGGAGGGGCCTATAACTCGCCCGGTGATATACGACTGTATCTCGGTACCATTTGGCAGACGTAGATATATTATACGCATTCCAACACGACGTGAATTTATTTATTCTATAATTATCGCGTACAATCGGTAATGTGGTTTCGCGCAAACGCGCGTGGGGTATCGCCACTCATTCCGCGGCCATTTTCGAATTCACCGAAGATGGTCCTTTTACCGACCATCGAACAGGTGTTATGCGTATCGTGGCACCAGAGTCACTCAGAGCGTTTCTCGTATAGTGTCGTAGAATTTAAAACCGTGCTCAAAAAATGTATTTTAATTTTGTATAATACCATCAATTATATTAAACTGAAACTGAACTGACGCGATACCACAAAACCACTGCGCTAAATCGCATGCATTTACCTGTCATAGTGTTTACATAACTGGGAATTCGGTTGTGTCGCTGCAGTTGATAGTACATATATGTATATACTGTGTTATACAAGAGTGATTCATCGTGCTGTTCGAGGATTGTCACCATTTTTTCATCGCGTAACCGTGTTACATGTAAGCCTCCTATAATGCATCCATACATAAACTTACGCGTTTCAGGAATATATGAAATTTTTTATACTCATATTGAATAAATGAATTTAGAAAGGTAAAGTATCTAATGTTCCGTTCTGCCTCATCGATAAAGCTACTTCAAAGACGGGAAAAATTTTATTCAAATAACAGATAACCAGTGAGATCAAAGTATAGCAATTTATTTATGACATTTATTCGATCGAACTGTTACATTTTAATTTGTTTACTAAAACACTTAATTTGTTTGACAATAAAGCAATGCTTGTTCTACAAAATCCATGAATAAATGTTACTTCGTTCGTTCCAAATCCTTCAAACTTTGGTTTATCGTTCTAAACAACTCTGCTCCAGTCCGCAGGTGTCCAATTTTTGAATTTTTGCCCACTCCAATCACATTTTACGAGTTTTTGACGTATGGTTACGACTTTTGTGCAATGGTTTCCTGACAGCTGTACGGCCGTTTAAACTAACAGCTCTTAATCGCTGTTTCACGATGGTGGAAGATTTCGAAACTTTCAAAGTTGTTAACATGTTTGTTCTGATTATAGGTAGAAATTTTTAGATTCCCTGATGGTAGTTTGTCTTTTAGACTGTCAGCATTCGCTAATAGATTTACAGTCCACTGGACGTCCCTATACGACAGTTCCAATTTCCTAATGATATTCCATTAAAATTAGCTCCTCTTTAAAGCACAATAATTGCATTTTTATTTGTAACACTAATTTCGATTCTTTTTGCCAGTTTGAAATGCTAAAGTAAAATTTCAGCTGCTGATCTCAATGCAATGTCTTCTCTCTCGAGAATGGTAACAATATCTTACGACCATCCTACTTAATGTAACTATATAAATGGTAGAATAGAAAATGTTATTCCATATATACACTAAACAAAGGAACAAAAACAAAGGTTTTTACTAAATAATAGAATGGAGTTTGAGAAGATATTCTATTCTAAACATATCTTTCTAAAACGTATGGATACTGCACCTCTTTGGAGCCAAACTGATCAATCCCATAACATAAAAAATAAATAGAATCAATGTTGTAATCATGTTTTCGACATTATTTCTCAAGAGGTAGAACCTATGTGTTTGCCTTTAGAGGGATTCACGTCTGACACTATACACAATAAATTTGTTAACCCACGTTTATTAAATACTAGAGATGCATTCAAACTTATATTTCGAAAGATAACAAGGGTTTACGAAGAAATACTATAACCGATTGGACAGGATTGGCAGTACATCGATTGAATGGTATAGCAATGATACTCTTAAGGGAAAATTTTCGTGTAACATATTGAAAAAACTCTATTTTGTTTGGGTTTTAATCGACAGCATTTTAAGAATAACCTACCAAAATTTTAAAGTTGAATTTGCAAAAATAATGAAGTTACAAAGTATTTTGTAAGATATGTTAAAGTGTGGAATTACATGCAGTAGGTGTCTCTTGAAACTTTATTAGAAACTTTAAACACGTTTTTCTCAAAACTACATTCTTCAAATTGATGTCTATGATAACTCAAGAAGTAGTCGACTGATCAATTTCAAACGTAACTCATTTTATTTGTTACATATTTTACCAGGTATTGAACCCAAAATTTCAATTTTAGTTTTTCTTTATATCTTTTTCCATCGATATAAAATTAACTTATTTAAGAAAATAGGTAGTTTTTTTTTAAATTATAGTTTTAAATTATACCTTATCAATTGTTCATTGTTTTATTTTAAAAAGCAGACTCTGTGCCAGCGTAAACTATCTAGCGCTGAAAAAATTGTTTGTTGTTTGAACTCCAATGAATGTGATAGATGCTGGATAAAACGCAAATAGAGATTACATCGTCAAAAAAATTAACAAAGTTTTATATTAATTAATAAATAATAAAAATAGATCGACATAAAAAAATGATTTTCTTTAATACAAAGGTGTCTCTTTATATCTTCGAAAGAGATCAATCGAAATTTGCAATAGTTTAAAAAAATAATTCGTAAGTATGAAATACTTGTAGAGCTGTTACATGAGAATCTCCCCTGAAATATTAGAAATACAATGGGTTTTCAAAATTTATGGTGTTTCATAATAAATACAAAGGTTAGCATAAGGCAGAGTTCATACAACACGGATGACACAGTGTTTGTAGATGAAAAGTCATCGACAGATTATACTACATACATATACACAATAAAGAATTGTTGGGATTACTTTTAATTTTTGCTCAAAAACTAGTTGATACTTTGGAGGATTCTGCGGACTTAAACACTAACTTATTTACTTGTGACTTTTACCAGTGCCGTATGTGTGCTGTACGTTTAGTGCAACAAAGATTGTGCAAATATTATTAAAATATGCTGAACTTAATAAAATAATTGTAAAGGACAATATTGAATATACACAGTCCTTTTCTCCGTTGAAACATATTAAGAGTTTCAACTGAACAACTATGCAATAAGATTAGACGCCTCATCTTTGCAAATTGTAAATATAGAAACAAACTTCTTACGCCATATCAATTTCAAGAACTTGATCATTTATATGTATATCAGTTTTCATTAATTAAAAGTGAAAATTACTGATAATTAAACAATATTTTCAGTAGCCTAACACGATATTTACAATCTTCATAGATTTTTAGAAGCAATTTCTGTTCGGACGTTCTTCGGGTTTTTTCAAATTTCCGGAAGGACACAGATTTGAACTATCAGAAGGTTAGTCTTCAACTGAAAGGAACTCTGGATCATTATACCGTGGCTATAACCTTCTTTTGAGTCGTTTTCAATTCTCGAATTAGGTTATAGTTTTATTGGAAAACTTTGCTTTGTCTTACAGTTATACCAACTTTTTGCTAGCCTTTTTGGCAATCTTTGTGGTAAACTTGGAAGATATCTTTTTCACAGAAGCGAAGGCACGTTACATCTTGATGGGTAGCTACCTCTGGTAGTCCAGATTTGAATCCCTTTGACAATATACCATGGTTAAAGTTGGAGAACATGGTCTTCATGACTGCTCACGTAAATTTGGAATGCCTGAAGAACGCCCTGACAAAAGCAACTTCTGAAATAACCTTGGAGATCTCGCATGCTGCGATAGCCGATTGGCTGCTTCGTGTGCAAGCCTGTAAAACTACAAAAAAGTTGCAATATCGAAAAATATTATCTTTTTTTGTTATCGTCTACGCAAATCTAATTATTTTACAAAATCAGCAATATCAATCGACGTTTCGATCATGCTTTTTAGTTCTCCTCAAGGTTACAATTTTACGTTATGATAACATATTTTTGACATACGTTGTTACAGAATCAACAATTTTAATAGATTGAAATTATACACGACAGGTTTTCAAATGGTTGAGTTCCTCGATTATCTAACAAATCTAATTACTCGGATAATCAAGGATTTGCTGTGTTTACCTAAAAGTATTCACAGATTTTGCACTCTAAATTAGCTCTTTTGCAGATCAAATTTTTCTAGAAATTTATTTTCTTAAGCCATTATGATAAAGACGAAATCCGATGTAAAATTGTCATTCCGAAATAAAACTGTTATTGTGAAGGTAATAATACTTAAAAAATAACATAAAATGTCATAGAATACCTATTTCATTAGCAATAAAATCACAAAAACGACAAAATAGCATCGCATTACTTCGCTTTTAAGTAATCTACAAGATAAATTAGATTTCTAAAAGGGTAAATTCGGAGTACAAAACCTGTATCAATAATTAATAAAACAGGAAATTTCCAAACGGACGCGCGCTGTACGTCAATTTTGTATATTGAAATAAGACGGGACAAACAATACCTTAGGTGTGTTTTGTAGAAGTAAAAGTCAGAATTTAATGGTTATCATTAGTCGAACGTGAACGACATTGTATGTTAGAACTCAACTGTTAAACTATATGATATATGGCAACGTGGCTGTCAGTGAGTCTAACGAACGTTCTTCATACAAAGGCCCGAACACAAAAGGAGTTTTGACGACTCAAGCAATTGACTACAAAACAATACTCGTCTCCTCAAAGTGCAAAACACTTGTGTATATTTATAACCCTTAATAGCCATCGTTTAGGGTGACACTTGGCAACGCGAGCGAACACGCCGATAAAACTCGCCAATCCGAACGCTTTCGGATAAAACAATATTTCTGCCGGACGAGGAGAGTACACACGGATCTACCAGACGCTCAAAGTTCGAAATAGACGCCGAGCAAGAACGCAGTCTTGCTTTAGGATCGCATAATGTAACACTTTACGATCCGAGTAAATTCAAAGCGCGACTATAACCTTATTTTCGGCAGGGACAATAAATTCTTCTAATTATAAGGGAAGCTCCTATGACGATAAACTTGCGACAATAAAATTGCCCAACCAGTTAAAAGACAACGCAGATTGTTAGAGGTGCGGTCGAAAGGATTCACAACTTCGAAACGCAATCGGTCGCAATAATCTCAATTTCTGTAATATGAATACTTTCGATCGTACTATCTTTTTTAGTAGAGCCTTCTTTACCTGAATAATGAAAAAGCCCGTTCTGTGATCAAGTATGGAGAAACACGAGTAATAGTAGAAGATAAATAAATTGTGCAAAATATTTGTGTAGATAAAAGTCTCAATCTTTCCATTACCACCCATGTAACTCTACTGGTTAGTTAATTTATTAGTATTCTTTTGTCTTCTAGGTACAAAATGTATTCGATTTATGACTATATTTACACTTCCTGTTTTATAAAACAAACAGCATCGCCAAATGTTGTATATCAGGGAATAATTTATATCGATAAATCCTTTTGTTCTCTATACTCGACAGACGTTTCGAGATCACTGTGAAGTAATGACGTGTACTAAGAAATCTATTTAAATAACATACATATTATTTCCTTTTTAATTCTCTTTATTCTTCTCAACCGTTCTGTTACGTCTTCACTCTTCCTTCCATTCACTGTTTCCTCCAACCTTATTTTATTATTTCTTATTCTATTACATTCTTCCACTAAATGTTTCAGCATACCATATTTACAACCACATGTTACATAGCTACTTTTCCACATCCTCACTCAACCAATATTTGTACCTTTCTTTGAAATTTACACACCTTATTTAACTACTAAATTCTGTTTTCCACTTTCCTACCATAGAAACCTCAAAATTTATTATATCATACTCTCTGGATTTCGTTATGCTACAGTTGCTATTGTTTCTCCTAATTGAAACCATTTCTTTGCAAATAGTTCACAATTCATTACTCCTTCCTACTTCAGAAAACTTTACTATTTTATTATTCGAATATAACATGTCCTTGTAAAATATCCGTCGTTCCGTCTGTTCTAATTTAATAGCAGCATCGAAGCAGAACCTATTAGCAGACTAATGAAGGTTCCACTGTACATTAAACAATACAATTGTATATATGCTTGTTGTTCTGTGATACCTATTAATAAAGTATAAATATGAATAATTCTTTAGAATTTTCACTGCAATCTTGTTGCACGTCAGAATGTTTATCTGTCCTGAACCAAAATAAAATACGTATCCTGGATTTGTTCAAGCATTTCATTATACCTCACGATACACAGTGATTCGTATCTGTGAAATACTAAATTAAATTTTTCATTACGAATGGAACAATTTTTAAGGGATTTTTGAAACGAAGAATTTGATTTTGACAGTATCTTTTTACTAAGATAAGAAGCTCTTGTTATAAATTATTTCTTCTGTGTAAATTTTGTAATATTTAGCATTTTACGTTTGTTTCCTTCATATTGTCGAGACAGAAATGTTTTTCGATCCCAGTAATATTCTATAGTGAATTTTTTGGTTTCATAAAACGCTACTCTAGAGACAGCAAATATAGAATATTATTACAAGAGTACAGATTTTCTTGGTAATAACAATAATGCTTTTAAAATGCACACGGGATACAAAAAGCTATAAATGGTACCACATTACCTTACAACTTCAGCATCTGACGATGACATGCGGTATATTCCGTAGTCTAGAGAATCAAGTTATGGTTGGCTACGTAGATTTAAAAATAATTCAACCATGAAGATTAATTTTGAATTAAATCTTGAGCTCAATCAATAACCCTTAACCTCTTAATTTTATTTACATTTGTTCATGCATGCAGTGTTTACAAAAAAGAATAGATTCCTTTGACGAATACCTCGCGAATGTGAAATTTAACTCGTCATTGTATTAGGCAAGGTGTTAATTGCATTTCATTATTAACAAAGTTATGGCCCCTTTAAGCCTACACTCCATTACGTCCCTCCTACATCTTGCAAACGCAGATAGACTCAACAAATTTGTTTCCAATCACTTTGTGCAGATTTTAAGGAATAAATTTTTTACAGTTATAATGATTTAAAATCATTTCCTTTGAAAAGTATTCTCCAAAGTCTCGAAATATGTTTATCTCTTTATTTTTTATGTAAATATAGTTTTAAAAACACTTTAAATAAATTCCAATTTAGGGAAAAATATTCTGGGACATATAATGTCAATTTTAGAGAAAACTGTGAAGGATCCGAAACGCATTTTTTTTTTAATTTTATTAATAAATACAATTCGTGGTGGATTTCTGCAACGCGTATGCATACGAAAACATAGTCAGCATACAGTCAATCTCATAAGTATTCATACTCTCATCCTATATAACAGAAATTTGTTGAAATATAGTGATATGTGAACGACTTTACAATAGCTTTATTACTTATACTAATTTTTTAATATTTCGTCGGTCTATTTTAATGCTTTATTATTTCATTTAATCGATTTTCCATACTCTTCACTAATTTTCAAGTAGTATTGAGTTCTATACTATTCCAAACTTGCAAAATTTTTTATTTCAATATTTATTTGCTAGAAATTTCATGTAGCCATTCATGAACAACGCAAACGATATATTTTGACTTATTGTTTCGTTAAAAATAATAATCGTCTGACAGATACAACTTCGTTACACTTACTTGGATATTTCCCATTATATTTTTATATTTAATCTTGATTCCATAGATAAAGACAAGATTTCTCACTACGGATACTGCCATACAGCCTCAAACCACTACAAAACCTTCACCAAGTTTTTTAATTCTACTTTGTTCGCTCTTCTTCAAACTTTTCCTCTTTCATCGCATCCGAAAAATATTAAATTCCTCCTCGAAAAAAAAAATTTTTTCCAAAACATATTAATTTGATTTCTATACTTTTTCACTCGACCATGGAAATTTTCATTTCTCAATATCCTTTAGCCTGTTCTAGCGGAAAGCTTTTTATTGAACATACTGTAATACATTGAGGCTAATTTATGTGCACTAATTCGTGGATTTTTTTGTACTTCATAGTATCTTTTTCTCGAATGGTTAACATTTTTGGTTTTCCAATACATTTGCTGTTTAACAATCACTTACCTTTATCCATTTAATGATATACCAAATACTAGATTTACTACTGCCAATTAGTTTTCTTATATCAGCATTACTTTTGTCCTCTTGGTGTAATTTAAAAAACATTCTACATATTCCTAGAGAAATTTTCGTCTTCCTTCGATTCGATTCTAATTATCAATATTGTTTGAACAAACTTTCGAAGTAGAATTGATTGTTCAGATTTATTCAATCAACTGTGAATTGTAAAAGTCATCTTTAACGTGAAATGAAAATGTAAATAACACAAAATTATCTTTGTTAAGCATGGTTCGAATATT
This sequence comes from Colletes gigas, assembly GCF_013123115.1. Taxonomy (NCBI): domain Eukaryota; kingdom Metazoa; phylum Arthropoda; class Insecta; order Hymenoptera; family Colletidae; genus Colletes; species Colletes gigas. The sequence continues at coordinate 11,191,205 of NW_025106631.1, read as the reverse complement.
TTTGTAGATTGATATTATGTGCCAAGTAGATTAAAATTCAAATAATTTTGTTACTCATTATTCAATTTTATTAAAATTTTGTATAAGTAATCTTCATATATGTGTCCATCCATAATGATAAGTTTATTGCAACAAATGATATAGTGAATGGGAAATTTTAATTTTCAAAAAACTACAGAATGCACTTAATACACAAAAACATACAAAATATTTAAAGCAAGATACAAATTAATATATTTAGGGGTTGAGACAACCATCTACAAAGCTCCGATGTCATTAATTCTTTCAATGAAAAATATGAATTTGCATAAAGATCCGCAGTCTACTTGTAAGACTGACTGTTAGAATCTGTAACCAAAATTTCATGCGTCTGAGTCGAGGTTGAAGATCCGACTTTGATTCGCGTTTTTGCAAATCCGGACCACTGTGTGGCGTAAGAACGCGTTGCCAGCAAACCACGTCGACAATCTTTCGCGCGTTTTTATTTTTGGGACTCGTCGTATCCGGTGTGAAAAACAAAAGAATGTCTGGCAAAAAGTAAAGTTCCTTTTCGAAAAATAGCAGAACCTCGAGGCAGCAAAAAGGGGGTCACGGAAGGCCGGGGAACCGAGAGAGGCAAAGTTTGAACGAGTAATGGTACGGGGGGTATGACCAATCAATTACTAGTAGTGCAGCTCGGGCCCCACACACAGCACCGATATTACCGGGACCATTACCTTTCGCCCGCTACACCTTTGCCGCGGCAGAGAAGAGAGGGGTCGACCAAGTCGCATGATGCACGCTTACAAATTCGCCTCCAGGCTACGTCGTGGCCCCCGTTCTCCATGGAAATTAACTGCGATTTGCCTTTGTACGATACGCAAAGTTGCTTCTAACAATAGAGGACCTGAACATCCTTGCAGAAAGTCCTGACCGAAGAGTAAAAGTTCCTAACCCAGAGTTCCGTTCATGTCACAATATGTCGTTTCAGCCCTTCGAACGTCCAAACAATTGTATCATTTCAATAGGCGACGCGATGCGTAAGAATTTTGCTTTGTGGACCGTCAAACCGTGGTTGCATATTTCAGCAATAATAATTCTCCAGTATATATTGATTGACAGAATTATAAAAGATCAATAAAGCGTAGTTAAGAATTAATTTCCGGAGAGGATTGAGCAAATTTTATTCACAAATAATAAAATAGAACTTTCAGATTCGTAAATTAATTTCCGTGTACGTTTCGTCGTAAATTCATTTATAAATTAAAATCTATTAACGAAGTTTTTAAACCAATATTCGAACGAACCGTAGGTGCAAATTAGTTTACGAACGAATCTAACATTGTTATTCGTTAATCGAGAATATAATTTGCCCAAGTCTGGTTGCAGGTAAGCTTAAATTACAATGGAGACCATTGTTTAGATACAGATTTCTTATTACGAAGCTGTGCGTCTGAACTTGTCCCGATCAATGGGAATGTTTTGTAAATGCTTGACCCAGGATCACCAACGTCGTTTCGCCCGAGGCATGTTCGATGCGTCTCAGCCACGAATTGCACCAAAGCCATCGAACGGGACAGCACCGTAGAAAACATTTTAATTGTCGTGAACGCGATCTTCGTTGCTGCATGGTCTAATTGCGGACCATTCCTACGTTAAACCAACTGTGTCAAAGACACCTCGGAACATTTGTAAGGCTGCGTCCTAATTGCATGTCGTATAGCGACAAATTCGACCGACTGATCAACACGACAAAAATTAAACAAGGATTAATCTATGGTTGTGTACAAATTGGCAAGTCATTGATACTTGAAGTACAGAAAAAATTAAGGTAATTGTTTAGAAGTTTGCCCTCCTCACCGATTTTCGTGACCTTGAAATATGTTGTCAAGGTCATCATTCTGAACAACTTTTCCCTGTACATGTTACCGCCGTTCGGTCTTAGTTTCCGAGATATTTGCAAAAATCTTTAGTTAAACTTACAATTAGATCACGAGTTAAAGTTGTTATAGTGCTAAGAAATTCACACAGAATGAAATTATATGAATTTTTAACTATGTGTAATGATTATGATAAGTTGTTTGAGTTTTTAATCCAACGAAAAGTAACTCATGCTACAATGAATTGTATAAAGTGCAATAAAATAATGAAATTTGATTGTAAACAACTTATGCTTTGGTATAATAGATGAGATTCTACTTGAGACGCTGTAAGATGGTGATGTGAAACCATTTCAAGTAGAATTTCGTATATTATATTTGGGAGGGGCCCTCCCCCAAACCCCCTCGCCGTAAAAAAATGTAACCTCAAACCACTTCAATCACTCTTTTAATCACCATCTCAGTCTCCATTTTTCCCGGAATACAGTGTACTGGTGACATAAGTATAACTACAGTCTTTTACGAATATCTCGGAAACTAAGGCCGAGCAGCGGTAACATGTATAGGGAAAAGTTGTTCAGAATGATGACCTTGATAACATATTTCAAGGTCACGAAAATCGGCGAGAAGGGCAAACTTAATATTATGGAATAAATAGATGCTACATTATAAAATGCAGTATAAGAAAAAGACAGTATATAAAATATATTTGGTTTTTAGTCATAAGGGGTTGTTTTTCTCACTACTAATACAACTATCGTTAATCTATTTATCCTTTCAGAATTTGACAATGCAAAGTAACATTTTCTAAATCGATAATAATGTTATATGAAAGACACATAGCCTTAACAATATGAATTGCATTATCGACTTTAGTTTGTAGAGATTGCAGAAGTACAAGCACGTTGACGACAAACGATTTGGTCAGTGTAGAACATTAGTTCGGACGCAGAGTAGAAACACGACCGATTCTGAAATAAGTCATGAAAGAGGACGGGTTCGCTTACCATAAATCAGCATTTAATTGATACGTCTATCCAACGTCCAAACCCATTCGTTTACAAAACCAAGCCAGTTAGGAATAATTGAAATTATAATACGTTATTATCTACGAATCAACGGAACGATAGTCTTACGATAACAGGACAGGCGTGCCTAACAACCGACGGAAAATGAGTCAAAAACTGAAACTAATTGCGTCACGGTCTCGGGGGCGTCCTTCCTCAAGCACAGTCCATCTGGATTGCAATCAGAGTTGCCGGGGAATAGAGTCAAGCTAATTACGCACATTAATTACTGATCGCATAACTCATAGTATTCATCATTTTCTCGAGAATTAAATTAACAGCCACGAGTCCGACGCGGAAGTCCCCGAACGGTTCTCCGCTTTCGGCTTGTCAACGATCCCGCAACGCTTGTCCCAAACCCGTAACCTAGTTCAGCTATTTTTCATCACGCGTAATAGCGTCGATAAATCAAATTAAACATGATGTTAGTGGCCGTCGCGCGCACATGCGCGCGCGCGCATCCCGGCGAAGTGCGTCCTTAAATCATCGGTGGGCATAACGCATTGGGAGGATCAAAGAACCTCGAGCCATGCTGCTTGCTCACTTTTCCTTTTCCTTTTACTTTTCTTTTTTCTTTTTTTTTTTTGCCTTTCTCCTTTTTTTATTTCGCGTCCGCTCCAAGCTTCTTCCTTTTCATGGAGACGCTTGTAATTACCCTTCCGCGTGATCTATTTAGTTTCCGCGAAGTGTCATGGACCATCGAAAGGGTTCTAGAGACTCGGCTCTCGTGCGCTTTAAAAGACTTCTCGGAATAAAAGACTCGTTCGGAGAAAGGAAGAGAGAAAGAGAAAGGGTTTTCTCTTGTATTTACAGTGCTTTTCTTATTAGAAAAGAAACGGGTGATCCAATTATCGCGATCGGACGAACAATTTACACGTTTCGCGCTTATTGTGGTGATTTCGTTCTTAACGCGTGCAAAGAGTTGCGTTTCAAGTGTTACGGGCTGTTTTCTTGGGAAGTAACAGTCCTCACTTTTTACAGTTTTGACTAAATCTCATTATTTCTAAGTACTTATTTTAGTTCCCATAATTAAAGGGATTCGATAGAGAATTGAGTATAAAATTAATCTTCTCTAAGTTGGAAATTATTATATTAAGGGGGTATTCTAGTTTGATACTTTGGAAAAATCGAAATTAAAATTATGTTAAAAATGTGTTGATAAAATTTTGTATTCAAATTCGTAAAAATAATGGAGCTATAAGCGTATTGTCGAGTAAACCACATACTGGAAGCGGCAATAACAAGGAGGTTTAAATTTTGTTTAAAGTGAAACTATATTTATGAATGTTATGGAAAAACATAACAGAAAGTTTACTGGAAAACTAATTGAATCTAGATTCTACAACATAGAAATTCTGTTACATCTACTCGACATTTTAAACATGTTTTTTTTATGAGGTTGGTATGATTTAGAGAAAATCAGTGAACGGACTAACTTGCAACGTGGTCTATACATGAGACATGTACATGTATGTTTCTTTTTCGCTGGAGTTACGGAAACTGAGATGTCTTAAAACTAAGTTATTTTTCAAGGCGTTAAAATGGCAAACGTTTACAAAATTATCGGTAATTTAATAATGTCTTCGTTTTTTAGATGCGTCCCACTGAGGGTGTCGAAATCATGTCAACCTCAAAGGTACTTCTTTATACAATTGCGTAAACAGTTTATATCTTTAAAACTATTATATATTTTTGTATGACAAAATGTACGTAACTTAGCAAGATATGTATAAATAATATTGCAAAATATCAACCTCATATCTAAAATAGTATCTAAAATGTCCTTGATTATCCATATTTATACTAAAATACCTACTTAATTTACACAATTATTTATTAATTATTTATTTTTTACTTCATTTTGAACAACTACTTTTTCTGCATTTATAATATCACAGGTTGCAAATTATTATATCTTCAGAAAAAGAAATTCACGACCTTTTTTAATATTAATAACATGACGACTCATTCAAATGTTGCACGAAGAATCTTTTTGCAATCCCCGATGCTTTTCAAGGACTAAAACTCTTTAGACAGTACACCCTATAGATAAACAATTTGACTATATTTTAATATCTCGATAAGAGCAGACAGAGAATGTAGAGAAAATCATACGGCGAAAATAAAAGTAAAGGAATCTCGTGAAACGAAAGACACATCGTAGAAAAGCAAGAGTACATTAACAGATGTCGTTAGCAAAACTGCAAAGTATTCGTCTAAATACAGAATCAGTGGCATAGTCCATTCCGAAAACCAGTAGACATTCTTCCTCGGACCAGAGCTCGAAATCCATTCCGAGTTTTCGCGCTGTTTCCTTCGAATGTTCCAGAACGAGCCGTTCATAAATCTCAGAACGGACCACCCGGCACCCGACTTTACTCCATCTCGTTCTCCACGTCTCATTGAGCACGTAGATTCGAAGAGGTACTTTCGCGAGGAGGATCTCGCCGCTCGTTTCACGGAAAGAATTTTTCCTGGACGCCTCGTGAACGCTCGCTGAGTCTTCTTTCGTCACCCTTTTTGTCACATCTTCCAGCGATGTTCCGTTAACTTAGTCATGGGTCATTTTTAAAACAACGCTACGCGATCGAAATGCTTCGAGGAATCATAGATCGCTGCGACGAAACAGATTCCCATCGAATAGGTTTCCACGATTCCAGTGTTCCTATCGTTTCGCGCGACGACGAAGCGAGATGCGTTCTTCACCCACCTAGATCGGCTCGATCGAAGTAGGAACGTTTAAATTCTTTAGGAGTGATTTTCAAATTTTTAAAGAATCATGGTATTTATCCTTGAATGTGAAACTATGTCTATCTACAATACCTAATCATAAAATTTCTAATAGATTTCATTAGTCTGGTAAAATAATAATGTGAATATTGCTAATAACCTCGTAGGGGCTTTCATGGCTTAATAAATAGTAATAATAACACTTAGACGGCGGACCGTTTTAGTGAACGAAACACGAATTCTGGGTCTATTTTGTCCCAAATTTGTATTTCATTATTTCGTATTCTAGTTCATTGTTTGCGATTCTATCTCTACATTACTGTGGTTGTTACTTCTTTATTTCTATTATTATTCATTAAAAACCAGAAGTTCACGAGACTGAAATAAACAGTTTGCATGGATCTGAATGAACCTAGAGTCCATTGGGTGAGGATTAAACACAGCCTACAAATTAAACACAGTCTTTGAGTCGAGAACACCGATCGCTAGAGCTTCTTATTGGTTCTAACCTAGTTGATGTCACATTTATTTTCACCCTAAGGTAAACACGACGTGGCGAATTCTTGAAAATCGCTGCTATGTAACAAAAAGGTTGGCCGTGGACCAGGCAAACCTATCGAACAGCAAAGAGTTAGAACCGAGGCAGAAAGACACGGTTGTCCATAAAGGAGTAGCACACATCAAAGCGACAAAGGCCGACATGCTACGCCAGTGGCCGCATAAATGCGTTCGTAAGGGTCGCGGAGGTGGCCCGAGGAGTAAAAGCAAGGCTGCACCTGCTTCTCGGTCCATCATGCAGCATGTCACCCACGCTACTTTACTGCACTGCGAACCGTGTTATGCATCCGTGGGACAAGGCGGTCCGAGGATCTATGTAGGGATTTTAGTGGTAATCGAGAGATACGCGGCATCGTCGCGGTATTTATTTCTCTGGCATGCCACGCGTTGTTTCATTACGGTCGCGAGCAGCTGCCAAAGCAATTGGCTTCGACGTGCTACGAAAATATTAAGACGTACCTCATCACCGAGAGAAGACATAAATCAATGCCGTGTCTTTTTCGCGAACGCCTTTTGCCGTGCTTCGCTTTCAAAGTAATTTAGACACGAGTGGGGATCATTCTCGGGCGACGTTCGTCGTCTATTTCAAACTGTTTCGGACTCGAAACTGTTCCAACGGTTCGCTTTTTTTCAGCCAAAAATAAGCAATATGATAAATGTCCCAATTTCTGCTCATTTAAACGTTCGCTGGACACAAAATATACTGTAAACGATTTTTCTCGAGTCAATATCTGCTCAGTAATGAATTATTACTTTAATTTTTTATGTGATTTTTTAAAGTTAAAAGATAAACAAAATTATGGCACTTTTGTATCAGTTTTTATCGAACAGTTGTGGCCTATGTTTAACAAATATACATAATTTTTTCACGTAAAAATATTTTTAATCGTTGAAAATATGGTTGTTTCAATGAAACACCTTTTGTTGAATATGTCTTCATGGTTATCATGATTCCGACCGTTTTGCTTATCCAGAATGAACGAACTAAAAATAATTTTGTTCGATATGAACGCAGCTATGAAAATTGTGCAAGAATATTGAACAAAAATTTTCGGCAGCACTTTAAAGCTGGTTTATTGTTTTTTGTTTGTTTTATCTTTTGCGTGTAAAAAGAAAAGAAAATGGTAAAAACATCAGATTTGTACTGAAGATACTCTTCAAAATTATTTCTCAATTTGAATGCCACTCCAGCAACTAGAACTAGATATATCTTAACAACTGTTTGGAAAACTGTGGTTTCAAGAAAATTCCGTTTAAAATTTTATATAACTGTTATTGCTTTTTTAATATTACAATGTTACTTCTTCTATCATGAAGATTGTATCTAAGCATGAAGATACAGCATATAATAATGAAAATGACAATTCCATTTTTTTCCTTATATCGCTGCAATTTAGCAAAAATTAAATATAGTTCTTATGACAATTCTAAATGAAAACTCAATTTTGTTTGGTTTCCTGACTCAGGCCACTTTCATAATAACCGGCTGGTATATGTTACTATATATTAATAATTTAACTTAAACGTTATACGTATATAAATGATATAAAGATAATATGTACATAATGAATGGATTTTCACGTTTTACATACACAAATCAAGTCTCAAAAATCATATTCAATTAATTCTAATTGCTTGAATTATTGTATAATGGAAAATTGGTATTCAAAAATGTAATTTCGCTTACTTTCTTCGGTAATAAAAATGTTTAAAATAAATTCAAAGACAATGCTCGGGCACTAAATAGCACTCTCGATCGAAAGTGGATGTTTATTTCTTTCGGGAGAAAGATCCCGTTCACTTTCAAGTCTTATCGGAAACACTTGTCAGTCGATATGTACCTACATCTATAGAGATTCAGGTGGTCCTTGCCTGTATAATTAATTAATCCGTTCGTAATTATATGTAATCAGCATCATGACTGCACAGCCACGCGGATCGCGCGCATAGTAAGTGAGGCTTAGACCGACGGAATCTCGTGACTGGTGATAAATTGCCAGCCAATGACTAACTACCGCACAGAAGCATCCCCAGCATCTAGGAGAGCGTGCCGGATCCGTTGGGTCCTTTAATAGGCACTCGAAATAATACTTTCTGATCGATATGATTGAAATTTTCATTAAAAATTCAGAAATTTTAACTTCGATTAGAGTCCCAAAACCTGAATTCAACAAGTTCGTTCATTTAAATTCGAATTAAAGTTAACTTTACAAATTTTTTAAATGCATTGTACGATTTTAGATATGTAGAAATAAAATTTATTAAACAGACCGATAGAAGATCCATTTTATTCAATACGTTCGTTGCATAGTTATGTGAAGTGTTAAGGTTTTTGTGCGCGTACTGTACACGCTTGCTTCGTTTTGACCGCTTATAACTGATACAGTTTCAAACCTATTCTATACAGAGTCATTAGATGTCACTAATTGTAAGTGTTGTAGAAATAATGTTCATATATATTTAATCTACTTTATCAACATAAACATACATATAAATTACAGTTATTCTACAACCAACATAAAAGTTTATTTATAAGACAAAATTGTGCTAAAAAACGAAGTTCTGCTAAACCTGCTGTTTTTAAATTGACCTGTGAAAATCATCGCTGTTCCACACGAGTGATTTACGGCGCTAAAACTATTAAAAATAATAGTCCCAATATATCTTCCACAAATTGCACTAAGAGACCTATATTGTTCGTCGTAATACGATACAAACTAGTCCTAGCGATCATTAAATGAGACGTTAATTTCGTTCTAATTGGAATATTAAAATTCTCTTTGGAAGCAATCGTGGCGAATTGTCGAAGAATGTATTAATGCATAAAGACAACTGGTTCTACGTGTAATGACACCGCCTGGAATGAATGCTGGAAGTCACGCACGCCGAACGTCATCTTGCATGTTATTAGCGTGTTCCAGTGTGATTGAACATCCGCTCTATGCGTAATTCATGCTTGGAGGAAAGTGATCGCGTGCCCACGTTCGGTTCCGTTCACCACGACTCGCGAAAATGGACTCCTCAGTCTGATAGAAATTGAATAATGGCTCGGATCGAATCTCTCTGCTGACAATTAATTGAACGCGATTCAGTGAACACTTTGCACTTCGGCGGTTCACTGATTTTCCGTTGCCGCGATTAGTCATATCGTGAATTGCCAAAGAGATGATAAGAACGCAGAAACCACGTCTCAAAATTAGGAAAAACATAATATATGGATGCATCAATTTAAACAAAAATTTTTATTCGAATGTTTTTGAGGTAGCCGATTACGAATCTGAAATCAGAATTACTGAAAACGAAATAACAATCTTAATATATTCATTGGTATCCGAGAAATTTCGGATTATTGCAAATCTAAAGTCAGAATTCATCAAAATAATAATTCTGAATATGGGTTTCAGTTTTATATTTATATTATAGATTAACTCCACTATTTGAATTTTTTAAATTTTAGTGTCGAATCCTAACTTTTTCTATTCGATTTGGCAAATAAGCGTATGTATAACTTTTAAATGTAAATATAAAAAAAGATCTTATTCGTTTGTAAGTGTGCGGTGTGTAGTAATTTTATTTTTATACAAACGTCATTGTCCCTTCCCTATTGAAAGCATAAAGAAATACAGTGAGTGTAAAAAGTATACAGTGACTAGTTACGACTAAAATGCTGAACAATAATGTTTATTAAACAATATTTCTTAAAGAAACATGTTACATGTATACTCCAAAGTCTGTAGAATTTATATTGTTTATATAAATATCAAGAAAAATGAACAATGAATTTTACATACAAAGTAAAGTTTGAAGTTTTGGCCATGAATTTCCTCACTGTGGGTCAGTCCGAAATAAGGTAACCGTATGCTGAACGTGGTGCATGGAAGACTCTTGTGTTCTGCGTAGGTCGCATAGACAGGGAATGGGTTAAGTGGTCAATTAATGTTACCTTTAATTTAGATTTACAACTGACTTCGACAAAAGTGTTAAGTTGTGCTCCGGGAGAAGCATACTCGCGATAGAGTGACGGCTCGATTCTTAGACCGAAGTGAGACGCGGGCGACGATTCACTTTGACATTTTTAGCCACATATAAGAAAGATGCTCGGCCCGTTCGCACTTTCATCCCCGGGTCAGACAAAGCTCGCAGACGCGTCCCTTCTTCCCGAACAACATAGCACAGACGTCGACGGCTCGTAGTAAGACGGGCAAGGATATTTCGGGTGCGAAAGCCAAGAACGTGTAAACGAAGTCGCCCCCGCCGTCGTCGGGCGTCGCTACGCGGCGCGCCTGCTTACCGGCGCATAAATCAGAATTATTACGAAGCTATTAGCGTGCCGTGGTAACACCGGTACGTGTCCTTCGTGCTATGGGAAGGTGGTGTACTTTCCAGGCCACCCCTGTCTACGTTCCTGAATCGGTTTAGCTATAGGCAATAATTAATCATTCGAAGGAGAGGAACTTGATTGCGGTGGTTGAAAACGGTTGGTATGCAACAGGGTATACTTCTACTTTTTACCCCTACTATACACAGAAATCAATCGTGCTGCTCTTTCTTTGCTCAAATTGTTCAAAGCGACAAGCACGAGGTAGCGTTTACCTTGAAAATTATTTTTTCCAATTTAAAAATCTAATTGTAATAAAATAGAATTTTCATATCACTGCCAGTTCTTAGTACAGGCTCAAACGAAGGTACGAAATGCCACGAGATCGACCTCCTTTGAGATAGTTAACATATGTCATTGGCAAACAGGAACTATAACGTATCTGTATTGACAAGCGTAGAATATATCACAACCTATACTTAGGCATTATAGAATATTCATATCACGGAGCAGTCTCGATAAGATTATACTGTGCCATTAAAAGCGTATGGATAAGCGGTGTGTTACTATGCATCTGGGTCAACCAATCGGAAACACCCTGAAATGTACGTCTGGTATCGTTCCTTTGAAGGAAGGATGCATGAAATAAACGATATATGATTAGGTATTTAATTGAAGCAATCGAACAAGGTTTCGAATTTTACATAGAAAGCGGCTGCACTGCGTGGCTGCAGGAATTCCAGCATTTCCAAAATTAAAAGCAATAGTTTCATTTTATAAACACGGCTGATTTTAATCGTGATTTAATGCAACAGAATAAACAGAACTATTTATAACTTTTAACCGTGCAGACTAGGGTTTCTTAACCGTGTTTTGTTTAATGTTTTTCATTATAAATACTAAATAATCAAAAAGAATACAGGTTTTGCACTCCAAATTACCACCTTTGCAAATTAAATTCTCCCTTTTCCCAAAAAATAAAATCCAATGTACAATTGTTATCCACAATAAAAGTTTACTGCATGTGTGTACTTCAATAAAAATTAACGTAATACAACATAAAATACTCTATGGCGACATCTCCTGCACTCGCCAGCAGAGGACTACGTTCAACCTTTCTCTCTCATAAGTACTCGACCGACCACCTATTCCTATAATACATACAAAAAAGTACTAAACAACTTCTCCGTAGCGCTTCAAACAAATGTATTAAAAATGAAAAACAAATGTTTAAGAAAAATCGACAGGGTGGGGGGGGGGGGGGGGGCTCAAATTTTTGAGCGAAAAAAAAATTTCAAACCGTTCTGAAAAATTATTTTCGTTTGCAGGAATCAATTACAATAATTTTTGGTGAATACATATATCCTCGAAATCCTACACATTTTCGAGAAAAAAATTTGTGTGCGTAGACAAATTTTGTTAATAATTTTTTAACGAAGCTTCAATCAACAAATTGGTATTCTTGATTTTCGTCTTATTTTGGCCTCTAGAATCTCTCATTCAACTCGGCGTTTAAGTCAGAGCCTGCTAGGGTTGTCTTACTAATGAATCCACTAGCAAGTCCAGGACAAAACACTTTCCTTTATACAGCAAAGTCACCATAACTTATTTTAACACTAAAAGTATTAATTGGTCACCTTTTGAGTGTTTTATCTCACTCACTATGAATAAATCACAAGAGACGACAAAATGAGATTGTATTACTTCACTTTAATTTATCCACACACGTTGATCCGGAAACCTAATTTACAAAAGGGCAGGTGAATATCATCTGCCAAATGGTTAATTTTAAGTGCAAAGCCTGTAGGCGTCAGGGAAATATTATATAAAATTAGGGAACTATTTGTCGTTAGGCCTGAAACTCCTTCCCCTGTAAATGGAAATCGTAGATTCATTCGTAAACTAACTTCCTGTTTAGAAGATCTGTTATTGGGTTCTAACTGACAAATGCAGTATACACTAATGGTTTTATTCGTTGCTCGCGAACTTTGTTCGACTCTCAATGAAATCATGAATGAAGCATGAGTGGAAATTAATTCAAGTAAATCTAAAGTTTGTATTCGTTGTTCGCAAATAACATCCGTTGGTCTGTGTTTGAGATAAATTAAAAGAACGATCGAAGGAATTCCAGCATTCAGCCGCGTCTCGAGCTGCGAGAACATCAACTTAGACAAACAGTGCCCGAGTACGTGTATCGCGTACTGACGGATGAGTTAAGCTCCAAGCTTTAAGTCCCGCGCTTAGCCCGTCAATGTCATCTCCTCGAGCTCAGCCCCTTCAGACTTATCGGGCGGCGCAGCAAACGGAGTGAATGTATGGAGAGTCGCCCTTCAGCGTCGCGGATTTCCGCGTCGTCAAGTTAGAAAGTCGCGAAAATGCTGGCATTCGACCGCTCCAAATCTCGACGGCAAGCTAAACAATGCCGAGGCAAAATGTCCGGTCGAATGCTCGTCTAAATTTAGCCAACCGTAAAATGTCTTTCGACTTCTACTCCGATGCTGCTACCGTGTAACCGTACTTCGTGTCGGTTTGTTTATGCTTTTACTTTGAAGAGTAATCCAAGTTGCCATTAGCTTAATGTCCAACAATTTTTAGCGAACAAGGTCGAAGAAAATAGAAATTTATTTGGTCTCGAGAGCAACGGATCCTCAGGTTCTTAACGTTTCGACCATCAGTAGGGCGGTCCACTTCAGAACGCAAACCAAATGTTAGGCTTTAAAAGTTATAAGAAGAACACTAGAAAACTATAAAAGCCTACTGACACTGTTTAGACTGTTAATAGCAAAAGTCAAGTTCAAGATTTAAAAATAATGGCGAGCAAGCAACAAAAAATATCCTCGATAAGTTCCTCGATAAAATAACGTTAGATCCAATTGATACAGAAATTCATTTACGGCCATGTTGTTTTCTAAATAAAATACCATTTATAGCTACCTGGAAGTCGATTTAACATCGTCGTGGGCTTTGAAAAAATAGGGAAGAATCCATCTTATTGGACAATTGTAGTTTTAATAATTTAGTTCAAGTTGTAAACAATCCCAGAGTATATTCAGTGAAATTCCCGCCAACAAATTAATATATTTTCTTTCAGAGTCAACACGCCTGCGCTTAATATACGACTCACCATCCGTGGCGTATTTGCGTGCACGCACGGCGAAACTGAGCGGAGCACGGTCTATGCTACGTTACATTAATCTTTGTCAGTGCGTATACTTTCGCGCGGACTTTGTACTTAAGGTGGTCAAAACTAACACAAACTAATTGCGACGACCATGCACCAAACAATCGAGAACGCTATCACACGTGATCACTGTATTTAACAATCAATTTGTGATTCCAAAGATGACTGCAAAATTTACGATTAGAAGTGTTGGATTAGCTACACACTCACACACACATGTTTACCGAAACTGTCACATATACTATTAAATTTAGACTCACTGCTATGACAGAACGTTTCTCCAACGACCGAATAATGACGACTAATTGTGTCAACAGTGGGGATCGAATGATATGCCCTACCCTTCTTGGATCTGCGCTATTTCACTGATAATTTTTCCAGCTTTGCGCAATAGAGGTCCCCATAATCAATTAAAAGTAGAGGTATCCAGTGGTTTGTTTATATCAAATTGGATTGTTTAAATCAAATCAAGTATTTGATTGTTTGAGCAATCTTGATTTTCCAAGCAAAAATTATAGTATTATATTTTATAAATAAAGTTTGCTTGGATAATATTTGGATAAGCTTAGATAAAATCAAGAATAATCAGGATAATTCTTGAAATGTAAAAAAAATATCTATGTATTTAAATAACTTGCGTTGGTTTGATACTTGAATAGTTTGCTTTCGAGCAAGTTGGCAAAAGTTAAAGAATGATTTAAAATTTTTAATGTCTTTGAGTTTAGACTAAGAGGATATTAGAACACAATTACTGCTGCATAGAGAAAAGAAAGGGTAAAAACCTTAATACGTAATATAAGTATATTGGTAATGTACATCATTCATAATAATCAACGTACTTATTATTTCAAAATTTGACAGATTGAATTTTCTCAAGTTTGATCAAATATTCAAGCTACTTGTAAGTATGTACATCTAACATGTTTTGTAAGTACAGTAGAGCCTTCTGTATCCGAATACCAATTGTTTGAATATCTTACTATCCGAACACTCCACTTTTATGTACTCCAAATACTTCTAGTGTACCTAAGAGTACATTGTCAAAAAAAAACAATAAATGTCCAGGATATGTTGTATAAAAGCTTGAAGAAGGAAATCTTATTTACAAATTATTACGATAGAAAAATTTATTCCTTAAAAAGGAATATTGTTCTAACGTGTCCATGTAATGGGTCAGCGAAATCAGGACACTAGAATACCCTAACTAATTGTAAGCCATTCAGATATCGGACTATTGCAAAGATTACGAATTTTAGATATTTTACAAAATTTGTAAATACAATAAATGTTATTTTAATAATAACAAGAAATATAATTGCAAAATCGTTTAGTTCTCTAACAATGTTTCTATTTTTTAAACGTCCAAGTGTGAGGTCCCTCCTAAATAGGAAGAAGCTATTGAATTCCACCGTAGCCTTTTAGAGAAAATTAAGAATTCAAAGTGTTGGTATTATTACAAAATCGTAAATATTTCTTTAGCACCTTCGTTTATGTAAATTTGACGCCGTCGCAAGTGTGAGATCCGAGTCAAACATTACGGTAAGATCGTAAGAGTGACTCGGTGGAATTCCAAGTCGTTTTTTATCGGTGACAACTACGGATTAGACAGGCCAAACCATAAATTAATGAGAGGTAGTGCTAGCAGACAAAACGCTTATTAAGAAGACAATAATTTTGGACAGTGGCCGATACAGCACGATGGCAGCTAATAATGTGCGAAGCCACCCGTGCAATAATTGTCATCCATAGACATGTAAATTATACGACCGGATATAAATGTCAATATGACCATGGTTCCAGCAAGCCTCTACTGCCGGCCGCTCAAAGTGAAATCATTAGTTTGCTTAAATCAATGCGCACGTAAACGTCCGAGTTATTTATGCTCCGTCATTACGGAGACGTCCTCCATGGCTCAGAGACTTGTCTCCCACTTGACCACCCTCTCGCTTGTCTTTCCTTCAATCCTTTCCGAGTCTCGAGTTGTTCTTGGCACCACTGCATTGTAATCCAAGGCTGCTGATAGTCGCCGACGGTCAAATGCAGATATATTACCTTTTAAACGTACTTAACGAATGTGCAACAGTTTAAAATAAAAATGGGGAACAACTTAGTTTTTTAGAACTCTGAATACCCAACGGTAAATGGGAATTTAGTCGTTAATTGGCACCAGAACTCTATTTGTATAAACAGATGCTTTAATTTCTTATCAAATTATACAATTAAAATAAGACAATAGCGATAAAGAACTCCGAGATAAAGGCCATTAAACTATTTCATACGTAGACTTTGAAAAAAACAACATAGATATAATTCAAAATATTCTTAAAGACACCCATACTCACTATACTTAATAGAAAAACACATAAAAATATGTACAATAGACAATCCCATATCTAATACTAATAAATTAGAAATGAACAAAAATCACTGTTTTAACTGTCAAATTACATCAGTTTTTTTTAACGTAAATAATTGGGGACGATAGGACAAGACAAAAGGCAAAGTAATCTTTGTATTTTCGTTGACGAACCCAATCAAATATAACCCTTTCTACACTTTTATTTTTTGGATTTATTACGATTCTTCTGAAAGATTGATTACGATGCTTTTGATAACATTACAGTAATAAGACCGAAAGCTTGTTTCTTTGATCATTTCGTATAATAAAAAAAAAGCGGATTACAACTTAAATATAATTTAATATAATTTAAATACCACACTCTTTGCCAAATATAATTGCTTTTATACAATTTTCATCGAGTGACCTCTAATTGCTATTATAGAATTTTTATTGAATAGCCCATATTTGCTGTCACGTTAAGGCGCAGCCGAATCGTCAAATTATTTCAACTTTATTGATTTAAATTTGTATGTATTTAATGTAATTTCATTGCTTTATTTCAAATCCTGCGACTGGTCAACGAAGTGACCTAGACCATCAAATCTAAATATATAAATATTATCTACCTTAACCACCTGGGATTCGTTTAACTTAATTGCGTCCATTAATTTTAATGAGACGAGAAACGTGCTTAAGTAAGAAACAGTTACGACGAAACGAAAAAATAATGCGATAAACAATACTTTCATTTTGAAGCCACGGTTTGCCGAGACTCTTCTAATCGATACGTTATAATTTCTTTTATTTTATACCGCAGTTTGCATTAAGACAAGCTCAAATATAAATGAGAGCCAATAAACAATAAAACAAGTTTAACTACAAATTTACCGGAACAAATTTAATCTGTTTTAATAGTTTTCCATTCTTTCCTTTCATCAGATTATCTTTCATTATTTTGTCGGACTCGAACTCAATCATAGTAATTTTCAAATTACTCAATCAATTGTTTTCGTGTCAGAGAAACTTCTTTATCGTACGGTGTCAGATTCGCGGGACTGTTTTCCTTTACACTGGTCAACAAATTGTAAACGATTTATTTATGTGCATTCAAGTAAGAAATAATAGAAAAAACATTGTTTGGTTCTGATTTTAAAAATATAAAGCACGATTTATTTAATTCGAGTGCAGTAGACTAAAATAAAATTACATTTTAAATTTGTTATATGGAGTTTTTATGACCCTATTAACCCATCACAGATTATAAAATAATGGAGCCAAAAGTATTACGTTTGAACGGCTATCGGATAGAAAATGTAAAAGTCGGCAAGAATGATCCTTATTAAGTATAACAAAATTTTCACTTTTTGGTTGTATTTTAGACAAACTACAGCCAATATTTTAATTTAACTTTCGTTTTCGTAATTAGAGTGATAACAAGGACTAGAATTAATTACTTAGATAAAGAATGCTGTTGAGGTGTATTATCAGACAGTCGATAAATAATTTCTGCATGAAGCATACATAAAATGAAGTACGCTGAGTTTACCAACATTAACTAACCACGGCACTTCCTTGCGCTTCGTAAATCGTAAGCGTTAACTGAACTGTTCCTTAGAACGTGATCTCAAATCCAACAAACATCGGCTTAAACAGAGCACGAACAGCTCGAATTATTAAATTTCCAAGCATGTTTTAACGAATGTTTCTACTCGAGATTTACTGACAAGCGAACGTACTCGAGGACTATAACGGCCCCAATATAAAACGATAGTCGACTCGGTCCCGCGAATTTTCCATCATCGTGCGTCCACGTAGTTCGGGAAGAATCCCCTGTTACTTTACAAATCCACGGGGGTACAGTAAAATCGCGTTAGTTGATGTTAAACCTCGCCGAATGTTTGTTATGTTGTCGTGTAAGCAGTAATGAAGCGTTTCGAGATATACAACGCTATAAAACGGTCCGATGAAAGTAGCGTGCGAGTCTCGATGCTGAGCACAGCCAGTGAGGCTGTCTATTATTGGTGCGCTGCTAAATGCTCGCACGTAATTTAGCAACATGCACCGTGATCTTGTACTTTACTCTAATACATTCGTTCCTGTATTTTAATGTTTGACCGTCGTGTAAGAATATTACCGTCCCGCTGACAGAAATCGCCCGTTTGCTAAAACCCTCGGCGAGTTTAGATGGCAACGTAATCGTCTGGTACTCAGTAACAAGCTTGTTATTAATTTCAGAGAACCACCATTTTCTTCTACTCGCATCTGCAATCTAAATATCGAGATCTATTAAATTAACGGCTGGTTCGATCAACCGAATTTGTTTAATAACTTCATCGAATGTCGTTCTGAATGAAATGTTATCGCGAAGGATGGAAAAACACTGCAAAAATACAGGGCATACTTGGAATTTTATGGAATATAAAACATTTGACGTTTCAATTTAAAATTTTTCATACGGAAATATATAACAGTTTTATAGAAATAAACTGCTATGCATGAATTAATGTACGACAAGTTCCTAATGGTCCAATACAAAATGAATGAATGAAATTTTTTAATAACTTTTTAATGAAGCCTCAATCAAGAAGTTGATTTTCGTCTTATTTTGATCTCTAGAATCTCCCATTAAAATCTTTCCCAGGAATGGCCGAACACCCCGTACATAAGTATATGTATAAGAATATGATCATAAAAATATCAAAATTTACTTTCAACAATGTTTAGATTTGATACTTTAACAAGTCACTGAATTTAAAAATATTTTTTCTAATTCGTATGTTTACAAAATTCTAAACCGTTTTATTTATTAGTGTGTGAGAGATCGTGTCAAACAGCTAGATAAATGCAGTTTTAAAGGAAACGCATTCCAAAATTTGTAGCGTAGATTCAATAGATTTTTACGATATATATTATTAGTTGATAAAACCAGCGTCATGTAATGGAATTTTCTCTATTTCGATATTGTCGTATTGCTAAATCTGTACGGGGTTCTTCTGTCATGTCGAATGGTTGCCGCTTCAACTGTTGGATGAGCTGCTTGTCTCTCGTGTCGACTAAATTTTTCGCTTCCGGCCCGAATTTCACTTCCATGACTGTCAAGATTTGTAGTATCATACTAAATCCTTCATTAAATATATATTCCAGTAAATCGTTCTGTCAGATATCTTCGTGAATAAATTTCATAAATGAGAAACAATATTTAAGTAATATTTATCTGATAAGGAAATTATATACTATTTAGTTACATCGATTAAACAGTGTGGAACTAATTTAATTCGATATTCATGACATTTCGATCATGAGCTTTGGCTATAATATAACTTTGAAAATAATTACAAAATTACAAAATTATCGAAAAATCTAATGTTCTCTTTTACGATTATCTTCGAAACTATATTATATCTGAGTTGGACTTACGGTCGAAACTTCTTTCTTTTATCAGCTTTCATTGTTTACAGTTGTTAGTTGATTCTAAAAGTATGTCGTTAATTCTCACATATGATTATTAGAAGATATTTTTGTTCCAAAGATCTCATCGTTTGTTTCGTCTAAAATATTCAAAATTCCAATAAATAAGAATTAATAAATTGACTTAACATAGTACATAACTTCACAATATTGCACAGTATTGCACTATACGTGTAAAATATAATTTGTCACTCGAATTGGTATAGCTAATATGTATGAAATATTATTTTACAATAATTCGGCATAAAATGAGATTGCAATGGACAGAATAAAATTCTTGAAACGATACATAACATTTCGAAATATTACGCTTCATTTTATGTTTCGAGTGATTCATGATCAAGTGTAGCGAGTGATGAATTAAGCGAAGAATTTTATGGAAATTGACCACTGGTTTATGCGTTTTCACAGCAGTGGTTAACAAAATTATAGCTTTATGCATCAAAGTAGTTTCATCAAATGTATGCTGATGATAAAGTAGTTCTGTCATTCATTTCAAAAGTATATTCTCGCTTCTCTGACCAACTAACTGTCAGGTAGTCTCACTGAAAGTCGACATAGACGAGCAAATCTGTATTTCTCGGCACCGATCCTGGACGAAGTGACAAGAACCGAACTCTCGCGGCGAATCGAATCAAACTCAATCGACCGATTGCGAATCCATGCTGAGATAGGCGCGTCTTGTAATAGGATTGATGCGGTCAGTTGGCGGAGGCTTCAGGGATTTGCGGAGAGCCCTTCGGACGATCCCTCGAATCAATCTTGACAAAGTATGCGAAACGAAACCGTCGCAATGGACCGTGCAGTTATTTCTAACTCTACTGATTGTAGTAACCCTTTACACATTTTATCACGAAAACTCGATAACTCTAATATTTAATCGATCGAGGCTCAAACCAAAGAAATACGACAAGATAATTCACACTGTAATTACCGTCCAACTGCGGTGTAATTATAATTGATTTTATGTAATTTTATCATAATGAGTGTAGTCAGATTACATTTTGCCCAACTCTTTTTCCAACCCGGAAATTCAGAAAATTATAAAACGCAATTTCTTCTGTTGCTTCCTAAATACATTATAAGGCGTTGAAATTGGCAGCTTTGGCCCAGAAATTGCGTCTTGCTTCATACATTAATCTGCTTTTAGTATATTATGAAATAATAGTAATAAAAATATACTTGTATCATATCCAAATTAACTTTAGCTACAAAGAAGAATAATACGATAAAACCACCGAGGAGCATCAATCATGGTGTAAGAATTAAAAAACAAATTTTCATGAACATAAAGTTCTTAGTGCATAGAATTGTTTATAGGCCATACTATTGCGTTAAACTCAAAATCGATACATACTGATAATACAATGAAATCAGACTTGAAAAATGTACATAGATTGTACATTGTCTGTGACTTCAGAGTCATAAATGGTGACCAATAAGTTTGCAGAAACGAAACAAATTGTGTTCTACGTTTGCAACCAGTAGATAAACTTAAAAAATCAACGAATAAGAAACTCTTGAGGACCTCTTTTACGTTGAGGCTCGAGGCTGAAGCTTCGTTAATATTTTCGAAACGTTAATATTAACGCCGTTAATTTTACGAAATCAAAATCCTATTGCAAATACATATGTTTTCAAAGACACAACCTTCTTTCACATTAGAACTACAAAAAGGGTCAAAATCCTGACACGATCAAGTGTGTTGGTGAATTTTCAGTTTCTCCATTTTTCTTCTTTGATTGCTTTTGATATAATATGATTGTATATAACTGAAGAAGCACGATGTATATTTTCTAAGCAATCATAATATGTACAGACAAATCATTGGCATAAATTCATAAAACGACAAAATATATTAAGTCCTTGGCAACCTATTCATAAGAATCTCATTGTCTATACAATCTTTTTATTTAGTTCAAACGTTCTGTCTCCAAACAGGCTCGAATTGATCAATTGTATACCACATTTACATACAGTGTATCTCAGAAACTCTGCTCACTTAAATATCTTGATTATTTCAAACAATGCAAGAAAATGTTACTTACAATAGTTGTAGAGATTAATAAAGTACCTAATATACTATAAATGGTATTCTTGCAAGTCGTAGCGTACAGGAGATATAGAAATCAATTTTGTTTTTATAAATGGAATTTCCAATTTGTTATGCTCGATTTTGAGAAATTGGCGTATTCTAGGAATGAAAGTATTAGAGTACATTTGTCTTAAAACTTACTGTTTCTAAGATATTTAATTGTTTCCATTATATTACTTTCATGATGGCATGTCATAATCGTCATATTGGTTTCCGTCAAATTGAGCGTGAATCTGCAGTCAGCAAAACTAGTGCATTACGAATTTTCGCACAAATATCATCCTTGCCATGTTACCTTCACCAAAACTTACATGACATAGATTATGTAAATCGAGTTTGATTTTGTGTATGGACTCAAGAACAGCTCAATCCAAATTTTGTCTCTTTAATACTATTGATGCGTTGAAACTGGGGAGACTTTTAGAAATGGTAGTTGTTAAATAAAAAGACGATGATTCTCGTTGACTGATGTATTTTCAGACAGTTTGTGTGTGTTGAATGTATCGCTCTGATTGAATGTAAGAGAATGATTTCAGTTGTGAATGTCAGATTTGAAGAAGGTTCGTATGTCTATATTGAAGGTTTGATTGGTCGCAGAATATTGGACTGGAGAAGGTGGAAGAAGTTTGAAGGAAAATTGAAAGAGTGAGAAATATTGGAAAGGAATGGTCAAGGTCCTGAAAATGGAAGTGACGAGTTGAAAATATCTGGTTACAATTAGGAAAATTCCGATGACTAATGAAGGTATTTCTGGAATGCATGCATCCTACGAAACAATAGTTGCTGCAGTAAAATTATAAAATACGCACATTTTGGGACAGAGGTAATCAGGTTGTTTCAGGTAGAAACAACGGGCTGAATTATTGTTATTCGTCGTAACAACTATTTACCGATGAGGCTACTTTTACCAGCACTGAGCGTTAATTTACATAACACGCATTATATTGGTCAGTGAAGAATCTTCACCGGCTACGAGAAATTGATCATTAAAAACGCTGGTTAATTAATGTATAGTATGGAATCGTGGAACAACAAATAATTGTCTTACTTTATTGACAGCACTTTGACTGGACAAAAATATAATACGTTTTTAAAAAATACATTACCAAATTTATTACAGAACGTACCGTCAAGCACTCGTTAAACAATGTGGTATCAGCACGATGGATATCCAACACACTCAGTTCGAAGGGTGAGAAGTAGGTATATGAAATATTCCCATATCGATGGTTACAAGGCGCAGGCACTATTTGATGGCCATCACGAAGTCCAGATTTAACAACCCTTCATTTTTTCTTGTGGGAAGCATTGACAAATATTTTGTATGGAAATGCATCAATAACTCCGGAGAATATATTGTAACAAATTATTGCAGCGTGTGCTGTAATAGACGCTCTAACAATAAAATGTGTAAGCAACGCAACAGTTCGAAGTTTACAACGTTACATCGCTGCAGATGACCGACATTTCGAACATGCTTCATGGAAACAGATAAACACCTTAGAAACGATAAGTTTTAGAACAAAAGTACTTTTATACTTATAATACACCAATCTGTCGAAATCGAGGATAACAAGTTGGACATTCCATTTAAAAAAACAATGTTGACCTCTATATCTCCTGTACATCTCCACCTGCAAGAATACCATTTATACCATATTATGGACTTTCTTAAACATTATATGTAATTTCTGTCTAAAATGCCAGTGGGAATCTCAGTGGAAAAACACAGCTCCATCGCACATCAGAAACATAGATGACTTCTTTTTTACAGAAAACAAAACAACTATTTTAACTAGAAGAGAACAAACTACCATAACCTGAATAAGAATTGGGCACTCCAAAATTTCTCACTCATACTTATTATCAAAGGAACCGGTCCCCATATGCGGACACTGCAACACGACGATTACAACGGACCACCTAATTCTTGACTGCCCAAAATACAATACCCTTCGCCGTAAATACAAGCTGGAATCTCAACTTAAAGAAAACCTCGCCAACAAAAAGCTACGCAACCTACTGGGATTCATCAAAGAAACAAAATTAATTGTCAAAATATAAAAAAAAAAAACACCCGATACGGCGAAAAAAATACCAATTAAAAAAAAAAAATTTCTATGACATTTTCTGACATTGTTTGAAATAATCAAGATATTTAAGAGGGCAGAGATCATGGTGGTCATACTGCATGCACAGATAACATCTGTAAAGCCGTAAATTGTATGAATTCCATTGAATGACTTAGTACATTTACTTTCTAAGGTCCAAAAATTAAGAAAATGCAAAGAAACTGCATTGAATTTTGTTTGCCTTGAAAACCAGAAAACCCCCCCTAATCGCGAGTTTCTTGGTTTCACAGTCGACCCGCGAGTAATAGTTGAACAAGATTACTACCTCTACCCTTCATCGGTGAAAGCGTTACGATCATCGAAAGCAATCGCAATTATCGCATCAGGAGATCGTTTTCCTGCAAGGATCATGCTGATCGCACTTCATGTGACCAGGTGTCAGGACTCAGCCAGGCAGAGCGTAGGAATGGCAGAATGCCAGGATAGCAGTCAGCTTCGAGTCACGTACATAACAAATGATTGCGGGCCTGCCGAGCGAGAGCGGTCGTGAGAGATAGAGGGTAGGAGAAGAGAGACGATGAGCGCCCGCGCGCGCGCGAGATCTGTTGGTGGTCTGATGCTTCGGGCGTCGCATCGTTTGTCAAGTCGTCGATATGCCGATCCCGCGGCTCGATTACCATATTTTAACGCCAGCGTTATTGGCTCGCCACCGGCTACTGGAATCTTAAAAGGTTCTCCGCGCGACGCACGACTCACCTTCCTCGCTTGCTTGTATATCGAGTTTCTCTCCAATATATGTACATTATCGACTAAAAGTTTCCAATCGCTTTCCTATTTCGACAAACATCCTATCTGGCGATCGTATTTTTATTCGGAATTAATCTATGTATAAAAAAAAAATTATAAAATCGTTATCTCTGTCTACGTTAATTTAATATCTATTGAACCGATTTTAATTAAAATACTATACATTTGAAGTAGGTAAGTATTGCACAATTATAAATGAAAACGAGGAAAGATTCCGAAGTAAGGCATTGACATTTTGATACGCTTTTGTACAGTGCTAAAATTTCTATAAATGTCGAATTTGACGACAATACCACTATTTGGAATTAATCCACTGCCACTTAAATATCTATATATAAAAAAAATTATAAAATTTTTAAGTGGTTTCATGCAGTACAGACGTACAGTATAACCCTATCGTGTAAAAGAACACTTATTATACAATTCAGTTTTGTTACAAGTGTGCCAATATTATTTATAACTGTAATACATTCTAATTTGCAAAAACTGTTATTTGTCTCTATATTTCTTTATTTGTTCATACTATGTTAATTCAATACTTACTGGACCAATTTTTGTGAAAATACTACTGTCCAGTTCTATAACTGAAGTAAGTATTATACAATTATATATCTCACGAGGAAAGGCTCCGAAATATAAGTTTTGCACAATATTAAAGTTTAGAAATTTGAAATTAAAAGTATCCAGTTTTTTAAAGAGACGGTTATTGAGATATTCAATGTTAAAGTTACAGTTTCCTCCTTTCACCACATTTTGGGAGTTAGGATCAGCGTTCCTAATCGAAATGAAGAACTTGCAAGTAACTGTGAAAATAAAAAATTCGTTAAATTACGAATAACATCATCATGTACAACATCATGTACACTTCATAGAAAACACATCAACTGAAGAACTTAGAAATTAGTGATATTTATGTATAAGATCGTATGAAAACTGTAAAGCCATGAAAATTGTCTGCGTCTGGATTTGAATTTATGACTCTATTTAACGCCTTAGTGATCCAGTAACATTAACGTTAAATATATCACAATCTACTAATTGTGTACCCCCAAACACTAGTTTTAGTTTTTCAAGCTGTACCATTGTACAGAGGCTCATCAGGAAGTTAATATTTTGATCGATTCAACGAGAGTATCATAAAAAAAATATGAAAAAACCTTATTTACCAGACATACCCACATTGTTACACAAAATTTTTATATTATTGTATGTTTAAATTTAAGGTTGTAAAATCCTGAAGAAGAACACACGACTTAATAGACGAAGCTTAGATCTCGTATATCAACACTATTTCTAGCGCGGTTTTAAGCATACCTATTTCGAC
Organism: Colletes gigas; assembly: GCF_013123115.1. Lineage (NCBI taxonomy): Eukaryota > Metazoa > Arthropoda > Insecta > Hymenoptera > Colletidae > Colletes > Colletes gigas. The sequence continues at coordinate 11,165,385 of NW_025106631.1, read as the reverse complement.
AAAAGGTGTCTTTGCATTTGGATATAAATAATTATTAATACGAATTATATTAATGTCAATATCATATTATCGAGGAAAAGTGATGAAACTTAGAAAATAATTTCAAGTTAAAATTTTAATATCCTTTGACTCCTTTGACAGAAATAGTGTTAAACGTGGAAATAAAGTACACAAAATTTATTATTTTGTATAGTATATCTAAATATTTTATGCATAGGAGAAAATCTCTATCTTAAAAAGTACGTTAGGTGATTTTCACACAAATGTCCTCCCCTAAATGGTAATCCATCCAAACGAATTCAAACCGAGACATTTGGTGCGATCGTGCGAGCCTGATTCGGCACGCCGGTTTTGATTTCCGGTGAAATCTTCTGATTCGAGTAGGCGAGTCAAGAGTGAAACGTGGGAGTCGGGCTACACGGGGGGGTGAGTAGTCAATTTCCTTTCAGCGACACCGGTGACATCGACGGAGACGTCGGACCATTTATAACGGTCGCTAATAGATCTCCGGTAAGCCGGCGTGAGGCCGTTTTACAGGTTTTCCGTCAACATCGGAATACATCAGAGGTATATCGTCCGGCGACTAATGGTCGTCGACGTCTACCTCGACGTCGTTGTCGTTGAAACGCGAGCCGCTTCCGACGACGTCAACCTGTCCCAACACGTCGACCCGGGAATCGTGGCTGTTTGATAAATCGACGATATCCGAAAAATTTGTCAGGTTCGCCTCCTTTCTACAATTCATTCAATAATTCCATAGTCCCCCCCCGAAGAAACCAGTCTGCCTGCTTTCGATCGAAGGGTTCTTTGGTACGAGAGAAACTCCCAACTTGGAAACAGCATTCCTTTCAGTATAGCGTTTTGATTTTTTGCAATGCAACAATTTGAGTACAGGGAGGTACAAAAAATATAATCGCTTACTTAAAGAGTATGGATGCGCTCTGAAGAAGAATAAAATGTTCCATACTGTCTCATTGGGGAGAGTAGCAATTTATAAATTTTATTAGAGGGTGTAATTCTATGGCAATAGAGACTGTTCTTGGCAGAAAGCCGTAGATTTTATCGACATACTTGCTCTATCCCTCGATCCGTCATTGAAGAAACTTAAACAGTGGTAAGGATAACACTACGTCTCAAATCCGGGGAAAAAGTTCGTCTTAAAAACGGGTACTACTGTACTAATCCTGGGAATAAGATAAACGATCTTCATAAATTATTAACAGCTTGAATTAATTTTAAGCATATTATATAAAGGAGTTTTCTAAATAAACGATGGGTCTTATTACGAGAAACATAATGGTTCATATATTAACTTAAATACTCATCAGGCTTCTGTTCTGTTTTTCATCTGTAGATAAAAGATCTTATAATCCTCTCCACTCCACTGGCGTCACTATGACGACACATATGAACACAACTCGCTTCAAATTTAATTTATAGTCACACAGAGTTAACAAAATAAACAAATGAAATGTGAATTGCCCCGATTTTACACTACAAAGTCACCTTTTCGTGAATCAAGATCTTCTAAAATATCGCTTTCTTAAGCTTTTGTAGTAAAAATAAAATTAAATGTTCAAATATACAGAATAGTATTGTATGTAATATAAAGATGCGCACGAATTACTTATTTAATAATAATTATCAATTCATTGCATATAGAATTCATAATTGTGTGCCAGTATATGTAGTACAAAAATTGTGCAACTGATGGTAGTTCCATATAATAATTGTGACAATTTTTTACTTTTGAATAACTATTACTATATATACATAATTTGATTTTTGAATAACTTCTTTATTGAAGAATATGGTGATACAAAATGTAAAGTATGCATTTGTCTAACCAACGGAAGGATAAATATGATTTCCAAGAAGTTGAATTTGAAGTGCAAAACTATTCGTTCGTATCTAAAAGAATTCTTGAAGTAGAAAGGGTCAAAATAAGAAAATGTTAAACTATTGTTCGAACGTTGCTAGTGCCCTAAACAGTAGAAGAAAGAATCGACTGGCATTATACTCGTTGGACTCGAATCACTTTCTTCGTATTTCAATGCGGGGGAGCTTCAGCAGGTACTTTTCAAATCTAATTGCGTAACAAATAGCCGGGCTTTACACTGAACGCTCCCGCATGCTTACTCGAAATATGATTAAGCATTATTCGCATCCCGCTGGCTGGTAAATGGCTCGTCGGCCGAAGGTTGGCCGCCATTGACAGCAGATTGGAATCATCGACTGCGCGTCCATTCAACGATCAGATATATCGAACTTATACGACAGCGGAGTGTCGTCCGTGAACTGTTCGGCAAGTAGGTGTTGGTATGAAATTTAAGACACTCGTTCGCTCGGATCTTCGTTATTCCCTGTCTGCAAACCCTGGCAGCTTGATGCATGACGTACCGCGTACAATAATTCGTCATGACCTCTGCTCATTCGTCATTTGACGGAGAAACGGTTCGCGTCGATGCAAAAGTGCATCCAGCTTTCTATCGTTGGAAAGTGAGAACTGAGGCTTGCTGGGAAATTGATACGACGCGATAAACACCATACATTTTTAAACTCGGAAATAGAAATCTTGAAGGTACCGAGTAAATGTCTTCTAATCCTTTCAAACGAACCTAGGTCTATCGAAACAGACGATAATAATTCTAAATATAAGTACGACATAATCTTAATTAAATTGAAGATATTGGAATCACCAATAATTTTTCAATGTGTTAAACTTCGATCCTCGATATCTTACGCTCATCTATAGAATTAAATACTTTGAAATTAATTTTAAATTGATATTTAAGATATATCGTTCTCTCTTCTCACGTCCGATGTAGGGACAAGTTACATGTTTCTATTAACCTAATCTTGAGTTGTAATAATCAGTTATTGCAAAGAGCAATTGCTTGGATAGAAATTATAAGTCATAAAATGTTTCTCCTTTTTTCAAAGAGTTCGGAGAAAGTTTTCAGAGGCACAGACCTTGAACGAACATCATGAGACGTCAATACTTGAGTCAAGTAGACGAAGATGAATCTTCAGTTTTCGTAACACGACCTGGGTGTGCTTCGATCGGCTGCTCAACGAACCACAAGGGATTCCATTCAGTCAACGTCCACCTTTGGTGGTCCTAAATTCTTTACACCCAAAATTACGTCCACTTGCAAGTGGAAATCTTTCGACCGGTCCGGTAGCCACTTCGTTTCCATCAAAATCGACGTTGATGGGACGGTTACAACCGATTCATTGAACTCTTAAAATGCTCGTCTCTTAAGGGGATATTCTACTATAAAACGCGCATTTTTAGGTCTTTTTTAATAACTATTTCCCAAAGAACCCATACAATTTTTTTTGTTAACATTTTTCACACATATTTATTAATATTTATAATATTTATATTCTGCATATTCTAAGATGTAGTAAAAGAACAAATGAATTCGGCCCATCTACAGGTTTGCACTAAAAACTGAAAGAAGATAATCGTATATAGATTTTATTTTATTATTTTCAGGAATTAAGAATACATGAAAGAAACAATTCGCTATTATACAAAAAATAAAGAAATAAAATATAAATCGACTTTTTGAAAGATTTACAGTAGATTACTTCATTTTACTATTATACTTCATTCAATGCATGAATATCTTACTATAATTTAATCAGTTAATGTGAATGTTAAATTCAGAATATTTTTGTCACCAATTCATTTATAACACTTATAGAAATTTGTAATCGTCAATAAACTATAAAGTAGAAAACCGTTTCTTCTATTCGGTGCGTAGTTCATATTAATAACGCGATGTTTTTCATTTAAACTTTACATTTATTTATTTTCATAATTGAGGAGTACAATTTCCTCCTAGCATTTTAAAAAATTTTATTAAAAAATCAGTAAATAAGTTCAAGAGAATATGAAATATTCCCTTGACCAGAGTGTATTTGATCTTTAATACTGAAAAGATTCCTGGACAATTACACTTTCAATAAAGGTAAACAAAAAAGTAGGTCATCTTGCATTTTCCTAATTTTAATTTTTAATTCTGTAAACATAAGAAGTGTTGAATTTTAAACTTGATAAATTCCGATACTTGACAATTCTCTTCGAGTGCTTCTGTGTCGAAGCCTAATAGTGCCTAATCATTGTTCCCAGGTACTCGTTCAATCGTGCCACGCTCGACAAAAAGGTAACAAGAAGGTCTCCCGTTAAATCGACGATTATGCGGCTGCCAGTTTGTTCAAATTGAAAATTTTCTGCTCAATTTCATCGCTCGCTTGGACAGGTTTGTTCCAATTAGAGCCCCATGATTCCCTATCTTCGTAAAACGATGTAGGAGGAAGCGTATTTTGCGTCATCATCGTATCCCCGAGTAACTCCGAATTGAGTCGTGGCGTTGAAATTATGTCTGAAGACTTTCCAATCGAGTCGAAAACTATTTCAAGAATTACAGTGTTTAACAGATTGTACATCAAATGGGGCGTGCATGTCAAATTTTTCCCATGCTTATAGGAAACAAAAAATCGGTATAATTGCTCTTCGAAGAACATAATTATCGACAATGACGTGTCGTAGACTTTGCTTATTCTTTCTGTCTTCATCACATTTGTAGACACGACTAACAATAAGTAGCACGATGAAGATCAGTATATGCTTCGTCACGATTTTGTTTAGTCCCTGTCTGGGCCAGACATCTCTATTTGTTGTACCGTTTTAGTAATTACTACCGAAACTAACGATCGACTCGATTAATAGTTTTTTTTTCAGAATATTCGCAAAGCAAGAAATAAGGGAAATGTGTTAACGTCGTAAATCAAAGAGGGGCAAAAAATATTTTTCCCTGAGTCATAAATGCAACCGTAACTAAACTATTGTCCATATTACGCAATGATAATAACGTCCCTTATTCGTTGAAAGTTTTCAAATAAATTTTATACACTCGAAACGATTGCGAAAGATTATGCAGTTCAATTATCGACGGCCGCAATGTCCAAAGACAGAGTGTTCTTTTTTTGCAATTACCACGAACGGGCATTTTAAAATGACCCATTCTGAATTGCATACTCATTACTCTTTCTTCCCGAATGTCCTGTTCTATAGTCTCGATACGATCTGCCTCTGAATAGGCAGCTAACTTACTCTTCTTCTGGCAACAACGACGTCTTAAGCTGCTTGGCTGCATTGTTGCTGCTAATGGGCCTGCAGCCACTTCGCGGCTACCGCTTGCAGCCTAATTATGATTTATAGTCTACCGTACCTACAGCATCGAGGATCGAATGCTCTCTGACCACGGGAAGCCTGTAATCGTTGTCCTTTCGCGAATGCCTTTAGAACTTTTATAGCCTCTCAAGGTCATTTGCCGATTTTTTAATAAAATTTTATAAGCACTTTGTGCGATTCTTGATGCCCCACATCGCGTCTTTTGAATTTCATTCAACGATCAAGAATATTTTTCATTTTTCAGGTTTCGCACGCCAAACTAACCTTTTTGAAAATCACATTCATCTTTTTACACGATAAATTAAGCACTCTGCAAATCAAATTTACTTTATGGGTGACTCAAAAATGAAGTAATGTAATGTAATTTCGTCAGTTTTTAAATAAAATGCGATCGATTGATACTTTTAGTGTTAAATAAATATGTTAATACAATTTTATGTCATTTTTTTATTTAAATATTATTACACGCGTGCAATACAAATTCGGAATAAGAAGTTTACGTCGGATTTTATTTTGATCGCAAAACTTGATTTGCAAAAAGGTGAATATAATCTGCAAAAGGATTAATTTGAAGAGCAAATACTGTATACATTGAACCGTAAAGAACGATGTCTATCTCCAAAACTAATAAAGAGCAATCTTTGTTTTTCTAATTTGATTCCTGAATTATGAATTATGAAACACATGCAATTTGTAGAAGACCTCGGATTCAATCTATCCTACAGTAATCGTGCATGCATTTTAAGCTACATTTTGAATCATTTGCAACACACACGAAGTATGTCACAATTAGAAACTTGTGTTCGTAGCTTCCTGCCTATATTCAAATAGCGTTTACGACGTATATGCGAAGTATTGGACTTCGATTATCGAATTTTGTAGTTTGGTAAATATATTTGTATAGTAGAACAATAGATTTAATATTTGAATATAATAATAGAACAGTAGGTCTTCTATTTGTTTTTTCATTTTCTTATTAATACTTATTAATACTTCCATAAATAAGGTTAAATTTAAAATAATAATAAATATATAATGCTATTTTCCTGTATTTACTATTGTATTGCCAGTTATTGATAACTCCAATTCACTACAATTTAAAATAGCAACGAAAGCAGTGTTCTCGTTGCAAGAATCGCAACTTATCTTGATACTTACATATTTAATGATAAAGTGAGGTCTCTACTACTCGTTGTACATGCAATTAATATTAACACTGTACAAAACACGGAAATCGACACGCGAAATAACAATGTTAAAAACAGTTTGTAGAACGATTATTGTCGGATTGAATCTGTTACAAAAATGGCCGATGGCAGGCAATATTTTCTCGTCAAACGCGCGGCCATCAAAGTGTAACACTTGTGATATTAATGAGTCGTATACGCCCCACGGTGGACTTTCCACTCACGCTGTTTAATATTTTCGTTATTAAATGTAACATTTTCATAAGACATTTTCTAAAATTATTTTATAATGTCTGTATATCATGCACAGTATAGTTATCGTATCGTTCTTATGTTATTAGATTCAGTTATTGCGTTTAGTGTATTATCAACAAGAAATAGTTCTATACAAATTTATTTTCTTAGTAAATTCAATAATGACTACCTAGAAAAGCCACGTTTATGTTTAACACTTAATATAAAATATCGCAAATGTCTTTATAATTATGAATACTTCAGCCGAAGAACAAACAAACGAACAAAAAAAAATAATAAAATGTTAGATTACAACAAGCAATAAATACATTTGTAATTAGTAAATAAATAATTAAATATTACAGAGTTATTTGTTTATTAATAAGAGAGAAGCTTCTTTCTTTGGCAACATGAGTGAAAACTACTTTACCACGCTTAAAATTATTTACACATACATATTAATATTTTTTTTATAAGAATAATAGCAATGATAACAATGATATGCTTCGAAATATCGGTCTTACATAACAGTTATTTGGAATAAAAGTTTCTCATAATTGTTTCAATCGGAATGGTTATGTAACACTTTGAAACATTTATTTTCGGGTCCTTTTCAACCTCTGATTTCGGATAAAAGATCAAGCGCGTTATTTCTTTTAAGTCAATTCCCCCACACTTCGATTTGCATAAACGAATATTTATTTAAACATGTTAATAGAGCAGTAAAATAATTTTAAAATCCATACCTTAACGACGAAGTCTACTAATCCGTTTCTTTGAGTTTATTCACATATCCCCTAGGAAGATCCAAAGGCAAAGTATTAGAAGGTCCCGTCGCCCACGAGACGCCGATTTTTGAGACGTGTAGACATCATTAGTGAAAGGGTTTCGTATATGAAATCGAATGCGACGCGTACCGAGCGCAGTCAACACAAACTCGTCGAAACCGTCGATTCTTCTGAACGAACTGGTCCGACAAGGTGAGGGGACTTCCGGCCCCGGGCCGCTATTATTCCTGGGTGCCGCCTGGGTGTGACGAAGGTGAGTCAAGCGACGCTAGTGATTTAGGCTCTCTTCGGCTCCAAGATCATCGCGAATGATACACGCGCATGCACGCGCAGGTGAATCAATGGCACTTAATTGTCGAAACCCCGAGCGTCGCTAACCTTCATTAATTCCGTTGCTCGAATTTTTTGCAATTTTTTCGCGTTTGCAGTAATCGACGATAGTTCGATAAAAAGTGAAATTAATTCATACATATTTATGACTTTCCACGTCGGCCGACTTGTAAGATAAACGATCCATTTATCGACTCTTTTTACGACAATCGTCAGTTTTAACGATAATTTCGACTACATTATAATACGAAGGGATAGAGAGTTTTATAGAGTATGTGTAGTATCTTTCGCTTTATACAAATTAAAGAATTAAATAACCAACGATTTATAACATTTAAAAACGATCGATCAGCAAACGTCCTAGTTTCACCACGATGTTCCACATATTCCGTACTCCGGAACCATCACTACTCTAAAAAACGATTCACAAAGGAATTCGATCGGGTTCGTACTTGTTCGCTACGGATGAACGAGTACATAAAATTCACAGAGATCGCGTGAAAAATTCCTTGAGGGACGTCTATAATTCTCAAAGAATTGTGTAAGAAAGGTACATCGGATCCTTTATCTACGTGTTCATCGTTGTCAGCCGTTTCTAAAGCTGCAGGATTATTGTCGTGCGTGCAGTTAGGGCGACGAGTCGTAAATTCGTCCAACGCTGTACCGTATCACGAGTGCAGCACAAATACCTTATCTACATTATAAATTAATATGTATAATAGAGACCCATTGAAACTGAGTTAGACGTGTAATAGAATAAGCCTTGAACCTTGGTTTACCGCTGTATTGTAAGACTATGACCGACAGGCTAAAATATAACTTTGAAAGCGGTTTAAAAGCAACTGACGCTTATCCTGCATTTCCTGTAACAGAAAATCGCTCCGATATTTCTTGCAATATCATTTATATACATTAATGGCCATAAAAATTGTTCCATTCCTTAAAAATGCAGTTTATCGGATGTATAGATACATTGCAAACTTATTAATTTTTTAAAAGTGTATTAGCGTGGTCCTCTGACAGGATTATTATTTCGTCAGTAGGGTGTTGTGTCATTTGTTTTGAGAGTTGTATAAGACTGTCAATTTTGAATAGATGTTTCCAGCTTGCGATTATAGCTATCAGCAGCTTACTTCTCGAAAGAAGAGTGTACTTGCTGAACTAAATAAGGAAGGTTTATCAAACCATGGTATAACCATGGAATAGACATAGCAAGCTTCGCCATACAAATCGAGAAACCGGGAATGTTGATACAAAATAAGGAACTGGTTAACCTGAAATTCATATGGGAAGACCATTTTGGAAAGAAAGTATTAGAACAATAAAGAGACGGCTTCAGAATTGTGTGCTAAATTCATGTAAACCTGTTAAGAAGCTTCTATTGATCACAGCAATGAAGAAAAAGCGTCTAGAATGAACAAAATAATATGTGAAGTGGCCGATGCAGAGTGGGATAGAGTAATATTTTCTGATAAGTTCAAATTTAATTTACATGTATCCAACGTACTGTTAAATTTCCTGCAAGTTTAATGATTTAGCGGTGCATAAACAGTACAGGAGTTGGCCAAGTGAAGGTTTTAAGTGGTATAATTAAGGCTGATAATTATATCGAGATTGTAGAAGATTGCCTGAATCCTGTAATTAAAAAAATTTTTCGCCAAAAGGAGAATTGCATTTTTCAGCAAAAATGTACAACATGTCATATAAGCAAACAGATTAGTTAATTTTTATAAATACGTTTCAGATATATCTTGACTCATCTTTACCATATGTGGCAATTTTTTAGAAGATGTTTTCAATTTTAGGTAAAAGAATATTTACAAGTGTCCAAAATACAGGTATTATACTGGTCAAGAAATAGCTTGGATCTTAAACCAATTAAGAACTGCTGAAAAATGATAAATACAAAAGTGCAGAAAACAATCCGGGGAGCAAGCAAAAACTTCAACAAGTGATCGATCGTACGTGGAATCAAGAACACTAGTAAGTGTCTATAACAGATCCAAAGCAGTGATCAAGGTGATGGCTATACAAAGTATTGAATTACACCAGTAGAATATATAAAAATTTTTAAAAATCATTTACTGTCATATTACTAGTCATTTGCAATAAATAACAATATTTAAAATCGGAAATCTTTCGAACATTCCTCTATGTACCAGTAATCTAAATTTCTTCAATGTGTACAACTGCATCTATTTTAAATTATTTGTTGATTAATTCCAATAAATTATGTTTTCTTTGATATAAGTCAAACATTTGACCCTAAATAACACAGATGGATACTGATACATACATATGTGCGAGTTGAAGCAAAAATATCGATATTTTTAAAATGGTCCAATGTCTATGGCTACTACAGTAATTTATATCAGTACTTTTTCTCGACGTAACCATTATTAAATGATAATATCAATATAAATTGCGAAACAATTACACGGACTGTTGTCTTCGCTTTTCAAAACACGATTCCGAATGTTTCGATCTTTATCGCCGGAAAGTTCGCGCTTCTTTCGATTCCGGCCAATTTCGTCGGGGTCGCTTTGCGCGCATAACTGTGCATAAGCAAAATTTATACCAGGCTATTTGATTACCGCGATATAAACTTGATGCGAACTTGGACTACAAGACGGGGACATACATCACGTGCTCGGTTTAAGCCTGCTTGCTGTACCCTGGTACCATTCCTGGTAACCAACGACGCCCCACGTTTCTTTCGTTCTTCTTTTGTTTCACAGTCACGGTATTCTTTCCCATCTTCTTCTTTTAACCGTTTGTTGATCATTTTTTATTTACTTAAACGGCTCTTCTCCTCGCGTACACGCAGAGTGCACGACAGATTGAATATAGACATTACTTATAAAACATAAGTACGCACGTACATATTATTTATTAATAATATGAACTAATGAACGAAGAATGCCTATTATTATAAAGCACAAAACCGAAAATAATATTTTGTTTTATCAATGATTTAATTTACCATGAAAAATGTATGAAGGACGTGTTTGAATATTAATGTTTCTGTTATTAATATTTAAAGAGAATCATCGGAAAATTCGTCTTTAGATGGTTCCGAATTTTTTCCTACAACAGTACATTCAACAAATCCTAAATATGCGAATTTCCGGAGATAAAAAAATGATTATGAAACGGTACGGTATACTTTCAACGCCTGAATTCGTGCGACGCTGGGAACATCAGAAATCTTCTCATTTCAAAAATCCTCTCGTTTCAGCACACCATTCCTTCGTCACTTCTTTCAACCGCCTTCCCCTCCACACTGACCCACGTCTCCATCGTTAGTTCATCCCGCTCCATTGCACGACTACAGTCCGTAAACGAGATAACGAGATCAAATTTATGATGCCAGATCCCCAACGAAAATATGATAATCGCGGTTAATGCCGAACACTGGCAAGAAGGACCAGAGTTTCGAGACCAAAACGACGAAAAATAGATACTCGAAGAAACTAATTTTTCTCTATTGTATCTTACTAGACCAAACCGAAATCTAATTTAGGCTAAAACCGATCCAACAATCCCTTCAATTATTCAAGTATCCGAAAGACTTCTACGATTACTTAGAACGCGGCAATGCAGCGCAGACGAGAGGTAAAATCGGTGAAACGAAGTAGGAAGTTTTTACCTTGAAAGGGCATTGTGGTCTAGAAGTTTGAAAAAATCGCCTTTTCTTCGTTTTTCGAAAGTATACATCTTTGAAAACGTTTCTGCAGCAGACTTTGTTTCAATTCGTAAAATGAACGATGTTACAGCTGTTTAAAGAGTACAGTTGGTAGCTATAGTATGCTGTCGCAAAACTTTAAACGTGTTTTTCTCGAAATCTCATTTTTTAAACTGGTGTACGCGATATCTCAGGTTGTGGTTGGCCTAATGTCTTAAAATTTATACAGAATCTTTAGCAGGTATACTGTTATTGTATGATGTAAGTTTTTTTAATATGATGTATACCAAAAATGATCGAGGAAATCGCTACACAAACATTAATATATCAACACTTTTTTAATTATCCAGATTTTTTATTTATCATGCCTCACACGATAACAATTTTCATACTGATCAAGAGACTATTTTGTTTCGGATTAACAGAACAGTTGAAATCTTATCCTTTTTTTCTAAAAAGAAAAAGTATGTGCATTAGTCTTATGTTTTAGTTTGCAAAAAATTGACGTTCCAGACCAGAATCGTACCCCGATAAGAACCTACTGGCTAAACTTCAAAGCAATGCCACCTACTGTAGTCTTTAAGTCTTAAAATTATAGTGAGGTCATAAATTTCTTCAAACTGCAAAACATTGATTTCATATAGATATCGAGACATAATAAGCAGATTGGGTAATAAAAACCCATTGACATTGGGTAAAAGATTTCTTTCTACAGTCCTGGCCGTGACCCGTGTCCTCATCTGCGTCTGTATACATCACTTAACTTGTTTCAGCAGTCGATACGTATCTGTTTTGATGTTTGACAAAATTTACAACTTCGCTTTATAGCGAAGTCCACAGTACATATCATTGGTGTAGCAGGTATTAATGCCAAGCATAAACTTTTAAGAGTTAACTTTGGTAAGAGTATTATTAATGGGTTGGTAAGGATTTCCCGGCGAACAGTTGTCCAAATATAAAGTTTTTTATAGTTAAAAATGGTTCGAATGAAATCGTATTTATCAATCACCTTTATCGTAAAAGTCAGAAAACCATTTAATATTATTTTTATGAAGATTCAATGAAGAATATCAAAAGTTTTAATTCGCATTACTGTTGATACATCGATACGCGTTACCCATTACTCTGATTCGATATTGCTCTATTTAATTTCTATAATCTTTATACAATCTAAATTAATTTATTGTATCGTACTCACTATCTTTTCGAAGTGATCTGTTCGAGCACGCCCAGTCGCGAAAAAAGATTAAAGACTGACTTTCGATTTTTAACCCATTGCAGGCACTAAAATATTTAGTTACCTTATTTGGAACGGATTTCAAACAATAAAACGCAAAATAATATGTAACAGTCATCACAAGTTAAGATTATTAATGTGTGCCTTCGTAGAACATTCTCATTAAAATAAAACACCCCTATGAGATTGTCTTCGTCTTGAACGATCTTATGGCATCGATAGATCTGCGATTTGATCGTAACATAAATGGCATACGTAATTCTCACTATTTTTATTTTTTGAAACTAATGATATATATACATAAAATGGTAATATCATGTAAGAAAGCGTTGTGGTTTTTTTTGCAGAAAATTCCCGAAAGAGGCTTAAAAATTGACCTTCTAAACGAGAATACCCCCTTAAACGCAGGTTCGCGCGAAGATAGGTAAAACAACACCGCAACAAAGTCTCGACAGAAGAAGCTAATTCTGTCAGCATTCGGAAGATCGTTTTGTTTCCTGATGCCTCAAAAGCCGCCGTCCGAGGTAAAACCAAACAGGACAATTTGTTACAAGGGGGCAGCCTTTACACCCGTACAGCAACCGGCAGCAGAGTTAAATGGAGGTTAGCGCTGTGCTGGGCCATCGTCGGAATTTTATTATTCAGGTTCCTACACACTGTGCCGGTGAAATCTTTATTTGGAATCATTCCAAGAACAATAACGTATCTACCCTCGGCCCCCCTTCTTTCCTTTCCTTTCCTCTTCCGCCGCATCTCCACCGCCCCGTCCCCCACCCCTTTCAAAGACCAGCGTAACCAGCGCCAAATAAAACTAAAGGTAACCCAGTTATTTTCTGTTTGCGCTGCCCGATGATTCCCCCAGATATGATGGCTGCTCTCGAGGCCCCCTCGTTGGTAGTGCCGGCACGCGTGTATCATCGTGCATATAAATCAGTCGACGAGGATCAGATAGGATTTCAGAAATATAAAATACACGGCGATATTAAAAAACAAAAGGAGGCAAGGCCGTGGCACGGAACGAGCAACAGCCAGGAGGGGGCCTGAGAGTAGTCACGGTGAAGGAGATTGTCGGCGGGACAAGAGAAGCTGTGGTGATTGGTGGCCACGATTCAGCCCGCGATACAACTTGTTTACGCGAATTTCGGGCTAATTTATACGCATTGTGCGAGCCACGGAATCGGGTTCTGAAGACGCGGAGACCGAAACTAGTTCAATCGAGATCTGAACGAAATGCCTACGATGTGACATGGACGAAATTTTTCAACCATAGCCTAATAGTATCCAAGCACAGAGTAAGTGTACTTACTTTTCTGTGCAAACAAATTGCTTTGGTCACTTGATAGTCGATCAAAATTATTATTAGATAACAAAATACTTGTATAAAACAATTGGTAAAACCCATTCGGACTTGTGGCATTGAACTGGACTGTACTAACAAGTCCAACTCAATAGCTAACGCCCCATGGTTTGGATCCAATCAAACTCTCCATGACAACATTGGCATCCACTGCATCACTGCAAATTGAATTTTCACATAAATCTGTTAGTGTATCCACTTATTGAACACCAGAGTCCTAACAGACTAAAAAGATTTTCACCTATCGACCTTAAATAAGGTTCAGAAGATCATCTTGACGGAAAAATCTCATCATGCCAGATTCTGTATTCCTTAGGATCTCATTACATCATATTAGATTATAGATGTTGGATACTCATTGATTTTGGACACAATATTTTGTAAATAACAGCACATATTTAGTAATATCTAGTCTAACATCATAAATTTGATTGATACCAGCCTGTTAGAGCGTAATCTCGTGCAAGCACCAGTTCGACTTTTACCTTTAGTCACTAAGAACCTTTGAACTAACCTTTCTTCAATTCTTTCTATAAAATGTGTGTATTTAAAACTACTCCGAAAGCTAGACAGCACTTTTTGGTACAATCTCACTACGTACACTTAAATAAACACCACTGCTAGATTTTAAAGGTGTTAAACTCAATTTCACACCCGAAATCCAACATAGAACTACGATTCTCATTGCTGATCTATTGTAAAAAAAATGTATGTTTATTTCTGTAAACGGGAAAATCCGTTCATATATATGTATAAAAATGTATAGATGTTTGCGAAAATGTTGTGCTACAACGCTACGCGTTTGTACAGTAACTATTGTTGGGTGATCAAATCGGTTGACATCATTTTACGGAATGCTGATTAGAAATCGGGGCAAGATCTATCGAAGAAGTCTATTTTGTTGTTGTATTTATTCGCGAGATTACATATTCTAAACTAGACTTGGGACGCCGAGGTTTGAACAAGGTGAGCTCAAACGGATTTTATTTAGATAATTAAGGGATAAAAGAATTAGATCATTTGATTGAGCTAGCCACGATTAGACTTATATACATTTCTTGTACTTAACCATACCTTTACCACTTTTGCAGTGTGATTTGGGTTATGTTGAATCTACAGAAGTTAATACTCTAAAAAATTACAAATAGTGTTGATCGATGAAAGAACGCTGTTATTTAGCGTATACTTGAATACAAATCTTATATATTGCGTATATTGCATTTCAATTATACAATTTAATTATAACGCATTTCAATTACATTATAACTAAATCAATTTTTAATTATTTGAATGATTAGTGTAATTTAAATATAGAGTAATTAAAATATAATGTAATTAGTACTGAGATTAATTTCTTTGTATGTTTATCTTCTCTTTTCATTCATACCATGTAACTAATAATACAGCCTTTTTGTAACCTTACTTCAACTGCAATTACGAATTAAGATGTAATTGAATTACGATGTAACTCGATCATTTTGTAATTACAATTCCTGGAGTAATTAAATTGTAATTCTACACAACTCTGGCAATGATTATAAATAAATCTGATCGTATGACATTTACTAATATTGATGGAAAGCTTATTTTCGTGCCAGAACTTTTCAAGTCTTTCCAACTTTAACAATATCATTAATAAAAGTAACAAATGTTGAAGAGATAATCAAATTAATATGTTAAAATTGCAACGCTACAGGTAAACGGTAACCAATTTTCGAACCACCTTCAACGGTACACGGAACCATAAATCCTCCTAATTCGACGTTGTCGGCTCACCAGTGTCCCCGGTCCCGATGCCTGGTATCTCGGTTTTATGTCTTACCTCCGTTTATTCAATCTGCAACAGCAGGAAACTGCCTCATTTTGAGGGAAAGTGGCCAAGGACTCGTTGTAGGGTGACGAGGAGAGGCGCGGAGACACGTCCTCGGAGAGTAGAGGCTTGAAAACTAAAAAGGAGCTGTTCATTACTACCAGTTGCTCTAGTTACCTGGCGAGGTAGGGTCGCGAAGGCTCGGCTTGGGTATAAAGGGGAACGTAAAAACAATGTATAATATTGCCGGGCTACTAGGCAAAGAAAGCTAGAAGAGGGCAGGAAGTAGCGGAAGGGGCTAGAGGGGGGTAGGAGGTTGCTGGGAGCACTCAATTCATCAAGGAGTCGACGGCACGTAATTTAAGACTGCTTTTAACTCTTGGGTGTCGCAATTTATGTGAGCTTCTTACAAAAGAATGGCGCTCTTCTCGCTCCCGTACACACCACTACGAACCATCGCCATCCTGATCTCCCTCCCCCTTCTGTTACGGTGGCTTGTATCACCCCCTCGGGCCACCCCTTCTTATGGTTCTAGCACCGCGAAACTCTACCGGAGGAGATGGTGGGTTCAATGACGCCGCGTGCGAGGCCAACGTGGGTCCGTATAAACGACGTTTACTTTTTCTGTCCAATTTGTCAAAGATTAGGCGGGTTATAAATTCCCACTGCATTACCGTACCCGACACACCTTATAATTAATGTTGCGTTCATTGAAACCTACTGCTATGAATTTCCTGCTGATTTTGACTCCTCGGGGAAATCGATGATACGCGGCCAATCTCGATTCATTGCAACAAACGAGGACGTTCGTGCTCACCGGGTAATATATGGAGCGAATTGATAGCTTGTTTTGATTGCCCTTACCTTTTTAACGGTGCTGCTCAAAGAACAGAATCAGGGGCGGATCCACTATCAAGCTAATGAACCTAAACCCCTGGTTCAGCCTCGGACCCCCACGTAGAAAAGGCCCCTAATAACTCTTCGTTTCTTTATCCTGTAGTCTAGCCACTATTCAGAAACATTGAAGACAATACTTGTTCTTAAAAAATTGTGTGATTCGTGAAAATAACCTCTTGATTTTTTTGCTGATCTCTTTTTTAACTTTAACCCTTTGAACTTTGAAATTTTGTTATTACGAGCGACTAGAAACTTTAGGACAATTTTGTAGCGTTGTTTCTGAGAATTAAAAGCGGTCTTTTCCCCACAAAAATTTCTAAATACATACTTATCGTTTAAATTTTATTTGCAAAGGATTGACACTTATGAACTAATCATTATATTCGTCAACTAAGCACTCAGTATAGTCTCTGTTTTGACTTTGATAATGAAATGAAGGTTGAATTAAAATATTGATTTTAGTTTTTCTACAACATAAACTAAAAGTGGAAATTTTGTAATACTTAAAAAAGAGTTATTTTTGCTGACTTTTACATTTTATATCCGATAGTCTTTTACCTGATCCGCAATTTTAACTGGAAACTAAACGTAAACGTCACTAAATATGTAGACTTAAATATATGCAAACGTAATATTTTCAGCTTTAATATTTTAGAAAAATGATTTTATAATCTGTAATGGGTTAACAAAATTATAAGAATCCATGTAGACTCCACGTAACTAATTGTAAGAAAATGTATTTTATTTTAACATACTTTAATCTACTGTACTTGAATAAATTAAATCGTGCCTTATACATATATTTCAAACTTGAGCCAAATAATGGCCTTTTTTCTGTTATTTCCTAACTCAATCTACGGATATAAATAGAAAGATAACTTTCATAAGGAATACAAACTATTGCTTACAATTTGCTGACATAGTGTTATTAAAGACATTTGCCAGATTCAGTGAGAAAACGGAATTTTAATCATATAGGAAAAGCGTAGATTTATTGAAATGTGTGAGCAGGAACACTGCAATAACTATTTGTCGAATACTATATTGTACTATTTCTTTAAAATATTAATTTTCTTTTTGTAATCTAAAACTTCAGTTTTGAGTTTCTTAGTTTTCCATCCATTAATTTTTTAATTATTATCCTGAAAATAGTTTGATATACTTTAGTTTTTCCCAAATACTTTTTTGGCAGCAATGCAAAGTACCCATATATATGTAACAATATTGATCGAACAATTATTGTATCATAAGAATAGACAGATAGACACTATTCGCGACCGAAATTCACCATTTCTCGCCACACATGATCGTGTTTGCACAATCTATACATCATGTGACCATGGGAGACATACAAATGACCGTCATTCGATCGCGACATGTCTGGCAACCATAATCCTGCCGCATCCTTGCGCAATACACATACGGAAAATAAAACAAACACAAAGTAAGATCTAATATTACCGTTCTTGTAGCACATTCATATCTTCCAGAATTAGACAATACATACATATATGTACTATGTTCAGAAGAAAGTTCCACTCACGACTATAACTTGATTAATTTTACCGTGTAAAATTTAAATCACGCCCTTTTATAGTTTTAAAATGCTAACGTTGATACTTTAAAAACTATACTCGTTTAATAAGATCAATAATTAACACGATTCTTTTGCCACTTGAACTGCAAAAATTATTTTGGACGGTTTCGAACTATGATACCAGCAACCTCGACTCAAGATTCGACGTAAACAATAGATAGTTCAGTTTCAGATGACCATTCCAGTTGTATTAAATATGAAAAAACGACTCGTAGACAGAAATTTGAAACGTAATGAAGACTTTTGCGTTTGAGTATCGATTCTAACGCCAAGTGAGAATAAATTCATCTAATATTCTAACGTTTGTTTTAATAGACTCGATTTTCTCATTTATTCATAAGACATTAATATAACAAAATCTGCTGAACAACTTCCAATCGTCACAAGGCCTTGAGAATTTTTGTTGCAAGACCCGAAAGTGATCAATGAAGAGGTGTAATATAATGTATTATAATATAATATAATTTAATATCTAATTTTTAACGATCGAAGAAAAACAAGTAAGTAATTTTACAAACATAGAACAAGGACACGGGCAGACATTTGCAAAGAAGAACGTACGCGACTGTTAGGAAACGGACATCAGCGAAAATTAATCGACTGTAATTCTTGCAAGTCGTATACATAATTAACGAGCAAGTGCAGCACCTGTACTTACAGGTCGAAACCCTTGTCCCGCTTCAGCACGCATCGTGCGTGGATGGATCAAGAGAAGATTCCGTCCGCCCTTTCTGCGTTCGCTCGGTAGCCGTTAGAGACGCCCCTGCGTCTCTGGACGTTATCAAATCATCGTTTGTTTACACCTAAGCCTTAAATTAATGATTAGAGCACCCTTCCTCCGCGGCGTGATGCGGCAAATCTTAAAGCTTGCCGCCGAAACGTCGTATACCAGGTGTCTTCTGAAAACATGTCAGTCTATGGTTCTCAATAATGACTTTGCCGCGTGCAGATTATTTTAGAAAAGAGGAACCTGACCTGCCGTACAGCTGCACAATCCTCAACCGCACAATCGTCGTAAGACGTTCACGGCGTTAAAAATTTTTGCAAGGAATGTTGATTGCTGGCGTTGTTGGACGCGTCTGACCCGAAAGTCATCAATGAACGGACCCGAACCTGACGATCCCGTCACCCGTTACATCCTTCAAACTACACGCGGACTCGGTGGCCAGAATATATCCCCTTAATTATCCTGTGTGTGCATTCTGAGTGTGAACTCTCCATTAATCATAGGAGAAGAGAAGGGTAGGTTGCCGTCGCTATAGCCGGAGCGATTTTAATTCAGACTGGCCGCTCCATATGTATTCTACGGAGCCCACGGGATCATTAGTAACGTTAGGTGGACACCTCCGAGTCGTTCTTCATTCTGATGATGCCACTGCCTCAGAATCCACTGATCCGCGTCGTCATTGGCGACCGACATCGTATCTGCGTCGGTTCTGAAGGAAACCAGGAACATGTCTGCTTCTCCGGACGAAAGTTCAATGCACGATGAAAGGCATCGGGAACCGAGGGACTGAATGGGACTTTGCTACTGTTCGGAGAGTGACCTATTGTTAAATCTAAGTCCGTCGTTGTTAAGTATTTTCTCGAGTTTCTTTCACAGGAAGGAACCTACGTCTTTATTTTTGTCTAAACATGTTACGTTTTCGAAGCTCGTATCCAGGGTTAAATATAATTATCAAGAAATAACGGAAGTTTTCTGTTTAGTTGCATGCGTAATACAGGTCTTGATTAATGTAAGTAATAGATCCCAAAAATTGATCACATTTGTATAAAATAAGAAATTACAAGAACAGCTTTTTTAAATATATTAAATATTTTACTTAATTATTATGACACAAACATACATTTTTCTTTTCATCTGATGTACTGTACATATATACATGATTTTTAGAAAAAGGAGCTTTCACGAATATAAATTTGGCAATTGCTAAGCTAGGAAAATTTAAAAAGTGTCAAGCCTGAAGAAGTCATTAGCGATAGTTATGGGTTAAACATCGTTAGCAGGCGTGGAATTTTGACAATGATCATAAACAGGGTGGCAAATCGTGATCCGTCGATCAGAAAAGTATTATCGACGTCACCGAAGAAGATTCGACTCTGATTGTACGTGTTTTAGCTGAGCAAGGCAACGCCGGACCACGCGTCACACGTCATACGCAAACTAAACCATGGAGAAATGGACTGAAAAATATTGAAACACCCTGCATACAGTCCAGATTGTTTGTTAACTGAAGCACCGAATCCAAGTAAAAAAAGTAAAAAATAATTAACACATTCAACAAAAGTCTAACTGTCTCAATTCTTTTTTACCCAAAAACCAAGCAAGTATCTATCTTCTTGATGAACATTGAAGAAAAATAATCGAATTGTGTATCAATTAAGATGTTTTTAATCAAGTTTATCACTTATTTAAAACAGTTCTGAAACTTCGATTGCAACCTAATAATAATACGATGGATTCTGAAATTCTTGCCTTTTGAAATACTTCGTGAGACTTCGTTGATGATGTGTTCCTCGCAAGAAAGATATTGGAGCTTCATATAGAATTCTGTTACAGCCGAAAGATGGCTAGAATTTGGGACAAGTGGAAATTTGAAACCTATGTTTTATAACCTGCATCGTTCTTAGATCAATTTGGCATACATACATACATATTCCATTAGTTGAATGTGATTAGTAAACTGCGGATGTTTACGTCAATAAAATATGTCAAAATATATAAATGATATATGTCAAAATATATAAATGATATATGTCAAATATGTATCAATAATATGCCAAAATATACAGGTATATCCAAAATATGTTCAGTATATCAAAATATGTTTATTACATAAACATAATAATAATCAATTGTAATTTAAATTACAATATGTCACGAGTACGTTGTCAATATTGCCTAGGGTGAGTTGATGATGTTTATCGCTTAAAGTCAATTTATAAATTAAGAACGAACGCTCAACATTACCAAATGTGATTGGAGCATATTTGAATTTGCTGAAGTAGCAAGCTTTAATTGTTTCAAGTTCTTTAGCAATTTGACCTCATAAAATTCGTTTCCATAGAACCTATCTGCCAGGAATACTTCAGAATTACTGATTAATACTATTGGTAGCATCTATGAACTGTTACCATTAATGATTCACTATAGCTATGTTGTCATTTCTGCCACGACTATCGTATACAAACGTTGAATTAGTAGACTGAAATAGATGTTCGGAAGTATATAAGCATTAATTTTATGAAAAGAAATGCAATAAACATATATGACGTATGTTTTTATAAAAAATATGCAAAACATGTACCATATGTAAAATATGCAAAATAAAAAATATATTTTTGAGGACCTCTAGTGTCAACTACCTCAAACTTCTATTTAGGTTCCACTCTTTTATCTATTTCCTAGAAACATATGCATTTGCATAAACAACCGCAGTCAAGTGATTAGTAACAAAAATTGTCTGTACGAAATAATCAAGTACAGCAACAATCTCTAAGAAAGCTCGCTTGTTCCAAATGAGAGATATTGTGGTTTGCTTATTCTGAAAGCACTATGGACATCGATCACGCGTATTGAAAGGTAATATTACAAAGCGATAACCGGTCACGCATCAACATCGTCCATCCGGAATGCATTTTCTGATCGGGGGCAGCTATAATTTAAAGTTGTGCAGAAAAGTGCGTGACAGCAGCTAGTTGGATTTTCCGCGTAAGATAGAACGCACTCATATGCCTCTGCGTAACGACTGTTTCATGGGAAATAACGTATAAAATGAATTGGCTATAAAGCCGGTAGCTACGCGGCCAACGGAGTTATTCGTACCCCGGTTTTTGCGTGTACTCGTGTACCCTATAACTTGACACCCTAGCCGCATCGGTTCAACCATAACGTGTATACACATCGAGCGTATATCAGTATAATCCATCTTAAATCCGGATCCAATTTCTCTCAGACGTCATAGTAAATTTGACATTACGAATTTCTCTCGGGCCGCGACGGTATTTGTCGCGTGATCGGACTGAAAATGTACACTCTGTTTCAAGTGGACCTACGGTGGAACTGATATTCAACCGGCCTCCTTCGGGATGAATTCTGTTCCGCGGCATAACGGGGATAATAAAAGTTTATTCCTCTACGTAGCTTGATGTCCTTCCTCGTAACTTGCGAGTATCGAAGATAAGAATGTAAGGGAATAATCCGCTTTAAATCGTCAGGCTATAGACGTTTTAAACGCAGCCAGTTACGTTAGACTTTCAGCGTTGCGGGAACCGTTCGCCCTATTAAACGTCAACGGGCTGCGTCGAGGGAATTATTAGATAACTCTTTCGAGCACAAAGTTTTTTGTGCATAGGATTAAGAATTGTGTCTAACGTGATTAATGATACATTCTGTTTTTTTTTTTAAAGCACGCATATTTATGTAAGTTGCTGCTTAAAAAGCCGTTTTTTTAATTAACTAGCACTATAGTGGATGAGATTACCATCTTGGTGTTACATTTCCGGTTGAGCAAGTTGCCAGATTTTCGCAAAGACTTTCAGGAATATAAAGTTTTCTTTCAAATACATATTTGGATATCACGAACATAATCATTTCTGGAATGTGATAACCGGATTACTAGAAATTAAAATGTTTGATTTAAATAAATTGTCGAATATTTTCGAGGCAAATAATAATCCGTATAAAATTAAATGTAGAATTTTATATTTCAATATTTGCAATGAGAAGTTTCGTCAACTTATTTAAATCAAACATTTTAATTTTTAGTGATTTATATTTAAACAACAAGATATTATTTAGATCGATATGGTAAGGAGATTGTGGCATCACCTCCCATACTCGCCACTAGAGGGATCGCGCTCTCACAAGCGCTCGACCGACCCTTGTGTTGCTATACAGTGGACAAAATTTCTATAAGAACACTATGACTGGATTAGAATTTAAATAATTTTGATGATATAATGCAAGGAATACTAGAAAATAATTATGATGTAATAGAAGCTGGAAAAATAATATATAGATCCGGAGAAAATAGGTTATTTTTATCGTAAACAAATTATTACAGTTTAACACATGGAAATATGGCGAAATTTGTATAAGAACAGTCTTTCAAAGTCTCGGAGAATTAAATTGAAAAATTAGTAACTGATACTGCTGTCCTTGTTCTTAATTATATAAAATATTCTGTTTTTCGTACTATTAATTAGTTTCTGTAATGTTGTTTGAAGTGCTTTGAAATTTGAAAGTTCTCAATGATCTCAGGACTATTGTGAATGAAAATACCTTGAAAAGTATATTATCACTAAAATTAAACGCTGAACACTATTTTCCCCAATCTTCCTTTCAATGTGAGTGTACAATAAAATAAGTACATACAAATCATGACTTGTTTACTCATCTATATTTATTGTCTTCAATTTCTCAAATAATAAACTATTATATTTTACTTTAAAATATCTATTAAGAAATAAACGTTCCTTCAGAATTTTGATTAATCAAATACAAAATAACTGTTAAAATTGAACTTTTATAACAGAATAAAAGTGTTGATGTAAAAGCTAACATAAAACAAAAAACAAAATAATTCAGAATTTTAAAGTTTACTAAGTAACTTATATTTATAAAAGTTTACAGTTAAATTCAAACCCTGTTTATAAGCATGCAGTAGGACACTTTTGCTGACAATGTGACATGAGTGTAGGTATAGGGTGTCCTGGGATTTTCTGACGAAATTACAAGTATTTAATTTAGAGGCCAAAAGTAGAAACAAATGTTATATGAAGTTTACGAATAAATGCATCTTTTATAAAAAAAAATAAATACTTAGTATTTTACTCAGTTTTAGTATTTAAATTATTCTCTGTCTTTACACGAACCTGTTTCATAACTGAAGATAAATGTTGATAAAAGTAATTTAATTCATTAAAAAATTTTTATTAAAATGAAATATTTGAGTTAATTTTTAATGCCGAATACACTGATATTCAATTCGTAGTGCAACAAATTCAATTTTTTATCGATGTCGGGCTTGTACCCGATCAAAAGGACATAATTTTGAAATGAGAATTTAAAAATAACTAGTAACAATTTTTTAATATTTGTTCATATCTCTATAACGAAGTGTTTATTCGCAAACTTCGCATAACATTTTTGTTTCCTTTTGTCCTTTATACTCGGTTCTAGCAATTTGGTTGAAAAATCCCGAGACACCCCGCATTATTTTTACGTAATTCCTTCAGTTCCACCTTTCCTGCGCTATAGGAAACACAGGGAATCGACCGTAACTGGAAAAAAGGAAGGGTGATTCGGTTTGCGGTGTAGCGAAACCGACCACACGCGAATGGCCGAAGGCAGAGGCTGTCGTCGATACATCCTCGTCGATACGGACACGTGTTGCCCGACACCTTTCTCCGACGTGCCTCTAGTCTCTCTTTCGGCCCTCCGGCCGACTCGTAAACATACAATGCGGCCAGCTACACGCGATTATTATATACGCTGTGGTCACGGCGTGTTACGGCTCGTAACGGCATTCACCGCGTACCGAACTGCAAACGCATATTCGTGACTTTTTAAAAATGTCGCGATTACGTCACACGCACGGGCCCAGGGAATGGAGCCTCATTAGTTCGGCCGATCGGTCTTTGTTTCTCCGAGGCCGGGAAACAAAAACAACGTGGCCGCGTGGGCGGCGAGATCAAAACGGAACGTCTTCCGAGGACGCGTTCCTAGAACGTACGCCAACAAAGACTTAACCACCTAGGACCCTGCGTGAATCGGAGCCCACACAACCACATTACATATGCTAAGCCAGTTTACGTCGCACAGTGTGTCCAGCAATGGACAAAAGTCAAAAAACTAAAGTCTATGTTTTTTAAATTCTTATACCCCAAAATGTTAATAAAGGAACGTAGATTTTAACACTGTTCATAACTATTACTGAATTTAGCAATTTGGTGTTGAAAGTGATGCCAGAAATTTATTGCAATTTTCGGTGCATTTCCTTAAACATGTGCCATTGTGTGAAAGTTTGTGTTTTTGATTGATTTTTGCAAGTTATGTACAGTATTATAGTACCTTCCAATTTTGTATATTAAATGTTTATCAACTTTGAATTGAATTTAAAATAAATACCAAAAAATACCTTGATAATTTATTCTATATTAATTTGGGGCACATTAAACTTTAATTTAACGCCATTTTCAACTGCCCGAATTTGGCCGAAATAGAGAAAATTATCAAAATCAGTATTGGAAATACTGATACCTGCTCCGAATCAGAATCGGAATTAATCTAATAAAAAATGTCCTTTTATTTATTTACAAGATAAGAAATTGGTTCTGTATCTATTTCATATATTAAATAAAAAGAAGTAAAGGAAAACCATTACACAAATGCAAAGTTATGATTTTCTTCTCGTACACCCATATACTCGAAATGATCGCTACGATATTTCAGGCACTTCCTCTAAACTAATCAAAAAACTTTTCCAGCAAAAGTTACACAACAATCACTTAACAAGAAATTGCAATAGTAGAAATTAGCAAAACAATTTTTATTCAACAAAAAATCAAGGTCGATTCAATTTTTTTACCAAAAATGTATCATTTTTGTGCATCGATTGATGCATCTTTGTATTCTCTTTAAAAAAGTGCAAGAGGTATTATGTCGAAAATTAACTAGTTTAGAGGCTATGATTTTGATTCCAAATTCTCATTTACGCGACACACTGTGCGTTGTTAGGGGCGAGACGCTCGAAATCCCCAAAATTTCGAGTTCTCGAAATTGACAATATGAATTCATTTTCAATAATAATTATAATTCTTTGTTTAAAAAAAGGAAGAAAAACAAGATGGATTAATACACAATTAATTACACCGAGGCAAAAAGTTAATCCTGGAACGCAGTGTTAATTTTATAATAGGGATTTATTTTAGATGTCTAACAATTTATTACAAATTACTTCATCACTTGGACGACATACATACATACATATACATATAGTAGGTACATTTGTCTCAAGACAATAGATGTCACGCGCCTGTTTACCTGCGTACATATTAACGTAGATCGCGTACTACCTTATCGATTTTCAGTTATTCTTAACACGGAGAAATATTACTGGTCATATAATATATAATGCTATTAAATACGATTAGAAATAAAAACATTGCAAAGGATACGAAACAATATTTTGTTTGCTAGTTTTGGAAATTGATTCGTCGCGTAAGTATTATGCATATGTCATAAATGACCTTCGATTCGAAACGGTGGAACGTTTATCGAATCAAATTTTCTAACGATTGTCGGACTCGTCGAAAGATCAGTTGCAACTCCGAATGAAGATAAGAAGAAGAAGTCCATTCGTCTCGCCATTGAAGGTACATTGCCTCGGGTTGCAGACACAATTGCAACTCCAACAATTTGCCTCTGATTCCCGATTCCACGAAGCTGTTCGAAAGACCGCCCACGTAAGCAACCATGTTCGGAAAGTCGAAGGGCCTGGCAAGGACGATCGAAGGTTACGTCTGTGGTCAGAATCTATATAATCGATTCTGATTGCATTGAAGCCCGGTAGTGGTAGCGTTGATTGGTGCATTCATAAATATCCATTAGCGGACAATGTCGGTAATGATCGGGCCTGCAGGCTACGCCCTGCCAAGCAAAGGGCTCCAGTAGCTTCTCTGGTAGCGTTCGTAGACGAGAAATAAGACTGCGATTGTAGCACGCCATCCGTCTACATCTCCTCGCGCCGTCGTCCTTTTTTCTTCATCTTCCAGCCTTTCTCTCTTTCGATCTGTTTGTCTCATTGGAATACCTGGCCGGTGAACGCATTCGATTTCGGGTGTATGTGTATCGACCGACCTTCGATCTATCCTGTGTTAGGAGGAACGAGCGTCAGATCCAAGGTCGACGATCAACAGCCATCGATGAAGCAGTCGATACGCAACGCCTGAGTTTCACACGTGTCCCAATCGAAACAAAAAACTAACGTATTCGAGGCGAAGACTCATACTGGTATTTTACCGCTATTTTTCAGGTATACATATCTTTGTAACTCTTAGAAAAACCGAAGTACAGAAACACCGGTAATTTTATCGGTTCCTCAAAAATTTGTTTTAAGCACAGACTTAAAAATATCGTAACAATCTTAATGGCC
This sequence comes from Colletes gigas, assembly GCF_013123115.1. Classification (NCBI taxonomy): domain Eukaryota; kingdom Metazoa; phylum Arthropoda; class Insecta; order Hymenoptera; family Colletidae; genus Colletes; species Colletes gigas. The sequence goes on along the minus strand of NW_025106631.1, from coordinate 11,137,899 downwards.
TCTCATATGAAAATCAAAATAATTACTGTTAGATGTTATCCACACTACTCTGCTTATACAGAGTCACTATTATTTGTAAATCATGCTTTATGAATATACAGAATGATTGCAGAAACTGAGTCAAACTGTAGATTTGTTTTAAGCAAATATAGACAATTAGTACAAAAAAATTTGTTTCTTTAGTACAAAGGTGCTAGGTAATTCAACGTGCAATTTTATTTTATAACTTCAATCAAAAATTGTTTTTCTTCCACTCGTTAATCGATGCTGTTATTTAGATAAGAAAGTCCGATTTCCAACTTGTTATAAATACATTTGCGCCTTCATCTGTCTCTATGTGCTGTTAAAATGACTTCCCTTAGTGCTTCAAATTTTAAGAACATAGTTTGATCATTAAGCATAATCTATATTATCAGGCACGAAGTTATGTCAACAACATAGAATTGTCAATTATTTTTTCAATAAACCAATTTTATTACGTTCCGCGAATCGCAATTTTTTAATTAAATTTTGGGGGTTTGTAAATCCCATTGCAACGATGTATCGAAACGTTTTGGTTTTGCTCGAAGTAATGATTAAGCCTCGTTGAGAAGGCAGATTGGATAATTTTGTTGATATCGTGTTAAGTATTGAGAGAAAGTCGAGTTTCTTGCTATTTACTGTTGTTGAGTATTTTTCAAGAATCTGTCTGTCTTGGTTGTGTTTGATGCTATACAGAGTGTACCGCATTTTTCTGCACACACTTTAGCAATGTGTTCTACAAGTCAGAATAAGACGAAATTGTTATATAACAAAAAATTCGTAAATGCTTTGTTAAGAAGTTATGACAAAATATGAAATGTGATGTTTTTTTATTTACTAAATAAACAAACTAAATTTTTGTTTAAAGAGTGCATATGTTAGTTGAGGCACGAACAAATATTTTTAACGTAGAATTATGTGGATAACTTAAACATTTCTTTATCAGAATTTAGTTTCTATCATTTACCTCGGATGTTGTAATATTCTTTCTTCGATGATAACTTTTTCTTGTCATAAAATTTTCAACTATTGTTCAAGTTTATGTTCAGTAAATTGCAAGGAAACTCTCGAGTGTTTACAAAAGATTGATTTTATTTTATTATAAATATTTTTTGTTATTTTAATACTTTGGGTTTCACAGTTCATACTTTTGTTATAACTTCTTAAAAAACTATTTATGGATTTTTTGTCATATAACATTTTAGTTTTAATTTTACTTGTAGAATACACTGCTGAAGTGTGTACAGAAAAATGCGAAACACCCTGTATAATCGCGGTTCCCTCGTGACTGGTTGTAAGTGACGAATGACGTGCTTTATAATTGATGTGTGCAAGGGTGTAGGCGGGTTGGTACGGTGATCGAAGTTAAAAAGAAAATTTATTGTTACAAATATCGATCGATCGTTTCGCGTTTTCTGGAGTTGGGAAGTGGTATTTCTTATGGGCCCTTTGATCGAGGTCCATTGCACGTGGTGACTGAGTGTCCGATCGGAGTGACAATGAGTCAAATATGTCATAATAGCAGGGCTATTATTATGCCCGAAACGAGGAAAAATATCGATGTTATAAAGAACGCGTTCCGTTCACTGAAATTGAACGTGTCGTTTAATCCTTTAGGTCAGGCTTCGTTGCAAATGGAATAACTAACAGAGTTTATGGAGAAGTACCACTTCATTCGTCTTAAAATCGTTATCGTAATCACTATCTCGTCGGTGAACGATATCTGATTTCAGCACGTCGAATTATCAATAACACCATAGCGCGTGAAACTTGTCCCGTGGAGAAGAAAAGATTTACGAGCAGTCTTCGATCAGATTTTGCGGCACGGAACTGGTTCTATCGTTCGCACCAATTAGAAAACTCGTTTCTGCGTCAATGCAGATAGCGGCGATTATTTTTGATCTTGATCCGCAATTAGTTCTGCCGTTGGCTGGCTAATGCGCTGCGCCGTTAAAATTTATCCTACTTCTATTCGGTAAGCTGTTTATAGTTTTCACTGTATTCGTCGATCGAGCCATCAATAAACATTACTGTTTATATTCCTGGAAACAACACAACACACTACAATAAACTTCGCGCTTTATCTCGTCCGGCGTCTTTGTACAGCAGTGGTTTCCAAAGTCCTGGAAGACGAACTCCAAAAGAAAAATATATTCTTATGATTGTAACACTGTAATAAAAATCGTATTAATAAAATAAAGTGTTTAAGTCACTCATATTTTTCGACGTTAAAAATTTTCTTTCGCGTGCCTTAAAAAACAATGATTAATACTATATACTAGATACATGATAAATATAAAATAAAATATGGGTCAATTTAAATAATAATTAAATTTACTATGGAGGAAATACTTTTAAGGATGTTAGAGAAAATATCTTCAAGCAATAATATTACAAGCACACATGTTAGGAGGTTTTTTCCTTTGGTCAAAAATCAGGTTCATTAATTCATTTAAATATTACAAACGATCAGTTAAATTTTTTTTCGATACAATTGAGTAAAAAAAAACTCTTTTAAAAAAAATAAAGCGTACAATGCACTTCCTGTTCGAAAATGCCTAGCTAAAACCTTATCTATTTGTAATTTTTAATTTAATTGTAATTTAAATATCTTTCCCTGTAACATTATATCGTGTGATTTTTAATAATAATTGGACGCTATTGTACAGTTCAATATTAACTATTTCGTACCATGGAAACACTATCTTGGACCAGAGCATGTGGGGTATAAATGATAAAGCAACTCTACGTGCAACTGACAGAAACGTGCAATCATAACCGACCAGTGGCAGTAACTTTCACGTTACAAGGAATGATCTACGCAAGAACTTGATTAGTTGATGTAGACGGTTGATCATTCTTATGTAACGTTTACATTGCTGCAACAAGTAGTGCAACACTTGCGGCAGAACTTTGGTGTTAACTTTCCTCCAACAAGTGGCACAGAAAAAATTTGGAGCATGTAACGCGAAAAGCAGCCACGTGTCGATCATGCACTGACGATATTTTCTACTAATTAGCAAATATCGGTTCGTTAAATTATAGACAGAAATTCAATGCAACTTTATGTGATTACATAATGGAATAAAGACATAGGTTTTGTACTTCAAATTAACTCTCTCACAGATCAAATTCACGTTGTGGGTGATTAAAAAGTGACAAAGCAATACAATGTCATTTTTTCGTCTTTTCATAATTTTATTCGTAATTAGCGAGCTAGCACTCAAAAGGCAAACAATTGATACCTTTAGTGTTAAAAAAGTATTTCATGTTATTTTTTGTTGCGTATTATTATACATATGGAATAAAATTTGTAGTTTGGAGTAACTTCATTGCAATGGCTTAAGAAAACAATTTTGTAGAAAGATTTGATTTGCAAAAAGGTGAAAAAGAATTTATTTGGGATACTAAATTTGTAATGGAATTACATAAATGGACATTGATCGTGAATGATGACTGGAAAAATAGGTAAAACAATATTTTTTGTAATCGAAAGCCTCGTTTCAAAGGCGTTTGTGAATTCGTGTGGCCGTTACATGTGTTTCGAGTCTCTGATTCGCGAATTCAAGAGTGGTTTCCTATCGAAGTCCGATTCTACGAGTCTCTAATCCTGTTTGAGCTGGTATCGTGACCGAAGATCGGCAATTGGTTGGCGTGAAACCCGTGAATCGATCGGATTTTCAGGTCCACTAGATGAGAACCAGTCCCTTCGGTAGTTCTTTTCGTTTCTCCCTCCGCATCGACACATTCCCTCTTCACAGATTCACACCCGCGCGTATCCACCGTACGGATGTGTGAGGAACGCGCGGCACACACGCTCGGAAAGTCGTCTGACAATGGCAAGTTACCTGTTGAACATACGGACAGGTGACACCCCACGTTCTTTATGCGGTGTATCCGTTGCGTCGTATTTTATCGGTCGGAAAGTTTGATTTCTCATCGAGCGTGGCCTACAATAAAATAGTTGCCCGGCTCCCACGCCGATCAGCAGTCAAGTGAGGCCGGATTACTTTCATAAATTTTTCCCCCTCGGTCGGATCCGTCGATCGCAAGGAGAAGCCCACGAATATAATCCGCCGTTATACCCATGGTACCGTGTATCGCGCTGTCTTAGATCGGACGAAGAATAGATCCAGGAAGTTGAACAAGGAAATTCGTAAAGTGGAAATCCTCGTGTACATTCCCCTTCTTTTTTGTGAACGGTATAATATTTATAAATTGCAGAACTTCTGAGCGATCTAAACGAGCCTTATTATTACTCAGTGAGTGACTAATATGCTCGACCAACAGCGGTCTTCTTCAGAAATAATGTGAACCAAATTAAATAGTAAAAATAATACACTGTCTTAGATCAGATGAGGAATAGGTCCAGGAAGTTAAACAAGGAAATTCGTAAAGTGGAAATCTTCGTGTACATTTCTCTTCTTTTTTTGTGAACGGTAGGAGGATAAGTTTGAATTTGAAAAATTAAACAAATTGGCTGGAAAAATTAAACATTTTGGATGGAATATTTACAAATTGCAGAATTTTTTAGCAATCTAAACGAACTTTATTATTACTCAATTGAGTGACTAATGTGCTCGACCGACAGCGGTCTTCTTCAGAAATAATGTGAACCGAATTAAATAGTGAAAATAATACACGATTCACATTAACGGCTTATAATAACTTCAACTAGTACGTACCGAATTAATCAAGGTGAACTAAATTGAATAATAACGAAAATAATATACGATTTATAATATTGGCAAATTTATTTACCTTTATCTATCCTTTTCACTATTTCGTATTAATGTATTCTTTCTTTTTATTAGTCTTATTGAACTACAGTGGCTGGTGTCACTACAAAATTAACTGGATTAACAAGTTAAAACAAACACAAGAGAACAATCTGAGAGTTAAAAAAAAAACTATCATGCTACTGTAAAATTGTATAGCAACGCTCCTCGAGTAAGTACTGCTCAATCTTTAACGACTTTAAATTTGTTACTTTCGCCCTAGGAATTAAATAAATTGTCAAAAAGACAACAGATTCGAATCGTGAACCTGTCGTGTTAGAGGATGCAGGGAACTGGCTCGAATTCCTGAAAATAGACTGCACCCGATTCCAGCGATTTATCGTACTGGGCCATTTCAGGGGGATGGTATAAATTAAAATCAATCAGATCTGCTTTTCCAAACTTTCTCCAGATTAGCATCACGTCCGGCAGTTATAATTTGTGACCGGCCCCCGCTGAGACTCGAGCCAGGGTGTTCCCTGGCCTTTTGGGTCGAAACGTCACGCGGACTGCACCCTCGTCAATATCGATACACCCACCTTCGACCTGATGCCCGTGTCAGTTCCATCGAAAACCGAACAGGAACTTCTCACGGGCAGGGTATTGCTTGACCGCGGACGAAATTAAAATCCTGTCAGAATAATAATACCGTGTTAATCTTTCGTTCTGAATTGGACGTTTTCGATTACACGCGTGCTCGGCTCATCCTCTTTGCCGTTCCGATTTCAACGGGAACCGAACTCTTCGATTTTCAACCGGTACAACCTTGGAATAAATTATCACGCCCCCGGAGAGCACCGGCTATCGAGTTCGGCTTTGAGTCCTATTTTATTGCATATCGGTGACTTCTGAACTGCAATGCTTGCATATAAGTATGAATGCGCCTTGCACCGTGATGCATACTCCCGGAGAATGATGCGACGGCAAGATACACCGACTCGCGCGACCGGTCAAATATATCGTAATCATAAATATTCAAACAAAACTACTCGTTCTGATTAATAGTAGAGCAAGTGCAGCATAATTGAAATACCAGTTTGTTTAGGGTAAGTAAAAAAAGACAATTATTAGGTTAAGAACAAATGAAATTACATAATATCATAGGGAAATCGATAAATTTTTTTGTTTCAAACTCTCAGTAATAATGAAGAAGAAAAAGTATCTGAAACTTTGGTCTACTTGAGTAATAATATACTGTAACTATATTGTTACGGTACAGATAATTTGGGATAACGGTATTTCTTCGCTTTATAAAACTAAAAAAGCGAGTAGATAATGAAATTATTTTCTTTTACGATTTCGTTAGACAAAAGTCATAAGATACGAACAATCATCTTGGATAAATATAAAATATAAATTCTCAACATTTACTCGCGGTAGTCACAGGTATAACTTGTGGAGTCATTACCAGCACATTCACAATGCACCCACTCTTCTCCTCTTTTGTCTCCACTGTAATTTACATGGCAGAAAGCATTGCTACACTTTGTAATATTCCGAATTACATTATCTTCGGTATTCCAAATTCGCAATATGGCATTGAAATAAATAATTTCATGCCGCATTTTGTGTTCTCAAAATAATAACAAAATTAACACAAAACTATAGAATTAATATACTACATAGTTTATATACTATACATTTGTTTAATTTTTAAAATAAAATACTTTACTCGATTATTCAAGTAACTTTATTGTCACGTCAGTTGGAAAACTAATTACCAAGCAATATTTAACTGGTTATCGATCTATTAGTTTCAATCGCGTGTCATAATGATCTAATGGACTAATCTATTTTCTAATCGGTAGTCGTATATACTTATATTTGAGCCGCTCATTTGCCAAATCGATTAACATCACAAAAGTGGTAAAAAAGAAATTGATAAAATGACATACATTCCTTCGTAGGTTCATTTTAAAATTTAAGTCTCTCTTTGACAATTTGTAGTGTTGAGTATAATTATGAAGAAAATTTCAAATATAAAAAGTTATTTATCGATCATGTGCTCTGATACTACAATTCTAAAAAGTTCCGACAGTAGAGTTAATGGTTTGTCATTAAACTTCAAAGCAATAACGTTTTCGACCCTATGGTTTGGATCCTCGCTAGTCACCTTCACGTTTATGAATCTTGCTTGGTCGTACAGATATTGAAGAAATATTTGCTTATCTTCCTTCATGAAACGGATAAAAAGAAAAATATAAGCATGTTGTGTACGAGGAAACAATATTCTCAGATTTACCCCGGAACTGCGTCAGATCGCAGCCGCATTGCAGCAGCCGCTGTCGATTTTCTCCGGCAGCAAATACTTCGCCAGCCAACTTTTAAACAAGATTTAACTAATTTTCAGATAGTTTAATATCTTACGTATCCCCTCTCGACCTGGCCGGGCGAACGAGTTAAGTCGGAACGGCTGGCTCGTCTGCGCTGGAGATGATCGTGCCGTTGAGGGAGGAGGCGGAATGACGGGGACGGGGGTGGATGAGCCTGGAAGCGAAGTGGGCTGACTGACGTGTAAAGACACCTCCACGTCCCGAAGAATTTAACTAATTATAATATGGGATAAACGGTTTATTCCCGCCTGGCAACCTACTCGCAGCGATACTGATACCCCCGCCATCATCCCCTCCAGCTCCGTCCAGCCCCTGTTCTCCCCAACGTTCTTGAATCCCCGCCACGACTTGGCACACGTCACAGAAGTTAGCGAGTCGGGGCACCGGGCCATGATTAGGCCAGATTATGGAGGTTGAACTTTGATCGTCTCGTAGAGGGCGGGAATAGGGTGGATTTCCAACCGTCGACGCAACTTTGAGTTTCTTTGTCGTGGAATTTCTGATTGCGATTTCCTTGCGGCACGTGTGCCGCGACGCTACTTTTATTCATCTATTTACAGACTGTTTTCAAGCTTACGACGATCGCGGAACAGTTTCCAAAGGGATGCAAGTAGTACAGATGTATCATTATAAGCGCTAATTTTTATAATTCGTCTATTTGGTAATATATTCAGAGTTACACTCTGTTTGTCTTACAACGGTATTTATTTAAATAGCATCTGTTGTATAGCGTTTGACTATTATGAATAGACTGCGGACGTTTAAAGAAATGCATATGTTTCTAGGAAATAGATAAAAGAGTGAAACCTAAATAGAAGTTTGTTTCATCGCTAGAGGTTCTTAAAAATATATTTTTTATTTTGCATGTTTTGCATATGTCATATGTTTATTGCATTTCTCTGCATAAAATTAATGCTTATATGGGCTTTCGAACATCTATCTCAGTCTACTAATTCAACGTTTGTACACAAATGACAACATAGCTATTTATACATCTCGTGTTTACCTGGAGCGAATCATTAATGGCAACAGTTCAAAGATGCTGCGAATAGTATTAACCAGTAATTCTGAAGTAATTTTATGAGGTCAGATTGTTAAAGAACCTAAAACAATTACAGCATGCTACTTCAGCAAATTCAAATATGCTCCAATCACATCTTGTAATGTAGAGCGTTTGTTCTCAGCTTATAAATTGATTTTAAGCGATAAACGTCGTCAACTAACTCTTGTCAATATTGAAAAAATACTCGTAACATATTGTAACTTAAATTATAATGGATTATTATTATGTTTAAGTAATAAAATTATTTGAACATATTTTGAATATATTTTGCATATTCCTGTATATTTGGCATATTATTGATACATATTTGACACATGTCACGTACATATTTTGACATATTTTATTGACCTAAACATCCGCAATCTAATAATGAAACACGTGACTCAGCCAAAGAAGAAATCAACGTTATGACTGTAGTTTAATCTTCACTGAAACGAAAGCGAAATAGAAATTTAATACTAAGGAATATAAAAAATTTACGTTTCACAAACCTGAGGGACTCGTTGATTTTATTCTAGGGGATCCTACCTTATAACTGAAAAATGTTAGCGAAGGAGATGATTCAATTTAGGTCGATATGGATTTCATTTCACGAAATACATATATTCCTAATGAATGTGGATGGAACACGAAATTCGATTAATTTTAATAAATGAAAACACATTTATTGATAACTTTACACCATCTTTAACCAAGCAATTCTTCGTTTTATTTTTTCCTATTTCCCACACTACTATATTTTCGTTTTCTTCTTGTACTTGGCAAAACCCTAAACTTTCGTTTACGTTACCTTTAAGTTAGGATTAAATTGGGATAGGTTATAAAACAACCTCGTGTTTTGAATCTAGTTCTTTACAATTCCTTATAAATTTAAATCTTAATCTTTAACAGTAGAACTGCCAATGTTTGAAGTATAATTATTTCTACCGGAGGGATCAAAATGACTTATTATGTCTTATCATGACTTATGACAAAACAAAGAAAAAGGAAGCTACTTCATAAAATCACTTATTTATGTGCCTACACCAATAAAAGTTGTTAAAAATTTCAGAAAATAAGATGTATTAAAACTGAGTAGTTATTATTACAAACAACAAAAGAAGTTATTTTGACCCTCTTGGTAGGCCTAATGTTAAAATAATTCTGTAATCCATCTTGAACTCGACACCTTTCTCCTGATAATTATGGCTTTTGGACTATTATAAATATTGCAAGGCATACGTCGGAAGCAAAGTAATTAATCGTAACGACATGGAGCGTATACGGGCCGCGCGGCTTGAACGAAAAGTAACCAAAAATTGATCTGCCAGGGAACGTGTTAAATAGGCTGCCCTCGAGAGAACAGCGAGCTCCGAGAGCCAACAACGGTCCATCTCGCGTCGTAGCACCGACCGTAAAATCGCCGAGCTACCGGGAAGAGATCCACGGAGATCATTGAAATCCGTGGATCGAGGGCCGGACAAAAGGCGCGGTTCCTGCAACGTTGAAGGCATTTGCGCGGGCTATTTAAAAATCGTAAAAGCCGATACCGCGGACGGGCGAGAGAGGTCGCGCGGGGAGGGAAAAGAAGCAGAAAGAAGGATTGCGGAGGATAGCACACTCGGCCCTGGAGAGGGGTGCATTTAAAGTAATGGCGTTTCACTGGAGATGCTATAAATTTATCTGCCATAACTTGTTATACGCGGCTCTCCTCGCGTATTTATACATGCCTGCGCGCGGCCACACACAGATTTCGCTCGCGCGCGCTCTTCTGTTTCGCTCGACCGAGTTATGGCTGTCGGGGGACGATGGAGCAGGGCGTGGAAGCGAAGCGAACCAGGTAGAAAAAGGAAGCCGTTGCCCTCCGTTGAACCATTAGGTTACTCGACGATCAATTCGGGGACCAGTCTGTCATTTCGATAACGAAACTACGCGAAATCGAGCATCCTTTCCGCGGAACAGGGACCGTTGACACTTTTCGATACCGGATTTCATCCCTTCGTCGAAACGGGAGTTCAAAGGACGCAGGAATCCTAGAAAGGAGCGGCCTCCGACGCGTAGCACGCCGAACACACAGATGAATTAAAACGAGCTGTTTTGTGTCGAAGCATTAAGTTCAGCGGCACCTATTATGGTGCCGCAAAGGCGCCGCCGCCATAGGGTAAGCGACCTATAAAAATGACATAAGCGAGAGACAACTGTTTCGATCGAAACGTAGCGACGGATCCGTCGTGGCAACGTGAAATCTAGATCGAAAAGAGACTTTGGCTCGAGAAAGAAGCCAGCGAAGCGTTGACAGAAAATTGAAATGATTCGAAGAATCGTGTGGCCCGTGCCCTTTCGCACCGAGAACTGGTCTAGAGCCGCGGAATCTTCTGTGTGTTCCGTGTGTTCTTTGCGGTGGTACCGGCGCGAGAATACACAGAGTCGCGTATCGGGACCGTGGCCAAGCGAGCGGACGACGCGAGCGGTCCGAGGCGCGCAGTAACGTAATGGACGTCATTAGCCCGTGTAGATTATAGGGCGGCGTGCAGTAACGATCACTTCTTATAGGGCACACCATGCCACAGCCACGGAGAATAGGGCCCACCGTGGTCAGAGCCTTGTTCCTAGAGGTCGTACCGCGACCGATATCTCCGTCGCTATCAGCTGGCTTTCGGTAGCGCGGTCTTTTTACGATTTCTTTCGCGTCTTATAGAATTTTTTAATCAAATTATCAAATTATCTTGATTCTCCTCGTTCCTATCCCGTCAACGTAAAAGGAAGCGTGACGGTTAAACGGCTGATATAATATTAGGGAATATGTAACACGGAATTAGATAAAAATATTGGTATTTTTTATTGTTATGATACAAATGCTTATAATTACTACATAAGTTAATTTAAAAAAAGAACTTTTTGATATATTCATTCATTATTTATCCTAGTTTATTATGTAATCATGGCAACAATGTAAATAAAATAATAAAAAAACTGTATTTTTTGAGCATTTTATGAGTGGATTAATTTATGAGTTATAACTATTGTAATTACGTAATAAAGTTCTAATACTTTGTTTACAGTCCGTTCTTTTTTAGAATTTAACTTAATTTTCTAGGCATCGAGTGGGCTAATTTATTTATAAATTTAGGCTCTATATTGTTCCATTCCTGCAGAATTATTCTCCAGCCTCAAATTTGCTCGTGACATTGTTTCCTAATTCTTTTTTCCAATTCATTCCACATATGCTTAATGGAATTCATATCCGGTCTGAGGTGGTATATTTAATGTGTGGGCAGCGTTATATATTATCTTATATTTTGCTTGAGCTATTTAAATATACATATTTATCCATTGTCTCATCAATGAATACAAGTTCTCCTACACCCAACGATGCTATACACCTCCACACCATTAAACCGTGAACCCTGTGTTTAACAGTGGTTTGCAGATTCAGTTTATCCGTCTTCGTATTGGATTTTCGCCACACTAATATTCTGCCGACAAATATAAAAACATTAAATTTACTTTCGTTTGAAAACATGATTTTGTCCCAAAAATCAGTATCGTTCGTAACAAACTCTTCCGTGAATTCTATTCTTTTCTTTTGATCTATCTTACTGATGTAGGGCTTTCTTCGTGCTACACGGACACAATAACCGGTATCATATTTATAACTTTTTTTTTTCTCGAATTGTTAGTTTAGGAGGGCGATTACTTATCTTCATTTTTAAAACATTTTTGTGACTGAACACATAGTACGACTTTTGTTTGTAGTTTCTCCAATTTCGTTGTATGATTTATTTATTTTATACAAATTTAATATACTTGCTCTTTAATAACTGAAATCTCTAGTTTCGTCGATCGAGTGTTATAACAAATGATTAACGGAAATTCCTCTTCGTTTTTTTGAAATGCCGATTGGAAATCGTTACAAACAGTGACGATATATTGTTTATTCTGTACCAATAATTTTGTCCACCCAGAAAATGCTAAAAAAATATATTTTTGTTATTGTTTTGTGTATTGTTTAATTTATATTGTTGCTTTCATTATGTAATAAACTTGGATAGGTAATAAATAAATATGTATGTCAAAACTTTTCTTCTTTAAATCAATTTGTTTCGTAAATATAAACATTGTAAATATCAACACCATTGTTTTTTGTATGTATCAGTTAGAATGTCTTACTTGTCTATATACAAAAACAGAATAAAATTAATAACATAGGAAACATGACTGATATTATACAAATGTGCTTTTAAACTATCTTATGCGCGGACAAAGGTATTGGCACAGGCTTCAAAATCTTTATTCAGATTCTCTAGTTTAGAAATATATTGTTTTTCATTTGTTAAAACAAAGGATGTTGCAATAATCATGTTAGTTGTTCTGGTACCTGTGCAACAACTGTTTTAGTAAATATTCAAAATAATTTAGGAAATGTCAAGGAACTAGTATTCATTGAGAAATTAATACAAAAATTTATTTACATATTTTTCAACAAAAGTGAAGAGAAATTAATATTACCGTCAAACTATTATATTAAATTCGATAGAAAATCGTTGGTATCAAATAATAAAAACGAATCGAAGACATCATATTTCTAATAAATCGGAATTAAAATAAAATAACTTTAGAAGAATGGACTATCTATATAATTCTGCATCGAACCACGACTGTAAACATACACGGTATAACATACATATTGTTTCGGTGTTTAGGTGGCGGCATTCCTTTCGAATATGCCGACGAAAAAACCACCTTGTATGACGTGTGAATCCAATTTGAAATGAAAATTTTTTTAAAAAATGAAATGTAACGTTTCGACGTCACATTCGGATCCTTTGCAGTAAACAATTTTAAGCAAAATTATAGAGGTAAAAAGAAAAGAGAAGAATAATTGTCTTTTCAAATAATAAATAATAAAAGAAGTTAAAGTTGGATGTTGAGTACATCTCAAATTTGAATAAAACCATACTTACTATGTCAAAACGATTAAAATAGTATAGAGGTACGCGGTGAATGTTTCACAACTCAAAAGTGAATATTATATCTTAAGGAAAGACATAAATATCAAGCGTTTTCCTTGAAATTCCTTCTTGCTTGTAAAAAATAAACATAAATATGCAAATTAAAATCAAAACTATAGTGTCTATCGAATCGAAGTATATGCATTAATACTTTAAACGAAAACTCTTTTTGTGTTAGTCACAAAAACGTATATTTCATTGTTTCGTTCTTTATATTTAGAACGAGTTGCGAAAACATCAAAGTTTTGTTGTTTTTGCGCAATTATTGGAAACAATACTACAATTATGTAATTAAAACCATAATTTACTCACTGAGTAGTCTAGATGTCTGATCTTTTTCGAGTAATGGTACATTTTTTGAATGAAAGGTGATTCAACAATTATGCCGACATTAATCGAGGATGTGCGGAGTTTTTTGCATCCAAAGAACCAGCATGGTATTACGGAGGAATGCAATTGCGCCCAGAACGATGCCAGGAGATCATAGATCGTCATGCTTGAAATTCTGGGTTGCTATAGTTGTCTCTTAATAAATTAAAGTTTCGAAATGCGTAATATTTTCTGGGATAACTTTTCTACTTCTTTATTATCCTCCAGAAATTCTAATATCATGACAAATTTATACTAATCGTTGACACTTAACCTTTAATAAATTATTTCAGGTACTAACGTACTATACTAAGAAGCTAATATTTATATTTTTTAATTTTTTTTACGATTTGTGGTCTCAATTCATAGGGTATAAACTCAAATCATGTTCGTTACAATAAGATAAGAGTATTTACATAACTAAAATCATAATCCAGAATATGTTTAATCAGTTGTTTCTCCACGCGTGTATACTTACTGTTTTTAAATTTTATTTACTTACCATTTTTTTAATTTAAATTAGTATTTTTACATCCTGAAGGGGGCCTACAGTAAAGTCAGAAACATTTATCGAAATAAACTACGTATCTAATTTTTGTCTTTGAAATTCTGTTTTGTTAATGCTGTTATTGACGAATTAAATAAAACAAGATTTTACTTTATATTACTCATCCTTTCGAGCATGGAATTTTAATGTTTCAAATATCTAAGTCGTTACAGTTGACTAACTTTTCATCTCCAGTATAAGTAGTCGTAATTACAAAAACACTCGAAAAGTATGCAACGAGCAAAATCATGTTCTAGGAAAATACGTCGACATTGTTAAATTTCACAACCCCTGGAAAATACACATAAATACGCATTAATCACGCGGTAGCAGCTTGGCGCAGAGCCATCGAAGGGTCTGCCGGTCTGCTTCATAAAAAGCTAAACGTTCCGGATAATAAACCAGAGATTTACCTTTAGGCATTTTTAACGAGACACTGCAATCGATTCGTTAATTAACGTCGCAAATTCTCTACAATGAGAAACAATCGTTTCGCAAACTGCACCATAATGAATTCAAATATACTCGTCCGCTTAAATTACTTTGTTATTCTCTGCGAATTGTTGAAAATTTGCTCTGCTGGCAGCGACGTTCGTACATTTTCGAAGGCAAACATTGTTCGGTCAATAATTCGTAAACCTTGAGTAGAAAAATATTTTGAAATTAAAATAAAACTGTGGTAAAAATTAACAGAGACGAATTTGTGAGAGCACACTTTCAACACATCAATTTAATACTATTTTAATTAAATATAATTATCGTATAGGTAACATTTGTGATATAGATTATTAATGTGGTTTAAGTATGCAGTTAATAAGATTTTTTAAAAATAATTGAGAAAACGTTTCTGTAATGTTTGTTATGTAAAATTTATTTCCCCTTAAGATTAATTTACCAACATTTTTAGAATATTTATGAATGACGGGTTCAGAAGAACCTAAAACTGCAACAGATAACCATCAATATCCATTGACCGATTTTGTTTTAAGTCTAATCACGTCTTGATATAGAAATATAAGAGTCAAATGCAGAGCTCAAATTAGAATATTTATTGAAGAGTTATTGTAAGATAACTTCTGATGAATATTTGTCAGAAGCATGTTTTATATTGTGAAGGGAGACATTATATACGATTTATGGATAAGTTATTAGCAAATGCAACTAAAAAGAGTTACATTTTTGATAGATTAATACATTTAAATGCGTTTCATTATGGGGGTCGTCAATAGCAATTAATAGTTATAGTTGACTGTATAATTTTATATTTTCTATGCTTACATTTTGAAAATGACTCTGTACGAAACGACATATAGATTAAAATTTCTAATGAAAACGTAAAGTCTTATTTTATACATATACATATAAATTTGAACTTGGAAATTAAACTTCACTATGTATTTTTCCTGCCGTTAAACAGCTAATTTCTTCAAATGTCAAAAGTACTGTTCATGTAAAAGTATTGGGATGATTATTTGACAGGCGATAAAGTATAATTATATTAAAAATTCCAAAATTCATGCTTTCGCTCCTCTGACCAATCTTGTACATATTGTTAAAAAACGAACGTGATACAACGCGATGTGAATAATCACATTAGAAGTTAATATTGTAAACTATACCTATCCAACACTTGATCAACCTGACGCCTAATCTAGATCTAATGCCGAACCTTCTTGGATATTTAGCGCCATTTTAATCTGCTTACGAATAGTTATTATCGTTTTGCACGAGCGTTCATAGACTTGTATTCAAAAGTAATATGTATATATAATTCATCTAAAGCAGTTCTGAGTCAACGATAATCAAAGCTGATTCATATCGTGCTCCATTCCAACTATTTATTTATTCGAAGGAACTGTTTAGCGTAATCTTTAACAACTACGAAATTATCATAAAGATTATAAAATCTTTAGTAAATTCAATTTGAATCGAGGAAAAACCTACAGTACAGGATCGAAAAAATTTTCTTTTACATTTTTAGAAAATTCATAATATATCCGTAATATTTTCAGAAGCTATTAGAAGTTAAAACGCGATTACTGTGATAGTAAAATTTCAGTTATATAATTTATCCAATTATCGAGACAAATTTCATGTGGTTTTGTACTATTCAAAACTGCTTGTTAGAAGTTCAAGCACGACTACTTTGACAGTACATTTTCTGATGTATCATTTATAATTTCATTTGTTTTTGCTCTATTCAAGACTACTTAAAAAATGAAAAACAAATAATAATTAAGAAATAGAATGGTTTCTCGTCAATATCGTTCTTTTTGCAGTATTAGCTGTAACGAAAATATTTAAATAAATCACAATGTCATTAGATTGAACTTCCAAGGAGGTGAGAAACGTGGACGAAAGTGGTTCTCGTAGTTGGAGCTTTGACGGAAAGTTGGCTCTTGTGTAGTCTGGAAGAACTGTTGATGTCGTAAGGTGTAGGTAAAACATGATCCCCAGTCTTCTCCTTGCCGATAAGTCGATGCGTGATTAGAGGGTGGCATTGTGCTTTGAAGGCTGCCTCCTGCTCCTTGCTCTCTTCTTCTTCCTGCTACTCTGCTGGCAATAATTACAAGCACGGCTCTAGGAGGAACCTCTTTGAGCTTATCGATTTCCTGGAATTAATAATTGCACGGCAAACCGCTCCCAACCCTAACACTGCGCCCCGTTCACTGTGGGTAATCGGCCTGATCTTTCGTCTTTCAGAGCTCCCCCGTTTATGGCATTAATCTATCGTAGGAAATGTCGACGGATGATTTCACTGGAAGAAGAAAGTCTTTAACGTCTGAGAGACCAGTGTTAGTCGTAATACAAGGTGCGACAATCAAGTTTCCAGATTAGCAATAGAACACCCATTCTAACGGGTTTTAAGTAAGTCTTGTCATGTTTGTTTCAAGTAATGAAGTCAACAGAATATTTTCGTAATCTGAATTTTATAGAATTCTATAGAAAATAAATATCAATTTCTAGTTTCAAACTAGGTAAAAAAGCTACGGAAATTTTTCCGAGATTACCACTAAAAAAAAAACAGCTTTACTTGAAAATGTTTCATCTTCATAGATGCTTATGTATTCAATTCGCTCAACAAAATACAAAATCATGATGTATGCATGAAGATGAAACTTTGTCGAATAAAGCTGCCTTTTTTTAGTGGTAATCTCGAAAAAATTCAAAGAATGAAATTACAGTACAGAGAAAAGAGAAATTGGAGTCCTTTCATTCTTGCAAACGTTTTTAGCCAAAACAAGGTGTTATACAAATTAACTACCCATTTTGTTCACCAGACTTAGACCCCTATGGACTTGAAGCTTTTCTCGAAACTAGAAACCATCATGAAAGGAGAATTTTTTCAAGACGTTACGCATATTCAGAAAAATGTGAAAGAAATTTTGAGACTTTATATCAAGATATATTAAGTGTACACCTGTAATGAGGGACTGTTTTGAATAATGAAATATAATACTTAGTTATTTGATGTGTCTATGTGTATTTAGCTAGTCCTACCTGTCATTAGAGAAATGACCCAACACTTGCATTACAAGCATTAGTATTTTAAACGTAGAATGGACAAATTCACGACGATACATTGTTTTCTTTTACAAGTAGAAAAGAAAAACGTTAATGCCTCGAACCTACCCGATTTGTTGCGTGTAATCGTTACGTGTCCAGAGTGTCGCGCAGTAGGTACTAGACTTCTCCCGTCACAAGATATTATCGTACCCGGTATTGTTCCAATTTTAATTCCTCAAGAAGCTCCAAGTACCTCTTGATGTTGGTCCCTTGTATTATATAAGCGGGAAATTATAAAGTCTTTAAGGATGCAACATGTCAACCGATGACCTCTTGCTCTTATTACTTCCTTCCTTTCTTGATTCGTGTTCCCGACGAGTTTTAGAGTAAATTTTACAGATCAAACTGGCATTACACATCATCGTAGAATTCCGTGAACTTGCTAGTAGGAAATATTTATTTTGTAGAAAATAATATGTTTTAGAAAAATAAAACGTTAACTGTTCTGCAGATATGTTTTGTCGATTACGATAAAATAGGGGTTAAAAATTGTTATAATATAGGGTTAGATTTTTGAAACAGTTACGAAAAACTTTCATTCTGAATGTTCTAAAGAACCTAAAGTTCGAATTATATCGATTTAAATTAAGTTCTTGCATCAACTCTCATACAGGTTTCATAAATGTTATTTTTTAAGTTTTATACAGGTTATGAAAAAGTTTAAATGTTTGCTGTTGATCATCTTTTCAAGATATTTACACTATATAGATTCAGAACCGCTTTAGAGCCAATGTGGCACCTAAAAAATAACGATTGCAATAAACCTATATGAAAATTGATGTGAGAATTTTAATTAGAACCGACAAAGTTCGACTGTTAACGTCTTCATAATTTTTATATAACGATTCGAAACAATTATTTTCAGAACGTTTACAAGCACTGGGACGAAGAAAATGAACGAGAAAAGGGATGAGAGTTTTCATCGTGGTATGGGAATTGCGATTTGGTGAACACACGAGCTTCTGTTTATAAATGGAGTCTTCAAAAGCGATTCCCACGTCCGAACTCGATTAAAGTCTGAAAATCGTTTATCGATGACACCTGTAGTTAAAGGGTTAATTCACTACTACTGCTTTGCCACGTCACCGACTCGTTTAAACAATGTTGAAGGCGAGGGTGAAGGAAAAATGCGAAATGGAAAGAAAAGTAGAGGCGAAAATGGAACGAAGACGGAAAAGAAGGAGAGAAAGGAAGAAATACTGAAGCCAGCTTGCCGTTCCAGGCAAGAACGTATCGATATCCGTGCAACGATATCGCGTGCACCATCGAAATCGATAAATAACCAGGGCCCCAACATAAATCGTGGCTTCGCTCCTTATAAATCCGACGCCGGGCACCAGGACAGACAGTTCCACGCGCTACCCGCCGGATTTTACTAATTTTCTGTCGTGCAGGGTCTCGCTTGCTCCTTGTCACAAAGGCAAATAAAAGGAGGGATGCGCGAGCTTCGCAACTTCATTCTCCTTTTTCTTCCTTTGCCATCTCCTCCCTCCTCGCTTCCCCTCCGTTTTTCTGCTCCGTTCCGTCTCTGTTGTTTTTCTTCGCGTTTCTCTCTCCAGCTTTGCCCAACGTCTCCGTCTTCTTGCTCGACGTTTCTCCGCCCCCTCCGCGCATTTTCTACCCCTCCTGATCCTCCCCAGGTAGCTATATCGAGACCACGTGTGCAACTATTAGAGAGTGGGTGCACCGAGGCAATATATTTCTGGCATCCGTTCCTCCTTCGCCTCGTCCATCCATTCATAATATGCATACGCTTTTGTTGTCGCGTCCCTGTTGGGTCCGTTTTTGTTGGGCCATTAGGGGCCCACGTATCAATTTTTCTTGCAGTCCGGAGGACGCCACCGTCCCAGTGTCCTTGGATAAGATTGAAAATCGACACGTAGGACAGTTCGATAATCCCGTCGATGGGTAAAATATCGTGTGAGTGATGACGGTAGCAACGCAAAGTGTGTCCAGCAACAAATCAAAGTAAAAAAACTGAAATATATGTATTGCAAATTTTTATATTTTCAGATACTAATAAAGAAATGTAGATTTTAGTACTATCCATCGTGGTCACTGAATTTTTTAATTTCTTGTTAAAATGATACCATTTGCATTTTTTTGAATACGTACCATTTGCTGAATATTTGTGTTTTCAAGTTGATTTATATAGGTTATACTTAGTACTGTAGTACCTTTCAAACTGTCGAATAATTTGTTTACAGTAGTAACAATGTGTTCCAACTTTTTAAGATAAATATCCATCAACTTGGAATTGAATTTAAAAAAAAATATCAATAAATACCTCCTTGATTTTTGATATATTAATTAAATACAAGTTAAACTTTAATTTAATGCCAAATTTAGCTGTCTAAATTTACTCGAAACGAAGAAAATTATGACAATAATTGCTAATACATCCACAGTCCAACTACACGGTATTAATTACGGTTTGATATACAAATTATGAATCCGCTTTATGCTAATCAAATTAATATAATTTCAGAGATAAGACATTGTCTTTTATATATTTTATATTTTAATTAAAACAAACAAAGAAATGTTACACAGGTGCAAAGTTATAAATTTTGTGTCGTACACCCGTATAATAAAAATGATTGCTAAGATATTTCAAATGAGGCACTTCAACTAAACAAATAAAAATACTTTTAAATCAAAAGGTAGTAATAATCGGTTGACACGAAATTGCAATAGTAAAAATTGGCAAAAAATTTGTTACTAAAAGAATCAAAATCAATTCGTTTTCCTAAAATGAAAATATTATATATACTTTTGTGTTCTCTTTAAAGAAGTATTAGGTGTCTGATATCGAAAAATGATTAATTTAAAAGTTACGATTTTTATTCCGAATTTTTCCATAAAACTCGTGGTTGTAGACTTGTATCGGAAAATGTGTGTAATAATCACGGATTGACAACCAATTTTCATTTCTAACTGCGAATTTTTATGCAAATTCATATTTATGTAAAATGAAGATAGAAAATTAGGAATTTATTGTAAATTTATTTTACCCTGCTGTAAAAATTACTGACTGCTTTAATATTATTATTCTTTTTCAACGCTCTAAATAAAATGGGTGAAATGAAACGAAAACATATAGAATTTGGTACACATTCTCATAATGTGAAGACCGAATATAAACTACTTCGATTGAATAGGTGAAATCAATGAGGATTAAATAAGCACCATTATTCATTCAAGTGCTTTATGTCTAAATAGTAGGATTTTTTACCAACATAGTCAGATGGCAGTTAACGTACCAATTTGTGCGTTTCAAACGAAGAAGCGCTTAAAAATATAAAAACCTTTTTTTTTGAAAAGCTACACCCCCAAAGAAGAATCGTAGACGAGATAAATTGCCTCGCGAGACATGGCAATTTAAATTTATCGTTGATAGAAACCGGTATTCTTAGCCAGCCGAGGATGCTTGACCATGAATAAATTATAGAAAACAGAAATATTTCTAAACTCGATAAATAATAGACTAAGACGACGATATGTAGCAGTAAACAATGATTAATTTACACTCTCTTTCCCCCCTTCAAAGGATATATTTCAAATTAAAAATGCAATTCATTATTGAAAAATTAAATAAATCCAATTAATCAGATTTCGATAAAAAAAACTATTCTAAAATTAAGCGTTATCTTTCTTCGAATTCGCTCGATAATACGGTCAATAAATCATAGCGTGCATCTAACGGGATGCAATTTAGTCTAGAATCAACCGCCATAATCCGTATTCTCGTTTTCGACTGGACGTTTCTAAATAATGGTCTCGATCGTCGATCTATTTCTCGAAGCCCGGACAAATATCGTCTTAGCCATCGAGTCAGGAGCCCCGCCGGGAAGCACGGGTGATATATGCTCAGCAATTTTTCCTACTGGGCGAAAGTTACACCCTGTGTACCTGGGGAAGCCTTCTGCTTTCGCAATTTACGAATGATTTCCTTACCTGCCTCGTTCGGGGCAGGTAAAACGGAGTCGAAATCCGGAGCAATCCAGGAGACACGTAGAGCATCGACTACAAAGGAATTCGAAAGGTCGATTGTTCGAAACCGATGGTGATGAATTGCACTTACCGTCCAGCTGACGCAATTTTCTAATTGCTGACGGTAATTCGAGGTTGCTCGGAGGACCTCCTTCCGGCAGTGGCTACAATATGGAAAATTACCTGATTCTGCTTCGCCCAGACTTACTTTCTCGAGGTCCTTCCGCCTGGAAGCTGTCCAACCATTTGGTTTATGCTGGTGCTTTCGAAATTCTTTCCAGGGAAAAAGGGGGAGCCTAAAATTCATCAAAAAAGAGTTTTTGTTACGTTTGATTTAAATAATTCAAAATTTAATTCATTGTTTTCCACATTTCTCGCGCGACTCCAACTTGTGCTACCTATATTTTTCGAAATTTTTCGAAACTTTTCCCAGAAAAGAAAAAACAAGTAAAACGTAAACTAATAAAAGTTTGTAAAATGTTCCTTGGTGGGTTTTAAGAGAATAAATTGACTCAGATCGATATATGTGTTTTGCTCTTAACGGTTTACGACTCTCTGTATTACAGGATTTGAGCATGTGGTTTTATGTACATTCTTAGCGATTATTCTAGAAGTATGTACCTAGTACTAATTAGCAGTCACAAATGTCGCGTAACAAGTACGTAGACTTAATTCTTCGTTATCGACACCTTTAGGTAAGTATCTTATACTTATACATACATACAACATTCCTGCTGCCAACTAAATGTTTCGATAAAAAGTGTGATGGCGGAACCATGCGTTTTCTCGAGATCATGTAATATTCCACCTAATTAATCGTCTAATCCCTATAGTCTAGGAAACTTATAAAAATGATTAAAATGTCGAAAGTTTAAAACTCGAGTAACCAATCGAACTCTGCATCAGCGGTGGTTGGCCTTGAAGTTTAACGTTTATCGGTTTTCAACTTGTCGGTGCACACACACCTGCGCGGATACGAATAATCTAATTTTGAAGAACGTTATGGACAGATGATCGGCCAGTCTTTTCGAAAGATCTCTGCTACGAAGAAAAATACGATGGGACGCCACGGAACGAAATAGTACATATCACCGAACCGAGGAAGCCAGCTCGAAATCTTCGTCGTATCTCAGCATTCGATCTTCGGAGCCGAACGTGATTGCGATGCCTTATGACTTTCTTTCCTTTTTTTCCACTTTGTCCCCGGGGCCCGGGCCGAAACCTGTATCGATATTCGGAGCCGCGTTCCTCCACAGGACTTATAGACCCCGTAGAAAGGTAATGGTTCCCAATAAACCATCGATACGTGTTCGTGTATCAGGAGTCCGTGGGACGCGTCGCGTAAGGACTCAATATAACCGTGAACAGGGGGCGCGGCGCGCCCAGGACGATGGGCCATCTCGTAAAATAAATCGGTGACATCCTGCAAGGCTGGTTAGGCGATTTGTGTGACGGACAAGCATCGGGGAACGACCACCAGTTGTATGAAGACGTCACTGGCTCCGGCTGTGCCATCGTATCGGCAGAATCATTTGTCAGGAGCTTCACGTCGCGCGACTGGAGGTCCATCTACTTGTGATCGATCCGCTGATTGACTTATTCTACGGATCGTGGACAGTCGCCTGTCGACGTGACGGTGACGGGTTGATGAGCCACGCTACCGAATCTTCCTGCCAAATTGTTTCTCTGTGTTGGAATCAACCTTTAAAACAACCTTTCTAGAGGCTTCTTTCTAGAGGCCATACGTCTCAATTTGACGTGAAAATGTAAAAACGTAGCTTCAATCTCATAATTAAGCCCAATAAAGGAGTCTTCTAGTACCAAACATAGCACAAGCTGAGAATGTTAATTTTATATTAAGGTTTTATTTTAGATGATTAACAGATTATTACAAATTACTTCATCACTTGAACAATTGCTCACATTTTTCTTCTAGAGCATTCCTCACAGCGCGGTTCATATTTATATATGTCGGAATCCATTAAAAAGTTTTGGTTATCAAAATGCATGTTACTTCACGTTATGTAATTAAAATTATGTTGGCCCTCATCAATACCTAAATTTAACCCCTTGCCGTACAATGACGAGTCTGACTCGTGATAAGTTCTTGATGTCAAGTTTCACAATCATGAGGTTACTCACTGGTCATCAAGTTTTATATATTAAAATCAACACATTTTTACACTTACGAGGTATTCATAAAACAAATCTATTCTTTTTCGAGGCCATTCCTTGTACAAACAAATTTAAACAAAATTAAATAGTATGCGTTTAAAAAATTATTTGGAATTAAATAGTACGTTAAGGGGTTAATCAATGCGAAGAATGTCATCGGAACCGCAAACGTGCGTCTGGTTGGCGTTGACGTTTGGATGTGGCCTTTGAAGGTAGTCGAGTTGGCTGTCTGGTTACCGGAACGTTTGAAAAAAAGAAAAGGTCAGAATAAAAAGGGTTTACAGACGGAAAGGACCTGAAAGAAAAGTTAAAAGAAAGCCCTGCAAAGGACTCATCCATTTACGTTGAACATTCCTTCATGCTGTTAAAGTGTTTGTGTGCTAGTTATCAGTTATTAGTTTATATCGTTCAAAGATTTAAGCAAAAAATGCATAAAACGACGAGTCAGAGGCTTGGTCGCCCGAGAGGACCTGACACAAGTCGCCCTAGAGAAATGGCCAATGAAATTGTTGCTCCGACACATGCATACCTACATTCATGCATACATAGTAGATACATTTGTCTCAAGACAATAGATATCACGCATCTCATTTTAATTCTCCTTTTTTAACAAAGGGAAAGAAATACTTTCGCAACTTTTTTGTCAATATGTGGATCTAATGGCTCCTCATCCTTTTTTCTCTAGGGTCTTCAAATCCCAACGTAGAAATCAAATCTTGCTGATTCCTTATTTCTTCATGTGGAATATTTGCTATTTCACAACCTAAATAATCAATCCCTCAAACCTTTCTTCTTATCCTTTATATTGTTTAAGTGAATTTTTAACCACTAAAGACAAAATAATAAGTCATTAATACGAATATGAATTAGCAAAATTCAGATTTGCACTCTCCTGTAATAGGGGAGAACCTAGAAGATCCTCATAAAATCATAAGAAACTTTTTTTTGTAAAAATTAATGTACTGTATGTACAAATACAAAGATAATTAGAAAACTACAAAATTTGATCGGTATAGTAATTTATAATTTATCAAATCGACTGGCTGCTAATTAGATGCAATAATTAACTGATCTTATTACCTGTGCCCATGCGACTAGAGTATGACGAAACCTGATAATTTTTTGTTCTATTCCTACTATTGTTTACACGAAATAAGAATCGCGTAGCGTTTCACACCTTAAAGATATCGCTACTGGTCTTAGGGGAACTCCGCCTATTGCAGTTTTTTGAAACTCGGAAAAAGAAAGAATGATGATAAGTAAAGGTATGAAAAGTATGTAAAATAAAATAGAAGAGTAATACAATTATTATAGTTTTTCATTCTAGGAATTTCTTCTGTATTTATAAAATGATCTCTTTTATTACGACTTTTTTGTGCATATTTTATTATAGAAATGACCTAGAACTCTAGAATAATCCTCGAAATATATCAATTTAGTATGAAAAATAATAATTGGATATTGATCTACCAATTTAAACTATGATCTATTCACAGCTATTAGCCTTTTCTAAATTCCTTTTACTCATAACAAAAATCATCGACATAGAAGTTTAAAAGGTTAATCCCGTTATCGATCGTTCGATCGTCAGAAATTTAGACATTTCAATTAACAAATGCTTAAAGAAAGTGTTGAGGATTTATCTTCGTTGGGAATGTGAAAAATTAGATATCGTTGAAAAATATTCACAATTATGCATTTTGTTGAATGTATTGTACACTCTTACGCAGTAAGGCATCTATCATAATACAAGATCTTCTGGAAAAGACTTTACCGCGATTAATGGCAACGCAACCTCATTAATCTTTAGCGATGCAAAACAATCCATAAGTTGAAAGCGATGACATTTAATGTTATAGTGATCCTAAATCATTGTCGTGGTAATTGCACAATTAGTGGCAGGTCTGGTGGGACTATCAATCTATTAGACTTATCATTTCGTAGGTCATTTCATGGGATAAAGTAAAATCACTTGTCATCCTGCACCAGTGATTCATTAAAAAGGCATTCATCCGTGAGTCTCCATTTATATTCAATAATAATGACACTAGGATATTTATATGTATATTGCAAAGCACTGTAGGTCCTTGACTTAGGCGGTTGATTCGTTCCAGACTTTTTTGCGTAAATCCCGCCTAAGTACAATTTTATAAATACTAGCTGCTTCAGGCAGCAATAAAACTCAAGATTTTTACAAATTGTTAATTCTTGGTCTGCATCCACCAAATTCCACTATCTAGAACTGCCATACTAACGTTGCGCTATGAAGAATATAAAATGTTCATTAAAAATATCTATTTTCTGTTGGGTTTGGTTTACGTTTGAAACGAACGAACGATGCCAAACTAGGTGAACTATTCGCATCGAAGAAATTAAGTTAAAAAATCAAAAGTCAATGTGATATTCGTATTATCTGACAATGCCCACAGTTTGATATTGGCAGAAATAAAATGATTGCTAAACTACGTTCATTAAATTGTACATGATTAACGCTTTTCTTTTTCAACCAAGTATCTCCTCGCTAATGGTTATTTTCAAATTTCTAGAGAAGCATTGTGTATATATTTAATCTAAAACAGCTGCTGCTCTTCTGTAATGTATAATTTTTCATCGATAAGTGTGTACAGATAATCTAAATGTAGATATATATCCTAATTGTATTGCGCATCTATATGCGTTGTTAATAATCTTATAGAGAGTTACACAGCAATCAATTAAAAAAAAAATGTGATATTCGTATTAATCAAAATTATAGAGGAATTTATAGGTCGATCCGATCGATCTCTTCTCGTTCAGAATATTAGGAGAATCTTGGAAGGTCTTTGATTCAGCATCTTCCGATAAATAATCCTCTATAGAAGGATCGCCGTTCTACCTGATTCCCCGCGACATTGATTTCTCGATACATCTACCTGCTTCGCAGATGAGCCCTCGCAAAAACAAACGGCACGGAGATCGCCGATCTAGAGGATCGTGGTCGAACGATAGTTAAAACGGCGCACAGGGACCACCTAAGCCATAATTCAAGAAAGGGGGAGGCGAGTGGGACCACAGTGTAGTGCGTCACCCATTGTCCAAAGGCGGGTGTGGTTTGTCGTTGTTGGAGCAACGCGTAGGATGATCTACCTGGGCCATACCTTGCCCAGAGGGCGACTGCACTCGTCTCTCTAATGCTAATATCGTCTCCGAAATTGTACGAAGGCGAGACATGTTTGGTCGGTGAATTTTGCGACCATAAATCCATTAGCCACGCTCGGAGAAGAGGCTCGCTGCAACAATGGACACGCATGGTGATTGTCACCAACTTTCTTAGACCCTTGGAATCAACGGTTTTTTAAACGATGTTTTCAGACGAAATTCACGTTGTTTACTCGATCGAGGCCCATTAACGAATTATTTTATTCCAAGAAAGCGAACGTAAAAGGGCACAAAAATTTGTTCTATATTAACGCAACGTAATCCGTTCGTATTTATATTTCGTCGCAACTTTTCTACCAAATAATTGTGATTATTATCGTTTACTAAGCACGTCCCGACATTTCTACTTTATTTTACGAAACGAAGTCCTAGGCTCAAGCAGCATCCACGAAGCTTCCTTGCCACTGTCATCGTCCTTATTAAATACGCAGGTACCTTTCAGCCGAGCTGGCTCTCCAAGACTCTCGCTACTTGTATTTTGTTACAAAAGGGATTTGTTTCATTGCTCTTTATTGCTCTTTTTCCCTGAAGAGGTATGCAAAAACAGATCTTGCAAAGTGACGTTTTTCAATGACGATCTTTCAAGATGACGATGGTCCTTTGTCCAATAATTAAATGTGTTTCAAGACAGAAGATATGCGCTTTATCCGCTTTCGAGTTCCTTTACGTGAACGTGTTTTCCGGGGAATATGTTTGAGAGAAAAAAAAAGAAAAATAGATCTCGTGGAGCGTCGCGTGTTTCTCCTACTCCAGCTAACGCGTTGCTACAAAACGCTGAGTTTTCTCGACGACGTAAATGCCGTAAGCGCGATAAATTTCCCGTCGGGAGGGAATTCCAAAAGTTTCCGATTCAAAAGACGCCGCGCAGCGGACCGAGGAGGTGGAGGCGCAGCCATGAATTATGCATGAAAGCTTCGATTCGCGGATTAAGCGAGCGCAGCCCGTGGTCCTAGTGTCTATTCTTCGTCCCACTAGGCGATGGTAGCTAACCAAAGCCATCCGTGACGAATGTCAAAAGAATCGGACTGTGGAGAATGGATATAATCATCAATGGAACTAAAATCTGAGAAAGGATGACCAAAGCGATCCAGTTCCCATTGAATAACTTTATTTTCGTCGAGGTTGCTATTACGGGACTTACTAGTCGAGAATGATGATCAAGCTCTTCTAAACTTCACGATCGAGACAGTGTCCAACAGATTTCACGACAAGATACCGTTTTTGCATTCATTATTCCTATAGTACGATAGTTTAGCCTGTACAGGAATGTACATTTCCCCATTATTGGACCCATAAGAATATTGATATAGTGGCTCCTTTAGTAACAAGTTTGCACCGTACATCGACGATCTTGTACCGTTATTACTGACCAACAATTTTTGATACATTTGTATTCAGTGATATAATAAGCAGTTACTATTAATAATGGATGAAAATTGCATATTTTATTGTTCATTACGTTATGTAAAATTATTCATTTTTAAGTTATATATTTCATTATTAAACTATTTTTTTTACAAATAACATATTTATGCTATTTCTTAGTAAAAAATTAATAATGACTAAAATAAATAATAAATATTAATGTATGTTAAAATATAAGTATTAGTTATCTACTTTACTTATATTTTGAAAACCAATTGTCGAATTGTCTTAAAACTGGCACATGCTTGTCCACAATGTAACTTATTTCCGACCATGTTTATGGTCGGAATTATTATTATTATAATGAAAATAAAGGAAAGTTTATCGAAATCTTATCTTAGTAGAATCCGTCAATTTTTATGCAAATGACTAGAACCCAATCTACATGTTAATTCAATTAAAAATAAATACACTAGAAACAGAAATAACATCTAAGTATAATATTCGTAGATTTTGTAAGAATTATTTTTCCTGTCATTGCTTTAAGCGAAACATAATAAGTAAAAGATCGCTAATGAGTGTACACTCAGTAATGGGGACAGATTCCTTACATGTTCGACTGCTCTTTGTCTCGATAAAATAACAATTAAATACTCAACTATTCCTGTATAAAAATAGGACACAATTGCAGAGTTCAAAATTCTAAGACTGTATTGGTGAACGCACACTGTTAGTTAAACAATTTGTCCTGGGAGATCGTGTGAGTTTTATTGATGACAATGGTCGTTAAATAATGCATAGATATTATTATTCCTATAAAAAGATCTGAAGAATAATTTAAATATAATTTTATTCGCAAAATATAAAACTTTGAATTTTAGGAATTTTACCAGTTTAAACGAAAGTATACAAACGAAGTCGCGTTAATTTATTTATATAAGAGCATACTCAAAATGCTTTATAATAATGTAGTGTAAAATGAATAATAAATATAGTTTTTGAAGATTTCATAACTCTCAAGCTGAGGGCTCCTATACTTTTCTATTGTTTGCATTTTCTCTTTTCTCTCGTTTGGACTGTCGACAAAACAAAAAAAGAAGAGTAAATCAAAAAATGGTTTACCCGTTTTTAGGTCCCCAAAGAGAAAATAATTTATACCTAGGTAAATATTTTTGCATAATTTTGGCAATGTTTTTCTGTATTTCGTTTCCTTTAACATCTGCCACAGCACTCTTGAATTAACCAATAATTTTAACAATGTAGCCGCATCCCTTGCCTTGAATACGAAAAGCATTAATCGTTGCTTTTTCTTTAACTGTAAATTACAATTCACAGGGCATTTTCTTTTCTACTCGCTTCTATTTTAACAAAAAACAACGTATAAGCAACACTGCTGATTCATAGAGAAACAAAACAAACGAGTAGACAATCACAGTAGTAGTAATATAATAAAAACGGTAAAGATTGATATATTAATGAAACGGTTGAAACTTGATATTTTTTTATTATTTCTCATCAACTCTTGTTAAAATATCATGTCAATTTAAATTACAAGCACAGGTTATTGCATTAGAAAAATAATTTATTCTCCATAGAAGCAGTTTTATGGAAAAATATAATATGATTTTTCAATAAGAAATATGTTCTCCTGTGACATCAATGAATTTTTGCACCCGATTCGGCATGTAATCAATTAATTTCAATTTAAGTACTCTGGCCTTAAATATAATTCACAGGTTTTCTATGGGGTTCAAATCGGGCGAGTTTCCAAGCCAGACTAAACAACTCAGACTTTCCTCTTGAAAATACCGCTGCACAATCTTTGATGCGTAACACGGAGCTGAATATCCAGTCGGAAAATTGTTTTACCATTAGGACAAACATTTTCCAATTCTCGATCTAAACATTGTTTCTACAGTTGTTTATATTCTGCAGTATTTATCATCCGTTCCAATACCTAAAGTATCGTCAATAACAAACACTCGACCATACGTAAAAATATCTAATAGTCGTTGCGTTCACATTAATTCACACAATACCGTATCACATTGACGGAACACTTTCTTGAATTGACGAAATATTCCAGTTTCCGTGAGTTGGTATATTTTCGACACGTACTGTAGTTCGTAAAATAAATTAAAGCATGGTGTACGGAAACTTTTTGGGGCACGCTATAACCGCTACTGTACGTCCAGAAGTCTAGGAATCGCCGCGAGGATCAATTACGGATTTCGATCACACAATACCATATCACATTGACAGAACAGTTCCTCGAATTGACGAAATATTCTAGTTTTCGTGTATATTTTTGACATGCTCTGTAGTTTGTGAAATAAATTAAAGCGTGGTGTACGGAAACTTTTTGGGGCACACTATAACCATTTGTTAACCGCCACTGTACGTCCAGAAGTCTAGGAATCGCCACGAGGATCAATTACGGATTTCGATCACGAATCAGGTCGAACCGGTACCAGAGGCCGTTTCGGCGGCGTAGAGACATCAAAAACCGATCGCAGGAGTCCAAGGTGCATCATAATTATCATGGAGCCCCGTTTGCGCGGGAGGAATACGAAACAGTCAGCCAACAAGTCTCGTGGTATCAGGCATTTCTATTTACGGTCTTGGGCTCCCGAGGTCGACGAGTTATGATATTGTTTCGGCTGCTTCTCGGAATCTACGCGATCGGTGACTCGGATAAACCCAGAAAGGGAGAGAGGGAGCGAAATCTGCCTGCCTCCGCAACCCTATCGTTGTGCTTTCTCTACCTTCCGACCGGTTGGACCGGGGACAGAGGGAAGCGGAGTAAGACGGAGGTACACTTTTATTTCTTCATCAGCCAACGCTCAACTTGCCTACCTTTTATGATCGCTCGACTGCTTCATCAGTTCACCAACTTTCCGAACGATGTGCCCCGGCCAGGTTCCTGATTTCGCGGTGCCTTTTTTTGCTCGTTGATTGTTGCGGAACGGATTTTTTCTTTCTACCCCACCTCCGGGACATTTGAATTGCGAATTTCACGGGAATTTGGAGATGCATTTAAAACAGGCTAACAGGTGAAAGAGGTTCTTTTCCGCTTTTTCTTTGTCCCACGGCTCAAACTCTGCTCTATAGAAATCTATCCTCGTAAAACGTGCACCCGAAGAATCGTTCTATCGATCGACGTGCATCGAACGAACGCATAAAGTTCGACGAGCAGCCCGAGTGTCGGTCGCGAAGGATCGCAATAAATTGTCTCGGTATTTAGAAGAAAGATATGGTTGACCGTGCACACGTGAACTCGAAGAAACGGTAGTGTCCCCAGGAACAGAGTGCAGTAAAACGAAACAGCGATGACGCGCACACGTGTTCGACACGATTACTATTCCACGGCCGTGCCTGCCCGGTGACTTATGTTAATGTCGTAATTATATCATCCTAATCTACGGAGTCGCCGCGTATACGTAGCCTACGTGTCCGCATCCTATCAAATACCCATCTTGAAAACTGTTATACGTGCCAGAATGCAAGTCCACAGTTGCGAGCTCGTCTCGCGGTTCCGTGAATCTCACGAACACTTTGACCGGACTTTGAATCTTTTCTTCTTTGGACCGACAGCGGCGGCGGCGGCGGCGCAAGGGCGGATGCAGGTGTCGGGTAAATCTGGATAGAACTGGGTCACATCACTGTGGAGGGTTTGACCTAGAAAACTTTGATCCTAGTTCGG
The DNA here is from genome assembly GCF_013123115.1 of Colletes gigas. NCBI lineage: Eukaryota > Metazoa > Arthropoda > Insecta > Hymenoptera > Colletidae > Colletes > Colletes gigas. Next base: position 11,105,796 of record NW_025106631.1, on the reverse strand, counting down.
GAGATCGCCGTTTGAGCGAAGTTATACCTTTGAGGAAATTGAGACGTCCCAAAATGCAGACGCTGCTGTTTTGCGCGTAAACCAAAGTCCTTCCGTTAGTTATAATTATCAGAAAACAATTTTAACGACTTCCAACAAATCTAAAGTCCGGAAAAGTCTGACTTTTCATTTCTTTCCTTTTGTAAGCATTAAACCGTCTTTTCAAATTTGTATTTTGGTATACCCAGTATGTATATCGCTACTGTACGGTGTACACAAAGCCCCTCTCTCTCCGCGCAGGAAGGACGTTTTGGTTTTTGTCTAACATATGTAACGGGTCCCGTATTCCGGTGAGCGACAGGCAGTTATGTGCAACGTCTCGAACTATTGACAAAGTCTCTACTCGAAACAAATAAGAAACGCTTATAGACCGCAGAAGTTACATTTTATTTGTAAAATCAGTTCTTCTATAATTATTATATTTTCCTACATCGCCGCATCCCTTTTCATCATTTTAAATATATTTCTCCTACACTTTCAACATCTTTACTTAAGGGGGTAATTTATGTAGGGACTGTTGGTTCAATCAAGAATATGCGGAAAACTTTCAAACTTTATTTTCTTGAAAACGAAACGACAAACAAAGAATCTTTATTCTATGTTTACAATTTAGTTTTTCATAAGGATTTCACACATGCTTGGTTGTACTACCCCAGTCGACACCAGAGTTGAGCAAATTTTATTCACGATTAAGGAATAAAAATTTTAAATTCATTCGTAAATTAACTCACATTTACATTTTATTCGTAAATTTATTTGTAAATTAGAGTCTAGATGACGCATTTCTTAAACTGGTATCTATTATTTCTTAAATTTCCCCGACTCTGTTATACGTAAACATTTGTTTACTGCAAGAGAGTGCAAAGTGCTGTTTCTGAATCTGATACAAAATTGTCTCACTGGTCTTGTAAAATTATTATCATCAATTTTATTCAAATGCATTAACTTTATTTAAACAAAACAATTTGCATAATTTGCTCAAATCTGTAGCCAACAGTTAGTTTTACCTTAACAAAATTACCGGGAATGCATAAACTACCTAAACCTCGTTAGGTGAATTAGTCGATGATATAATACAAATTAATTAAATACAAAAAGAAAAGAAAATTCAATTAAATTGTGATAATTTACTGTGTCTCGTGACGTCCATTTGGGCCAATTCTGTTCCCATTGCCTGTAAAACTCATCCCCGGATAGAAGTTTATACGGAAAAAGTGTGGCGGCGGGGAGGAACAGAGAGTGACCGCGGGAGGGAGAGAGAACCGAAGCTCCAGAGAGTTAACCGAGGTTAGGTATAGCGGCGACAGACCCGGCACGCGGTTACAGAAGTATTTGAATGGCTGTCGGCCCTTGTAAGACGTCAAAAAGTCAAAGGGAAACCACTAAAATCAGTTAGGGATCTCAACTATGCGTGAAAGTAAGAGGAGACAAGGGAGAGCAGAATCCAACGACGAAGAAGGGACTAGGAGATCACACGAAAGGACCCGGAGAGTTTATGGAAATTTTTCCCTCGAAGGACCGTTACGCACGTTTCGCCTATTTTCGTAGTCGACCACTTATTGGCCACATTTTGTCCCCGAGACAATAGTTTGTCGTTCTTTATGACCCCAACGATATCTTAGTTTGAAAATTATTACCAGGGAATCAGCGTCCTTTAGATCATAGATCCTGACAACCGTCGAGTTCTACGCGTAAGAGCAGGAAACAAGCGAGACACGGAGGGACAGTTTCCCAGCGTGTAGCAATAATGTTTCTTAGTTTTGCAATTTAAGAGTTTGCTGCAATAAAAAGGCAGCTCCAATTTTTACACATTTTTTCTTATTGACAAAAATTCTAGGAGTTAATCAATTTTTATGCTCCCACGAGGACATTCAGATTCTTGTGCACGTTTCTTCCTGATGTCAACAAATCCAGATTTGGAGCGATAGATCCACTCAATCGTTTTTGTCTGATCGCGACTTATTGTACCACGTTGGATTTTTTTACGTACATTATTAAATCATTCGGAAACTGTATAGTTAAACTTTTTTAACATTTTGTCCTTACGTTGTTTACCTAAATCGCATTAAAATTATCTTTGTAACCTTATTTTGATTATCGTGTTCTACTTTGTACACTAATGAGGTTTCCCGTTTATTGAATAAATAAAATAAAAATAAAATAAAGTGCACTCCCTACACTTGGTGTAAACAGAAGTTAACTCCAAATAATAAATTGGCCTTTTTTCTGGAGATCAATGAAGGAAAAGTATATATTTGATTACGAGATATAAACTGTTCTATTATGAAACTCATTCACAACTGTCAGGAGTAACAAGACAAAACATAATCATAAATCTCACTTGTAAAGTAGAGTAGGTTATCGATCGCCACCTGCTGGATCACTTATTGATTATAGATCAGTCTGTAATGTAATGTAACACGCTTCGCACGGCTAATTGTTTTCTCATTACTTGCTATAAATAAAACATATATAATTAAAATAATACATTGTGCAGTAAAAACCTCAACAACAACCTTAAATAAATGATAAAAATGTGCAAGATTTGTAGTCAGATTCTACAGATTTGTAGTCAGATTCTTGACTAGTTGGTGCAAAGTCTAGATCTATACTTCATGAACAACACGTACGTTCAAATTTTATGAACAATACTTAAAAAAACAGTCGTATAGCGCATATCACTCCTGCCGGCTAAATAACATGAATTATGATAACTGGTTTAAAGACAGTTGTATTTAATTTTGGCAGAATTACGTACAAATCGAATTGTGTCCATTATTCTGTCTAACTTAACAGTAATATGTGAATATATATATTATAGCAATTTACCTCTACAGGGTTTTTATAAAGTAAACGCCGAAAAAAGAATAACATTTGTTTATATAATTCTCCATTTTCAAGAAAATCGAGTTTCAAAGTTTTTTAAATTTACAGATACTCATGTACGTTTCAAGTTGACGGACTTCTATTTCTGTTCGTATGTATGTTTATAAACATAAACAATTTGCTTTTTTCCACTATGTTTATTGGTGTAGAAACTGTTCGATGTTTTAACCATTCTGCTGTGTACATAATTGTACTCTTTCAAATCAATTATTATCTAGGACTTGTAGTGTATCATAAATGTTTGTACTTCAATTCTTCAATACTTCTCTTGCCTACCGGGACATCGACGATTTGAATAACGTTGTCATTATAAACAACTTGCGTATACATATTCTCACATAGTGTATCTTGACATCGCTCAATATAAAAGAGGCTAATAATACATATCGACAGTGACAGTAATTGTAGCATTGACAGAAAATAGATAACTATATTGTTTAGAAATACAAACACGAGAAGAAACAAAAGTCTGTCAACTGGAAACCTACATTCAGTGTACGCGAACTTGATAAATATTCAAACATGCTTATCTCGAATACGAAACTTCGAAAAAAACAGGTTTATTCTTTCTTTTTCACTTTTTTTCGTGAAATATTATCCTCTGCCCGGTTATACAACTAATACTGGAACACATTGTATATTATGAAAGCAAATAATAGATCAAATTCATGTGTCAAGTACGTACGAATTTAAATTGGGCCATTCACCAGTGGCAAGTAACAATTAGCAAAGGAGACGATTGTCGAATAACAGATACATGAACATTCAAACAGAACCGTGTGATCAACTCGAGAAAAAATGAAAATAGCTTCGTATAAAAACATTTTATTCCCTCTTCTTGATTTACTTTTCCATGAGGTATCATCCCCTGTCCGGTTGTACTATTAATTACAGCATCTACGTAAAACATGCGTTTGAATAGAAGATTTGGTCACCGCTTGACTAGTACTTTCCTTTCGGTAATGACATGTCGGATTTATTATTTTTGTCGATCCGGATCGAGCATTTCGAGCAGCTTGGGCCGAGATCGGCCGCTAATGGGGTTGAAATAACTGTCTCTTGGTGCTCCGAAAGTTCAAGGCTGCTATCGAGAAGTCTGCTGTGATCGGTAGATTTTCAGATTGGCAAACCGCGGACATCAGAATTCATCTCGCGGCGTTTCAAGAACACGCACACGACGTGGCCCCAGCAATGCGACCGCTGGAGTCGGCGCTGCGAAGATGCGGATACATTTTTTACAAAACGTTTCTCATTCCGCGGCGCATTACTGGAGGAACGGGAGAGGGATGATGCGCAGAGAACAGCTTGGACAAGGAGCAGGCCACGAACGGAAAAGAGAGGGTGGGAGGGAAGGCGAGCCTGAACATTTCGTGAAATAAGGAAAAATGCGACTCCACCGAGGCACGACCGCAGCATTTTTGTCTTTACAAAATTATGTATTCCGCAGGCCTCCGCCATATCTCTCAAAGCATAACAAGTTCCCTCTGTGTCTCTCGTCCCTCCGCCCTCGCCACTATCTCTTCCTTCTCCGCTCTTCCCTTCCGCGACGGCGATCCCTCCGTCCTTTTCCATTCTCTGCAGCTCGTTTGCTCCTTCTGTCTCTCTTTCTCTCTTCCTCCCTGGTGCTTGCAACCTTCTTCCTCCCTCCGCGCACACACCCACCGTGTGGCACGTCTTTTCGCGGATCCACGTTCACCGTTTTCGTCCAACAAGTTTGTACGAACGCAAGTCAACTACCGAAATCGAATATCCATCGGCGAGCCTCTACCGTGGGATAATTCATTCTCCTGCCGACTGATTCATCCTCGGTTTGATTTCATCCTTGCCTTGTGATTAGCGCTTTCTGCTAGCCAATATTCGAATGAATTTCTGTTGTATAATGACGTCGAGATTAATACGACCTCCTTTACGATCCGATCGTTTCTAACAGTGTTTGCATTTTTCCAAGCATCGTTTTTAATCCGCCGTTAGTCGCGCGAAGAAGATGATTCTGTCCTTCATTTTGTATATTCTATTTGTTTTGCTTGAATATACCTCCCGAAAAATTACACTTCCTACGAAACTATTAGAATAATTAAGCATAATTTCTAAATCTTGATTAGTGATTTAGTTGACAAAGAAATTGGTCGATTTTTTACGTTTCGATTCTATGTAAGAATCTGCTATTGGGAGTATCTACTATAAACAAAAAATTACACGAATGTTACAAATTAAAGTTTATTGGACCACTCTTCACCATCCCCTTTGTATTATGAATCCTATCAAAATTGGACATGAATTATTATAAATTAAAGTTGATATAAAATTATTATTTCAGTACTTCAGTTCGACCTAAGTCAGCTGCTCTTGAAAAAAGTATCTTACACCAAAAAGTGGCGCATTTGACCCAGAACTCATACTTACAGGAGTCTCAGACTTGCACAAGAAAGGTAGTTAAAAACTTTATGTTTTCGTAATCGGTTCACGATTTGTTACTGTTGGAATATGGAAATCGAGGATGGGGCTAATCGTAACATCTGTTATCATACAATAGATATTGTATTGGTGTCATCTAGGCTTTATAAAGTAGTCTTTCTTTGTACATAAAGTGTTGTGAATATACAATTGTGATTTCGTCAATTATTATTTCACTAACCAATAGTTACTACTAAGCGTGTTGGTATAATAAACAATATTACTGCGTTTCTATTCAAATCCTATATTTAAACTCGTCGGTAATGCTTATCTGGCCGATCCTGTCATAAACGTCGACACTATTAATACCTTGAACAATCTGCTAAACTATTATGTACTAATTAACTGTCGAGTAATTTGAGATTATTTAACAAATGATTAATAACGTCGTATCTAACGCAATATATGCTGCGCGAGCGTTCTAATCCAATGAAATCAATAAGCAAAATAGCGAAATTAATTTTCATAATGTTGAAATTGGTAAACATAAAAAATCCGGAATTTTATCTTTTACGTTGGAGCCATTACATAGAGTGCCATTACGGGTTTTTGTTTTTATCTCGATAACCATGGGCACTATCGAAATTATAGTGAACACATAATATAAAATTCATTAAATTTTGCGCAAGAAAAATGGAGTACATTTTATCTCTATTTATAATGGTTTCGCTGTAATCCAAATTAGAATATGTAAATGATCCTTATTTGAGACTTCCTGGAAGGCGTCGTCTGTAAGGAAAAACCGTTCTCCAGCTTGAGTAATTTTTTTATGAGCTTTACTCGTATCATTAAACTTTTCGACGATCTCACGTAAGTTAAATCGTTGTTCTAATAGTTTATAGCACGTCAGTCTGCCTTTTTGGTAAAAGGCAAGATAGTTTATCACATCCACCGAAGCCATGCGCAAATAAAATATTTTCTTGTAGTCCTCTATGTGACTGTACCTTACACGAGGTATAAATTCACCGTTCGTTTTTACCTTTTCCGGGTTTTATGAAATAAATATTATTTTTTGTGCAGCTGAAGCAGTCGATAAAACTAGGAGATCTACATATGTCTTCACCAGCAATTGCTGTTTCGTTATTAATTTGCAATCTCAATAGCCGTCCTAACGATGTGAGTGAGCGTCGTCTATAACAAGCTTGACAATAAATCTATCGCCTACGAATTTCTTCGATAATCCTAAATTTTATTGACTTTCATTACGTTCGTTGGAAAATCATTTTCTTGTATTTTAATACAAATAATAAGTGATGCATAATTTTGCGTAACGAAAATAAGTACACTCTTAAGTTTTTTGTTAAAAACAACCAAAGAATTCATTTTACTTTACGAATTATCTTCTAAAATATATGTATTGCATTTTTATTTTTGAATATATCTCTTTCTATTTATTTTCCTGCTTGTTTTCTTTACTAATATATATGTACGCTCAATTTTTTGAATAACTATATGTAACAGATATTTAAAAAACAAATATAGGAAATTAAAATACATATAATAAATATATACAATTTTCGTATATTTAGAAATGGACATAATTATAACCTACAACGCAACTATTATATTTAGAATTAAAGTTATATCGATATGAAAATAAATACTATTTTAACAGCACCTTCGATCGAAATTGGAACCGAAGAAAACCGATACCAGAACCGTAACTAAAATCGCTGTTACATCAGAACCGTTTTTCCAATAACAGATTTCCGTAAAGTAACAGTTTTAAAATCCTGACAGAAGCCCTGGTCATGGCTAATAACACTTGTCAGTGACGGTTCATGAAGAAAGTGAGCAACTAACGTCAGCTTCGGTCGATTCGAAGTTCAATTCGGACCAGTTTAGTTCTGGTTTACTCGTGGACCATGTCTGGAGAGACATAAACATCGATAGCTGCCACGAAAGCTCACACCGTACCCTTGTAACGGTATCTATGGCAGTTCGGTGAAGATTTCGGCTCTCGATCCTACACTGTTCGAGGAATTCGACTGTCGGGCATGTGATCGGCAATGGTAGACGTTTTGTAGGACCGTTAGACGGTTGTTGACGAGCAACTGTTTGGACATTATGCCCTGCTTCTCTGTAATCTGACCGATCTCTGCCTGTGTTCCTTACGGGGGTTGGAGCGGCTGGTCGTGTGGCGATCCATTACACCTTCCAGGCCTTATCTCATCGCAGCATCTAAGACAAAGTCCCGAAAGGAGGCGAAGAAGTGGAAAGGCAGGGGAAAGGTATCCGTGTCGAACAGGGAGAATCACGGAAATTCCCTGCGGCCGTCGACATTGACGGATTTCCGTCGTGGTATCGACGGAATCAAGATCTCGACGATCTACAGTGCCGAACTAAATGATAGGACATTCCATATATTTGAATGTTTCGTGTAATAAAATGAAGTACATACGTATCTTATACACCCTATATATTGGATGTGCCCTCTGCATCGATCCATATGAAATTTCAAGTGTTTATCTCGCACACAAAAAGAGTTAAGGAAAGGAATGTAGAAACGTACTAATTTTAGTTTGACAAAATGATAGAACATTACTACGAAAATACTGTTTGAACAAAAATACTGTATTAAATGCTATATTAATATTTAGCGACACTTCGCTGTACAATGTCTAATAATCGATTAGGATTTGATTTAAAATGGACCCAACTTTATATTTCTTTTCAAAATTTTTATTTTTATTTTAATTTTATTAATTTTATTTTATTGTTATTTATTTTTATTTTAATTTTAATTTTCTGTCCAAATGTTTTCAATAATATTAAGGTGAGCTGAGCGAGTCGGCTATTCTAAAATCGTCACATTCATAGAACTGTTCCTTCGTATACGAAATATAAACTCGAAATTTCGAATGCTCGATTCAGAAAACATATTCAATATATAGAGTATACAAAATGTGTAGAAACCTCCTTTTATTGCAAGAATTATTGAAAAGTATCAAACGTCCTATAATTTTATTCGACACTGTACCATTTCCTCGAAATTGCTCGATCGCTCGATGCACGGGGAAACTTTTACTATGTGACAGATTGCTATTAAATCGATTCAATTTATCAAACGGATGCAACTAATTTTTTGAAACTGTAGGAAACGCAAGCAGGTTGTACTGCAAATTTAATTTTTTCTTTACTGTGTCATTAATAAAATTATTTTTTATAAATGGTATCACAAACTGTATTTGTCACGTTTCAACATTATCTGCAACATTATCTGGCTCCACGATTGATATCTGGAATTCTTGATTATTAACCCCTTGACGTACGATTTAATTCTAAATAATTTTTTAAACGTATACTATTTAATTTTGTTTAAATTTGTTCGTTCAAGGAATGGTCGCGAAAAAGAATAGATTTGTTTTACAAATATCTTGTGAATGTAAGAATGTGTTGATTTTAATAGATAAGATTTGATGGCGAGTGAGTAGCCCCGTGATTGTGAAAATTGACATCAAGAACTTGTGACGAGTCAGACTCGTCATTGTAAGTAAATGGTTAATCTGGATTTTTGTTTGCCAATTTCACGCAAAACAAAACGATATTTAGGTCAAAAATAACTATTGCAATGACTAGAACAAAAATATAATCCAGAAGGTGCTATTGAACATATGCATAACATATGCATTTTGAACGAGACACAAGTTTATTTTATATCTACAGTTAAGAAATAAGACTTGAGAAAACATAAAATACCAACGTTGATAGGTACACGATGGTTCAGTTACTCTAGTTTTCATTTATTAAAATAATATTTATTTGCTTCCAATAAAAGAAAATGCAAAGTTGACTAAAATTTGAGGAGGAAAATCCTTCTACGGGCCGGAAAAATGGGTGGAAAGCTAAAATTGGAGGGCATTTGAATCGTTGACGAATTTTTCGAGATCTCGGAGGTCAAACTGTTTATCACCGAGCCGTCGCAGCAAATTGTCCGCGAGTGCCTTCGGGCTGGAAACGCGTTTATCGAAAACTAAGCTTTCTGGAAATATTCAATTTTCATAAATAACGCTCGTTGGAACACGATACTCGCGATGTTATCGTCACTGGATCGCCGGCTTACCTCTCGAAATTTCATCAAAAAGCCAGCCCCTGCAGACGGCTCTTGTAATCCGCGATCGCCGCGTCCAGAAACGACTTTATTGGAGCTCCATTAAACAGGAAAAGCAGCGAACATCGTGCACGTATATGACCGTCATAAATCGATCGTTGCGCAAATTGCCTTGGCCCAACATCTGGCATCGTGTTTGCCTATCAGTCGGATCACATTCAGCGGCGGTGAAGGACAGAGAAGCCAGGAGGAGATCAGAATTCGATAAAACGGCTCCGGGCCTCGGTGTAAAGTGCTTTACCGCAGTCCGGAGGGGGAGGTAAATTGCGCGTAGAGCTGCGAATCTCGTAGAAACGAGTTTCGCGTTTTACAAGCGTGTGATCGTCTCGGTAAACGAGCAATCGAATCGCCGTGGATCCCTCGTTAATCCACTCGTCGAATATCTGTTGTCGGACCATTTACTGCCACGACGAACGCAATCGAACGACCCGACTCTCTTTTCGCGCAACTTGGATGTGCTTTTATCGAGTCCCGATCCATCACCAGTGCCAACGCGTAAATACCAACGTTTGCTGAAGACGTTGGGTGTCTGGAGTTAATATGTACCAGCGCCGGTACTCCGGAGGACATTTTCCGGAGCATCTTTGTGGTCACCCGCATCCCGTGAGAGAATTCGGGGTTGCTGGAATTAATTTTGCCGCATGCGGGAAGATTATATTGCTTGGAATGTCAGCATTATACCTCGATAGAGTACAACAATCATTATGAAATTTTAGCTCCGTCGCATTTCTCTTCGTACGATTAAACCGGCATCAAAATGCTTCTCTTTCTGGACGCACGGTAAAACGCTGCTCCGTTCTCGCAAGTTTTTCACTCTCAATTAACCCTTTTGCAGATCATATTCACCTCTTTGTAAGTCAAATTCACCTTGTGAGCAGGTCAAAGGTAGAGTAATGCGATGTCGTTTCGTCGTTTCTTGTGATCTTGACACTCAAACAGCGACCAATTGATATTTTCAGTGTTAAATAAGTATTTCTCGTTAACTTTATATCATTTAATTTCTTTCTTTTATTTAAGTATCATTAAAATAACTTTACATCGGATTTTATCTTTATTGCAATGATTTAAGAAAATAAATTAGCAGATAAATTTGATTCGCAAAAGGGTGAATATAATTTGCAAAACCTGTATAAACCTATTTTTAACCCATTATATGTGTCTCAAACCCTTTGAAGAATTCTCTGTCAAATGTAGGCGAAATGTAATTTGATTACAGTTGCCACGATAAAATTACATATAATCACACTGTAATTACACGATAATTAGATACTTTTTACACGCTTTAAAGATTTACAATTATAATTACATCCAAATTAGACAGCAATTACTGTGTGACTACATGTAACCGTATTATGGCAAATGTATTCAAATTATACTTTGCCCAACTCTGCTCTCTGTACGTTAAATTAAAGGGTCTGTCTAGTTTTAAGGTAATGAATATCAGTTCTTTCTTTACACTACCTTATAAATTTAAATCTTAATCCTTTACGCTAGAACTACCAGCGACTGAAGTACCTATAATTATTTCTATCGGAGGGGTAAAAAAAACTTACTTTTGAGAAAAAAACATGTATTATGCCATAAAATTGTGCTTTCTCTATAAGTGATTATTTTAGATTAACTTGAAGATATGTTTTGAGATGCAACAACGTCATAAACAAAACGAATATGTACCTAACAATTAATGAGACATAACATACACGCTTGTTTCTACAATTTTTATACAACGTATAGTTATTGAAATATATTTAATTTTCTAAAAAAATATTTAAACTGCATGGTAATTTTATGAGAAATTTCTGAAATCAAAAGTTAAACGTATACTACATATAAATTTTACACAAAAAATAAAGAAAAAATAAAACTACATTATAAAATTGATCGTTTATATATTTCGATAAAAGTAACCAAATAGAATATGATGTTCTAATACTGGATAATGTTAAGAATGGCTAAACAAGTCATTTTGACACTCTTGGTATCTACCAATACTATATGTATAATGTTAAGTAGACGTGAAGGGATCCAGTGCTGCTGATATAGATTGACTATTTTTTAATTAAATTAAAAAAGATATTCCATATTCAATTTATCGAACAACGATAAGGTAATAAATTAAAAATTTAACAAACCACCGTGTGTACAAGCGTACGAGGAAATCGGTTTTGAAAATCTGCAGATAATGAACGGGTACTGCAATTCTCGACTATAGAAAGCCAGGGTTAAACTGGGTGACCATAGAATTTATTCTTTTCTCTGAAACTGCTGCTACGAAACAACTTTGCGATCGGATGCACCGAAGAAACCTGATAAGATCTAGCTTTTACTTGCCGATCATTAGATACAGAAATTCTAACGCGGTGCGAGAATATACGCTTATTATCAGTTATAAGATAACGGTACTATATGACAGTTGCGACGCTCGTTTAAAGTTCAATTTTATACAGCAACGTTAACCTGCACTGCTAATTGGAAAATTAGTTTGGGCCTATGCGAGTAGATCGGCGAGTTGATCGCAAAGAGGTTTCAAGGAACGTCTCGGGGTCCTCTCTCCGAATCTTTTCCTCTTCTCTCCATCGCTTGAACCCTGTGAGAAAACGTTCAATTAGCCACGGATGAAATCGACAGGACGTCTGAAATGACCGTCATAAAGTCTTCGACGAATTGCCGTGTTTCCAGAATCCAGTTGAGTCTTCCAGCGTGGCTATCGATAGAGATTGGTATCGGAGAGTCGATTTAAGGTCATGCCCGGCATACCTGATGATTCTATTTCAACCTGCTACCTCTGAAACCTGGTCCATGCTCATCTTTATATCATCGGATCCTCGATAACCATGCCGGGCCCTCCTATCGTAACCAATAAAAGTCCGAACGAATTTAATGACTCGACTCTACCAGGATGACCCTGATGAGCAGATGCTTGAATAATCACGGCCAGATGTTATTTTATGAATTACGATTCGATTCTTTGGATCACAAAAAGCCTGCAATTGGAAAATGATCGAAAGACAAACGCCTTGACGCGATAAATTGTCAATTAACGCACTGTTGACAAGTTTTCTACGCACAAATGTCTGTGGTCAACTATTTTAAATAAGTCAATATTAACACATTGACAACATGATTGTGCCACGCAGGATTATACACTTAAAGACATGCAATAAGCGTGACTATAACATTGTATTTGTAATGTGTAACATAGAAATATACATAATAGCTGCATAGTGTAATATGTATACTTGTATTACGAGTGTAATAATAATATTTTATTCAATGTGGTATCTTCTAATCTATTTCTTTCTTTCTATCAATAGTTTTAAAACTTAAAATATTCATGGCTTACCAAGACTTTCGAAGTGTTTCAAATCCCATCACTACGCATGACTCTTCACCGTTTAACGTTGAACGACACTCACCGTTTACGATCAATTTTCTGACATTTCAAAGCGTCGCTTCCAACGAGCATTCCTTACTTATCATTACACCACGGATATTTATGTAAATGTACAATTTTTTAGAGAACACAAGAGCGAGTCTTAAACTGAAATTTGTTTCGTCATTAAGGGAGGTTTAAAAATATACTTTCCACTTTGCATATGGTTTGCATATTTTAATTAATTAACACTCGCATGAATATATTGTATATTTCGTCATTATGCGGCATATTTATTGGCAGCAAGGAATGAGGAAAGATGTATCAGTGTATCAGAACGCTATTGGAGCACTCATTAAATTCCGGTAATGTGAAACGTCCGTTCAAACTGCTTTAAATTTCGTTGATCATAATTATTAATTTATTTAAGGGCGAATATTAAATTTCTTCCAAGTTTAATGTAAATTTAGTATAAATGAATAACTGTACTTATTACGATATTTTAGTATTTTCCATGTTTTTAAAAAATTGCTCAAAACCAAAAAATAAATCCAAATTGTTTGCCATATTTATTTACAGATAAAATACCTACGACCTTTGTAATTCAGATATTGGAAAATTCGATATTTCACATACAAGTTAACGAAACTTAATGGAAGGAAATATCTGATCCGTTCTCTTACTATTCTATGATCCAACGTCGACACGCTAAACATGAGTAATAGTGAAGCATAGTCATGATCTAAGTAGAACTGTTATGTAATTTATACAGAAGTTTTTGTTGGACTTTCTCCATGATTAAAATATACAGAAACCCAAATAATAGAATCGTACGAGTCTCGTTCGAGCAGTCACAGTGATAAAACATATTTATGAGAAAATATGAACAGTGTGTATAATTGTGTCAGAAGTATATGTCAGAAATAGAAAACTAGGGTTAAAAAAGAAATTAATTTTATTTTAAAGGTGTGGAGTCTAAAATAGTATGTCTTTTCAAAAATGAAATAGAAAATAAAAAAACAAATAATGGTTTGTAACGCGGACCTCATAGTTGGTGTTGGATGGACAATTGTATTTTGATTAATTAAGTAATTTAGTAATTTTGCGACTATAATTACAAGGTCAGAAATTTCTCGAGTAACATTTTTTTAGCCACAACATCCATATACATCAAGTGGTTGAATGAGTGGCGTAGTATCATCGTCCGTATTTGCTATATTTTCAGTTATTTGTGTATGGTATTGCACTTTATATTATTTTCTTACTGTATTCATTTCATGAATTCAGATGTAAAATTGTTTTGTGTAGAACATTCCTGAATCATTACCTAAACCAAGGTCAAGGATTAATCTCACATTAGCTGTGAGCCCTGTTCGCACGAACTCACAAATCTATGCCAATGTAGTTAGGAATAACGAGGGTGCAAACACCAACACCGAAGCAATGAACACACCAAACTGAAACTCAAACGTTAATGCGATGGGTAACGCTTTAAAGCAATAGGCGAATTAACTAATATATTAACACTTTTTATGGAACAAATGATGGATCAATTAAGTACGCTAATTGAAATTATAACTGAAGTCATTAATCATAGTTAATTTACGAATGATGACGTGGAACAGTAATGTGTTACAAATAGAAACTTAAAAACTAAAAATCTTCTTAAAAACATACAACATAGATATCTGTTTAATGCAGGGAACACATGAAAACGGAAAGAATGTACATACAATAATAATACATATTTCATTACTGGGAATTAGCAGGAAACAATTTCAAACTACATCAATTAAGATAAAAATTGGTCAGAAACTTACCACGCCAATCTCGTGCTATATTTCTCTGCCATTTTGAGTGGAAAAGGATGACTTCATATCACTCTCACCTAATAGAAATAACACATTTATAATAGCTGCTAAAAGTAAAATGATAAAAAAGTAATTAGGACCAAGAATTTACAAATTATTTCACAACAGAAATCAACTCGTTTGTCAGCACATCACACATCGAATGTTTTAGATTTAGCAATATTGAACTCATCATAAACCAAAGAGAAGTAATAGATGGTATTAATGTGTATAATTACGAGAGATCCTCTTCAGTTACTAGTTGTATTAACGAATACATCTGCTAACTAGGAGGCATTTAGCAAAAAAATAAGCGACTTCTTACACAATAACTACCTATATTATAATAATATACTTGATACTACATAGAATAGAGCCATGAGTACAATGCATGCGGAAAGATTCGAGATATTAGAAAATTCTGTTCCAAATATGGAAAAGGGGCATGTGAAAATACATTTGCAGGAAGTATTTCAAACTGTTTAAGAATACAAAATACGATTTGTTCAATGATGTTATCTTATTGAAAAAGCTATTGCAATAACGTTTTCATCGAAATATCAAGAACTAAGAAATAAAAAATGGCTGACAACTCCATGTGTTTAAAATTGTCTCGAGACTTTCAAGAGTTTTAAGTTTCGAGTGATACTCGATTTAATTTTTGTAATATTAAAAAGTTCGAATCATTTAAAAGCTGAGATTCGAATCATCGCTAGTCGTGTGGAGGAGGTTCGAATCACTAGTAGATCCATGAACAGATTGGCGGATGTGGAGGTGGCTATCGCACGGACAAGCGTCCATTAACATTTGAAATAAAAGAGCCCGCGCGCTTCGGCGCGTGGACACACGAAGAGACGAACTTCGCTCAGTTCCGAGGATAATTTTAATTTAAACAAACGGTCAAGAGGGCGGCATCTTTGTCCGCGTCTTGTATTATTTATGCCCGACTACTCCGCGTGCACGTGCGCCGCTGTGTCATCGGCGGGACGGATGCGTTGGCTCGTGTCGTGTCAATGTTTTCCTGAACCCACCAGGTATACATACCTGCCCGGTATTCTCTTTATCTCTCCCACAGCCTCTCCGTTACTCTTTTCTCTCTTGCCTCTCGTCGTTCTCTTCCTCTTTTGCTCTGATTTATGCGATTACGGGCAGAAACGCCTCCTTTGCTCATCAATTGCTAGGTTTTCGACCCCTCCGTTCTTTCCAGGTGAATCTTTTACTACCTTTTGTTTAACAATGTTGAAAACTTTACGGATTTCGGCCCAATTTTATCCGAAAACCTATCAACTTTTACAAACTTATCTTTTGGAAAAAAACTATTTTCATTTTTCTTATTACTTTAATAATAATAATACGTCTTTATTGTATCAAACATATGAACATTCCAAATACAATTGAGTAAAAAGAAAAAACAGAGATAAGAATAAAATATAACGTAATAAGTTTAACGTCGCAATAGAATAGTTTTTGTATTACAGATCAATTGTTGTTACAGTTTATAAATATGTATAATGTATAAATTATTATAAAGGGAAATGTAATGATTATTTTGAAATTTACATGATGGAGACATAGAAAGCATTATAGGTATAGAGACTTTAAGCTTTTACAAAACTGCTACCTTCGTCGAATCCGTGGATTAATTGGAAAAGTGGCTACACGTAGCATTCAAAAAATAGCACAATAGAATTAAGTTGTTGTTTCAAAAATCAGAATTAGTCACACAATATTTACTCACTTGTATTTACTAAAAAAAAATTCTCCGATATATTAAACGCGCAATACTAAGTGTTTGCATGTCAATTAATGGTTAACGGTCGCTGTCACCTATATGTGACTTTTTTCAATAATCGGTTACGTGGACACTCTATCTCTCATTGAATCTTTTTTTTATCATTTTGACGACAACTGTCACGTGTATGCGTTTTTATCAGTTCAGTCACTATGCCATCATCGATTCAACTTCCTGTACTCATTATGATATCTCCACATTTATAATTCCTTATAATAATATTTCTAGTACGTTCGTATACTTCACTTTGATCTACAATGTCAGTATAGAAAGTTGTTTCATCGACTTAAATTCGAATAAATTGATCTGAAGTTTCAATTTTCATAATTTCAGAAATAGTTTGTAACGACTGGAGATGAAGAAATATATGAGGATACTGTCTTTGCAATTTAAAATTGATATTTGTGTGAAAAAACTATGCAGAACTAATATTTAAATATTTATAAGATATTCAATTTAAAAATATCGGGTCGAAAGAGTTACGGATCTTACATCGCATTGAAACAGTTTTCGAGTGAAACGCGCGACCATTAAAATGTTAAAAGGTTTTAAAGTTGTTTCAATAATTCTTACTAAGTCGCTAATAATTCATTCGATCGGTCGATGCGAATATAAGCAACTAATTAACAAAAAATACACCATAACAGTTGTACGACTGTGTCCCGTTTGTATTATGATATTTCAAAAATACAATTTCTCCAAAAAGCTTGTCCAAGTCTAAAACAGAAACGTGTAATAGTTCCAGAATTTCTACAGAACAAGCAAAGCTCGATGGTTTAATTAACGTTCCGTTTACTTTGATTTCCAACAATGCCGCTATCAAAGATTTTTCAAAATAGGACACTCGACCACCGAGATTGGACACAAACGTATGAAAATAGGACACATTCCTACGCGTGACCAGAAAACTTGCAATTTCGTCAATGAAAGGAAGTGCAAGTGTACCGGTAGCGCGCATTATTGCGCTTGATAAACACAAAAAGCTCACGAAAATAACATTCGCCGAATACGTTGAGCTGCTTAAGCATTCTAGAAATACTTCTACTAATGAATATTACTAAATTTGCAAAACCAACAAGGTTATAGGGAAGTTATAGGGAAATATCACAACATGTGATTCATTTTTAATGTGACAATACATATGCAGTCGATAAATCAGCTTTAAAGTATGTACTCCCAAAATGTTATTTTTAAATATTTTTTACCAATTTTGCAGGCATTTTCAACAGAAAGGGCTTCATTGAAACAATTTTATCTTCAATAATTTTGAATATTTTTAAATGAAAAAAATTGTGTACACTTCATGAACGTAAGTCAAACACGCGATGAAATCTGATACAAAAGTGTTATTCTTATTATTTGTTTTAAATTCCAAAAACTCATACAAAATTGATATCTAAATTAGAATTTCTTTTAAGGGGGGGGAGGGGGGGCACTGTAAATTAAAAAAAAAATTGATTTTTTGTTATATTTTCTTAAAGAATATGATTTGAAAAATATGTATCCAAAATCCAGCGTCCGAATTCCTCGTCTCTTTCATATTTTTTTTGTCCATGAAAATAATAACAAATTTTAAATGTTTTCTTCAAAACTGTATTGTTTTAATTGCTTTCCATGATATCTCAACATCTATTTGACCGATTGGCACAAAATTTGGTGTACATCTTCATCACACATATCACTATAGGCTGTACGAATATCAATTAAATGTCTCGCTTCTTTCATATTTATGAAAAAAATATATATTCTTATATTCTTAAATATATATTCGCAGACTAAATAAATATATTCCTTATTTATTTAGTCCACGGAAGTGATAAAAAGAAATTATGAAATTAAGTTTTTTTATTAACTGCGTTCTAATAATTAATTATTATTATGAAGAATGATTAATTATTAAGTTTACACTTTGATAAAATTTATATACATTTCACAAATATCAATAAATACGTGTAAAATATTTTAGTAAAAAGAATCGTATACTTTGCAAGAAAATTATATCAAAAAGGACCTAAAAATATGCGTTTACAGTACGCTCCCTTAACTCTCCGTTCCTTTAAGCCCAAAAGCAGCAGAGAGCATAAGCAGTTCCGTTCGCGCGACACACGTTGAATTTGTTGTTACCGCGTTTTCGATGGGCGCGGTAAAATTTGCACATTCTAGAAACGGCGCCGATGAGAGCCCGTTTGCAATTTGCGGTGAAATTAAGGACTTGGGGCGCTCCTCGCAGGCCGAACCGACCGTTTGACATTCCAGTCGTTATTATCGGCGGACCGGCGGATCTGGAGGGACTCTGATGAGTCAGAGCTACCGAGCCGTTCTGCTAATTTTTCAATTTATTCCTCCAATTACGCCGGGTACGCGATACGCCGACAATTGGCCGTTATTAGTTTCGAAACGCGACGTTCTGGCTGGGGTTTCCGTCGTCAGAACGAATTCGCGCTCTGCCCAGTAGTGGCTTCGGCATTTTCTTCGACGTTTCATCAAATGCTTTCAACGAAATTTCCCGCATTATGAAAATGACACAACCTCTGGTGCATACGCGAGGCGAGAATCGAGCACGTGCGTTCCAGACGAGGACAACATTTTTATTTAAGATAAACCACTCCGTTACATGTTAAGTAAAAATAAAAAATTCTACTATACGTCGGTCTTATTGATTATCTATTATTCGAATAAAATGTGCAGGTATTAAAATGCCCCATAAAGTATTGTGCATTTCGAAACTAATTTATTTAGTGATAAGCATGCCAATTAATTGTTTCTTGATTTCTTTCGTAAGCAACTTTTCTATAATATTGTACTTGGACTTTAACCCTTCAGTGGACTCTCAATCTCAATAGAATTGTTTTACTTAATGTTAATTTTTACCAAATTGGTAAATCGAAATCAACTTTCTTTTAAAGCATTTAAAAAATAACGAACTAATGGAGGATCACATAAATTTTCAAATAATTACGTTGACATATATTAGACAATTATTAGTTTAAACTTGCGGAGGGCCGCAGCGGCCCAACAATCCACTTAAGGGTTAAATGCAAACATCTCCATGCATTCATATTTGATATTTTTATTATTGAAGCATATATCATTGAGAGAGGCTGTACTCCGGAGAAGGTGATTTAAAATCTGGACTGTATTATATATTTATCGAAAGAATTCTTCAGACCTCTCGAATTTTATAGATTTATATACACTAATGGGCGTAAAAGTGATAGAACTTTGACGAAAAATGAAAATGCAAACAAATGTAAAATATTTTCGCGGTCAGTGCAAAAAGAGCCCTCTAATAATGTATCAATACATACATATTCCTTATCTCGATGGTATTATTCGATCTTTTTGTGCGTAAATACCTACATGACAATTAACGAAATTTTAATGTCGATATCATTTTTCCTACCTTCGGTTAACATTCAAACATAGAAAAGAACTTAACGTTTTGAGTCTCAAAAATGTCTCCATGAAAAAGTTTAGTGAAATTTATATTTAACGTTGTTGCCTGTCTTCTTGGCATTTTAATTAGTTATTTGGGCGTTAAAAGACTTCATCTGTGTACGAATTGTCGCTTTGTATGTTGTATGTATATCTGAATTATGTGAATAATTGCTTTATAAATGCAAAGTGGCGCGTACTACTCATCCTCTGTTATTCTTTCAAGTAGACATTTGCTATTCGTAGAAATCTTATGAGTAAGTTTATATCAAGAGTTTTACAGACAAATCGCCGAGACATCGTTACTGTCCGGAAAGGCAATAATGCTTTGGCAAATTATGAGGATAATCCTGCTCTAACAAATGATATAATTGCTACTATCACTCTAATTTACACGGATTTAAGCTATAAAGAACTCTTGAGAAGATGCTTGGATGATCTCACTCAAAATAATAACGAGGATTTTAAAGTTCTCATTTGAAAATATGCTCAGAAAAGCACTTCGACTGAAACTAAAATCGTTGGATGAAAGTCTTATTTAACTATGTACAATCGACTTTAGCTTTTCCTGTGTTGGGCGAAAAGCAAGAGCGACATGCGAAGTTGCCACGCTTCAACGGAAATGTACTTGAAACGAAGACGAAGATGCTACGCTATGACATAAATAATTTGTTTTAAAACTTGAGTCACGTTTTTCTTGAAACACGGTTCTTTAAACTGGACGCATTTATATTAGGTGTACGCAAAAATTTTACTCCTTATTCTAAGCGTTCAGGTATAATTACATTGAATTGATATAATCTGCTCCTTTTTTGTGTATTTGTTGAAGGTCAATGATACCCGAATGAATAAATGTTTTGTGTGTGTGTGATGGAGAGTAAAAAACAGGTTTTTGTTTTCCTTCATTTTTGTCTTTTCTTCCAGTTCGCTCAGCTCGTTTAGTCAAATTTTATATATTGCTGCATACGCGAGAACCCACTGTATATTTTATTATAAATAAAGAAAGTTCAACAGTATTTGATATTCATTCATCTGAAGCGGCGATTCCATGAATGATTGATACCAATAAAACTCTCAGGACGCAGTATCGCCGCACGTTTGTGCACGCGTGTATCACTACTTCCTAGATAACGTAAAAACGATTTTCTATAGAAAATTATTACGAACAACGAAAAATGGATCCTGTACGAGAATTTCAAATGCAAGTATTCATGAGTAATCTCGGACTAGTCAGCTATACCGGACATTCGACGAACGTAGAATTACACTATTAAGAATTACAAATTAAGTCTATGAAGCGATGTAAATTATAAAATGAAACTAACACTTATTTATTCATATCATTCTAAAGGAAACGTAACTCATACTATATGTCATGGATTTTATCAAAATGTTAGCGAATAATTCAAAATTTTCGTTTTATGAGTGTATCAAACTCGTTTGACAACAATCGTTCAAATTAATGGTAGAATTCTACCAACAATTGCTTTTTAGTATTTTTTTCATTAATATCATTCCTAAATTTCCGTAATATTATCTATGAGTCCTTGTTAGTTGTTTTGTAGAGCTGTGCACTTAACACGTGGTTTCTAGACCCATAACCTATTAAGGAATCACGTTATTACGAAATCTCACAGAATTCACACAATACACACATACATGTATTATACTGTTATCACACGACACATGTAAACTTAATTTATTAAACATTAACAGTAAAAAAGAAAAATATCTGATAATTTCTCATTGCACAAGGCGGCAATCATAAATATGTACTTATTTTACAGTCCGTCTTTAATTTTGAACCCATTTATCTTCAAAACTTGCTTCCGTGAACAATGTTACTTAATGCACGTTTATTTTAATTTCATACGAGCGTTAGAAAATTTCTGGTAAACTAGTAACTTAAAATGATTAAATGTAAGAAAGCGAGATAATAAAGTCACTTCGGGAAATTATATCTGTACGTTAATTTGCATTTTCCAAGGTGGGCGAGCAAAATGTCCGGTGACTTATGGACGATATACATATATCTCTTGTGTGTTTGATAGAATAGGAAAGGTGTGTTCTGGTACGAGCTTTTAAAACCGAGGTAAACAGTTAATGGCGACCGCTACTGTGGACAATTAAATTATTCGGCCAATAAAATTGTAGAAATACTTTTTAATCTTCGAATCAATGTAAATCTCTCTAAATCTTTTTCCTTTGATCGCATCCCTCAATCTCTCTTCTTCAATCGCCCCCTTTGCCTCTCTTTAATTTAACTAAAATGAGAATACACATATCTCATTTACTTAATATGACTCTTCTGTTTCTTTTTATCATCGAAGAGACGATTGACTGACGAGATACAATATCGAGAAAGTATAATGCCTGGTGATTTTTAAACGTACAATCGTACATTTTTCCTTATTTTTCAAATTTGAAACAAGAAAGACAGATGTATCTACATCCTGCTCAAAAGTTTGTTGCAGTTCAAGTACGGAAAAATTTTGAAATATTTATTAGTGTACACAAAATCGTCTCCATTGAGAATCTCTGCTTGAAATCGATGTCATTTTTTCGTGTCGGAATCCGAAACATGGCAGAAAGGTGGCATAACGTCATATGTATAAAATGAGGGAAAATATTGAGAAGATTAATTTGCTATACTCGTGCTATTTATGAGTAAAAAAAAATTGAAAAAAAAGACTAAAACTTTTGCACGCATCTAATACATAAGTGACAGTGAATAATTGTTAAATTCTCCCCTTAGTTTTGTCGAGAATTAAGGAGTTAAACGTAAAGATGGCGCAATTGCATGGCGGATTCTTCGAGTGCAGTGACGTTTTCGAAAATATCGTGATCCATCGACAGGAAAAAGAAGGTACAGTGGACGAAATTTCTATAAAAACACTATTATTTTTAATAAGAATTTAAATAATGTTGATAACATAATGAAAGGAATGCTTGGAAGTAATTAAGGTGTAATAGAAACCCGAAAAGTAATGTATAGATCTGGAGGAAATAGTTTATTTTTATCGTAAACAAGATATTAAAGATTAACACACGGAAATTTTTTTCATACTATTAATTAGTTTATGTAATGTTGTTTTTTGAATTTTATTCAATTCGTATCTTATTGCACTCTTTAGCTCTTTAATGTTATTGCATTGCTTCCCATTTTTATATACTGCACGTGATAAAATTCCCCACAAGTTCTCCATTGGATTTAGGTCCGGAGAACGAGAGATCTACTTCATAAGTGGCAAATCTTTTTGTCTAAATCACACTCGTGTCTTCTTCGCGCTGTATACCGCGGCGTTGTCTTGTTGAAAGATAACATTATTTTCATGATGCTTTTCAATAAATAAAATTAAAATATCATCCAAAAGATCAATGTACTTTTCTGCGTTCAATCTTGTCGAAATTTTACAAATTGGTGTTTTCGAATTCTAACTAAATGCTGCCCAAACCATAAAACTTCCACCGCTAAAATTTCTCACTCATGCTTACGGTTTTATTTTTTCGTAAGTCGTGCCAATAATATTTGTATCCATCCGGGCCGTCAAGATTAAACTTTCTTTCTTCCGAAAATATTACATTCTTCCATTCTTCGTCCCAGATCATATGGTTTTCTACAAATTCTAATCTTGCAGCTTTGTACTCTTGAGTAAGCAGTGGCTTAGTTACCATTTATGTCCATTTAAACCGTGTATCATTATGCAATATTTGCTATACACGTCGCGTAGTTACAGGTAGATCTAGATCTCTCTTTACTTTAGCGGTAGTTGTATTATTATTTATTATTTCTTTAAAAATTCGAGAATGGTCACTCCTGATTAATTTTCTATTGCCTCCACTATAGTAGTTTTTGCCATATTTAATACCTAACTTTAAGTAATTATGTACACAAGTACTAGATTTATTGATTTTTTTTGCAATTTCTCGAATAGAAAATCGTGTATCGTGATATACATCTATTTTTGCTTCCTCGTACGAAGACAAAACTTTTCCTAGCGGCATTTTAATACACCACAGAATTATTTAATGTTCTCATATGAATATTGCATTTCAGTGTCAATACTTACTCTTAATAAGATGAGATCGAGGTTACTTCCATATATGATGAAGTAAAACTACTTGCTGTTCTTATACAAATTTCGTCATTGCCTCTATCAGCATATTATTATTTCTGTTTACCAAGCGTTGAACACGTAAGTTTGTTTAGATTTATTATACCCAAATAACGATGCGGTGGTTGGCGAAAGATGTCCTCATACCAGTACCAGATATTTATAAAATAAAGGAATATTTCGTAGAAAATCATAGTGTTCTTATAGAAATTTCGGCCACTGTAGGAAGTCGGAGACGCAAAGGAGTTTCGCAAGCGCAAAAGAAATATTTGCTCGACATGGAAAAGAGCGAGTCGGTCTCGGCGTGACGTGTTTCTCGCGGCGCGCGAGGAGGATGGCGAGGAAAGCTGAAATCACGCTGGCATAAGCGAGACGGGACAGAGAAAAGGAGAAAGAGTTGGAGCTATAGACTCGGGGTAGGGAGAGACCGTGTCCCGAGCTACCACGCGGCGCGGCGTCTACGGGCCCTTTGATCTTCGCCGCTCTTCGCTTCTGCCTCGCTCTATCGACACTTCATACTTCTACGGCTGATCGCAGCCATAAAACATTATACCGGGGCTCCGCAGAGAGTCGAGCCGCGAGACCTTTCTCCGATGGTGCCCCATTGTGTCCGGGCGGTGCACAGCCTCGGTGCATCGCGATGCACCACTTTTTTTTTTCTTCTTCTCTCGCTCCCCCACGGAAGCGTAATAACGAAACGTAGCGAAATAATGAAAACGAACCTCTCCACCGAAACTCTGGCTTCACCTTGTGTTTTTCGGAGAGGTGGCTGAATGTTTCAGGGATTCAACTTCCGATGGATGCTTTCGTGCATTACGCGGAGTGCTATCAAGTCATCCCATAAGTAATGCGAGTACAGTGAGTCTTCGAGTTACGTGGTCTCCGATTACCGCGATTCGCAGATACACGCGGTCCTGCCCCCCCCCTTCGCGTATCTTTTATGTCTGCGTGTTTCTTCACATATCAGACATATTTCCCGGTCAAATTAATTGGAAAGTACGCGATTTTTATGTATCGTTGCGTCCCTATAAAGATTAACTCCTCGGATAAATCTTGATGTTTAAATTTTAGAGTTTCGACATCTACTACATGGTTTTCAGGTGATAAAATTTGATTCGTAAACATAAAAATACACTGTTAAGTGTCGATAACTAACGAAGCATCGTGGATTG
Organism: Colletes gigas; assembly: GCF_013123115.1. Classification (NCBI taxonomy): domain Eukaryota; kingdom Metazoa; phylum Arthropoda; class Insecta; order Hymenoptera; family Colletidae; genus Colletes; species Colletes gigas. Next base: position 11,080,569 of record NW_025106631.1, on the reverse strand, counting down.
GTATTAAGGCTTTAATAATTGTTTTAAACTATTGTATAAAAGTTCTGGTCGAAACTATTATGAAAAATATAAAAGTTGACCTATGTAGGTTTAAGTTAAAGTTCTTGCAATAACTCTGATATAGGTTTTATAATCGTTATTTTTAAAGCTCTATATAGGTTCTAAAACGGTTCTGAATCTATATAATATAGATATGTCATAAATATCTTAAAAAGATAAATGAGACCTTCAAATATTTACATGATATAGATTCGAAACCGTTTCAAAACCTATATAGAACCTAATAAAAATAAAAAACGGTTATAGAGCCAATATGAGAGCTGACTTTAACTTAAATTAATATAGAAATTTATCTAAAATGAACACATCGACGAAATTATTAAAACTTATGTTAATGCTACAGCATTTTGGATCATGCATTTTTTAACAATAACAAATAAGGTCATAGCTTTTGAAATAAGTTTTAATAATTACTTCGATTTTTTTATTTCGAGTAATTCTCTAGAGAGTTGTGATAATGCTTGTCAGGTGATCTTATTTTTGTAAGCGCCCATGGAATACTGCTTATTGACGATAATAACTGAAAAAATTCAATTTAAAAATTTGTATATTTTCTTCATTTGTAGCTGAATGAAGCTTAACAATAATTTTCACCATATCTCGTACAATTTTCTTTTGAAAAATTCGTGAAGTTCACATAGTTTTTAAATGTTGATGGCGTTACAAAAGTAAGTGCTATAATAAATTTAAGGTTGTACAGTTTCCGATTGTCTAAAAACAGATTTTCTGTAGGAACCATTGGTATTAACCTGACAGTTAATGAGTTAATTTCAACAAAATGTATTCTTAAATAAAATTCCTTTTGTCTCCATCGCCAAAAAATGTTAATTCCGAATATTTCAAAGACACCTAGAATAGATCAAACCATTTTGGCTGTATCTGCCCAATATCTATCAGTGTAATTATAATAACTCCAAAATGAAAGCATAGGAAACTAGAAAATTCAGCACTTAAGTTTTGAATTATGAAAGATGAAATGATAGCTTAATATTGTTTATTAAGATATACTTTCATATAGCTAATCAATGAAAAAATTATGTTATTTCATAAATAGTAGATACAGTTTTTTACAATACAATGGTACAGAAAGTAACTGTTAATATACTTTCAAAGGATACTGATCTCAGGACCTGTATGAAATATACATATTTGTCTCCACGTGTATACAGGATGTCCCACGCAACTGGAACAGGCCATACCTCCTAAACGGTTGGGAATAAAAAAAATTTGTTATAAGTCAAAGTTAAATGGTATCAGACGATACGTAATATGCAACTAAGTTTATGCACTTTTATGCATTGGTGCATTAGAAAAATGCAACTGCACGTTTTTTTAAAATGGAAACCTACATTTTTTACTGCACCAGTCGATGTAGATTCTTATGTTCTACATAAAAGTACTAACATACTTATACCCTAAACTTTTTCATTAGGGAGTTATCGAAAAGTTCTCTGAATTATTTCGATCTCTCAGCAAGCGTTCCGGAGTACTTACGTTACAAGTGTTCGAACGGTCCTCCAATGCAGTCCAAGCATCTTTCCATCCGTTTTTTGATGTTGCGCATTGCGTTCCTGATGTCTCTTTCCGTAATTTTGGATATTTCTTGTTGAAAGTACCTCATGTTTTGCAGTACACTTAGAGGAATCTCTGTATCGTAGAAGAGGACTGGTAGGTCGGATTCCAGAAAGTTTAGGTACCTTTGACCAGTCAATGTTCCGTTAAAGAAATGTGAACTGATAATTCATTTGTCAAAAATTTCACACCAAACATTTACACTGTACCGTAATTGATTTTTAGTGTTCCTTCTGAGTTCATTGTGTCGATTAAACATCCCATTGTTTGTAAATGCCGCCTCGTCTGTTCACAGAATTTAAAATACAAAATTTTAGTTTTCCTGAATACGCCATAAGAAATATCGACAACATTTCATTCTTTGGATTTCATCTCCAGGCCACAATGTTTGCCCAACGGAAAACCGATAAGGATAAAAGTTCTGTGTTCTTAGAATGCGTTGAACTGAGAATTTTGTAATTCCACATTCTCTAGCCAGATTTCTCACATACGCATGTGGATTTAATTCGACGTTCGCCGGCACTACTATCACACTACCTTCATTTTTAACAACTGGTTTGGGCACGTCGCGTTTTGGTTTGTGGAAAGATCCGTATTGACGTAAATTGGACTCCAGTTTGTAAAAAAAATGAACGCGATAAAATTAGTTGTGTATTACGCATCGTCTGATACCATTTAACTTTGACTTATAACATATTTTTCTATTCCCAACCATTTAGGAGGTATAGCCTGTTCCAATTGCGTGGGACACCCTGTATATCTCTACTTTCAAACTGGATATAAGAAAAATATTATCCTAATGTTTAAGATACTGAATATACTTAAGCTTCTATCTTACTTTTCTGTAAATTCGTAAAAAATCATTTTTGTTTTTGCATTTAGATCATTATTAAACAATTACATATGTTACACCTGCTACTTCTTTTTATTCAATATACCAGCAGTACTTAAAACTACGTTTCTAGTTTTAAACACTGATTGCACTTCGAAAACGGTAATTTTCTTTTTAAACAGAGGTTCTTCTCCGTTAAGAGTCAGCTTCCTCGAAATATGAAATTGTTGCTTCAGAGTTTTCACTGTGCAACTTTTACCTGTAGAAATAGCGTTGAATTTATGGGCTATTAATATCCGTAATGCCGCAGTTACATAGACACAGACGTATCTATTAATAGGACCAGCAAAATACTAGCGTGCACTGCAGTTAACGCACCCACCATGCTCAAGAATGATAAAGTTAGCTGTCGCTCGCACTCTATCATGTTGTTAAGACCGAAGGTGCGACATTTCTGTGGCTGGTTTGAACGCTGCTCTAAAATAACTAGAACCGAAGTGAAAAAATTGTTACTGCTTTTATTTCGGGTTGCAGATTTCATTTTACCGTTGACAGACAGCCGCGTGATTTATATTCTTCATTACCATTAAAGGTCAGAGTTGGGCAATCTTCTTATCTGAATTGAAATGTCGAATAACGAATACGAAATAGTAAATTACAAACTGAATTATACAGTGTCATTATATTTTACATTGTACGTATAAAATTTTATCTTAATGAGTAATCAATGGTATCGACTTTAATAATAGATCGCTGTATCGTTGTGTTTTAAATTTCAGACATCTTCAGAACAGGCTTTAGAGAAAAATTTTTGTCGAAGGGAGACGAATTCAGGCAGAATTTTATTTCACGATATCAAAACCAGATAGATGCCCTGTATTATGCAATAAAAATCACCGATGGGTCTTATACAGCGAAACTAAATTATAATTGTAATGAATTTAGATATCCGACAATCTTAGATTCGTAGAATTTATTTTTTAAATTTTAATCAGCCTTTCGAGATTTTGTTTGACTGTGCTATAGCTCAAGTAATGTTGGATTCGAAAGAAACTTGAAACGAGTACAGATTTCGTTCTTCTTGTTTGATGCAATCGATAACGTTTCTGATGAAAATGTATTGACCTTGAAGACAGGAGTTTTGAAAGTGGTTCCGTACGTTCGATATTTTTTAAATGTGTAAATTAAAAATGTCGATTCAAGGCTTTGTCCAATATTTTACGACGTGGCACATTCATGGTCTGCGACCTCGAGGAACACGCTAGGTCAGGTCATTAAGAGGCCACGAGGACTTTTGTTTTATAGAGGGCTACGGTTTAAAGGAGATGGTATCCTTCGAGCGGGGACGGTCTCGCCGAATTCAAACGGCCGTCTGAAAAGGTCCTTCTTTCCCGAGAAGCAGCCCGATCATGTTACACCGGTCTTTCGGACCTGTGCGATGGTAATTATCCATCCTCTTGACTATGGAGACACTTTGGATCGTGTTACACTTGTTGGTTTATGCAATTAGTGAACATCATTTTTTATGGCTACGGAATAAATTATTCCTTTTCTTTTCTTCTGCTTCATACGAGAATCTAAGCTTGACAATTCACACTAATCTTGGTCTCTCTACGCGATAGTCAGAAATAATTAGTTTGATTCGCTCGACGATGTCAACATGCATAATCGATCCTATAGATCATTGTCTTCTTCCGAAGAAAATGACATAAATAAAAAACGTTGATCGAGAGATACGAAATTAATAATACAATTTTAATTTACAATGGGTGACAGTGTAAGGTGTCTCCATCCATTGTAGTAATGCAATTGTTTCATTGATTTAACCTATAATATCGTTCATAATTTCTTCGCCACATATACTACTAAAAGAATTAAAATTATAATCTTGGCTATCTTCAGGAAGAATATCTTTCCATCGAGAGATCTAAGGATCTTCTCTATAAGGTACAGTTCTTTTGGCAATAATTTATTCTAATTTTCTTTCATTGGCGAAGACTGCTTAAAAGTGTCGTTCGGTACAATACTTGACCAGTAAAGACTTACGACCTTCTGCCTTTCTCTGGAATTCCATTTCAGAATTAAAACGGTACAATTCGTGCGCCGTCAATGATATCAGCAACCCCGCCTTCTGGTTGATTAATCGATATTTTTCAAAACTCCCTAGGGATCCAAACTCATATTTCCCGGTCGTCTCATGGGACTCGAGGGGCACGAATCATACTCTTACGGATACGATCCGTTAATGACCGAATTAATTTTTCCACGTGACAAGTCGTATACGCCAGAAGACCAGACGGAGTGTTATTAATTAACTTGATAGACCATAAATAAAACTCGACCTGCCCCCGCCCCCTTCTCTCTGGAGACGAATATAAATAAATAAATGTCTCCGCACGACGCGTTATGTTAATTGGGGCGTTGTCTCTCAGCATTTGCACGCACCTATTCTCATTAGCCTTTTATTATCGAACGACTGGTTACATTTATTAACCAGCAACGTTAGCGTTTCACTTCCGGTTTCAGCGTGTTACGTAAAATCGTTCTAAACCTACTTCCAATGACACGAAGAATCGTCATTAGAAGCTCTGGATTCTTGTATAGTCAAAAGAGCAGCATGTGACGTGTTTGGCTTCGATTTTATTCACGTTTTCTAGGTAGATGGAAAATTAAAGAACATTTAGTCCCTACTCGGTCGTTGGATCAGTTGCTATGTAGTTCTCGAAATATTAAACAATAATCAGAAGTAATAGGATATTAAAGAAGCAAAGTAAAGTTTCTTTAGATATAAAGATGGTGAATACTGTGCAGAACTGGAAAGATGATTAGCAGGTCCGTACACTTCACACAATTCTCACCTTCGACGATCCTTTAGTTACCACCATTCTTTTATAAGAAGAGGGCAAGGTCTTCGGGTCACCGATTTTATTGAAACTTTGCACGTTTGTAAATTTAGGCATTCTATTCACGAATATATCGCTTTATGGGGACAGATACTCGATGGTTATTGAGATATTTGTGATTGTAGTATTATTATTTGTTGAAATATAATTGTAACTTTTCATACGTAATATTTACTAATTAGATAGGTGTACACTGTGTTCAGTAAGAACTGTCAGAAAATACAAACAAACGCCTACATGATGAAACAGTTTGAACGTATACATATACATGTAGTCACAGTTCACAAATAAAGACAAGTATAGTGCGTTACCATCAACGCTACGACACATTTGTTAAATGGTGAAGCTAAAATTATATTTCAACAAATAATAAAGCTTCAATTGCAAATATTTCAGTAATCATTGAGTATTTTCCCCCATAATGCTATATGTATATTCGTGAACAGAATGATATGATCTATACAAGGGGATCGGGCGTTATCATAAAAGAATATATATGCTGTGTTTATTTATGAGAACAGGCGCAAAATCGCCAGTTAGAAGTTTTTGGAACCAACGAATTCTTCATTAACTTTTTTTAAAAATCTTCTTAAAAAGCTGTGTTAATATTCCTTAAATTTCCCGATTCTTTGTGACCTAATTTGAATTCATACAATTGATTGGATCTTGACTTTTATCCATGTCTTGCTTTATTTCGCTTTCTATCATTTTGTTTCACAACAATTGACAACCTATTAAACTTGTTCAATTCAACTAACTTCAAGTTTTAAATTCATATACAGGGTGTTCGACCACCCCTGGAAAAAATTATAATGGGAGGTTCTAGACGCCAAAATAAGACGAAAATCAAGAATACTAATTTGTTGATGGAGGCTTCGTTAAAACGTTATTAACGTTTACAGATCCGCCCGTACTGAATTTTTTTTCTCGAAAATGCGCAGGATTTCGGGGGTATGATTATTCACAAAAAATGATTGTAATTAATCCCCGCAACCGAAAATAGTTTTTCCAGAAAGATTTAAAATTTTTTTTTCGTCGAAAAATTTGGGCACCTACATACGTCGATATTTCTTAAAAATTCGTTTTTCATTTTTAATACATTTGGTTGGCGCTGTATACAAAAATTGTTTAACACTTTTTTGTAGGTATCCATGAGCTCTACTTCCCTACTAAATTTCAGTGAGATACGTTCATTATTGTAGGAGTTATGTCTGTTTGAAAATTGGACCATTTTTATGGGGTTTTTCTCATTTTGTGGAGTCAAAGAATAACTTTTCGAATATTTTTGGAATTTCCACATATTCTTCATCAAAATACGCGTTGTTTGTATTTTGAAACATTAAAATCGTTCAATCCGTTCAGGAGTCATGATGTTTCAAAGATTCAGGTGAAATTTCGGGGAACCATTTTAGGCCTGAGATTATATTTTCGGTAAGGAATTTTTCTCTCGAAAGTGGGTAGGATTTTGGGGGTATATGTATTCACCAAAAATGATTATAATTGACCCCCATACCCAAAAATAATTTTTTCAGAGTGATTTGAAATTTTTTAATTTAATTTTTTAATAACTTTTTAACGAAGCCTCAGTCAAGAAAGTGATATTCGTCTTATTTTGGCCTCTAGAATTTCCCATTAAAATTTTTCCCAGGGGTGGCCGAACACCCTGTATAATAGGATCTAATGAGATCTTTTAATCACTAAATAATGACAGAAGTTCAAGAAGCATTGAATCAGACATTTCATATGCAACAACCTAATATAACAAAATGTATCGCAAGAAATCCTAAACAAGCAAACTAGTAAGAGAATTAATACTAAACTGGCATCATGAAGACAAATCGTATAGTGAAATTGCATAATTCGTAAACAAAAACATATCTACTGTTCATTATATTTATTTATTGATTTACGGGTAAAAGAACCCATTGATTTACGAAAATTTTAGTTCCTTGTGCGTGAATTACAAAATTACAAAAATTTATTTATCTGACCTCGAGATTTCTCAAAAGATGTGTTATCTAATGATGTGTAATTTAAAAGAAAGTGTTATTTAAAAAGTCAATAGATGCAGAATATTTATTAGCGGTAGGGCTAATGCGAACAATAGTACATATTTGAATTAAAAAAATGGGATACGTAGTCAAATTATACTGTAAAGAAATTGAATACATAAAGTAACATTATTAACAAGCCACGTTCTGGACGTCTAAAAAAGCTAATCGAAAGAAAAGGATTGGCAATTACATTAAAAATCAAAGATTCTTTTACTTCTGGATCAGAATTGGCATCGATGGTGGCTACTCAGTTCCAGAAAAAAGTGCATCCAAAATTGTGTCATCGATTATTAAGAAATAATGGTGCACATGCAAGAGTTCCAATGAAAAAGCCATTCATTAACAGGTTTGATAAAACTGTTGATATTATATTAGGTATTGAGAGAAAGTCTCGACATAATTTTTTACTATTTGTTATTTTGTGTATTTTTCGAGAATCTGTCTGTCTTAGATGTGTTTGATGCTATATAGCCGTGGTTCGCCCGTGTTTGGTTGTGTCAGGATGTAGGTGGTGCATGACATGGTTCGTAATTGAGTTATAGAAAAAGATATTTTCTAAGCTATCACTACATCATGTAGAATACCGGGATGTAGTGAGTGTGATAACAGTGATGCAATGAAATGTGTTTGGTGCGATAAAGATAATGATAATAACGCAGATATCACGCCATATAAATTTTGCACATGCTAAAGAAAATGAGTCAAAGCATTCGAGGTTTGAATATATTAGGTTATTTATGTTAAGTTATATCATTTAGATATGAGTTTTTTAAACACTGCAAAAATGATCAATTTCTCATTTCTTCTTAAACAAATAAAGTTTTAAAAAATAGGGATCATTCTATTGTATCCCCATTAATTCGAATATGGGAATTTCTAGTGTTTAAAAATTTTACAGGGAAATTTAAAACACAGTGCATCAAAATTATATTTATCAAATAATTATTGGTTTTAATCGATCAATGACCCGAAGCAAAATAGTCAAATAATGAATACACTAATGATTCTTAAAATGAACAACGTTTCGGGGTTGGCGTGTTCATCTTTCGTACAGCGAAGGCGAAATTCGATACCAGCATTTCTACACAGCGATATCGTTGAGGCTTAGAGTTACCTATATCTTTTGTCGACGGCCGTAGTCGACAACCGAAGAAAAGGACAGCGAGTCAAAACGAATGACAAAAAAGTATTGCTTTTTATAGAAATACAAATTTTTTAATTATCGTCTTTCACGCTTCACTGGCTCCAAGGGGGATCCCACCCGTTGGGAGTGGTACAAATGTTCAACTTGCGAATCACGTGTTCATTTTAAGAATCATTACTGTATTGCATAATGTGCCACGCACATTGCCACATCTACCCAAATATAAAAGACTTATTGTGTCGTTTATTTATCAGCACGGACCAAATAAGGTCGACTTACCTCTAATTGGTTTATTAATCGTTGAAAGAACGATTAGACGCCAGAGATGTAAAGCATTGTGGTGAATTTCCTTGACTGGCGAAGCACAAAGGAATTCGGCGATGGCAGCAAAAGTGGCAAGTAACGACTCGCGTCAAAAACGCGACAGATCGTCGTGCATCAACCGCGGCCGTAACAGGCGCCTCGCGACGCGCTCGTTACCGAGTCGGCCTTGTTCTGATCCACGTTGCATTTAGTCAGGACCACCCTGTATCCGCGAGACGCATCTGCCCACGTACGCGGACCGCTCCCGACGAGATTATTTATACAGCCATTGTCCCCGAATCTGGCGCCGATAACTCAGTCTAATTATGCGCGGTGCAAGATGAATCTCGAGAAAGAATACAATGGAAAACCAAGCCATCAGACGATTCGAAAATGGAACACTTTTCTGGCCACGAACCGCCTATCTTCGATCAACTATGACTTTTCTCGGACACTGAAGGTGTTCTCTATATATCTTAATATTGAGTTCTGATTATTATTTAACACGTTGACTGTCAGATCAAAACCGTACACTTTTCTGCAATATCAAAACTTCAATTTTAAACAATTGCAAATTAGACAACTGCCTTAGTACATACCTATTTTTGTAATCTCGTTAAAATTCATGAGTCTTATTCAAATTTATTTCTTTTAATATCTTGACTTCAGTATTACTTCTTTTAATTCTTTAGTGAAAAGTCTTGTCACACAGATATGTGTTAATTGGCGATTGTTTAGAATCGTGATTAATATCGTCGACAAAATAAAATAATTTTATTTGAAAATAAAACACTTTTTCAATCTGCCTATTTAGAAATATGTGTGTACATATATTTTGCGAATATTCCATATTGTACGATTGATAAATAGTCTTCATTATCATGAAATAATCTTAACAAAATACAATCTAGCTAGGCCTCAATCTGCTGCAGGACTCTAAATTTATAGTCTTTCACCTTGCATTCATCTAACTGTTTAATAGGCAATAGAGACGGATAAATTTTATCCACGAATTACGAATAAAAATATTAGATAAATTTAAATATTTCTTTCCGTTTAGCTTTCATTCCTAAATTAAAACCCCTTAAAATTATACTCCTTATTTGTGAAGAAAATATACTCAACCCCAATGGGCACTCTAGTGTCTATTAAGTGGATCAAAAACTCGCAAGAATCAACTATTTGTCGTGAATTGAATCGGTATCCGATCGGACGACTCGCTGCATCGAAACTTGAAATTGATCGAGAAAGACCAGACTGCTGCGTCGAAACATAATGGATCATTTTCGCGGCTGTCGAAAGCCATTAAACGGTTCATCATGAATTTCACAGGCCGTTCAGGCAATCTGTAATAATATCGTCGATCGACCAGCACACGTAACGACGATCGGCCGTATCTGGACCGTGCCCGATTCGTAATAAACTGCGATCAACGTCTGTGTACGTTGCGGATGTGTCCGATTACAATAGCCGGTTTTAGTACCGCGAATGCACGTTCGAGCAGTCTCTGAAAGCTGTTCGATGATCATTAAGTCGCGTTGGTTATTCGCTTCAGTTCTTTAGAAATTGATATCATCGATTATTCCACGATTTTTTCGAAGAAGATGCATTATATTGAAACCTATTCTGCAAATATAATGATCGACTGTGACCCAGTGATCGACGCTTCCCGTACTTTAAGTTACGTATCATGCTCCGGGGCTAGTTTCACTGCTCCAACATTCAACTGCGTTTCACACTCGTGATATTTGTCGGGCCGACAAATCCTAATTTGTAACTTGGAAGTTTAAACGAGAAACGTATTGTATACATATAGTAAATTGGTATGAGAAAGTAGATTTTTGAAGACCAATGTGACAAAATCAGAAATTGAGATCCTTGAGATACTCTAGATACTTAAAAAAGATACTTAATTTAGGTAATAGAATAGTGTTAAATACATAATTAAAAGCTTCGCGAAAGTAATTGTAGATAGAGAAGTATTCTTCGTTAGAACTAGATAACAGTGAGTAGCGACACCTTGATAAATTCGCAGTAGCGAAGCAGTTTTGAATAGAAGAAGGTACCACAATGATAATTTACAGAGACGACAGTAAATGTTAAAATCGCGGCTGAGAATCAATTGCAAATTACAAGAACTGTCAGCTGATGACTGTTTGCTTTCGCGGAACAGTTTACGATTCTTCAATTTTCGATGATCGTTTGATGAAATATGTAACAACCTCGGGTCAGGAGATCAGAATCATTGGCTGAGGGTCAGTGACCACATTATGCGTTGGCTCGCTGATCGCGTTAGATTAGAATCGTTTATCGTCCATCAATGAGAGGAAGTTCTCTCTACGATCGACGGGACAGAATTCAGTTAGAAATTGTTCTGGAGTTCAGCAAACGTCAGAAATGTAAATGTCTGTTGTTGAAACACCCGTATTGAGAGCAAAGATACTGATTTGCGTATAAGATTTGATTTTTTATTCGATTCCACGTTTTCGAATCGTCTCCAAGAAATAATAAGAAATTTTGTGAGTAAACAGAAAAAGTTGTGGCAGGAACAGTTACCTAAAAAAGGAAGAAGACTGAGAGTAAAAGCATTTCCATATAATATTTAATTTCTTATTTGGTTCAATGTGTTGGATTTCGGTGCAGATCATCTTCAGTAGATAACACAAGTATAAACTAACAAGAAAGGTTATAAATAACTAAAAAATGTAAGAGGAACAGTTAACAAAAAAAGGAATAATTAAAATCTTAAAATAGTAATAATAATTGCAATGTAAAACTGTTACTTTATGAGATGAGCCAAATTGTACTTAAATCATAGACGACGAAAACGAGTGACGTATAATAGTATTATGTTATATATTGTAACATATTTAGCATTGTGAATATTACTGTGATATATTTCATTCTAAAATTCTAAAAACTTAATTTTTATTTGAAATTTATATCTAGGTAAATTTTTTGTCCATTTTTAATCGTGGACTTCAGAATTAAAATTATTCAGTTTGTCGTAATACAATTGAAAATGGGATGACTCTCAATTTTATGGAAGCTTGAGCAGGATCGGAAGCCTCGATATTTGTAATTACGGCTTAAGAAGGGAATCTGTTACTGAACTGCAAACACATGATGTTGAAATGTATTTCTTAGAAACTTGAAATGAAATACAATTTTCTTATGAACATAATTATCTGGAATTAAGAAGTATGTACGTGCAATTCGAAGAAAAGAAGAGGCGAACAAATGTTTCAGGAACATGTATCGCGATATTGGTTCGCAACTCACATTAAGATGCAGCTCTAATAATCAACAACCTTTCATTCTCCCTAAATATCACACTCAGCTGCTTTCGTTAATGATCCAGTAATTATATACGGAAATTTAATGAAGAATGCCTAATTGACTCTTAATTCCATTTTGCCGAGCGTATTAAATAACATCGTGTTCACGAGCATTGGATTTCCGGTAGAAATGCAAGGGAAACCTGGCAAGTTAACTATGTAATTCGTTTGCTGTTTTTGCTACAAACATTTTGTTCAAGATGTTATCATGTTGCATATTCCTTCATGATCTCTTTAGATCGCGGGAAACGATATTGCATTCAAAGTAGAAAGGAACAGAATGCGAAACAATGAAGAACGCTTTACGAAATTCTGGTATTAATGAATTGTTGTAGGTGTTACAAGATATTGTTTCCTTGCTCGTTATTTATAAGAACATGAGATTCTTACTCTTTTCTAAACTACGAATGTATGTATGTTTGAATCGAATACGATTACAGAAATGTCCTTAAGTTAGTTTGTAAAAAGATAATTAGGAGCTTTTAAAATAGTATTAACTAGTAGGAGGTGTCAAAGAAAATATTAAATCAAGGCACATTGTGAATAAGTTAAAGAACCGATCGTATTAATACATGGATTATCAGGGTTTAGCTTGTATAGAAGCGTATGATTCGTGTGTCGTAATAATATTTTTTGGGGCAAACATTGCTTTGTATAAAGAAAAGTAAACGTTTAATTAATACTAACCCACGAAAACTACTAATTTTACGTCGATGTCGCTTATCATTTTTATTTACATTAGTTGTTATCTGTACACGTGCATGAAGTAACAGCTGCTATATTCTGTATACTTCTGATAAAGTGAAGGTGGTCAAATACTTATGAATAGTAAATATTCAAAAACGTAATATTTTGTTCCGTATCACATTATCGCAAATATATCATTTTTGTATTAATACCAGTGTTTCGTAAGTACTTAATTTAGCCAGTAACATTTTCAAAGATCATCCTCTATATTCGAATAGTAAAAAACTGTAATAATAATAAGTAAAACGTAATTATAAATTAATAAAATAAAGTTTGACGAAAACTTTTTGCTTGTAAATTTTAGACGTTCGGAAGTTCTGTCTCGCTTTAAGGGTAGCAGTTCTGTAAAAAAATTGTAAACCGGTGTCCTAAAATAAATTTCCAGGTGGTCCACGTAGTTCGCATTAATTCAAGGGAAAGAGTATCATCGAAAGTGAGGCCTGTCGAAAAACTGGTTATTTCAAAAGTACAAACGCTGACAGGAGGCGTATGCAGCTTAATTCTATCAAGCGAGCTGGGCCAACGCGCCGGAAGCAGGTTTTATGGGAGCGCACATGTTAACCGAGACAGATCAACATTAATTTCAATAGCACGCGCTCGGTAATGATAACAAACAATTAAGCGAAGTCAAGTCGGCCGCGGTATGAGATCATCAATGGTGTGAGGGTGTCGGAATTAAATGACACGTAGATGGTGTGTGATGCCATTACACTCGTTAACGCTCCTCCGCTAACGTAACTAATAGATTATGAATTCTATGAATTAATAGCATCGTCACCGAAACGGTTCTCATTTCTTCCGTTGCTACAAACTGCATAGATATTCACAGATATTTGTGTTGAGGTTTTTATTGCACAGTGTATTGTTTCAATTATATATGTTTTATTTATAACAAGTAATGAAAAAAACAATTAGCGGTACGACACGTGTTACATTACATTACAGATTGATCTATAATCAATAAGTAATCCAGCAGGTGGCGATCGATTACCTGCTCTACTTTATCGACATAAGTGAGATTTACGATTATGTTTTGTCTTGTTACTCCTGACAATTAGGATATACAAAAAAATATATAAAATACACGTATATGTGTACAATGTTTACCTATAGGCGGGCAAATTTTTATATCATCGCTATACATATCAACAAAATCGAATGGGGTGTTTTTTACTTTGCGACCTGCAAAGAACCTTTTCTCTGTCGTCTATAATATATGAAAAAATTAATTCAAAACAGGGTTTGAAAAGGTTCAGAAAATAACTGTTTCAAATTGTTGTACAGAAGTTATGATCGAAACTGTTATGAAGAACCTAAAAGTCAAACTACCTATTGTGTTTACATGAAAAGAAGGCTAGGCTGTGTTCATATCCCCACTCTAGTAGTACTACGTTCCCTACTACTGCACGCATTGACCATTATTGGCCGAAGACGATGACGTGGCTATTGCGTGTAGTAGTAGAGAACATAGTAGACAAGTACTAGAGTGGGTATGTCAACATAGCCTAGCCTTCTTTCCACGTAAGCACAGTATAATATCGGGTTAAATTAAAGTACTTGTATCAACTATCATATATGTTCTATAACCGTTATTTTTAGGTTTTACGTATATAGGTCCTGAAACGGTTTCGAATCTATATAATGTAAATGTATGTCGTAAATATCTTGATAAGATAATCAACATCTGATCTGACCGTTAGAAACAGCAAATATTTACATTATATAAATTTGAAATCGTTTCAAAACTAGAATAGAACCTATATGAGAGTCGATGCAAGAATTATAATTTAAACCAATATAGTCCGCAATTTATGTTCTTTACAACAGTTACTCAGAATAAAAGTTTTTCATAACTGTTTCAAGATCCTAAACCTGTATTATAATTTCGTCTAATTTTCTCAAGCAAAATCACCACCTAAAAATTTGCTCACCCTGTATATGTACTTTGGTTATGTCATAGATAGTGGAGGCGATTCTGCGGTAGCTGTTTTACAACCTGATCTTTAGTAATCATCCGTAAAGGTTTTTCACTTTTGTCAGGAGTAACAAGACAAAACATAATCGTAAATCTCACTTGTGTCGATATAGTAGAGCAGGTAATCGATATCCACCTACTGAATCACTTATTGATTATAGATCAATCTGTAATGTAATGTAACACGTGTCGTACCGCTAATTGTTTTTTTCATTACTTGTTATAAATAAAACATATGTATATAATTAAAATAATACATTGTGCAGTAATAACCTCAACAACTTTAAATCGACATTTTTTAGAGGATCAAGCTCGCGAACAAATCTTCGAAGCGCGTGTCGAAGAACGCGTCGAGGCAAGTTTCAACCATATCGTTATTGCCTTCCTGAGAGATAGGGATAAGTATAATCGCGGCAAATGCAAAATAATGGCACGGGTTCGTTCCGTGGTGAATGCAAAGCGCGCAACGTCTCAATCTCGTGGCTAAAAAAATTTGCATCGTCCGCGCTGCATGGGACATCTGCGTGACGAGCATAATTACATTCCGCTTCCAAATTAATGCAATTACAGATAGCGCGATATCGCGCACAGCTGTTCTACGGTTGAACGTCAATCAGATATTGAGAACCGCCCGAGGACGGTGTAAAATAAAACACCACGATGGATCAATTAGTGAATGACTGCCGCGACAATATCCTGTCTGGAGCGTTGGCCGACTCTGCTCGGTGCAGCGGCAGTAGATCTCCCGGGCAATGATGTCATCGTGACATCATAACGTCATTCCGATACCCTTCGTACTTGTTGCACAGAGCTGATCTTAAACATTCATAACGAACACCGAATAGATAAGCACACGTGCTTCGTGGGTGGCGTAATCTTTTCATTTGCACAGCACAGCATCTTGCAAAAACTACTTGAGATGCCCATGAAACTGTCTTGTAAATTTTGTTTACTTATATTTTATTTACACTAATTTACAGTAGTGAACAAAAATATAAGACACTTTCTAGATTTTCTATATTTAAGAGAAAAAAATGTGGATTTTATATATTCCACGTGGTACGTGCATTTACAGAATGAGAGTACATACATAGTCTTGAATTAAAAAAAATGTATAGATGAGCTGACTTTAGCTGAAATTATAAGACGTTTGATCTATTTTCTATTCTTACAATTTCTGTCGGTAGCTATTCGACTGCGAGTCAACATAAAAGTAAAAACTGAAATTTACTTATAATATTATTCCATTTATTTAAAAAAAAAATGAAGTAATAGGTCGTGAAGAAATGTTATAGCATTGACAAAATTGTGTGATTATTAAATAGAAGTTGTTATGATGTATGTAGTAATGTTCTAAAAAGTCAAAAAGTTATGGAAAAACTAAAAAATGCAGGATGAATTGTCGAAAAAACGTAAGTGCAAATAAGTTTAAGAAACGTACGATAAGAAATTTAATTTAGTTGGCCCTGATTAATAGAATTACTATTTTCATGATTTGAAGAAAGTAGAACTGCGTCTAAGCCGCCATTAAATGGACAATGGTAATATCATCGTATGTATCTATATTGTCTATCACAGGAAATAAAAAATAAGTTCTATATCAAGCCGTGAGAAGTGTATTAAATTATTATACGAGTAATGAAATAAGTACACAATTCTAATTGCAGACAGAGCATTACATTTTTGACAAGATAATGCTGTTATTCATATCGTAAAAATATTCAACAATATTTTATTTAAAAGGATACTAGAGTTCTAAAATGGTCCATCCGTTCACCCGACCTAACTATTCGACATCTTTTAAATATCAATGTCACCACCCAGACGGCTTATAAAAACAAGTGAATTTTAAAATTGTTTACCGAGATAATTATTAAGTGATGAAACAAGATCTTACAACATTTTACCTTTATTATTGTACAGTATTATCTTAACCTATAAAATGAAGGAGTTGTATAACATTTTCCACCGATATGCTTAACAGAATCTTATCAGCTGGCATTTAATGGGTCACAGAAAGCATTCATCCGATTAACTTCAAATTTGAGTACGTTATAAATTATATTGTTTTTATATCATTTTATATTATTTTATATAAATTTCTCTTCAAAGTCGCCATTTTTTTATTTTTTCTAAAAATTGAAAAATCGTAAGTTACATTTGAAATATCCTTATGACGAATAATGTGTACTTTGAAATGAATCCGATGGATACTTTCTGAGCTCTATTAGGTGTCAGCTGATGAGATTCAACCAAACATATTGGTTGAAAACGTTATACATATAACTGCGCCGTGTTACAAGTTAAGCTAATAAATCTTACACGATAATAAATGTAAGATGTTGCTTAACGTGATCTAAGAAAATCTCGTGATACTACTTGATAGTTATCTCAGAAAATAGACTTAAAATCCACCTGTTTTTATAAGCTGTTTGGGTAGTGTACCCCCTTAAAGGCGTATTCTGATCTAGAATGTAATTTTTTAATGGTTCTTTAGAATTTTTGGGAGGAAACAGTAAAATATTTATGTATCAAGTTTAAATATATATATTTAGATTTATATTTGTAGAATATCTGCAATTTTCTCCATACAAAAATATTCAATATTTTAGAAGCTATTATAAGCTTAGTAAAGGTCTTTCAAAAATAGGTGCTACCATGATTGTCACAATTTTGGACCGGTTGCTTATCAAAAATGGAACATCAAAATGCATGTTATTCAGTATGGGCGCAGTTATACTACAATAATAAAAACATATTAAAAAATGGACATTTGGCTCTCTATTTTTTGTTTTTCTTCGTCCTTAATGTTTTAAACAAAAAATGATAAAATGCCTGGGTTTTGAAAAATCGTAATTTATTATCAATCAATCCACTAGCATGAGATATCATAACAATCATTTCGAAAAAATCGCGTTTAAAGTTTTACATTACTGTAGAAAGACGATTCATTAAAGAAAACGTCGTTATCTCCCCATCCAGTAACATCCGTTATCAGAAATATTTTTGAGGACGTATACTTTCAAAAAATGAAATTAAAGAATAATCGATTTTAAGAAGAATACTCTAAACAAATATCTCTAACAAACTTACATATATAAAAAATTAATTTTACAATAAAATTATTATAATATAAATATATTTACTAAGGGAAAAAACTGCAATGAAAACTCCCTTAAGGATCTGTTTTAATTTATCGTGTCCTCCAAGAAGTACGACCCGTTCGATTCCTCTATTTTTCTAATGTATCATTACTAGACTGCGGATGTTTATGCATTTATGGGAAATTTTAATAATCAAAAAACTACAGAATGCATTTAATATTCAAAAATATAAGAAATACTTAAAGTAAGATACGAATTATTATATTTAGGGGTTGAGACAGCCCTCTGCGAAGCTTCCGTTTCATCAATTCTATTAATAAAAATGTGAATTTGCATAAAGATCCGTAGTCTAATTGTTATGTTAACATTACTTGTATGGAAAATAGCCAATCGTATGATATTTCCAGAAACAAACACCTGGTTTTTCCGTTTGGAAAACTTGGCCAGCCGACAGTAAATTGAGAAGTCTTCGAATAAAGAAGCGATCAGAACATGATCGGAGTCATCGACCAAAACCGAGTGAAAAGAAGCTGCGAGTGTACTTGGCACTCCGATCACGCAGTATGGGACACGCGTGCGTGCACGACGTAATTATGGTGACGCGTGGGCCAAGACGCCACTGCATCAAACAGCGAGAGCGAAAGTGCTCGTCGTTCATTAACTCTTTGCCACTGGAAGAACGAAAAGAATGGAAGAGAGAAAAAACGTCCGATAAAGTCTGGCCAGAGTCAAGATCATCCCGGTTCTTTCTCTCTCTCTTCCTCTCTTGACCTCTTAAACACGAGCCGCGTGGGACTGGCGGATTTAAAAGCGAGGAAACGCACTCAGTCTGTTCGCATATTTTGTTAATCGCTGTTCAAATACATCAATAAGAAGAAACTTCTCTATACGTGGTGTAAATACATTCCTATTATTAATTTCCATTAGTAGCATTTTCAGTGAAAGTTGAACTTTTGAAGTTATGTTTTCACCGGTGTTCAACCCTGTGCACTCCGAAAATTTGTATTAATACGAACGACTGGAAAATATCGATGCAATATTTCGTATTATATTTTGTAAATTCAATTTGTGTTATCGGGAAAGAAAATTGAGTTATGGCACGTGTTATGTATGTCGTCGTGGCGGCGCCAATAGAGTGCAAAGGGTTACCGCGTTTACTGCCAGGCCAATACCAATGAACTTTCCTACGAAGTATAAATCTGTTTTTAGACAATCGAAAATTGAATAACTTAAAATTGCGTACACCTGACCCTCGTTTTACAGAATGAAAGATTACCGTGTAAAAAGGACATGCAAATACTGGTTAACAGACATATATCAAACTCTTTCCAAAGTACACAAACTATTAAAAAATTATTTAATTCTGTATAATTTTAAAATCGTGTAAAAATGATACGTTAAGTGAATTATTCTACGAACTGTTTTTGTAATCATTTTTAACTTTTTATTTTTTGTGCGAGCAATTACTAAGTATTAGTCGTTAGAATAAGAATTATTTTCCAACCGAATTTCTTATCTAGTTATTATATCGAGGTAGGACTTTTCACGATATGACGCGTAAGATTTTCACTGTGGGCGAGTGTAGGTATATACTTTTGGACCGAGAGGAAGACGCGGACGGTTGTTGTTGGTTTCCTTTGGATTCGAATCTTCGTCGCAACAAATATTCAGCTTTCATAGATCCGTGATATTTCGTTTCTTCGTTGAAACTCCGGTGAAAACATATTCCATGAGAAGTTCGTTCGATATGGACGCGGGAGGCAGAGAATATGTTGGTACGCGTGCCCGTATCCCGAAAGTTTCCGCGGCGCGGCAAAAGCGCTGCGGATCGCCAAAGCGGCTAATATACCAAAGTTTTCGCATCATCCAGCTAGCTATCTTCTATCTCTTCGGCTCTTTCCACGCTTATTAAGTCCCGCCAGTGATTTCTGCAGCCAGCGGGAGGTATTCCCAGTGTATATAATGCCTGCCTTCGAGCAGCCGTCAACCCACTCTCCTTCGTTTCCCTTCTCGAAAGAGGCTCATTCGCTTTCCAAGGATTCAGATTCGAAACGGTGGAAAAAACGGCCGGCGTATTGGAACTTCCAGACTCGAAATTGCCACGTAAGTTTACACGCCGTCAACTTTCCGCGCAATATCGGGTAGTCGTATATTAACGACAAAATTCAATACTTATTCGTCGTAAAGTATACGAAGCTGTTAAACGTAGAAATCTTTCTCGTTTATCCGCAACGATGAAATAAACTGTGCTTTGATAAGATATACTTAAAAAGGAAAATGCGGTCGTCACAGCAATTTGGGATTTTTGTAATCGTTAACATCGAATTCGTTCCAGGTTCAGATTATCCGTGAAATTTTAGGCTCTTGATAATCCCAAATGATATCGGAATCACCGATAAAAATGGTCAATCTCTTGGGTAGAATCCTCAAGAATCACGTATTCGGCTATTTCGCAGTGGAGTCTGATCCCCTGGCGGTTTCATAGGTTTATTAGAAGCAAATCAGGAAGATAGAGCCTCTAATCAAAGATACTGACGAGCGGGAGGGACTGTGTTGGTTTGGCATTATGGCATTATGCGCTGTCCTCCTTCTACTTCTTCGCTCCCTCTGTTGCCTTTCTACCCTTATCCTCATGCCACACTCTCGTTAGAGACATTATATTGCCTCTCCATCGCTAAATCAAATCCGTGATTGTGAATAGAACGGCAGGGGTTCTCCAAGAAGTCCGTCGATCGAACGACCATCGAAACGAAAACATTGAATATGTACAGTACGTGGAAAATGTGTCAGATCGCTATCATTTTCTACGATACCTTTTAAACTCAGTGTTACAGAAATTTCTATTCATAGCTTTTGTTTGGACTTCCAAACATTGTTATTGTCGTACAACTTAAGACGCGTTCTTTATTCCTTTCAAATATTGATAGCACGAGGGTTTTATACCTCCCAAATTACTTAATAGCACAAAATTGAAGATTTAAAGGATTAAATTCAGCTTTTCAAGAACTTGTACGATTGAACCGTTTATATATCCGCATTTAACATTTTTCTGTTAACTTGTTTTATTATTATTATATATCGTTTATTATTTGCTAAATAATCGGCTTCACGAATTTTGTGGAAGCCAACAGTTCTTATCAGTGTTTTCCAAACTGTGTACGTAATTAATAGACTTAGAAGCAATAAAATAAATTAATACAATCTTATTTGTAATATATTTTCATTGAGCAAACGTGTAATTAATTCTAAATGTAAAACAACCGCCAAGTGTTATACAGGGTGTTCCCCGACCCCTGCGAAAAATTGTAATGAGAGATTCTAGAGGCCAAAATAGGACGAACATCAAGAATACTAATTTGTTGATGCAGGCTTCGTTAAAAAATTATTAATGTTCAAAGTTCCGCATGTTCTGAATTTTTTTCTCGAAAATGCGCAGACTTTCGGAGTGTGTCTATTCACCAAAAATGATTATAATTGACCCCTGCAACCGAAAATAATTTTTCCAGAACGATTGGAAATTTTTTTTTTCGTCGAAAAATTTAGATACCTGCTTGTCGATTTTTCTTAAAAATAGGTTCTTGATTTTTAGTAATTTTGTTTCATTCCCTATAGAAAAATTGTCTAATACTTTTTTGTAGGTACCCATGAGCTCTACTTCAGAAAAAAGTTTCTTTGAAATATATTCACTATTGCCGGAGTTGTGGCTGTTTGAAAATTGGACCATTTTTATGGGATTTTTCTCATTTTACGGGGTGAGAGAACAACTTTTTCAATATTTTTAGAATTTCTACCTATTCCCCATTAAAATACGCGTCATTTGCCTTTTGAAAAATTAAAATCCTTCAATCCGTTCAGAAGTTATGATGTTTTAAAGATTCGCATGAAAATTCAGACAGACATTTCAGGCCTCAGATTATATTTTCGGTAAGGAAATTTTTTCTCGATAATGGTTAGGATTTCGAGGGTATGTCTATTAATCAAGAATGATTGTAATTGACCATCGCATCTAAAAATAATTTTTTCAGAATGATTTGAAATTTTTTAATTTAATATTTTAATAACTTTTCAACCAAGCCTCAGTCAAGAAATGATATTCTTGATTTTCGATTTATTTTGGTCCCAAGAATCTCCCATTAAAATTTTTACCAGGGGTGGCCGAACACCCTGTATAACCATATCACGTCATTTTTATTTACACTTTTAACACTATTTCTAACGCGGTTTTATGCATTTCTATCTCAACCAGAAGGTATCTTATGATACCTTTGTATTTGGATGTAAATACCTATAGAAATATTTGTTGATTGAATTATGTTACTTTTAATGTCATGTTACCGAGGAAAGACGATTAAACTTAGAAAGTAATTTCAAGGACAAATCTTGGAACGCGACTTTTGGCATTTTTGGTAAAAATAGTATCAAAGAATCATAATTTACAAGATGTAATAATTTGCGTTAAAGATTTATTCTTTGGTTCTAAAATGTGCCAAAGAAATTTAACAGTAGAAAAGTTTCTCTTAAACTCTAAAGAAAATATAACAATACATTTTTCTATATTATTTCTTGATCTTTGTCAATCATATTTTGTTTCATTATAGATTAGCGTGTCTTGAAATTACTTTTGTATGAAAAGTATTTAAATATTTGTGTATGTACATCATCAATAAATAAATTTGTATATTTTTTATAGGTTTAAAATATTTTGTCAGGGTTATAGAAATAAAAAGATATGTCCTACTGTGTGCTCTTCGGAAAGCACTTTATTCGAAATCGACAAAGTCCATCCTCCCCTCGTATGGATTTGCTTCAAATGCTGCATATTTGTATTCCTATGTGGTCATAAATTCCCATTGTCGATTTTCCTCTAAGTTTATAGGAAGCGGAACGGGGGCGAAAAAGGTTAGAGTTTGATAAAAATTAGAATTAATATTAGAATAAAAATAAAGTCTTGCGTCAAAGAACAGTAAAAAAATTGCAGCCTTTATTTATAATTTGGAATCTTTAAAAATAGTCCATCGATACTCATTTTCTCTAACACTTTGTCTTGAGAATAAATTTTTTTACCTTCTTAATGAAATGTTATAACCACCCATGTGTCGGTGACGTGCAATCAATGTGTTAGAGGAGCAATTTTTTAACGAATAGCGCAACAAATAACTATTTGATTATTTAATTTGAGATTGTTTCCTTAAATAATGAATCGATATTTAATTGCAGGAAAACAATGAACCCCGACACATCATTTACCGTCAACGAATCGTTGCCATCGCGAAGAAAATCGGTATAAATCGCCTGTCCACAAGCGTCGCGTACAGTCCTGTCCTCTTTCCACCACGTGGGCCCGAGATAAATTAAGTTGGATCGAGGCGAATCGGAGATCGATGCAGGAAAACACGTTGACGTCCTGCTGTTTTACGGCGGCTAGGTCTTAACACGTCCTGTCGAGTCCCAGGTTGTCCATTAAAACTATTTACTGCATATTATTACCTTCACTTGCCTGATCGTTTACGATCGACGATAATAAAACAATTATAACTCGGTGTCGTAAAACGTTTACGGGGACCAGGGCAACGTCGTGTTCCTTTGGAAATTGCGTTGTCCAGGTAAGCTCGTTTTCCAGCGTGCGCAGCTCATAGGCGAGTACCAAGACTCGTGGTCGGCTGTAAAGATAACCAAATGCTTGACTATCTTAACGTCCACTTTGATTTTTCGCTCGCGACGATTATTCCCGCGGAACAAGGTGGTCGTCGATACCGTCGGATCGGCCGGAACCGTCAAGGTTTACGTCGAAAAACTTATCGAACAGCGAGCGTTCCTCTATTCGACCGTAAAATGGCCAGGTTGTTGGCATGCAACGACACGCACGCTGGAACGACGCTAAATCTTTCTGTATCTTGGCGTTGATTTAAGCCGGAAATGCGACAGAATGTGTACACCGTGACAGCAATTTGCACATCGCTGCTTCTTGAAACATACCGTAGCAAATTAAACGTTATGTACAGGTACACAATCCAATTCCTCTTTTCCAAATAACGTCTGTTTGGATCTAATCCAGACTTATCACGTCCGCGACTGAAATTTAACCTGCAGTTAACCGTAACCTCGTGAAAACGGTCAGGCTACTAGAAACGTGACGTCTACGATAATTCTTCCTCCCATTAAACGTCAAATTAGAAGGATGGAAGTGTGAACGAAATATAGTCTTTGACATTTTCTTGCGAAGTCAATTGGCAGAGGTTACAGCGATGTAATTATAGTTATTGCAACGGGTTGTCGTCTCTAGCCAGACTTGCTATTCTCGTCTTACTCATTGTTTTCTAGAAAACAGATGCATTCTGATAGTCATGAATTATTGATCTCTAATGATTCCGGCAGGCCAGACGTTACCAGTCGATAAATCTTGTTCTCGTAAACGATTCGAGCAGACAAAGGAGCATAGGTTGGCCGAGGGGAGAATGTAGCAATGTAACGACAAAGGAGCGAAGTGGTAATTATTTATGCGTTATAGAAGGCACGACAGTAGGCGTTGCTATGCCGAAATTAGACCAACTCTAAATCAGTATAGACCAGGCTGCTTGGATGTCTCAAAGATCCACAGACTATTAGCTTTCTTCGTCAGACTCGTGACTCCGATTTCACCATTACCCACCCGACCGGAGTTTCCTCACACCCCTGGCGTTGACACCTACATCTAGAAGGGACCGGCACACCCCAACTGACCTAATTGTAACTTATGGCGACTCTAATAGAGCCAACCATTCGCGCGTCTAAAATGTACACCTCTGACCGAATATACCCGAACCATGATTGGTGGATGCCTCTTTATCACCCCGAGTCACCCCAACGAATGGAGCTTCACGAATTCCTGTAAGTCTGCAAGTTTGCTGGATAATCCTGTAAACAGAAAATGTCAGCCACTTTCTTGTCTTCGCCTGACAATTAACCAGGGATTCAAAACTGTTACAATATCGAATTTGATTCTCACAACAGTTACCAAGAACCGGAATAGTGTTACGACTGTTATTGGAATAACGGTTTTCATGTGATATCGGTTTTGGTTAGGGTTCAAGTATCGGTTCTATTTCGATTCCATTTCGATACTATATTGGTTACGGTTTGAATTACGGTTATTCTTTTCACCAGTACGTAATTTAAAATATCTCCAAGAAACTTCTCATTTCTTTATGCCAGGGTTTGAAAAGGTTCAGAAAATAACTGTTTCAAATGGTTACATATCGATTCTGATTTGAACAGTCAAGAAGAACTGAATAGATCTTATAACAGTTATGGAAAATAAAGATTTTGACTGTATATCGGTGTCGGTCCCGATTCTTATAACCGATTTATAACGGTTGTACAGGGTGTTCCACGTAATTGTTGCCATGATTTTTCGAGCACTTCCAACGGTCTGACAGAAGAATGTAACAAACAAAAATGAATCAGTTTCTTTACTCCAAGAAAGTCAAGGTCATCTTCATCTATTTCAGTTCGTGTCAAAACGAATTTAACGATCTTATATACTATGACCTTGCCCAGTTTGATTTTGATTTAAACCCCTGTGATTCTATCGTCACATACCTATATATCGAGTTCATCTTCTTCTCTACGTGTATCGTGGTTTTAATCCCCTATCAGTTCGGCCCGTGACAGGCATGGGAGGGCATTTTGCACGCAGGCTGTCCACCACGTGGCAATCACGGGCGAATTTGGCGCTCTACAGTGGCACAGATTAGTAAAAACACGAACTAAATTAATACTTCTGTTATTAATAAGTATTTCGTCATGAATCGATCGATTTTAGGGCGTTTTTTAAGCATTGAATCAGATTCCAATATTATTTTTTTTCTAAGATAAGGAATTATATTTATAAATTATGGAAATGGAATTTTTACTGTATAAATCTTATGTTAATTAATTTCCCACGCTTGTTTCTTTCATATTTTTGGGATAAAAATACTTTTTTTATCACAATAATAACTTGTAATAAATTTTTGAATTGTTATAAAACGCCAATCTAAAAGTTGTGAAGAATATATTCGAACAAAAATATATATTTTATGTTAGAGTATTTCGTTAAATGATTTATGAGCGTTCGATTCTATTTACACGCAGTTAAACCCGTGTCTAAAAATCTTTGAACATCAATTAAGATAGGCTCAGATTTCCCTCTGTTCTAATTAGTATCTGATCGTGTAACAGTCCGGCAATTTGATTCTGAGTGGCCACCCTATTTAGGATCCATTTAAGATTCCCGTATAGGTTAGGTTGGATCCAGACATATTTCTAATCTCAAATATGTACGATTCTATTTATAGTATGATTATAATTTACAAATGGTAAATATGTACTTCAGTGACTTTGCCTCAAAGTTTATTTTTTCCGGGTTTTCAATAAAACGCTGTATTTTAACCTTAGGAAGAAATATAGATCGGGGGAAGGTGAAAAAGTAATCCCTTTTGTTACTTTTTTAAGAAAAAGAAAAATACAATTTAGAGAAACTGTAGAATCAGTATAATAGTACGAATCATCAATTGTTGTTCAAATAAAAGTTGTACAGAATCTCGTTCTTTATAATATACATTAAAAATCATCAGAATCGGTTTATGCGTTTCGCGAAATTACCAAAAAATTGATGTTTTTCCCAAAAATAGAGCGAAACACATTATTTTTCGGGCATATTTAATCGATTCCTTGGTTCGTTGTTAAATAAAATTTTGTTAAACAAACAAAATAAATGAAATACACAATCGTTAATTATGTACATGAATATGTAAATGTGTGTTTGTATAATAAGGAATTTTATTCGATTTCCAGGACCAATTTTTCTACTTTAAAGAATGAGGGGTGCTAATTATTGCAACATTTTAATGAATGATCCACTGGAAGTCTTGGATAATGAGCCGTATCGGAAAAGATCGTGCACGAGGTTTCGCCATATTTTTAATTAATATGATAATCTCGAATAAAAAATGCGAAACATAATAGGAATATTTCGATCACCTGTTGCAAATCGACCAACTCTTAGAAAGATTGTAATCTGGAGTAAAGGTGGAAAAACATTTCTCTGAGTTAAAATCGTATCAGAAAATGGACGAAACTCACAGTAGCGAACGATATTTGACTAAGAGGAAGGAAACTGTTATCTGCTCCTGTTGTTCCTTTGAAGAGGTCGACAGGTGCGCATCGCGCTACCCAGCTGCTGTTTCAGTCCCAATATCATTCGTGGTAGACCCTAAGCTTCCGGCAGCAATTGTTTCTCTACCATTTCCTTATCGAATACACCATTGTGTCACGAAGAGACGGACGAGCATATAGAATGTTTCTGGCGTAAGCAGTGAAAATACATACGAACGTGTTCAACTCATCGAAAGAGTGAATATGGGTCAATAAATCAACTCCTTTCTGTCGAAAACCACAAACGAATTAACAATCTCCAATTTTTGTAAAACTCGACACACAGATGGAAAATATTCGACACGTATTTTTGCATTATCTAATATGAATATTCAAGAGACATAAAACTATCCCCAAAGTTCTGAACAAAAAACTTTTCTAGTCAAATATTTCAAAAACTAATGGTTATAGAAATAAAAATTTACTTTTTGACGAATAAAGTTTGAATAAAAGTTTCAAGTCATAGATTGTTCCACTGATGAACTTTTACGCTTTTGGATAGATCAGAGATAATTAAATTCCATTTAAAAAACAAAGATTGTTCAATGCAGATTAAATAACTATTTGTACTATCTATATATTAAATTCGACGATAGCTCTGAGTATACTAGCATACGGATCGATAACACTGGTCAACAGCATATACATTCTTTATCCAAACAATCAATTCTAATTCCTGTTATTTAAAAGCGATCATTTTTGACGATGTTTACATTTTATATCCGACAACTTTCTACCTGATCTAAAATTTTAGCGGACTATTGTTGAAAACTAGATGTAAACGACACTAAGCAGATTAAAATGTACAACGTAGCATTTTTGTAAATTTATAATTTTATTAACAGAGTCCTAAAAATCCATATAATTCCATTACTTCTAAAACTCCACAAATTAAAAACCAAAGTGTTTTATTTTAACATGCTTTAATCTACTGCACTTGAATTAAATAATTTATGGCTTATATTTTCCAAACTAGAACCAAATAATTCTTTTTTCTGTTATTTTCTGCCTCAGTAAATATACAGAAATAAATAAGAAGATGTAAGAAATACGAATTATTCCTTAGAATTTGTTGATCAAACAAATAATTAATTTGATTTGAAAATTGTTAATTCTATTACTTAACTCGAGTCATCGGGTTCAGCTTTAACAGTTAAACTACCGAATAAAATTTTAATTATCAGCCACGGGAGTCGAATAATGTCAAATTTTTATATCGCTCGGAGGCAGAGCTTATAATCACGCACTTTACCGGTGACGAACGAAACTCGTTCATTAAGTCGATTAATTTGAATCGTAAGGTGAAATATTTTGTTCGCGTGAGGGCTTATATCCGCGCACGCACAACGCACTTGATAAAAGAGCTTTGGTCAATACGTAATGTTGACCCTTTAATTTTTAACACGCTCAGCGTTTTCTCTCTATGGCCCACGAGACACGTAGGGGCGGCTTCATCCCCTGTAAAGGCGCGACTGCATATCAAAGTCGCTATTTATAAAGAGTCAGGTCATGCACTCATACCGACACTATGGCGCGTAAAGATGCACAGACACACGCGGCCTCGATAATACGCATTTCCATACATACGTGAAGGAAACACGCGAAAGAGGACACGTGGAGGGACCGGTCGGACGTATTTGCATATAGAGAGCGTTAGCTAAGGGAAATAGAAGCCGAATACGTGACAGCCTTGCTCTGGGAGGCGATTCTTCGCTAGGAGACGGACACTTCCTATCAGCGAGTTCATTAATAACCAGACGAAGCTGGCCAAAGGTGAGAAGGGTGGCTAAATGGACGAACATCTGCTCCCTCTATATGCCCGCCAAACTTGTCTCTACCTGCTTTTAATGTTCCATGAATGATCCGTCGTCTTCGAGACAATCTTATCTGACTACCGCTCTAGAAAAACTGTCGCCTATTAGTAACGCGCGGTAACCGGTGAAATAGAAGCTGATAATTCGCTAAAGAATGCACTTGGGTCATCATCAATTCTCGAGTGTAATTTTCTTACTTCTCTAAACTGATATTTTAAAGGAAAGCTACAGTAATCGCACCCTTTCCTTGTCTCTTTCTAGATATCGTCTTGTCCTTCGGTGGTAGTTTCTTGGGAATTGCTTGCCACGGGCAAAAAATATTCGAACCCTTAATTTGCGGCTTAACATTAATCCTGCTCGCGAAACAAACGCTTTATCGGGCCGTGTACTCGGTTTGTTCTACGGATAAATACGGTCCCAAAGGCAAATGGGATAAATCTGAATAACACGTATCAACCGACGTCTATGGTGTCCCTTGATAAGGGTCCGAAGGGTTGGTGAATGATTAGAGATATTAATATTGCTTGGTAGAAGGGTGCAAACTACCAAAGTCCTACGGAAAGGGCGATATGCTTACACTTTACTTTGTGTACACACACTATCGCGTCGCATAGGAATTTATAGATCGTCTCTGGTTCGGAACGTAACTTATCGTTCTATTTGATCTTTTCGAGCTTTTTTATCACTTAGCATTTAAACAATTTTTTTTAGTTTTATTTATATAATACACGGGATAACTCTTTGGTGAACAAATGAAGCGAAAATGTCGCCGAATTAGACGCAGTGAAAAACGAGGGGAAAAACATGAAAAAATGCTTTATTACGTATCTGAAAATTGGAAGTGTTCTTACTACCCAGAAAAATTTACACATGCTTAAAATTTTAATTTCATTCATTCATTTAAATCGTTCAATTTGTGTTACCATCACTCATTTATGAATGAAGCTTGAATTGAATTGTTGTGCATTAATATTCGGGTAGAGTATTATTCTGTATTTGTTGCTTAGCACTCGAAATGATTGCTTATTCTATAAAGGGATATATCATTTATTGTAAATTAAAAATACATGGGTAATTTCTCCCTAACAATTATGTTTAATTGCCAAATAAATTTCACATCACATTAATAATCATTCTGAGATCTAGTAATTCTTCAACAGTGTCTAGGCTGCGAAATATATTTGTTTTATGTACAAATTGTCAAAATATCATTCTACCTTGATACAAAATCGTATTTCGAAGTGTTAACTATGATCTGTAATCTGAAACATAACATGTCACGAAAAGGAGGGAATACCAGTTTTGATAAAAGACAATTTGTACATTTCTGACATTATTAAAAGATGTAAGGAAGAAGATCAAATCTTTATGAAACGG
This sequence comes from Colletes gigas, assembly GCF_013123115.1. Taxonomy (NCBI): domain Eukaryota; kingdom Metazoa; phylum Arthropoda; class Insecta; order Hymenoptera; family Colletidae; genus Colletes; species Colletes gigas. Next base: position 11,050,172 of record NW_025106631.1, on the reverse strand, counting down.
AAAGGTCAATCTCAAATTTTAAATGAAAGGGAGGAACGAAAAATTGTACAAGGAATTAAAGGAAATCCTTATTGTAGTGCTTCATTGTTGGGTTCAAAAATTTATTATGAAAGTGGAAAGAAAACCAGTACTAAAACAATGCGTAGAATATTAAGAAATGATGAGTATAATGGACGAATAACAAGGAGAAATCCGTATGTCAGTGAGATCGATAGAAAAACTATGGAGTCGCAGATTAACAAAAATGAACATCTCCGACATACATTACTGTATGAGTTTAATCGTGATTGTACAACTGCTGAAGCTGCTCGGAACATTTGTGCCATCTACGGAGGAGATTATGTTACTGAGAGAACAGCACAGAAATGATTTTCACGATTCCAGCAGGGCAATTTTGCCATATATGATGATTAGAGTCGGATTGTGGTTGATCATCTCAGTTGGTTGAGGAACGTTTGGAAGCTCTGCTTTGTAACGACTTACGACAACCAACTCGCGAATTAGTCGAAAAGGTGTAATGCTCTCATCTAACAGTGCCATTAAAAGACGATGAGAAAAGTACAAGAACTTAAAACATGTATTGTATATTATTTGGGAGCCAAAAGAACAAAAATCAGCAGATTATTCAAAAACTGCACAAATATATATAAACCAATCAAATATAATTTCACCGGCCTCCACAATCTTTGAATTGAAATCCTATAGGGAATCTAAAACAGCAATAAATTTGGAAACCGAATTACAAAGGAGACCGAAGCGGATCCAGTGGAGTGCGAAGCGTTAATAGTCGGTTTCGATAACGAAACGTCGTCAACAAATTCCGTAGCAATTTATAAATTGGAATTCTTGACAGGTGGTCTTAGCGAAAGGTCACACTAGAGAACGATCGTGCCGATACCGTACGTTTCATCATAGTCGGATAACAGCCGCACGATTTTAATTTCCCCTGCTTTCGATCAACTGGTTCTGGGATCACGAACGAGCAAGGGTTACGTCTTTTCTCGGCAAAGATCCCGATCTCTCAACGGTACGACCCCGACAGAGTGTCGGATCACAAACAAACGCGGATCTGAGGCTCCGCAAACTAATTCTAATCTGGGCGCTACCGACAAATCGCTCGCCATAAATCTGGAGCCGAGAAACCGAGAGCCAAGACGTTCGTAATCGAAGATAAACCGCCGTACCGCGCGTCTCTGCTTTCCACCCCACGAGCAGAAAGCAACTATCGTATGGTTATCAAAGTCGAAGCAGGACACCGAAACTCCAGGGGGTACCGTCAACGGGGGAGGGCTGCCAGCGAGGGGATGACGCGCTGCAAACTTATCCAGATAAATCAGAAATCCCGTCGAGTTCGTTGCACGTGAATCACGAACAACGACTCACGTTCTTATGTTTGCTGCGATAAAGGATTTTCTGTGTGGGAAACCAGACACAATACTTACTTTCCTATAAAGTTTCCCGTCTTATGTTCCAGCGTACGTTTTTGAAACCGGTAACGAGATGGTTACATTTTTAAATCTATAAACGAAGATATTAATTTATCTGTGCAATTCCGGAAAACTTAATTCCAAAATATTTCGAATTTTTTTTATGTTGCGAAAAAAGACACTTGATTTTAGTCAAATCATTGGAAATATTCGGACTATCATTAAGCTATCATTAAACACCTGGAAGTAGCTCTTAATACTATGTGAAATTATGAAATATTCGTTCGATTGTCTTGAAATTGTCCACACTTTCATTGTATCAAATTGTAGTTTTTTATCACAAATGTAAGATGAAAAATTCTATAGAGAAATCAATTACTTTACGTAAAACTTTTCAGAAAATTTCTTTTGCAACCATCATGATAGAGCTATAAAAGGCACTTACAATTAAAAATTTGCATTTCTTTCTTATTTCAAGAATGTACAACGGTTGTAAAATCGCCAATAATCTTTATAAAGTGCCATTAAATGGCACGAATTTTCATTTATTAGGTGTTCTATTTGAACTTTTGGAAGCAATTATATCATAAACTATTCGGTATTTTAAAAAGTAGGACACCCTAAAACGGCCACAATCTCTAAATGAACGTGCTTTCAAAATTTCAAGATGAACTTTACCATCTCAAATGCTACTGCATGTTTTCATTTGTAATACTTCAGCTTTCATGACCTTTTATTGTCATTTAAAACTTTCTTAAATGTTCCCAAGATTTCTTCTGTAGTTACAGTCGTTTTGAAAGAATCAGTATTATCCTGACTAGCATTGCACGTTCCTCGTTTCGGTAGGAATTTACGATGATCTACCAGGAGGAACCTACCACTCCTGAAAATATGAAGGCTCGAAGTAGGGATGTCTGCCAACAAATTAGTAGTGCAACTTTCGACAGCGTGAAGTTATCATTTTAAGAGATATTATAAGAAGTGTATATGTATTTGGATGACCTCATTTGTTTAAAATATGTAATTAGAAATTGAGAGGGTTCGACTTTGACAGCAGAAACTCATTCTATTATCACTTACGGTTATTACGCTTACGTTTTTATGTTTTTTTCATGTTCTTTTATGTTAAATAGTTATAGTAATATTAAATAATATAGTTTATATCGTTAAGTTTAGTGTTCGAATATTTGAATCTGACTACACGCCTATGACCATCCCTGACATCCTTACGATACAATAGATCATTGCGTTGATGTCCACAGATTGTCGAAAGCAGTTACTGGATGTACGTACAATCACTGTACCGATAACAATTTACATTTATCTATAATAGTAATAAAAGACTCTGAACCACATAGATGTCAAACAAGTTTTTCAATTTTATATTCCCAGCTTTTCAGTAACTACAAGTAGACTCTAAAGTGGTTGCTGTCGAACGAATTTCTAGAATTTGTCTTTCGCGTTGTGTTCTGCGAAACAAAGATAATTATAATCTATAAATCACTCATTACAATCGGGACTATTTGATTTCGTGAATTTTATTGTTCCGAGACGGGCTTCTCCCGAGGATATGGCTTGTCATAAAGGGTTCCTTGATCCCAATCCCTGATTCGTTGACGAGATTGATCACTCCTCAGCGACAATCGTCGTCGTTCGGAACAACGAAGACCCTTTTCCCACTGTGAACGCACGAGGACTGTGTGCTATACATCATCGAGATTGAAACATTTCCTTATTATTACCAACGCGGGCATAGATTAATTCCATGGTATTACAAACGACCACGTTCTACCAACGTTCATTCGAGTAGCTCCGTGACGTCGGTTAGCTTGACAGTCGCAGGACGGTTAGCGTCTTTGTTTAAATCAGGCTATGAATACTCTTTGTTCCATCCCCTTCTTGCAAATATACACAGAGATATTCATTATAGGGCATACACGGAAATTGGCAAGGATTAGTATGACTTGTGTCTTTCCTTACTTTACCCTCCAACATTAATTTTTAAATTCAAACGCGGGGAGAAGGGTGTATCCTGTTTACAATCAGATTTTTAAACGACACGTTATTGTCACGACCAATTTGAAAATGAAAGAGATTTCACTTTGGTGGCATACGTAGTATCCACCACAACTCGATTGAAGGTTTATGTATGACAAAGTTGGAACAAAATTGATGAGTAACGAATAAAAACTTCAGATTCACTCGTAAATTAGCTTTTTCCCCGCACTTTCGCACATCCAGATATTGGTTTAAAAAGTTCTTTGACCGGACTGTAATTTTGACGAGTAAAATGCAAATGTAAGATATTTTATTTGCGAATAAAATTTGTTGAATTCTAATGTATGGTAACATAACTTAATGAAAACAATGTAAATAACAAGCATGTATAAATTTTTGTAAGGAAAAGGACAAACTTGATTCCCTAATATGGTACCCTCAAACTGCATTGAAGAAGCTGGTCGCCTCTATTAAAATGAATTCTTAAAGTGCAAAAGGGTTACTATTTGTGATCAGTTTCTCTAAAAGCTTTTTCTTGAAGAAAAAGGGAAGAAGATAATCGATTTTAAATAAGGTACTGTTATGTACAATGATATTGCAATTCTCACAGACGGAAATTGTGTGCAATGCAACTTCCGAAATAGCACATTTGTTTCTTGTAGAATAAGAGGTGCCCGGTGATCGTTAATATGCGAATACCAGAGCGAGGAATGTTGATCTATGAATTTGTGCCATTGCATTCCCTTATCCTATTAGAATATTCATTTAAACGCTTTAATTCTACTAATATGTGATTAATATATTTGAGCAATGTTACAGAGGTTATAATTGTTAACAGTTGCAACGCATTTTTATCAGCATAATGTAATAATTAGACTTTTGGTATGAAATAGAAGTCACATTTATTATTTCTAGATGTATTTTAGAATCATGTTTTAAGTTTGTTTCGATGGTTGTTCATCTAAAACCTAATTAATGATTATCTTGATGATTTACGCCATAAGGCACTGATGTCCAAAGTGGAAGAATGATGTACATCTTATTACTATAATTTAAACATTTCTTATTATTAACACATTTCTCATCAGAATTTGAAAACTGTTGAAGAATAGTTTTCTTGAACCAATTTATACCTGCCACTTATTTTGAGGAGTGTAATTTTAATGTTTTTTTAGGAAGAGCATTTTCCAAATATATGAAACACCATTGCGATAAATTGTACAATCTGAAGCCATGTGGATATATTATACAACACTTTGTATTTCTAAAATTGACAACATTCCCTGAACCGAAACTTGTGAATAGATCTAAGTGCTTGATTTAGTTGTATTCTTATTGACTTTTGGATTTAAATTTATATAAAAAACGAATTTTAGATTAAAATTTTGAAAAATTCCTTACATATTAAATACTTTAAGTACCAATGAGTAACAGGGATCTTCACTACGGAACTAAACAAATTAATTTTTAAGTTGAGATATTAAGAGAAATAAAAGATAGAATTCATGAATTTTAGCGAGGTTATACAAATAAGTTCTACGATAAATTTTAGATTATGTATTAGATCTATAAATTAATTTTCATTCTTTTTATGGTAATTTTAACGTACGTTTATAAATAGTCAAATTTGATTTTAAGTATAAAAATAATCTGTATATGTATCTACACACGGTATTCGCGGGAATATCAGCCAGTTTTTAACTCGGAAGTGGAGAGTGTATCGAAAAAATGAAAAAATTTGTTGTTTTTTACGGCCAATATATTAGTGTATACTAATTTGTTATATTTGTATATTTGCAATAATTTTCAAGTAACAAAGATGACCTTCAATTTTTGAATAGAATCCTATATACTTTTTTATATTATTTGAAAGCCTGCATTAAGATGAGTTCAACCATAACCGGTTTTTTTGGTTTTCAAGGTCACACAAAATCAAAAATGAATTTTATTTACCAGTAATTCTAACTGATAAAACTACGTTACATGTTCAATATGACTTCCTTATGCTTCGATACTTTTTTCAGCTCTATGAACTACATTTTTTATGATTTTTACTAATGTTGACTGAGATATGGGTTTCATAGAGTTGAGAAATGGTAGAAAATATTTCAAATATTAAGTAACCTTATATGTCGCTTGCAAAGTTGAGTATTATGGTTCTAAACTTGGTATTCCTTGCCTACTTTATGACACCAACATGGCGGGAGAAGAAGTTCAATTTGAATAAATATTATAGATAATTTAATGCAAGGGTTGAGAATTAATTGGTAGAACTAATAGTTTTCAATCTTTAAAATCAAAGTTTTGGTTTTGAAGCCAATTTTACGGTTTATTCTGGCAATGTGTTAATCGTATACTTTCGTGACTCTTATATTTAGCCGATGACATGGCCATCTGTATAGAAATTGTATTCTATAACGTATGATCATCTTACAAATCAACGATACTTTCGACCGTCCTTGATGTGCATTCATAACGATGGACAACGGGTGGTCGATCAAGGACGGCCACAACAGACACTAAAGAGAATCAAGGAATCATTTCTCCAACCACAAGTAATTGATGTATTTGGTTCGATCATTTGCGGACATGTAGTTTTCATTATGTGTTCAATGTTGTCTGTGTTCACTCTAATATTTGCACTGGCGTTACTCAATCTTTAAAATTCCTTCCCAGATTAAAAAGTTGATAACTGTATTGCAGTGCAGATTCCTTGCTTTCAAAATTTGTGTACATACGAGTCCATTTTTGTATTGTAAAATTCATTTCTGTTTTTTGGAAGTACAACAAATAAAAGTTCTCAGATTAATTGTCATCTGACAAATGCTTTTGTAGAGGGTTAAACACGTAACTTGATTAGATTAATTTATTCTATCACTAGTGGACCGTTCAAAGAGATTTTTGTGAAGTATAATTATACTGAAATTTTTACAAACTGCTATTTTGTTCGAAGTTTCGTTAATGAGCATCGTTTCGAACATCGCTTGAATTAAGATAATACATATGTTTTAGATTTACATAAAAAGAAGGTATTTGTTATGATGCTTGCCAAATTAGTCTTAATATTTGCTAAAAGATAGGTGCAAAAAGAAATACAGATTTCTCTACGAAACACTAGAGGAGTCCTTATATATTTATCTTTAATAATAAAACAATAAAAATAAACGTAGGTTCTAATTTGCACGTGGGCGTCCTCAATCTCGCACATTTTCCACACACGTACACTATAATAACTCTCGGAGACCAATGGATCATCTATATCGATCCTTTTAACGAATCCCTCCAGATGACAACATTCATTACCCTACGCATGCAGAATGCAAGTGAATCATCCAATAGCATAAAATAATTACATCCATAAATTAGGATAATATGTAAGATAACATAACACGGTAGTCATTATAAATAAATTATTTTTTCAAAAATATTGTGTTTGAGGTGTTAAGATATCCTACGACACCAGTTAAGTGTCAAACATTTTTATTTTCAGGAATTTCTGACTAAAGACCTGTTTTCTTCGTTTTTCCAGGGTGAAACAATTGTTGCTTGTATAAATATTAGGCTGGTATTTCTATGTGTTAAATATTTATCTGCTAAATAAATACGACAGAGTTTCAACCTAAGTATGTATTTAATTAATGTAATTTTACAGAACGAAAATGCTGTTCTTAGCTTGCCAAAAAAAAGAGACGCTCAGGGGGTGCAATAAACGAGTGCCCTCCGCAGGTAGTACTGACCTTTGCAAGGGAGGGGTCTACACCAATGGATACAAATTTTCATTAAAAATACATGCATGCAATGCTTATTCTCAACCCTATGGAAGTGCAATTACATCCTGTGGTGGTAAATTAATTTCCCATCGGTCGAACGTGCATTGCTTCTGGATCATTCGGTTACCTCAAAAAACATGTTTAAACGTCCTTTCCTTTCCCTGTGTCGTTCCTTTTCGCGCTAACAGCACGGTTAATCTCGTAAATTACCGTCGGCCAGGGTGGACGGGAATATTTACTGGAATCTAAGTTTATAATTACCGAGAAATCTAACGCCGCGTATATACATATCGGACGTAGCCCTACCGATCTCGTTATAAACTAGAATCGCACCAGAGCCTTCTCCCTTGCTTCTGCCGCTTCCTGCGCTTCTCTTATGTCCCAGCCCTTCTTCTACTTGCTCTTGGTGTCCCTCTTCTGGCCGCGTATTACGAATCGCCCTCCACGTCAAGCACGGCGAATTAATGCGCGTAATATGTTGGCCTCGGGCACGTTTACGGGTTTACGTTCCTCCTGGTATAACTTAAGAGCAGCTCTCGCTGCGGGGTCGGTGTATCGCGGGTGCAAGGATTCATTGGCCGTTAAGGAATCGTCGTACCGATCCGACCTTTCTTTTCCTTTTTTCCTTGCCCTTTCTCCTTGCGCCTACTGCCGCTCCGGCGTTCTCTCTTTCCCTTATTTTTCTTTCCTTGCGCCGCGACGACTTCTTACAGTTTCGTCGACAACGTTGGGTACATACCGACGGTGCTTCTGGTAATCAGCTTTCGATTATTTATCGCTCTATTAATCCGGGAATAGGTACCGATCGGCCAACCAATTTGTAATCGTTAACCGTGCCCGATTCGGAGCCTTCAGCCACCGGCCGTTCCTTTCGGCAGAGACGCGCTGCGTAATGTACAAGTTATTTACGCGAAATTGCAAAGGGGGATTGCAGGTTGGTACAACTACGATCGCGGTGTTGGGCGACAGTTTCTCAATGGTTCTTGTTAATCGTTCCTGTTACTGCTGTGAAATTCAACTTTGACGCCGTCTGGCGAAAGAGAACTGGATTTGTTCCGTTCCAACTTCACTGTAACGATACATCGAAATAGAAGAGTCTGTGGAGGGACAGCTTACAACACAAATTTTAACGCTACTTTGTTCGAAACATTTTCCATCTTAAACGATAGGAATAATGTTACCAGTCAGGAAAATGCAGCTCCGGTTGGATTAACGGAGACGTGCACCTTAAACTCTCAAATTTCGAGGGTAGAAAGGAACTTACTACTGCTTATCATTGTGCATCAAAATGTACTTGTTTTTATTCATGACTTTATAAATCGATACGTAATGTTGCTAGATTCATTTGCAAGCATGGGTAATTTTAAAGGCAGTATTTTTGGAATACTGTTGGTAATTCGGAATACCAACAATCTGAATATAAATTACAACAAAGATAAAAGAGGAGAAAAATAGATGCAGTGTTCAATGTGTTAATTATGATTTTGGAAGTTGCACCTATGATTACTGCAAATTAACCCCTTGACTTACATTTTAATTCCAAAAAATTTTTCAAACATATACTTAATTTTGTTTAAACTTGTTCGTACAAGGAACGGCCACGAAAAAAATGGATTTGTTTTACGAATACCTCGTGAATGCAAAAATGTGTTGATTTTAATTCATAAGACTTGATGACGAGTGAGTAGCCTCATAATTGTGAAACTCGACATCAAAAACTTGCGACGAGTCAGGCACGTTATTGTATAGCAAGGGATTAATTTGAAGACTAATATGAAACTGATATTTATTGAAGACGATTGTTTCTATGCTCTAATATTTGTATCTGATTACGTCGTGAAAGAAAATAATTTTATTACCTACTTGTTTTTTTAATTATGTTAAGCGAATGTTAATTGAAATACTGCTATTCCAAATTACCTGCACCATAACTAAATCGTTATTTTATATAATTTTTCACATAGATCAAAGATTTTCCTATGAAACTGTGCAATTTCGTTTCCATTCTCCATCGTAATTTTTTATTAACCTTAGACAAACTCGTATTCCAAATATGCTACACTTCCTCTATTTACTTCTTGTTAAATAACTGCCAGAACGGACTATAATAATTTTTTGATAACAAAAAATTCATAAAAGTAATATCGATACAACAATGATAGAAATGATGAAGGAAAGCATATTTTAACAACTCTAAACGCTTAACGAATGATTCTCTGTTCCTTTTTATAACCTGTTCATTAGTATCGTCACATGCAGTTTTAATACGTTCCCTCGTATCTTTCGGCGTTCCGGGAGTGTCGTCGTATACTGTTAATTTAACCCTTTAACGCCCAGGCCATTCAATCGTTATTTTAAAATTACGAGACAAATATATATGCTGTATCTTGTTATTTTGGAGTCGACAATATCGATATTAAACTGGCCTATAGAATACTCGCCGTTTAAATATACAGGGTGTTCGTTTACCCCTGGGAAAAATTTTAATGGAAGAATCTAAAGACCGAAATAAGACGAAAATCATACCAATTTGTTGATGGAAGCTTTGTTAAAAAGTTATTAACGTTTTAAGTTCCGCCCGTACTGAATTTTTTTCGAATTTTTTTCAAAACGATTCTAATTGACTCCAGCAACTGAAAATGATTTTTTTAGAACGATTTGAAATTTTTTAATTTTGTCGAATTTCACACATTCTCGAATTTTTTTCTGGAAAGTGAATAGGATTTCGGGGGCATGTCCCTTCACCAAAAAGTATTGTAATTGCCCCTCGTAACTGAAAATAATTTTTTTAGAACGATTTGAAATTTTTTAATTTAATTTTTTAATAACTTCTTAACGAAGCCTCAATCAACAAATTGATACTCTTGATTTTCGTCTTATTTTGGTCTCTAGAATTTCCCATTAAAATTTTTCCCAGAGGTAGCCAAACACCCTGTATGTATGTTGTATAAGTGCAACATTATCGTTAGGAATAAAAAAATAAATTATTTTCAGAATATTTATTAGCTTAATGAAAAAATATAATTTTGAAGATACCAATAATAATAATTATTATTATTACTGTATAAAAACATTTTCTACTACTTGTAAAACTAAATTAGTCATTAGATTTTATACAAGTAGCACATGTATTTCCCTTTATACATAATTTGTACTCCTTTCCTTTCTGAAATTCCCTTGTAAATAGGAAAATGTCCAATAGAGACGAAACGTATTTTATTATATAGTTAAGAAACACAAGATTTAATCACCTCTTTAGTGTTCTTCAAATTTGAAATTAATGGACGGCTACACTATTCTAAATATTTGATAGGACATATTATTTTCTTGTTCTAGTCATGTTTTTGTGAAACAGACATTAATATAATACAAACGATAGCATAACAAAATACCTTATTTCTGGAAGAATTTATTCGAAGTTATTTAAGGGGATCTTCTAGTACTTCATGTTGCATATCGATTTCTCTTATACTTTTTTAAAATTTGAAATTTTGAAAATATGTCTGTATATGTTTTATCCATTTTAATAAAGCTAAGCATCTTTTAGATATTCATTTACGTATTCTGCAAAAATACTGCATTAAAAATTTTAAATTACCCTATCTCTCAAATACACTTCGACATATTAAAGAATTTTTAAACGGCCAGACGTTTTACGTAACTATGATATATTCTGAAAGCAAATGACACGTCTTTCAGGCTGCAGCTTGTCTCGTTTAATTTTACGAATCGAATCTGTTCAACGGAACAAATCCGGTTTAATATTTCGATCGTAGTCATTGAAAATGTGTGTATATCAGCCACCTGTTCGTGGCAGACTGATTGTGAGTTCAAGAATCTCTTCGCGTCTCCCAAACTTCCAGAAAAATCGAGCATATGCTTTTTCCCATTCTGGTATCCACGAGGCCTTTCAGACGTGTTCGGGCAATGATACATTGACTATTACTCTGAGCAAACCTGTTAATGCGTTTTCCTTCAGGTTCGTAACCCAACACCAGGCTCCTGTATCCCATTCAATAATCTTAGGATGCAGCAGGAGCAACAGCAGAATTAGTGCTGTCTTCATGTCTTTACAATCATATGCGTGTCGATGTTTTCTCTTTTTTTATTGGCCTTGGTCAAGCAAATTTGTAATAAAACAAACAGGTGGGAAACTGATAGAAAAGGTTCTTAAACAAACTAATAAAAGAAAAAAAAAGAATAATAACTGATTTGTAACAGAAAAATGCATAGCCTCGTCGAGCAAAGTGGACATGTTTATTAGAGTCACAGTTTTCAGAGTCTGAGGTTACAAAAAGAAACTACAAGTTTAAAATAAAGGTATAAATATAAAATAAGAAGACAAAAAATGATGGTTCTGTGCAGGGAAGTCGAACAAGATTCTATTGTTTCAGTTTATATTTATTATTCTACATACAACCCACGCCAATCCTCGTGCACATAGTTTAATACTAAATAGAAGGAATTGTTTCTTTATTTTTAACTTTTGATTTCATTTTGTATCCTTGGATTCCGAAGATGGTGAGAACATTGATAAATATATTGATCGAGAAAACTATATTTTTGAACGGTTTCAATTACTTTAGAGGTTTTAGAATGTCCAGTTAAGGTGTTCTTGGGGTTAAGAGGACATGAATATTCCTTGGGAAACTTTAGCGAAATATTACTGATTCCTTCCTGTTCGGTTTAAGGAGACTCTTCTTATTTGTGCAAATCGACATCGGGGGAAGAACTTTGTTACCTGAAACCGGAATTTGCGATACTTTCCATATTTCAGAACTCATCGAGTACTCGCGAATAAAGTACAACGTTAATGCTGTCTTATCCGTGCGGTGGAGAGAGGAGAGGTTTAATACCTTCTTAAATATTCCCTCCATTCTCTTTCCCAGTCTTCCTTCCAGCTCGAAAGATCTTCGCATTCCTCTTCTTCTTTCCCTCTCTCTTCCCGAGTCGAGTATTGAGAACGAGGGTAGTCTTCTTAAAGGTAGAAACAAATAATACGATTACGTCCCGTTTCCGTTTATTAAGGAAACAAGATAGAAACAAGACGCTGTCTGGCTGGTTGATTCCGAACCCGAGTCTTCCTCAGAGCCCTGTCTTCATTTACCTATGGACACCATCTCACAGGCACTCGATACCGAAACTTGATATTAAAACTTGAGAGAATTACACAGGCTGCAGATGGTACGCACTTACGTCTGCCGGGCTACGAAAAAACGAGTAAGCCTCCTTGTCCTGATCAGACAGAGTTTCAACGATTTCCTGTGCAAGAGTCTACCATATTCGTCATCTTTTACTAACACCAAAATACGAATGAAACCGAGTGGATTTCGTATCAGCGATTCTTTATATTCAACAGAAACGTTCAGACTTTAATTCTCAATAATTGAAAAGTACTATTACTATACAACACTATTACTTTTAAGAAAAATTACATTTCTTCTAATAAAAAGAAGTTGAATACAAAAGCTGATAGTGTTAACACTATTTTTGAATATCAATCTATCAAGCAGAGAACGATCTTAAGACAATAATATTAACCTATTCGCTGCGAAACCTAAATTATATGAAGTTATTCCTATTATTATTTTTGTTTTGAGTGTTATTGTTTATCTAAATTCTGTTATTTCATGATAAGTACACATATTTTGTAATACATAATTGTTTTCATGCACAAAATTAAACGTGAATATACTCGTGGTTGACAATAGTAACACTTATATTTATATGTGTAGCCACAAAAGGTTTGCAAATTCAAAAGATTTTATGTTATAACATATTTGAAGTACCACGAGTATATTCGTGCTGGCAATGCATAACTCACAGACACATATATAAAACGAGTATATTCGTGGCTGGCAGCGAATGTGTTAATGTAATGAAGTGGGCAGCACAATCTTTCGATCTGAACCCTATTGAGAAGTTGTGGATGCGGAAAACTGTGTAAAGAGCCAAAAAACGCGGAAAAAAACATATACCAAGCTATACAGTTTGGTAGAAGAAGCGTGAAGCAAAGCAATATCCACGAACAGATGTATTATATTAATTGATTTCACGTCACAGAGATGTGCTAAGATCCTCTGTAAGTGAAAGTGAGTGTGAAGGAATGAGATTGTTATTTGAAAGTAAGGCTTAAGGGAAAAATATTGTTTACAAAAGTATATTCAGAGAGGAAGTTGACGTGTGTTTTTCGTGTCAAAGACTGATTATATGCATTAAACGTCGATCGTATTGCATTATACAATTGCAAAATGAAAATGCCAACTTAATTTTGGCATATTTTAAAAGCGTTGAACTACATTTTAATAAAAAATGAAAAATGTTTTCTCGCGACGCGACGATACAATGGTTTTGTATCGGAGTTGTCAAATAAGAAGAGGTTTATTGTTTTACATAAAATTCCATTATATGTTTAAAATATTGTATATAAATACACGTCGTTGCTCACTAACTCAAAAATTTTATTGTTTACTGTCACGTCAGTTTTTTCTGTCATTTTATTGTTTCAAGAAACAATAATTCCCCGCTAACGGAGAACTTGTTTTCGAACAATTACTCCTGTCATAGCTCATCGTAAAGTAATACGTGCAGTTAGTGACACAATTGACGTTCTTCTACGTGATTTACTCTGTCGTCTCTCATCATTTCTAATCTTGTTTACGCATTTTTGTAATTTCAAGACAAAAAGTAATATTGCTGTAGTTTGCTTAATTTTAAAACATGACAACTTAATTTTGTGTGGACTGATTGGGGTGATATGGTTGGAACGCTCCCGCAAGGTGTATCCGTAAGAATGTTGATTCACCGTGTGTAAACGAAGGCGAACTTTGTGATTCTTTTTCCTTTTCTGGCTATCTCTTTTAAGGTTTGTTTTCAATATGATCTTGGTATCGCGGTTGCCCAAAAGAGGTAATCTCGCTAAGGGCGTGACCAACGCCGTGAGAAGAAATATTCGCCGTTGATTGACTTTACTTTGCAACGCGATAGCCAATAATTTCGGTTACAAGGTTGGATGATGGGAGACGCCATATCGCGGTATTTTTTAATATTAACCTGGCCGTATTTGCCGAGAAGCGGCAACGGGCCCAGATAGACCCTTGATGCCCAGATGTTTTGAGCTGTACCTGGGTTATAATAAAACATCGGAGCACTGGTACGTTGAGGGTCTTGTAGGTTCTAAAGCCCTAAAGTGTTAATTTGGTGGTCATGTGGATTTAAGTAAGCAATTTATTAATTAAATAGCGACCTTACTGGTACTAGGTTGTAAACGGAAAGCTTTGAATTTTCAGAAGCTGCAAAGCTAAATATAAAATAACACATTCGCTGGTTTTATGAATTTACTTTTATGGTACAACACATATTGTAGAATGAAGCGTTATTTATTATTTCATCATTCTACCACAAAGTTTTGTATCTTTTTCGGGCTGTCTTGAGAAATATATAGCGAGGAGCAAACCTAAACATACACATGGTATTTTAAAATAAATAATATTTTATTCAATGTTTGAATATACAAAGCAAAAATACGTAATAGGGGAGCACTTATCTTTAGGATAAGATAACAGAAAAACTATATGATTAATCTGACTCTAGTTTAAAACATTCGAAAGATCAGTGATTTTACTATAAGAATGCATCAATGAATTTCTTCTACGATGAATTTACCTGTTTTATTTTCAACTTTTTGAAACTGTGCATTTCCTCCCCTATAAAAATTGGTTGTACTGAATGGATCAGACGTATCTGTAACAAAATAAAGTAATATTGGCATTAATCTTATAAGTTTCTGTTTCTTACTGAAGATTAATATCGTATCAATTACGTGGTTATTGGCGGTAGAACGGATATCTTACATTGTTTCTTTCATTGTTGTCGTTTCCTTGAGAAAATTAAATAAACTATGTATTTTATCGTTATTTAAGTTTTTTTTTTAGTGAGTTTTCTATCTTATATTTGTTACGGAGTACATCATATCTTGGGCAAGCTACAATTAGGAATTAGGAATATTGCATGTTTCGTATATTTTGATACAAACGGGTTCTCTTAGTATTCTTGCAATGCTGATTTGGTCTTTTCTTTGTAGAATAAAAACAACCATGTATTTCACGTAGAATATGTTAATTGTGTATGTCTTTGGTTAGTATCTATCTCATTTTATTATTTTATAACAAAGATAATCCTTTCCATAAAAAAAGCTTAAGAAGAATATCTCAATAAAAATATCTTGAAAATTAATGACATAACAAGCGAAAAAAGTTTAGGATACCTTTTATTTAGTATAATTCCTGTACCCATATATTACAGACATTACATGGATGCCAGTCTTCGACTATTTGTAAATATTTTTTTTTTACAAATTTAACATTCATCATCATCCCTTGCTTCTCTTTCTATATTGCATTCATGTTTGGTCGTAGTTTTCTTATATCACTCAGTTTCTATAATATTTCACCAGACGTTAATAGATATTGCAAGAACATTAGAAATATAACTTGTTTAATTACTACGACAAAAAAAGCTTATTTAATGTTATATGTCGATATTCTTGAAGAAATATCTGATCGAATGCAATAAATAAGAATTGAATTAAAAGGAACGTTACGAGAAAAAAAGAAAAATATTACTTTCAAACATAAACGAAAGTAATTGTCTAATACAGTTACGAATGACCAGTTGTGACATGAAATTAGGTGCGATTAAATATACGTAATATATTAAGTTACAAAACAAGGGTTGTTTTATCATAGAAAGATTCATAATTTTTTAGATAATTGTAATGTCCCATTCAATATGTGTCCCATTTATCGTAGTTCTATACGAAGTTAATAGTTTTCGTGAAAATTTGAAAAATAGTACATAAAACGACGTCTTTGTTTTTTTACGTTCTATAGCCAAACATTAGTAATCCACTACACTGACGTTCTTTCCGCGAAGAATGTGTTTTCCTTTTTCCTTCTTCTTTTAAATAATGATTCGTTAGTAAAGCAAATAACAGCAATATTTCTTTTTATCTTGTACATTATGTTTATCTCGTGTTACAGTAAAATAAAAATAAATGCGAAATGATGAGCGACAACAGAGTAAATCACGTGGAAGAACGTCAAGTTGTGTCACTAACTGCACGCATTTCTTTTACCATGAGCTATGACAGGAGTAACTGTTCGAAAACAAGTTCTCCGTTAGTGGACAACAAGAGAATTATGTTCTTATCGTTTCTTGAAACAATAAAATGACAGAAAAAAACTGACGTGACAGTAAGCAATAAAATTTTTGAGTTAGTGAGCAACGACATGTATTTATATACAATATTTTAAACATATAATGAAATTTTATGAAAAATAGTAAACCTTTTCTCATTTAACAACTCCGATACAAAGTCGATATCGTCGCATCACTAGAAAACTTCTTTCATTTTTTATTAAAATGAAATTCAACGCTTTTAATTAAAACGTTGACATTTTCAAATTGTTATGCAGTAATGAGCCTGGAGATTGTCGTATGTATTTTATTTCTTATAAGGTTCGATTTTATTATATGCTAACAAAAATATTCATGTAATCAGGCTCAAGAACGATAAAGAGAATTGCGTTCCGTAACCCAGTGTGGATTCCAAACATCGGGCTTTAATTCCATTTCTTTCGAATTTGTATGAACTATTGATGTTAACAAGTTTAAAATTTCAGAAATCCCCCGAACTAACAAATTTTATTTGTTTTCTATTAAATTACTATCCTCGTCAATTTCAATATATCGAACGGCATGAACTTATGGGACAACCTAATAATCCCTTTAAGTTTCTCGAAAGAAAACACCTTTCGTGTCCTTGACATGAAAGATCACACACTTTTCTTATGGTAAAAATGCTAGTGTATAGGATTCTATCGAATGAAATATCATTTAGATTAAAAGTCTACGAGTTCAGTTTACTTCTGTATGTAGTTTGTAAAATTAAAATATAACTTGTAGGTGAGTGTGTGGCCGTCACTGTGGAGTTGTTCACGGGCACTAAGGTGGTTGCGGATCCACCTCTGACGCGCGATGAATCAGCCAATTTATTCGAAGCTCAGACGGACAGCGCGTTTGGGTAGCACGCGTCGGTAGAAACCGCGTATACAGCAGTCACGTCCGGAGTCACAGATGAGAGGAAGAACTGGTCACTACCCACCCATGATACTGCGGGAGTACAGATCCAATCCAGTGGACGGGCAGGGACCAGTTAGCTAGTCCAACTCACATGGCGCGCGTATAGCACGTGCGGATATATTGAGACACGCGCTAACGCATTCTAATTATCATGTGCATAATGGTGGCCGCTCGCCAAGCTTCAGAAATACATCAGACTCGCCCGCTATAGATAGGTATAGTCGTACGAATTCCGCGAAAACACGGAATATTCAGTGGAGTCTCTACAGAAGCATTTATCGGATCCGAAGCTCGAATATTTTGATCGTCTTGTTTGAACGTCGGACCGCGAACGTTACACGATGACGGGGAAGTATTTATCAATGAAGAATGGCCCACAGCAATGGATCAACTAGAATTTCTGTCCATCTTTTTCGCTCGACGGAACTTTCCAAACCGAATGCCGCGACTTCTTAAGACTCG
Organism: Colletes gigas; assembly: GCF_013123115.1. Taxonomy (NCBI): domain Eukaryota; kingdom Metazoa; phylum Arthropoda; class Insecta; order Hymenoptera; family Colletidae; genus Colletes; species Colletes gigas. Next base: position 11,032,372 of record NW_025106631.1, on the reverse strand, counting down.
ATGGAGACAGAGTAATGACGGACAGTTGAAAAGAATTCATTCGTTAGAGATATTAAGAGGAGGAGATTATTGCTCTGAAACAGAACCTGAGACCTAAAATCGTTAACGACTGTCAAGCGTTCATCAATTCATGCGACCATAGAACACGAACGAACGTCAAGCGGTTTCGGGCCAAATGACCATTCGTTCGTTCGAGCACAATGACACTTTTTTTTCATCCCGAGCGAGGACAATCACAGGTACGCTCGTTCCTCCCTTCACGCGCTTTATTCCTCCTTCTTCCACGAACCATACGTCATCGAAGCCTTTCGTGTTCTCGTCGAACAAGAGGAAACCGACTGGCATTCAGTCGACAACGAATGCCCATATAGACGGTCCCCTCCCTCCCTCCCTCCCTCCCTCCCTCCCTCCCTCCCTCCCTCCTTCCTCTTCTTCTTCTTCTTCGATGCTATTGCTCGAAAGACCCCGGTTTCGCGGCTCATTTTTTTCTACCGAGCCGATCTTCAATCTTCGAGCCACGGCCGCGCGCTGGTCATTGCCAAGCTGGAGTGATAGATGTGGAAATAATTATAGGCGAACGGTCGCGCAATAAAAGTAAAAACCATGTCAAATTTCGTTGGCCAGTAATGACTTTTGGCCATGCAACAGAAATAGGAGGCCGTGACTTCGTCATCCGTTTGACGATCGAAGAAATTAACCGAGAATGTACACCGAGGCTCCGAGCGGAACGTTCGCTGCTGGCGACTCCGATCGGAGTTGCTTAAAAAATTCCCCAAGATATCGTGAATAAATTAATTACCTTAATAACGGAAAATAAACGATGTTAAAGAATGTATGAATAATGGCGCGAGTAGAAAAGTGGCTTCGATCGGAGTCGACGGAGTCTTGGCGACCGAACGGCGTCCCTCGCTAAGATAGACAGTCGTGAGTTTCGTACGGAGTATAGAAAAATCCCGAGCCAAAATTCAAGCCCCGAGGCTACCAGTCCATGCTTAAAAATCGCCAACAATTTGTCCCCGTCGTCGTGTGACGAAAGACGAAATCAGTTTGCTCCAAAATCAAAGAGTCCGCGAATCCCCTGAGATGATCTCTGGACGAAGGTCGCAGCCAGACCTTCCCGCGTACCTTACACATCCCCCTTTCCTTCTCGACTAATGCAGCACTGTGCTCCGGGGCACGGTAATGCCTAATTAATCCAATTAATCTAGGCCCCGGCACAAATGACCTCAGCGAGAACCTCAAAGACGCAGGGGCCGGCGTTGTCCTGCGCGGCTGATGGACCGGAGCCGATCTAACATTCCGAGAAATTAACGATTACCTGTGATTTATACAAATTCATATTTTAAATTATTGGCCGTCATTAGCGTGCGTCGAGGTATTAGTTGCCGGTGACGTGTAAAAGGCTCAACTGACCCTCTCTTCTCCTCTGCCCAGGCCTAACCCTCCTCCGCCTCATTTCTCCTTCAGGCTCGATCATCGTTCCATAGCGTGGGCCTCGAAACGGCGTATAGTATCCGTTCAATCCGTCCAGATCCCATCCGTGCTCTCTCGCGCGCGCAGGAATACATTATCGTTTTGTTCGTGCGGGTTCGAGTGAGATGGAATACCAGAGAACGAGAGAGCCGAGCCAGGGCCGGGCTGGTTGTCATTGGCTCATTTGTTAGACGCCATCCAAAGCATGCGGGGCCTTGATTTAGTGCCTCCACCTCAAACCGCGTGCGTATATACCCCGAGAGATATCTGCCGCGGCGCCCTTTATCGAAGAGACAAAGACACCAATTGAACTGCACCGAGTGTGTGCAAATTCATGATCCCTTTGTCGTTTTCCAGCCTCATTTGCGGTTTCGTCTTTATGTATTTCTTCCCTCGAGATGCCTCCTTCGGGTCATACACCAGATTCCAATACGTCGCTAACCAGCCTATGGGTTATAAGTAGCGATGGGCCGAATAGTTCAAACACTTTAAGACTATCAAGTAGTGTTGTATAGTGTCTCCTATAGTATGTGGGACCTATTTCAGGGATGGAATCCAATAACAAAAGTTTATATAAACATCTGTCCAATATGACCTTATTTTTCAATTACAGTGAGTTTCTTCTTGAACATATTGTACCTGCGTTTACCTTCACGATAGGTGTTCAAAGTGGCCTCCTTGATTCTAAACATAAGCCTGGAGACGTTTTACCATTGACTGTTTTACTTTCTCTGTTTATCAAAATATTATTTATAATAATAAGCCCATACATTAGGTTCATATCTGCTATTTGTTGACTAGATAAACTTCCCAGTTTCACACACGATGTATTTCAATAATCTGACACCTAGTATTCTAGTGTTCACAGGAAATGCCTACAGAATTAAAATACAAGATTCAACGTAGAGATTCAGAATTGATTCAATACTAACATAATACATTTATTGAAATCCTGAACATTCTGTGACTCTATGTGACAAATAGCCACAGAACATCGCAAACTCCAACGATAGAATAAAAGTCTACGGTGTACATATGTAGAATTTAAACGGTTCGAGTCTGCAAGTTTAATGAGTAAAACGTTACGAACTCCAGTATTCAGAGCTCAAAGTTCAAATCTCGGGAATTCGTAGCGTTTACGGTTCAAGTCGCAGCTTCAGGTCTTAAAGCTCAGGACTCGGAGCTCATTTTTACAGTACTGTTATGAAGATTCGAAGTTTAAAACTGTTGAAAGTCTTGTTAAGTTCTCAGAGTCTTGAATATCTTGTGTCTTGAAGGTTCTGATAGATTTGGAAGCGTTAAGAGGTTTGGTAGCAGTTGTGATACAATAGAATCGATTCAAATATAGAAAAGGGTAATAAATAGAAAAGAAAGAGATTCAAATATAGAAACAATCACATTACAATGTTATTTCATTTCGCTGTGGGATGTACTAAATCAATATTAGATTAAAATATAAATTTGTTTCATAATAAATAATATATTCCGGCGATAAATTAATATTTTACAAACTGCATTTATACTTTATTTAATTTTTCCTCTACTCTGATCTACTACAACATATTACTGACTTCAACTAATAGTGCAGCATAAATTGGATAAGTGTCCAAAATCGATCGTACATACGTACATGGTGATCCACACAACTTGAGCACCTCTATAACTTCCAAAATATGCGTTGCACGAAAAAATGTTGTAAACAAAAGTTGCATGGTTTGAAGGGTTACACTATGTAATGCATTTGTTTTTTTTTATATACTGAAGCGTTTTGGAGATTTGAAGGTCAACTTTGTTTTTTTAAATGGAATACTATACTTTTTATATCAAAATGTGAAAGAATATCTAATTCTAAGTAAACAAATGTTGTTCTGTATTAGCCCTATACCTAATAACTAATGAGTAATCTCACTTTATTTCTTGACAATTTTCTTCAAGTAACATCAAATTGAAGACTCAACCTTATCACAGATTTCTGCAGAATAATGAAAATTGTCAAGAAATAACACTTTTTCACTAAATTGCTCGTTAGCTATTAAGTTTAGAGGTAATAAAGGTCAACAGGTTTTCACTCAGAATTCGATATTTTTTATGTAAAATATATAATATTCTATTTAAAAAAACAAAATTGACCTTCATATCTCCGAAACACTTCCACCTATAAAAAATCGACAAATTTTGCAATTGGAACTTTGCAATCGAGTTGTGGTTAGCACAGTTCTTTATATTTTTTGTTGAATTTCAACAAGATTTGCCCTTTACCAAGCTATATATTTAAATAAATTTAGTTAAATGTAGAAAACCTACGATATCTGAGTATGTAATATTGGAAGTACTATGTAGATGTCGGTATATTGATTACAACTAATTACGTCGTTTTTCACGAAAACACAGTTGGCAGCATACAAATATTTCTCGTGAATTTGCATCATATAAAATAGCCAGGTGTTCCTTTCCCTTTCCTCAGGTTCGGTTTCCTGTAATGAACGAAGCTCTAATGTGTACGCTCACTATTCGAGATGAATTTGGAGTTCATACGTGTGTCTTGCACGCCTACTTGTGCGAGTTAATTTATTCCGGATAAACGAAAGAAATTGCACAAAGGAATAATGTATATACAGAAGAGTTTTCCAAGGCATATTTAAGACTGTGTTGCTTGTATTACGTCTTGTTTTGATCCGATGTGTCGCGGTGTATTTCTTTATTAGGTTGTTTTCGTAATGCTATAATTGATAGAAATATTCTGGTAGAGGTAGAATTTTTGACAAATTGATTAGCTGTGGTTTTTCGTACAGATGAGCTCAGTCAGTGAATTTATAGAAAGGGAATCTATAAACTTTTTATAATAACATAAGGCCAACAAGGCAACGATTATTCTTCTTTTTATTAGAATTTGAATATAAAACATGCAGACGTGACAATGTTTCAACCAGTGTCGCGCAGAAGGAAAATAAATATGTAGAAGCTGTAAAGATGCAAAGGCTAGCAAACCTAACTTGTCGCTAAATTTAAATAGCAGAATTTATAAACTTTTTATAATAACATAAGGTCAGCAAGACAACGATTATTCTTCCTACGATAAAAATTTGAATATAAAACATGCAGACGTGACAATGCTTAAACCAATGTCGCGTAGAAGAAAAAGAAATATATTGAATTTTCATATAGTTCTCTTTGATCGTGTCGCAGTTTGGGCATGAGGTAGTGTCAGTTGGAAAGTGTTCACCGATAGTTGGACTCACGAACGCATGGCGGTGATCCAGCAGGAAGGAAGGAACCAAAGAGACAAGAGGAAGAAGGAATTGCACGAGGCAAGTGTAGGTGGTCCTTGCCATTTCCTTGGGCGCATCCGCGGACCCTTTGGGCCGGCAGATCGGAGCCCGATCTCGGGAGCCTTGCACTTATACGGTAGCCGAACGACGTAGCCCAGGAAATCTAATTGTTGGTCTTCGACGTAGCGGGCAAATTGCAAAAATAAACACATCGGTGCATGCGGCGGCAGATAGGAGCAAGTCGTGGCCAGGGGTTGCAGGGAGGACGAGGATAAGGGAAGAAGAACGCTGAATCGAGAAGATCAGCCAGTCGCTGCTGTAAGTTCATCCTTTTTTTCTCTCCTTCCCCGGTCGCCTCTCTTCTACGGGGAATGGAAATACTAATTTTGCGGAATACGGTGGCCGGACTGCGGTAAGCGGCCGTTGGAAGACAGTGGTGTGGGTCGTGATTACCTGAGGATAATTATAGTCGACGTGCGCACGGGTTATAGAAGGAGGTGGCTGCTGTACCATGTCAGACGTGCGTTTACGTGTGCGTGCGGCTATCACGTGCTTGATGGAGATCCTACGGACAGTTATCTTGGTGAAAATGTTGCATTTTGATCCATGTTTGACTCTGCTCGCAATTCGTTTACAGCAACACGCTCGGATTTCTAGGTTTCTCGTTCTGGGTGTACTTCCGAAAAGGACATACCTCCGATATTTTTTCTATTCTGGATTCTTACGTACTTTGATGAGCTGATTGCGAGTATGATAATGAAAATTTTATTTTCATATCGGAAACCATGAAAAACCCATACAAATCATACTTTTTTTATTTACTTTCGTAAATAATGAGAATCTTGAAAAATATTTCAGATAAAAGTTGTAGACCTCATCAAAATACATATTATATGCTCTATTGATTTTTGTCATAAAGATAATACTATCTGAGAAAAATGATAGGTAATTATTCATTTATACAGAGCCACCCTCGATTGCAATGTTCTTTACATATGTTATCAGAGACATGACTCTGAGTAACTTTTCCTTATAACTTAATCGGCGGTCATTGTTCGATAAAGAGTTGTTAACAAAAGAAGTATAAAAAATATCTATGTAGAATAGAACATACACCCGGGGGGGGGCAAGTGACATTTATTTTTTAGTTTTCATGATATTGTTTTAATTGCTTTGTTTTCGTTTCTTAGAACAAACAGGTTTATTTTTCAGTTTATATGAGATTGTTTCATTTCTTCTATAACGTACAGTCGTTTAATTTAATGTTTAAGTTTAGGTTCAGGTTTAGATTTGGGTTAGATCTGGATTATTCCTTTTGGGGATGAAGCTTCCTGCAGAGGGTGGATCTCGCTACGCGTGGAAAGTTAAAAATCCAATGATTCAGAAAACACGTGGGCGAGAGACTAACTATGCTGTATCCCTTTCGAGTATTAACTTATGAAATTAACAATAAAACTTGATTTGTGTTGGATGAGTTATATGAAGTTTCGAACATTTAATATCGTTTTTCTCAAAAACTATTGTCTTTATGACAAAAATCAATAGTACATAAAATGTGTATTTTGATAAAGTCTACAACTTTTATCTAAAGTATTTTTCAAAATTCCCATTATTTACGGAAGTAAATAAAAAACTATGATTTTTATGGTTTTTCATGGTTTCCGCTATGAAAATAAAATTTGCGCCAGTTTACACTATCATACTCGTAATCAGCACGTCAAAATACGTAAGAATCCAGAGTATAAAAAAAATCGGAGGTATGTCCTTTTCGGAAGTATATTCCTTGTTCTTCCTGGCATATTTTACGAATCACGTTGTATTTTGGTCACCGGCAAGGTATAATGATGAAAATAACTCCGATGTATATCGATTTCTATAAGATATATTTTTCTGTGCTACTTATCGCTCACACTCGTCGTACATCCGTTTCTTGCTCCGAATTCTCCATTCATACGCACATACAATAAACACGTTTCGTCTAGGCCCGCTCCAATTTCTCGTATTGGTATCGCTGCCGTTGACTTATTATTCGCGGGCCTAATTTAAACCTGCTGTACACGATACAATATCACAACAATATTCTCCGATTACCCAGTTAAACGTCGAATAAGTATTTTTTAATTATGAAAAGGAAATATTCTATTAAAAATGAAACGTGCACTTCGTCAGGTGATCCGTGAGTTGCAGCAAGAAAGTAAAAATAACTTGAATTTTTTATTAATATCAGCTGAGATTACTGGAAATATATTCATTTCATGAAAGAAAATTAAATTTAACTGATCAACGAAATCAAATAAAACCTATAAATTTGATCAAAATTGCTTTTGTAAATACAAGAATATGGAAGCAATGGCGGCTGACTATTCTTTTTTACAGTAACTTAGTAGAAAACTCCTGGTTTGTCTAATTCTTTCACTCTACTATTAGGTTGGGGAAAAAGAAATCCATTATTTTTCACCTAGATGGTTGCAGTGATATACTCTCGTAAAGTATTGACCAAATAAATTAAGACTTGTGGTCATTGGTAAAGTGACATTCTGTACTAAAAAAATTCTTTTAAGGTTTTCTGATTGGTTGATTCAGTTGTGAGTTATAGGGTGTAAAAGATGGAAGTTAACAAAGAGAAAACAAAGAGAGTTAACAAAGAGAAAATTCGTTAAAGATGCACCTCTCACAAGTAGGTCCGTCATCGAAAATGTCGATAAAATCATGGAAATGATCGAAGTAGACCGACATGTTAGCAGTTGTAGCATCGCCCAGGAGCTAAAGATCAACCACAAAACAGTTTTTAAACCATTTGCATAAAACTGGATTAAAAAAGAAGCCCGGTGTTTGGGTGCCACACGAATTGACGCAAAAAAAATGATGGATCGAATTTCTACCTGCGAAGTCTTGGCCAAACGGAACGAAATCGAATGGCAACAAATTATAGAACAAAACGGTACATATTTGAACATGAAAATAATGGATTACTTTTTCACCAACCTACCATTTTCAGTTGACTTCAATTATTCGACAGTTCTAGAGGCAGCCACAAATCCAGTTCCATAAATGTCGTGCAACGAAGCGTGTACATTTCCCAGAAGGATGGTGGCTGAAAAATGTACGAAGTCACGAATTGATGCACGAACAGGGCCGACCCACACGACAGCCATCGATAGATGAAATCGGACGATGAAATAATAAGAGTGTGAAGGATGTCGGCGTTCGGGGAACCGTAAATATCCCGATGAACGGCAATAAGAATTTATTGCAGCCGCCTTTGACGGGAGGCCGCCGGTTTTCGGATTCGAGGAAGGGTCATTTTTGATATCACGAAGCCACGTTAATTGTTGCGTTACGAAGGCGGCCCGCGTCTGAGGGAGACGCTGAAGCAGAATGAGAGGACTGAGAAGAAGGAGGCGATTGTGGCGGAGAGAGTGAAGACTGGGGAGAGGATGCAGTCAAGATATAATTGCTACATCCTCTTAGTCACGTGCCACTCACGTGGTTCCCAACCGCGAGTGCGAACGACTATCAGCCACTATAGCTTCAAGGTATAGCGCTTAACACCGACGTTTATACCGCGACGTTTCTTGCCACGACGTAGTTTGATTGATCATTTAATAAAAGTCGCGGCCCGTGCACTAAAAATAAATTGTCCGCTCGAACAAATAAATGGTTCGTACAATACGATTAAGCGAATTATTGCCATGGACGCGTTCACTTTGCGCGTCGTGTCAATTCCATTAGACGATCAGCTGTTACAGTCTTGCGATATACAACCGTGTTCGAATAAATTGATTTATGATTGTTGCTCCTGTAAAATAGATGCCAAATCTGATGTACCCCAAGGATTCTTGGATCATTACTCCTTACTCTATTTATAAATTACATCTACAGGATTGTGCGAATTTTAATAAGAAATATGTTCTCTGATATCAATGAATTTTTGTACACGTTTCGCCATGGAATCAATTAATTTCTGATAATTTGCTAATATTTGCTAGTCGTGAAACTACAACTTTATTGCTTTTATCATTTATTTCTTGACGATACAATTTATTTTAAGAAATCTAGCCTTACATATACCCTAAAGATTTTCTATGGGGTTCAAATTGGACGAGTTCCCACGCCAAACTAATTTAGCCCTTTCTCTTGAAAAATACCGTTGCATAAACTTTGATGCGCAAACATTTTCTTATTTTCAATCTAAGTTTCTATAACTGTTTATATTTTGACTTATTCATCATTCGTTCCAGTACCTAAAGTATGGTTAATGACGAACATGCAGCCACACGCAACAACTTTAAATAATCTTTCAAATAATTTTAAATACGGTTTAATGATTTACATACTTGTTACCTTCTTCGTCTCAAATGATAGTTTGAAACTTTCTATTAATTTTTTCCAGAAAACATAAACTTACGTTGTAACCAAATTAAGTTACAAAAATCAAGAAAATCGTTTTAACTCGAATTACAACACTGGTAGAGTAATTTCAGCCGCAATTTTTCTTTCAAAAGATTATAATAAATTGGTGTTTTGCCAGGAAACTGAATTCCACAGATGGATCATAAAGTAAACAATTATTATAAGTATTGTGTTATACAAGAATTTCTTGTTTTCTGTCCATTATTTTATTATACTCTTATTTTCAAAATGATCTTTTATCTGATAAGAGAAATAATTACACTTTTCATAAATTTTCGTCGCTGCTCGTCGCAAATAACAATCGTTACTGGCCAGAAAAGACTATTTGGTAGTCCTTGTTGGTTATGAGGAGCAATATTACTGTGTTTCGTCCCGAATCTGCTAGCCAGACTCTTTAATAAAGCTTCTTCAGTAGATTCTACCTTAGACATGATTAATCTTTAGAACAGTCTCCTATTTGTGGAGACTTTGGTATAAATTTATCGTCAAGGAAAAGATGTTACAATAGTGGCCAACTGGAAGCAAATTTTAGTGTCTTATTTTACTCATATTACGAACACTACCGCTCAACTGTCTTGCGACAATTGTAACGACTTGTTACTAATTAAATTATTACATTAATCTTTTATCAAATAGCTAATTCTAGAGGTAGGTGGAAATTTATAATTTACGGCAAATATTAGAGCTTTGTCAAAAAACAATTGTCTTGAAACTTTTGAACGGAAATGTACAGGGTGTCAAAATTTACATCATGACCACCACAGTGTGATTCTACACTTCTGGATCAGTGGAGATTTTTCTTTGACCGACTTTCTCAAGGTCAAACTTTGTACGATTACACCCTATGCTAATAACAGAAAGGAACAAAAGTCTCAAAAGAACTTCATGCCACAATTCAATCGTTCTCTTGAAAAATTATATTAAAGGTTTATTAATTTGTAAATTTACTTTCTTCGCGTGTTAAAGGATAAATTTGTCTTCGTATTTATATTTTTTAGGTAAATGTTAATATCGATTCATGCTAGATTACTAATGAAAGTAAAACTTGTAGTAATAAATTTCAGTCTTCGATGCCTCCACACATAGCGCGAAGATCAGCCATTAATTTCTTTTCGGAAGAAAAACCCAGTCGAGCTAATGGGAGCCATGGTCTAATGCCTCCTGCTGTGTCTTCGAAAGATCTTTCTTCTGTTACGCTCTTCTACTAATGGCCACTCTTTGATGACAAATATCGGATGAAAGAAAATATATAAATTACTTAGAGGAAGCTGCTCCCTACTGATGACACTCACTGTGTACTGGTTTAGGTTTCCGAACAATAAGGAAAATTTCTCGGAGTATTATGTACACGTAACTATAGTAATTTTGTGTTTCTTGGATGTTTTGAATAAAGTTCTTATTGAAATACAAATTATTTGTATTTGTATTATATGTATGTATACTAATTGCCAAAAGTTTGGATACACCTACTCCATTTGTACTTCAATCTATAGAATCTAATATTTTCATAGAATTATATTTTTTAATAATTTCACTGTATGTTAATTTTTATATACATTTTGCATGGTTTTGGTTTTTACACAGCTTCAAATAATAAATTTGCATACCACGGAACAATGTTTATGATATTTTAACTTTATAACTTCACCGTTTACTTTCGTTTCATTTCTACGGATCTAACTATTGTTTTCTATTATATTGTGTATTTCTGAAATGGATTGAATTAAAAGACTTGGGGAAAAGTCAGCAGGCTAAGTTGCATAGGCACAAAGCAAAAATCACAATAATGGAATATCAAATGTGAAGTATCACGAGCAGAAAAATGATTAGAGGCAAGGAAGTCGGCATTGAAATTGGAAGTGTTGTCGTTAATTTGCAGCCAGACCTGACAAATTTCCTCCCCGTTGTGGGGCACACGACTGTCGCTTCAACTAGTCAATTCCCCCACTATCAAGAACGCAAGCGATGAGAGTGATAGCATGGTGCAAAGTATGAATGTGGCGAGGATGTATGCGTTCGAGTGGGATGTTACGCGAATGGCGGGAAAGGGCCAACGGTGGCCCACTGGTCGCCAGTCCGTCATGACTATTTTACAGGAAGAACAATAAAGAACTAAATACTCTATTAGAGTAATTACAGAAATGTTGAAACATATCATTGGTTGTGAAGAAAAATACATTTTATACGATAATCGAAAACGAACTTTTCTTTAAAGAAACATGACCCATCGCCAGGTTATGCTGTAGCCAGCGTTTTAAACAATAATTTCTATTCTTTGTTGTTCAGATTTGTATCATTTATTGGCATATATTAAAGTAGGAAATAGCGAAGGAAAAATTATTTGGCTCCAGTTTCAAAAATGCAATGTATGATTTATTTAATTCGAGTACAGTTAATTAAACTATGCGTATATTAACCCTCTATAACCCAAATTATATTTGCAATCTGAAAAAAATTATACAATATGATCATTGATAAATGCTAATAACAAGATATATTGGAAGATAAATTTCAGTAAACATTTTTCGACTGTACTCACCATCGAAATTTTCATCGTGAAATTATGTCACCGTGTAATGCATACTTCCTCAAGAATGATATTAGGAAGTTGGAACAATTGTTGAAGAAAATATAGAAATGGGTCCCCACGTGGGTTAAACAGTAAGAATTACCTGGCCTCCAAGATCATCTGACCTTACAGCCTTTGATTTTTATTTGTGAGATTATGTAAAAAAAAAATTGTATAGCGTAGAGCTTTAAAATCGGAATAAATTGATGCAACGTATTAACCACACGTTTGAAAGTTTGAAAAATGAAAACGCGTTACCTAAAGTTCATGCATGTGTATTTATAACTTGTATTGATAGTGTTTTTCGTCAGATCTTCAATTTTAAAAGTCTAGATATCGCTTCATTACAAATGACAAAAAAATGTTTTATTTCAATCTTCTATAACCCAACATGACCCTAAATTCATATACCCATTATTAATATTTTTCAAGTCTGATTTAATCCTATTGTTAATGTATTTAAAATAAAATATTAACACAATGGTATGACCTTCAAACAATCAGTATAAAACAACTATTTAGCAATATCTCACACTAGGGTGATGAGTATAGTTGAAAATTTATGTTTACTGAAATTTACCTTCCAATATATCTCGTTATTAGTATTTATTAATGATCATATTGTATAATTTGTTTCAGATAGCAAACATAATTTGAGTTATAGAGTGTTAACATACGCATAGTTTAATTTGCTGTACTGGAATTAAATAAATCATACATTACATTTCTGAAACTGGAGCCAAATAATTTTTCCTTCATTATTTCCTATTTATGTACATACCTATAAATGCAAATCTGAACAACAAAAAATAGAAGTTATTGTTTAAAACGCTGGCTGCAGCATAACCTACCCATGGGTCATGTTTTTAAAATGAAAATTTCGTTTTCGATTATCGTATAAAATGCATTTTTAATATAATTTTAAGCAATGCGTGGCGGTTGATTTTTGCTGTATTAAATAAAGGTAAATAAATATATTAAATAGAATGTATAATATTATATTTACAACTAATGCAATTTACTAAAGCAATTTAAACCAATTTTATTGAAACATTTATGCTTCTTTACAACTGTTAAAAAAATTGACAATAGTGTAAATCCACTAATATAGATGTTATGGGCCTAGCTAATTGAAACAACGGAAAAACATTTGATACGTGCCGTCCTAACGCACGAAATGGAAAGGTGCGAGAGTTTAATCGAAGTGGTACCTTCGGATCTTGGTATCGAATCCCATCAACGCGGCGTACGTAACACGGTTATCTTAATTAAGCGCGACGATTACCATTTTTAAGCTGGTGCAGGTGCAGGTTCGAAGCCGACGTCGAACAATGACATTGAAGCGTGACATCGAGCGATGTATCAAATCCTTCTGCGAGCGCGCCGCTTGCACCGGATCGCTGTAATTCTTCGCGAGAAGGAATCGCGGTGAAACCCTTTTCGTCGAGCTGGCACTTCACCACGACAGTGTCACGTGGTTTCCGTGCGTACACGGGTCCGCAGAAGCATCGTGGCCGCACACGCACGCAGCGCCATACTTTGACAGACACAAAAACATCGGAGAGGCTTGATAAATTGCCCGGGAGAAAAAGCATCGGCCACTCGAGGCTGTTCGGTGGCACGAGAGAGGCGAAAGGAACAGAAAGAAATGGGAGCGGTGAAGAGAGAGGCGTTAAGGACAGGATACATCACGGACTGGTTCCGGTATTGTCGCGTTAATAGCGGTGAGATACAACGGGACTCCCCCGATCCACCCTCGGGCGTAAATACGTGCGTTCGAATGAGCGATGCTTCGATTATCTCGATCTGGAGAGCGTCAATTTGACGGAAACGAGAAACAGGAAGCGTCTGCTCTGGATGGGGGAAGGACAAAATAGCCGGCTGAGTAGCGAGGCTGTTGGCGAAACTCTTTTTTTTCTTTTTTTCTTCTTTTTCTGCGATTATGGCGCGTCGTCAGACTTGGAATACAGTCAATCGGGGGTTATTAAGCGTACGTTGCTGTTACAAATTGATGTAATTGTGTATTAGTATGTAGCTACTTCTTTTTACGCGAAGAATTGCGTTAAATGGCGCATTACCGCGTAGGAAATTTATAGCAACGATAATGGAATAAAGTCGTGACACGGTTATTGTTTCCTCTAATCTCTGGAGATTTTGGTGCTCGCCCAATTGACATTCGTTGAAGGAGTTTAAAGTTCCCGCGGAATTTCATACGATCCAACAAAGTTAGCGTTTCGCCGTGATCAACCTTTATTTTACGTGATCAGAATTCGAATTTACCATGCGTCTAATTTATCATTTACTCGCGACGTTATTCTAAACATCTTCCACTGATTTATTGTTGTACGTTCCTCGATCGTACGAAGTTATTTTATTCTATACAGTCGGTCACGAGAAACAGGACCCAAAATATTTTCGATATTTGAGCCGTTTATTTTGAAAGTGGCCTAAGTCCATTTATCTTCAAATCGAGATATTTAAGGGTTTGCGTTTCAATGAATTTAAAAATATACGTATAGGATACTAATGAGTCATACTGCTTAAGTATATCTAAGGGTGTTAAATTTATAGTTCCAATTAAAATAGTGGCAATTATTAAGTGAATAATATGCGTTTTCTTATCAAGAATGGAGTTAGTCCACTTTCAAAATTAACAACCGGATTCATTATAAAATTTGAAGGTGCCCAAGTCCATTCAACATAATTTAAGATGCTTCAAATTGAAAAAAACAATACTGAATTTATTTTACATATCTTTAAAACACTTCGGAAACATAATTTATGCGATTCAAAACATTTTTTAACTACATAACGTACAAAATTACAAACATAAATTTATTACAAAACAATTTACTACTCATCTACATTTTGTGCGTGTGAAAGGGATTTGAAGAAATCATGATGTTCCGGTGGTATATATCGTAATAGGTCAGTTATGTCCTTGAATTTTGCTGTTGTAATTTGTCTGATATTTTTATACAGTGGTGTCAATACAATATTTTCGAACTTTCTTGGTCTACCCTGACGTGGTAATAAATTCAGGACTTTAAAATTTTCATTCTCATTCATTGATGTCTTATAGAAAATTTTATACGGTTCATTTCTGACAAAACGCATCCAACATATTTTTAACCAGTTTATTGATTCTCCATGAGAATTATTCAACCAACGCAATTGTCCAAAAACTGAGGTTAACTTGTAAATACTGATTAATTAAAATTACCTTCATCACTACTTTCCGACATTATCAATAGTAAATATCTTGATTTAAGTATAAATGGAGTTAGGCCACTTTCAAACTACACGGTTCAATTATTGAACTAACTCTGAAAACTTATGTGTCAAGAATTATCGTATTTGCTCGGAATATAAGCAACCTGAAATGCTTTACTGATAAATAACATGAAGTTGTACATGTAACCATGGTAACCGGAAAAAATTGAAAAATGGAGTTAGGCCACTTTCAAAATAAACGGCTCATTTATAAGTGTATTAAAAAAGTTTTACTGATCTTTTAGGGTTTCTTTTTAATATAATCATGTATTTTTCATTACAGTACGCCGACATCAATACGAATTTATCATACTTGAGGTGATATTCGACTGTGAAATTTTCTAAAAAAGTTTTCTAAGTTACAACGACACGTTCGGTATTTTTATTAGGAAACTATTTCTAAACGTACATTTTTGAATATTAAATGTTCAAATCGTTGGATTGGACGTAACAAACCAATATCATTACCAGCACGTTCGGCTAATCTTACTCCACTTGATTTCTTCTTGGGGGAAAATTGAAAGATGATGTCTACCGCGAGGAACTAACCACTCCAGCGAACACGAAAGGAAAAATAATTGTGTCTTGTGCGAGTATTTCGTCAGAAATGATTGATAGAGACGTCCGAAGCCTTATTGAATGATTGCACGCGTGTATTAGTGCTGAAGGTCATCATTTTGAACATTTCGTGTGATTCAAATAAGGTAATTTTACATGATAATGCTTTCGTTAATTAGACTTAAATTTCACACTCAGAGGTCACTTCAAGGTCATAGTATGCTAGGTCGATAAATTCGTATTGATATCGGTTACAATGAACTATAATAAAAAATACCTGATTACATTTTTTAAAAATTTTCAAAGAAATTTTTTTCTATCATTAAATGCATTTCTTCAAACAATGAACTTTTATTTTTAGAATTCTTTTGATATAACTATAAATAACGGAAATATTTAGGAGTCCTCTTTCTCATGACTCATATACATATATAGTAAATATAATAAAATGAAACAGAAGTGTTCTGGGTAGACGTGCTACTATCGATAATATCAAAAATATCGTTATGATATCGATATACTGTTTATTAGCACTGATTTCAAATGGGGCGTATGTTGTATTTCCAAACCCAATTAACTAAGAAAAAATAACGATCTACCGATTTTCAGGATTTTAAGCAACAGAATCAGTTTGTTCCGAAAGACAAAACACACTTATATTTAAGTAAATTGACTATTACAATACATGAATCGAATAGACTACTTGGAGGAAATTTTCCTTATGTATACAATTCCTACAGTTTCAGATCCTTGATACAAGAGCAGTGTATTTTACACGAAATGATATATTAAAAGTCATTCAACAAATACAATAATTACGAAAATAATTTCAATCTGCAGCATCTGCAATCATTATATAAAGTAGAAGCTTGAAAATCCGGAACAAGTGTACTGTTGTAACCGTCACCGAGGGAAAGTTAGTCATTTTCTTAGGAAATCTTCCACATACTTGAGTAAGAAACCTCACGTATCTATATTGCAATCTGTCTTGAGTTCTGAATTTTCTTCGATTCATCTAATCTCACCTTAATTAGATCCATTGGCTGATAAATATTTAGTGTTTTGAATTGTCAATCGACGATAGACCAAAGTAAATGCGATTTTAGTAGGACATCGTCTTTAAGGACTGCTCGATCGAGTCGCTGAATTTTCTCACAGTTTCCGTCAGCTGGCCCATACGCGTTGTGGATATTTCTGTCATCTGAATTTTTAAAAAATATTTCTCACGCTTCGACAGACATTGATCATTGTAATTTTAATTCTACTTCTAAGTTGATTCAATATGGCTAACAATAAGCGTAATAATTATTATGAAACAAACATGTATATCATTATATTTTAAGATTTTACACGTTGTCGCAAACCACACCATACTTTTCGATACAACGCTTACTACCTACACCTGCAGAATCACTTCCTTATGCATTTTATTATTATTTTCAACAACCTTATTAATAATGATACTTAATGAATTATTTTTCGTCAATCTAGTACTTTATGTTAATATTTTATGACGAGTACTTCAAAATCTGAAGACAAACATGAACAAAATTTCGAATAACAAATAAAAGATAAAAAATTTGTATTTGTTTAGCAAAAATAACAATTTTAATTACACAACTAGTGTATATTTTATTATTTGAATAAAATTCTGTCCATCTTTGCCTAATGACAAATGAATCCAGAATTTCAATTTTTTTCAAACTCTGTCCAAAATAAAAATTGTTCATTTCTATCAGTTTTTGAATGAATAGACGTTTAAGCGTCTATTTCTGAAGCACTCTGTACAGTAATCAGAGACTGTACAATCTCAGAAGTTCTGTATCTATACGAAGTAAATATAATAGTCATTCCTAGAATCGAATGATATCAGAGATAACGACGTGTCTTCTCACGCAGTTCTGTTTCCTTCTGATAGGGACTTACGTTACTCTATCTAACGGCATACAATATCAGTTCAAGAACACGCGTAACTGCTGTTACAGTCTATTTACTTATATGTTCGCTTGTTTCGTTAAGTTGTCTTCTCGTGTAAATTCTGCAAGCTATGATTTTCCTTTATCAATAAACCAGTTCGATAGCAAAAGGAGCACGCACTACAGTTTCTTTCCGCTGCATTACAGTTTCTTCGTAGATTGCACCGCGACTGTGGGAGGAGAGGGGGTTGTACCTGGCGTGATGGTGAACGTTAACGAGCCACTATCGTATGTTAATTCTAAGCAACGTTAAAACCAGGAATTCCAATATCGCGATGGACCTTACTTTTTCCGCGAATGTTGTTTACATATCGCGCCATCGAAGGAAAATTGACCCGCCTCGATGTTCTTGGAATCTAATTGGTACCGTGGCAGGTAATATGCCATTAAGTAAAACATGTGGATTTATAGGTCGTAAGGGCAAGATACATAAAGGATACTGTAGTACACGACATGGTCCTTCGAGCCGGATCGCAGTAAATTAGTACTGTGATTTATGATACTGTGCTTAATTAAGAGCAATTATCAAACATAACAATCTGAAGTGAAGTGCAACGTAATCATCTATTATTTTAAAAATCGAAGAGCAGTCATTTTGATCGCTCATTTATTGAATCATATCAACGACTGTGGACATTTATCGGATGCAATAAGCATTCATCGGAGTTCCTTGGCGAGGAATCATAAGTGGCAATATTATATTGTCAAACCATTGGTGAGGACAACGAGGTCGACGGGTACACCTGTATCAGCGTTGGACAATTCCTGCGAAGCGGCGTACCTGCAACCAGCGAACCTACAACCGGCGGGCCTGTAACCTGCGGACCTGTACCACCGGCTAACAACCCCGGAACCATCTGGACACCGAAAGGGCTCCAGCGAGTGACGAATTCAACATTCTACCTGCAGTTGGGGCAATTGAAACCGAAGGAGGACAGAGTCGATTCTATAAATTATGGCGTTAGATTTAAAATCTCTTGCTAAGCAACGTACGGTGCTCAAGGCACAAATTACGCGAATAAAAAATTATGTAAGGGATGCAGGAGAATTAGAAATGCACGCGTTAGAATTACGTAAGCAGAAACTTGAAGACCTTTTTGAAAGGCTGTGTTCAAAAGTTTTGGGAACTCGAGGAAATCCCTCAAAAAAGGTTAATGTCGCGAGAAGAGAAATTATGCGAACTATCATTTCAAGATACAACCCAGCGCGATTCGTCGGGTCACTTTATGGTGAGATTACCATTTAATGATAGAAGGGGCGAGCTAGGCGATTCATATGAAAGTGCGCTAAAACGATTCTACGCGATGGAACGTAAACTTCAATTGAATACCGAATTACGCGAAAAATATGTAGACTTCCTGGAGGAATATCAAAGGTTAGGTCATATGACAGAAGTAACAAATGTAGCAGCTAAAAATTCTGGATGCTACTTGCCGCATCATGCAGTAGTCAAAGATAGTAGCCTTACAATGAAGGTACGGGTAGTTTTTGATGCATCCGCTAAGACCAATACGGGAATATCTCTGAACGATACGCTTATGGTAGGCCCGACAATCCAGGAAGATATTTTTGCTTTAATTACGCGCTTTCGATCGCACGTGTATGTACTAACCGCTGACGTCGAAAAGATGTTTAGGCAAATAAGACTGCATCCAGATGATGCAATATATCATCAAATATTGTGGCGGAAAAATCCTACTGAAGCAATCAAGACATACCAATTAAATACTGTCACCTATGGGACTGCATGTGCTCCATTTCTCGCAGTTCGTTGCCTAAATCAACTAACAAGTGATAGTGAAAAATCATTCCCCTTAGCAACAAACGCAATAAAACGCGATTTTTATATGGACGATCTTCTAACCGGCACACAAACGCTAAACGAGGCTATAGCTCTACGTGATCAACTAGTCGAAGCCTTAAAGACGGGAGGGTTCAATTTGCGACAATGGGCATCGAATGAACCTTCATTAATTGCAAATTTCAAAGAGCTCGCTTCGGAAGAATTTTTATTTTTAGATATGGAAACGGTAAAAAAGACTCTCGGCATTTATTGGCGTCCACGCGATGATTCGATTAGCTATAAAGTAACTATTACTGATCAGGGATCGCAAATAACGAAACGAACTATTTTTTCAAATATAGCTAAATTGTTTGATCCTTTAGGCTTGCTTGGACCTGTGGTGGTAAAAGCAAAGCTAATAATGCAAGAATTGTGGAAACGCGGTGTAGGATGGGATAACACTGCTCCGTCGGATATATTATCGTTATGGAATATATATATGTCACAATTGCCTGTACTTAACAATTTTGTGGTGCCACGCCAAATTATCGGAAATAACACACTGGAATGCCGGTTACACGGTTTTTGCGATGCAAGTGAAACTGCGTACGGAGCATGTATTTATTTAAGGTGTACAGATGCCAAGAAGGGCACTACGACAAATCTAATAGCAGCAAAGTCTCGCGTAGCTCCGTTAAAAACGATCACAATTCCAAAATTGGAATTATGTGCTGCTGAATTGCTCAGTATCGAGCAGTCGCGGAAGCATTAAAAAGGCCCTTAAGCGCGGTTCATTTTTGGTCCGATTCAACAATAGTGTTAGGATGGTTAAATTCACCACCGCACACTCTAGAAACCTTTATAGCGAACCGCGTTGCAAAAGTACAAGAGCGTACTAATGCGAAGGATTGGAAACATGTAGCATCATCGGACAATCCCGCAGATTGTATATCTCGCGGACAATTACCATTAGAATTTCTCGAAAATCATCTCTGGTTAAATGGTCCAGTATGGTTATCCGAATTGCCATCAAAGTGGCCCATAATACCAATCCCTGTCAAAGATATACAAGAGCTTCGAGTTACGCTAGTTAGTTGCACAAGTCAAATAAATTATTTCGAGTGTTTTTCCTCGTTAACAACCGTACAGCGAGTAACAGCATATTGTTTTCGTTTTTGTAAAAATGCCTTAAAGCTAGAGTCAAATACGGGGCCATTATCGGTTTTCGAGCTTCGAAGAGCTCAGGATAGTATCATTACGAATATCCAAAGAACTCATTTCACGCGAGAATTTCAGGAGTTAAATACCAAGGGCATGGTTTCTAAAACCAGTAAATTGTATGCACTGTCTCCTTTTATCGAACACGGTATCATTCGCGTCGGTGGTCGCCTACAAAATTCAAACATTAGATATTCGCAAAAACATCCGATTCTTCTGCCTAAGTCTAATCACGTGTCATATCTCATTATTCGTAACGAGCACCACCGCTGTATGCACGCAGGTATATTGGGAACGTTAAACGCTGTGAGGCAAAGGTATACTGGCCCATTGATGGCAAAAATACAGTAAGGCACATCATTCGAAATTGCGTTAAATGTTTTAGAGTTAATCCGCAAAGTACACCAGAGTATTCAATGGGTAAATTACCGAAAGATCGTGTAAATTCAGCAAGACCGTTTCAAATCGTCGGGATCGATTTTTGCGGTCCATTTTATATTAAAGAGAAAAAATTCCGCAATACAAAGAAATTAAAGGTTTGGATTGCCGTTTTCATATGTTTCGTAACAAAGGCAATGCACCTCGAAGTTGTTAGCGATTTGTCAACCGATGCGTTCATTGCTAGCTTGAGAAGATTTTTTAGTAGACGCGGTTATGCTCACACCATTTACTCTGATAATGGTACAAATTTTGTAGGGGCTAGAAATAAATTAACCGAAATGGAAGAATTATTAAGGTCCGAAGAACATCGACATGTAGCTATCAAATATTTAACCGACAAGGGCATTACATGGCATTTCTCACCTCCAAGATCTCCTCATTATGGAGGACTATGGGAAGCTGCCGTTAAGTCATTTAAGTATCATCTACTTCGTACAATAGGAGATATTCTGTTTACCTACGAGGAGTTAAATACGTATGTTGTAGAGATTGAAGCGATTTTAAATTCACGCCCTATAACACCGATTTCTTCCGATCCCAATGACTACATAGCCCTTACCCCTGCCCATTTCCTAATAGGTGAGTCTTTGATTGGCTTACCGGAGCAAGACGTGTCTGCCATCGCGAATAATTGACTGTCCGTTTGGTGAAACAGCATTTTTGGACCAGATGGTACAAGGACTATTTGAATGAACTAAACATTCGCGCCAAATGGCGTAACAATCCATCGTGCAATTTAAAGGTGGGAACGTTAGTGCTCCTTAAAGAGGAAAATCTGCCACCTATGCGTTGGAAATTAGGGCGAATTAGTGAATTGCACCCTGGTGATGATAAAATCGTGCGAGTAGTGACTGTAAAAACTACCGACGGAGTTTATAAGAGAACTGTAAAAAAAATTTGTCCTTTACCGATTAACGATTCAATAAGTAATATATAAAGACAACGCGTTTAACTATGGTATGACAATCATGAATATCATGAAGTGAGCTGTATGATTATTAATCTTGGATGCATGTGTGTTTATGTTAATCTAATTTGGTTATTTATTTTACTATTTCTCATTGCGTGTAGCTATAACATAGAGAATTTAATCCATTTAGCATAAGGTTTGTTAGAATCAAGGGCTCGTTTTTAATTATACGTATATACTAACGTTTTACTTAATACGCTAAACATTAAGATAATCATACATGGTTGTACATTAGTTTGGTATTCTCTTGTTTTAGAAAGTCTTGCACCTTACAACAATCTATTCGTAAACCGAAACTTTCATCAATTTTTCTTCTCCCTTTTTTTTCTCTTTTGAACTAAATAGTTCAAGGGGGCCGGTATGTTGCGTCGCATACTCTCGAGCGTCCCGTCGCGACGCAATAAAATACGTAGGGTAGGCCCAAGTGTTAGGGCCCAATCACTTGCTCGCCTGTTCATTAGGCAGTTTTCGTCGCCTGGGCAAGTGGTACCCTCAAGGCCAAACGTCGGCTAGGTGGTTGGAGGCGCCGCTCGACCACCCATATTTCCCACATGTTTTCACTTACCCTGGTGTCCTCTTAACCGACTTTCCTTTTCCAAAACAGCCCTATGCATACCTCCACTCCTTTTCCTAGGTCCCAGCCTACATTTTTCCCCAACTAGCCAATCCTGATAAACCACTCCCAATTTTCAATTCCGACTCCGGCGTCTCCACCCACCAAAATTAGGTATATAAGGTAGCCCGCGAGCTACGACCGATATCACTCTAAAAAATCCGAAAGAGATTACTTCTAAAATCCGAAGATCAGTAAGATCCAAACAACCATTGTCAAAGTTCCCCGCCGTGGAGTTCAATCGCACTTCACGCAATAAATAATTTAAAAACCCCACCAGCTTATACTTCTTCGTCGTGAGCCAACCATACCAGTGTTGTCGCGACGTACACGACAGATACGTTTCTATTTCACTGTTTAGTCGATTTGACCGACTTTGCGCTGTCCTCTTTAGGAATTAACAAAAAAGAGAAAATCAACAGAAACGTATACGTAATATTTTGTAACACATGCTTTAATATTATTTTAATTCAAGATAATGTATTAATTACAGTATTTATCGCGTGGTTTAAGCGTGCAACGAATTAAATTTAATTTACTTTACATAATATGTTTAACCTAATTTTTTTATTTAAATTTAACTCTCTCTAAAATTGTTTACAATTTGCACAAATAACGTATAATTGAAAAGATATGTGAAGTAACCATCATTATCCACGAATCTATTTTGCTCAAAATAAAGAGAAAATTTCACCATGCTCGTTTAAAATAATTTTTGTTTTAGTATTGATAATGTAAACAGAGGGTTATAAAACGCGTTTTTCCATCATCAATACTTTTTCCAATCATGCTTCTCTTCGTTATTCGTCAAAAAGTAAACACGTGTACTTGTAAAACAGCAAAGAAACAATATATTATGCAGGATGTTCAGGCACCCCTGGGAAAAATTTTAATGAGGGATTCTAGAGGCCAAAATAAGAGGAAAATCAAGAATACCAATTTGTTGGTGGAGGCTTGGTTAAAAAGTTATTAACGTTTACAGTTCCGCCCATACTGAATTTTTTTTCTCGAAAATGTGCAGGATTTCGGGGGTATGATTATTCACAAAAAATGATTGTAATTAATCCCCGTAACCGAAAATAATTTTTCCAGGCGATTTGAAATTTTTTTTTCGTGAAAAAATTTACGCACCTACCTCCTTGTCGATTTTTCATAAAAATTCGTTTTCCATTTTTAATAAATTTAGTTGTCGCTGTACACAAAAGTTGTTAAATATTTTTTTGTAGGTATCCATGAACTCTACTCCCCTACTAAATTTCAATGAGATACGTTCACTATTGTAGGAGTTATGGCTGTTTGAAAATTGGACCACTTTTATGGGGTATTTTCAGGTCAAAATTCAACTTTTCGAATATTTTTGCAATTTATACATATTATTCACCAAAATATGCGTTGTTTGCATTTCGAAACATTAAAATCGTCCAATACGTTCAGGAGTTATAATGTTTTATATTAATTTCGGGGAATCATTTCAGACCTCAGATTATATTTTCGGTAAGGAATTTTTCTCTTGATAGTGGGTAGGATTTCGGGGGTATATCTATCGACCAAAATGATTGTAATCGATCCCTGCAACTAAAAATAATTTTTCTAGAATGATTTGAAATTGTTTAATTTCGCCGAAAAATTTCCCGGTCGGCATGGAACTTTAAACATTAATAACTTTTTAACGAAGCTTCAATCAAGAAATTGGTATTCTTGATTTTTGTCTTATTTTGGCCTCTAGAATCTTCCATTCAAATTTTTCCCAGAGGTGGCCGAACACCTTCTATAATAACAAGGTACGTATGTAAAAGGTATACCTAAACAGACTCTAAACTACGTATGAGAAAGTTAGCGATTGAAAATTATTTATTATTAATTTTCTGAGCGCTCTACTATTCGAACAAAGTGTGTCCACGTAGGGGATTCTTTTCTTTATTGAAACATATTTTCATAACAGTAGAAATTAATTGTCACGAAAATTTAGTACGCATCAGATGATAGTCCTGAAAATGTGAAATTAATCAAATTATAATCATAATAAAATTCCAAGATAACGTTTCAGCTGCATCTAGCCCCGATCGCGTTCTAACTTGAATTAGAATTATATTTTGTAATAATTTTAAAACTTTGACTGAACAGTTTCAAGTAGGTACTCATTACGATATTAACGATTTCTAACTTCAAAATGGTCTTCCTGTTTCCAATTCCATCGAAATTAACGTATCTTTCTAATGTAAAAATCAACGAGTAATGTTGATGAAATAAACGAAAGATAGAAGACCGGTTGATGTTCCCACATAAATAATAACCGTTTCTAATCGATGAATAACATGGATACAACGCGTAGACAAAGACGCCAGAGCAAACAGAGACGTTCGGTCGATCTGTATAACATCGCCCTTCGGTTCACCTGAAAAGATCGTTAATCTTCAAAGAGATGATAGTTATATTGTCCTGTCACGGATACGGAGGATTGTCGTTCGTGTTCAGACGGGGAGAACGGAAGATAATGCCGCGGAAAAACGTTCCTTTTTTCGCGTGTCGAGATGTAATTTGAATAAATCATGGATAAGTGGTTGGACGAAGGGACTGAAGGGAGAGGAACAGCCTGCGAATTCGGTACACCGCGAGTCCGGAGCGCCGTCGACGATGCGTCAGATTAATTTATCGTCGTAACGTCGTTTATTTCTTCAAAGCTTCGCGGCCGTAGAACGGCTATTGAACGGGGCCTACGGGAATATCTTCCGATTTTCTGACGCGATTCAACTTCCCCGCGATAATCACAGTTTACGATATGAATGGTGCCGCGCAACCAATCTCGCGGGATGCTAGCAAGCGTCCACAGGGTACACTAGAATAACAATTACAATTATTTCACTGATTCATTCAGTTTCGACGCAAACAAATTTTAAGGAGGCAGTTTCATGTGTAGGTTGCAAAATTTAACCACCTTTATTAATTTTTGTTAACTAAATGTTACATCTAACGCTATAATTTATTTTCGCAATTTACTTAACTATCCTTTGGGAATACAAAATAAACTTTTCATGTTTTTATTACGCCCACAGTAAACATATGCTTAAACACTGGCGTAGGTGATTGCAGCTCTCAAGGTTGACTAAATCAAAAAATCAAAAAGATTTTTATTCGGTAGGTTTCTTGTTATCGCCCGTAGCAAAATAATTCATTTATTTTGAAAATGGCAAAATGGCGACAGCTTAAATTAAAAGTTGCTAAATTTTGTCATTTTTTCTGCAAACTTTTTAATAAAAGTATACGATATACTCATTATAAAAATATAATTTTGGTACAGGTAAGAGCTATTCGTATGTGTAAAACAACGTGTACAACAACGTGTAAAAATTTCAAAGCAATCGAACGTATAATTTTTGAGATTTTATCTACGCCAGTTAAGAAAATAACATTTCGAGAGAAACGCATTTAAAGTCTGCAAGATCATACTAATCAATCCCAGCTTCATATATTGAGAATTCTTTCCAGAATATTGGCACCCAGATGGCACAAACGCTAGAATTTCGACTTTTAAAAACAGCAGAATTTCGAAACAGTAATGTCTGGGTTGTGAAGTAATAACTCCGGTAATTACCGCGAAAAAATATTCTACAATCCACAATACTTGACATTTATCTCTCAAAATTTAACAGTACATTCTTAAATATATATAGTTTCAAAAAATGAAATAAAAAACAATTAATTTTGTTGAGGTCTCACATAAGACTGCACCCTTAAAAAATTAAGTGCAATATTTAAGTTTAATTCGAAACGTTTTGACTCTATTTCGAGTTACCTTCAGTTTGACGAAATAAAATACAAAGGATATAAAAATTGTGTACTTTAAGAAATGTTGGTATTACTAATAAACTATTATTCATAAGTGAATAGTGCAAGAAAAAAGTTGTTGAAAAAGAAAAGGAAAGAAGAAGAAGAAAGGGTGAAAGCTCTGATGATAATGAGTCGCCATGTTGGCTTTTCTAATGGCACTTTAATGCTCAATTCGGCCCTTAAAGGTACGAATGGCTCCATTTAAGATCATTTAAGAAGACTACATTAATATAGAATGTTTTTTTTTCTTTTTTTTTTATCGATATTTAAGAACAAGAATAAATCCACACAAATTTCGGTATCGATGTATGAAATTGCTATTTTACACGTTTCGAATTTAAGTCATTAAAACTTTTACAGTACTAGACATTAAGAAAAGTATAGAATAAAAATAGGTATTTTTTATCACTTTCAAATATTTGATTCGTTTTTATAATTTTATATTCTTCTATTTTAACATTTATACGTCGTTAGTTGAAGAGGGTCTCATGTAGAAGGTATAGAACATCCTGTAATAAAAAATTCTGTCAATTTATTATAATTCTCGAACATCATAAAAGAAGAAAGAAAATTCATAATTTGTACTTTTAAGGGATAATTTTCCAAATGAGAATATCTCCTCGATTCGCACCTAAGCACTCTATTATTTTTAACTTTCCAATCTAGATCTAACCCGAGAAGTTTCATTTGGTGCTAAAAGCCACGAATCAAACGTCGTTTCTGTATCTGATTGTTGGAAACGCGCGAGTTCTCTTCTCAGAGCAATTGCAGCCACGGATCGCGTTCTCATCGTTAAAATTTATGAAGCTGAATCTCGATTCCCGCGTATTCCGGTTAGAATTGATGTGACCTAAACATCGAGCGTTTCAAACGATACTTTAATTATTTCTCCGCGCGTTAGAAACTCTGTCGTATTGAGTTTTCCAAGACGGTAACGACGTTTTTCATGGCGCGACGAGAACCAGCGTTTACCGACGAAGGAATGCCGATACTAAAAGGTTTCCAAAGATTCCCTGATAGGGAATGCGACCATATCTTTCGTTAACGTGCCTCGTTGAAGGGCATTATAAGGTTCATGTATAACCTTAAGCATACAGGAGACGCCGACAAGTAGCTATTCCGCATTTAACGAAGCTTCCCTATATGCAACACGTCGCTATAAATGTTAGAACCCATGGGTTCTGTACGGTGCAGCGTCGTATCAGTGCAGGAAAGAAGAAAAAGGAAGAATTTATCTGACAGAATATCGTAGGTAGGCGGTCTCTCGATGGCATAAGTGAGTTTTCTCGCATTGAAATGCAGTTGGCGAGCAGTTTTAATTAATACTTCCCGGGGAAGGAGGTGCCCGTACACATTGAACAATTTGAATTAAGAAGTAATTATATTTCGAGCCTCTTGCACGCGCCAAATAACTCTACCGATGACTAAATAAGTAATTCTGTTTTTATAAAATAAATGCACTACAAACGTGTTCCTAATAATTGTTCGCCATGGGCGTTCGATTAACTTTAAAATTATTTTTTGCAAATAAGTTTCTACGAATAATAAATTTAATATTACGTTAAAGCTGTTTTAGAAATTGGATTGAATAGTGGTTATAAACTTACTCGTAGAATTAATTAGTACGTTATAGTGTCACTATGAAAGATAAATGAAATTAAATGAATAATCTTACAGTGCAAGTAATAGGTAAAGAGACTGAATGTTGGGCAAATAACTTCAAAGCACTTGATTTGCATTTCTGCAATCAATGTTCCGTTTCATATTTAGCAGTTCTTAATGATTCAGTGAAATTTTATTCTCCATAAAGAAATACGATATCAAAATGGAATAACAAATTAGTTTTCAAATCTTATTTGACGTATAAATTATCGATTTTTGTATTTATATATTTCTTTTTTAATTGATAAACTTCTAAAGTAGTACACATTTTTAAACTTGTTTTGTGAGAGCAATATACAATGTGTTAGGCCACCTCTGGGAAAAATTTTAATGGAGGATTCTAGAGGCCAATATAAGACGAAAATCAAGAATACTAATTTGTTGACGGAAGCTTCGTTAAAAAGTTATTAACGTGTAAAGTTCCGCCCGTACTGAATTTTTTTCTAGAAAGTGTGTAGGATTTCGGGGGTAGGTCTATTCACCAAAAATTATTGTAATTGACCCCCGCAAACGACAATAATTTTTCCAGAACGATTTGAAATTTTTTAATTTAATTTTTTAATAACTTTTTAACGAATCCTCAGTAAAGAAATTGATATTCTTGTATGTGATATTTTTTGTCTTATTTCGGCCTCTAGAATCTCCCATTAAAATTTTTCCCAGGGGTGGCCGAACACCCTGTATATGTATTTTGCGTATGCATGGCATATATTATAATTTTCATTATCTTTATGGAGCATAAATGAATTTTCAAAATTTGTGATAGATTGCTAAATATATAGATAAACGATTAAATATATAAATTAAATGTTGGATACATTAATATATGAAAATATATTTTTCATATTACTAGTTGAGTTGAACATTTTATTTAAATGTAGAATGATTATTTTTTTATTATGTTTCTATATTATGTTCGTTTGCCTATAAAGGCTAGAATGATATGTAAACAGTATTGTTCTTTGATCATTTAGAGCAATACTGTCTTCGATAGAACGTTTCGTCCATGCTTTTTGCAATCCTTTTCAAGTAATATAAAATCTTCAAAATTGAAAACATGACACATTTTTGTGACACATTAATACACAATTATTAATATACAATTTCTATGAGCACAAATTTGTTGTACATATAGCACATATTTGAGAAAGAAATAAAATTTGAGATAGTAAATTATTACCACATGCAAGTGGCATAATGAAAACAAGTGAACGAAATATGTAGCACATGGTTTACTTGGATTGTCCAATGCATATAAAAGATACACTATGCCTGGAACAGTGTAAAGGGATACTTTACTCCATACTCATTTTAGTCAGTGATTTCTTTACAATTTGCATAACATGCATTTATGCTCTGATTGTCAGTAGATTGTAAAGGAAACAAATTTCGAAGAATGAAAATAAAAATATTCAATAATTGCTCTTTGCTTCATCGTGTTTTCTTTACAAAATCCACTAAAATGTCTTTGTTAAAATTTCAAAAACCAATATTTCAAGCATAAGACTGCAAAAGAAAAAAAGAATAACACCCAATGGTGCTTATGCTGTCGATAACAGGAATGAACCTGGTTACATATTTGTCGATCAGACTATGATCATTTGAACTGTGGCGTGCGTCTTTTCTCTCCTGAAATATAGATTGTATTGTTCGTTTCCTAGCGCCTGAAGCACGATGAAACGACATTCGTTGTAGAACGAAGTAAACGAGCGTTTATACAGACGGCTACAAAGGCCAACTATATCACGGATCGCTGATCTTAGGTTAACCCTCGGCGGAGAGTCCAGATTCCGCCTACGGAGTATTCAATTTGAGCGGAGCGAATTGCAAATTCTCACCGACTGCCCGCGGGCTTATTATCGCACTTTGCCGGCTCGAAACATCGAGCGAAATTGCTGCTCTATCCGGGCCGATTCACTGTACACGATGATTTTGGACCCGATTTACAGAAGCACTAAGAAATCTTTTTGTTCCCTTCATTGTCCCTAAACCAGTTAACGTGTTAATTTTTTCACACTTATTTTCATGATCACTTTATAGCAACATTTAGCACGTGATTAACCCCTTGACGTACGATTTTTCAAATGTATACTATTTAATATTGTTAAAATTTGTTCGTAGAAGGAATGACCACGAAAAAAAATAGATTTGTTTTACGAATATCTCGTGAATGTAAACATATGTTGATTTTAATATGCAAGACTTGATGAGCAGTGTGTTGTCATGATTGTGAAACTTAACGATGCTTATCAATAAATTGCTAATCTGTCAAGCTTCATTGATGTAACAATTCGTGAAACTTTTGGAGTCAGGGTAGCTGTTCGAGACAATCGACAGTTTATTTTTGATATTAAGAAAATCCCAATGAATTTGGTGTTATTTCTGAGCTTTGTTCTGAACTTATTTATTTTAATCAATTAAATGTTGAAACGAAATGTTGCAGAAACAAAAGTATACATATGATTCAGAGATAAGACAAAACATTTAATTTTGTCGTAATCTTTCGATTATTGCCTTATTATCAGCCTGGCTAATCCTGGAAATTTTGGTTTTCTATGTAAGTACGATTTTGTGGTGAATTGATGACTCGTGCTTATAATAACTAATGAAAGGAATTGAAAATGAAAGAAATCGTCCGTAAACAGATATGGAATTAAATGAAAAACATTGATACGAACTTTGAAAATTTGGAGATAATAGGTATATTATACCGTATAAAACAATATTGTTTCAAGAAAAACGTGTATAAAATTTCATAATGTAATACCCGACTGTGTGTATCGCTGGCATTAATGGGCTATAACTTGCTTAATAATGGGAATTTCGATATGGGACCACTGGCATATTATTTTTAAGACTTCAACCTACACATTTATGGGGAAGAAAGATATTTCGATTTTTAGAGTCTTATACTCCCTTAAAAGGTTTAACCAACTTGGAAACGTAAAATATTTATGGTTTTCTAAAAATTAATTGCAACGTAACTACGTGTTCGGAAAATATGTGCTTCTAGTACACGTATATACATTATCTTCAGAGGAAACCAAATATTTTTATTTTCTTCTGAATATTAAATTTCATTTTAAATGGCGGCTTACCAAGAATTGCACTTTTTTAAACATGACGTAACATTGTAAATGATTCTAAAAGAGGAAGTGTAATTATCTTAGTAAATTAAAAGACAACAGATTTGTAATTTAAGATTTTATGGTTAAGTGTTTTTTCTCCTTAAATTTTTTCTCTATGTAAATGATATTCTTTAATTTATATTCTAAAATATCAACAAGTCCACATATTTGGATATTTATATACGTTGCTTATATTGCTGTCTTTATACCAGCCACACGTGTACAATTATTCCTAATTACCAATACTAAGAGGATCCTAAGCTTGTCGACCAATTAAGCTTTCTTTTAGTATTCTCTTTCTCCCCATATTCACATTTCTTCCAGATATCGATGTAGAACCAATCTTCCATTAGTTGTGAGATTTCAATCTATCGATTTACAAAGAAGAGTATTTTTTACTTTTAGAAACTCGCAACAATATAGTGTAGCTTCATAATATATTACATTTTAACCCTATAATAAACTTCAGAATTCCTATACAGAAAAGATGCCTCATTGTTCCATCGGGAAAGTACTTATTCGAATGGCTCCGCTACACAGTAGTCTATTCAATGCTTTAGAAGTTACTCATAATATTATATTTTCTAATAGATTTGATAGACATTTCCTCTAGTTAGCTTCTGACGAAATACGTCATCGAAAGATTATCATGGTAGATATTCTAGAAAGTAGCTTATCTTAGCGACGTGGAATATTTTATAAATAAGTTGATAGGGAGTTTATGCAGAACCTTTAATTATCACAAGTAGTGTATTCGACGAGAAAACAGAAAAACTTGTTGGAACAAAAATTCAATCGTGATCAGATATTTAAATCTTTCTTCGAGACTTTTATGCATCGATAGAAGAGTATTCGTGGAATTATTAAACTCCGAAACCTGACAAGATCGCAGAACTGAGACGATGCATCGTCATTAATTGATCACTCCGAAAGAACGAAGTAGGTGAAGAAGAAGGGAAAGAAGGGTTATTAAAAATA
Organism: Colletes gigas; assembly: GCF_013123115.1. Classification (NCBI taxonomy): domain Eukaryota; kingdom Metazoa; phylum Arthropoda; class Insecta; order Hymenoptera; family Colletidae; genus Colletes; species Colletes gigas. The sequence continues at coordinate 11,000,220 of NW_025106631.1, read as the reverse complement.
CTCTGAAATATCCGACAGATTAAATCGTCTCATTTGCATAAGATACGGTCACCGTAAACACGAATTTATGGATATGCGAACGTATAGATTCGAGACTGAACAGGATAACTGCTAATAAAGGCTCATCCTGGCAGCAAATAATGAGGGAGTCCCCTGGGTGGTGTGGCGCCACGATATCCGACTAAATATCTTGCGTGCATTTATACTATACGCTACAGTATTGGCGCTAGATACGTCGTAAACGTTTCTTATTCAATGAACTCTGACGTTTCGTCGTATACTCCACCTTAACTCTCGATCGTACGCTTTTTCAGAAAATACCACGGCATTGAGATTTCCTCTTGTCAAAGACAATTAAATTGGATAAATGTGCAACTCATTCTGAATTATTAAAAATGAAATTGGCGAATTTTATTTGAAAATTCGAAAACCGATTATTCAACTATAATTATAAATTCGACGAATTTATCTTATTTGCCTGAGATTTCAGAAAATATTATTCTTAGCAACAAATTGTTAAATAATGTTTTCTTTTAAGGCTGTGAGTTGTACGTTATCGCTCAGAATTCGTTATTATAATCTCAGTCTACACTTTTTATTTCAAGTGAATGATTTCTAGTACATTATAATGTACATAATAATATTACACAATAAAAATATTCTCACATGCTGGTTAAAAACTAAAAATATCATTGCAACCTATAATAATTATTAAATGTTCCCTTTGTGGTAATATCCCTTACACAGATATAACCTCAATGTTGGACATTATTGTTAAAGATACGTTTCAGTTAATTTATTACGCATTTATCCTGTAGAAGACGTTCAACTCACATCAAAACTCTGAATATTGCTCTGAATATAAAAAAAAAATCTGTACAGTTCTTGAGTTCTAACATTTTCAAATTGTCGATCAAAAATATCCAATGAAGTTATATCACAATGCTAAAAAATGAACAACTTTTATCGATCTATGGTTGGCATGCTTCTACTTTATTTAGCCCGTGGGCAAAAGGTAAATAAAAACATAGCCTAAGAAATCGATTGCTCCTTTATGAATTCCTAAGCAAATATTAATTTCTATTTAATCCTTAGACTGTCATTTTTCTTTCTTTAATTTTAAGCTTCTTTTTATTATATATATATTAGGCAGGCCTATTATAAATTATTTATGCATTGAAATATTTGAATGGGAGGGGAATGATGGGGAAGTGGGACATATGAGTATAATCAAGAGACAAAGAAATATTCCACGAAATATTTTACGCTGAAAAAATTCGGACAAATCTAAAAAGTAAAAGTCAAAATAGTGATGGAAAGTAAAACTCAAGGAAAAATAAAATACACTTTTGGCTTCACTTGATATATTTATTCCGTTGGTAGTCGAAGGGTTAAAAAAGTATTATTTTTTAGTAAAATTGACCGATGAGGTCATTCTTTCTGATAAAATATCTTAGTAAAACGTAGCAATGTATACAAAAAAGGATTTCAAATCACGTAATTTTGTATAGAAAAAAATTGTTTTTCTATTTTCACTATTGAGGACAACACGTGTAAATTCAATAATTGGTTATGAATATTGCACATATTTTATTAAAATTTGTATTACTTATATAAGGCCAAAGTCATATGACAAACACCAAAAGCTTGAAATATTTATAGTCATTAAGAACACAGAATTAGGCCAGTCATGGGCCATCTATTGGCACCATCAAGACTGCTTTCAATGTTACCGTTCTGAATTATATTTCCATGCTATCAAAGCTTAGTTTATAAAAATAACACTATTTTTTGCGAGTATGTGTTATTGACTTCCCAGAAATTGATTTGTTGAATTTTTTAAAATCCGTAACGACACATTTGATAAATAGTTTGAGAATTACTAACCTGGCCCATCTCTAACTAAATTACCTTAACGTGTGTAATACCACGTTGACACTATGTTTGTGTTTAAATGAACACGAAATCGTAGCTTCATTTAATGGCAAGAAGCCCAGTATAAATTTCTCTAAACAATAATGTTTCTCCAGCGATTAACAATTAGCAATTAGCAATTATGATCTTTTTGATATTCAACCACAATTAATAACGTGAGGTTCCTGCCGCGTCACACATTGGCCATCGTACACGTTTGCACGCAGGAGCACATTATCGCAAAGGAGGCACACGCTTCACGGCAGCTTGTTTGCATTAGGCAGGCCGCTCAGGATATTACGTAAAGTCAGAAAAATGCCGGACGAAAGCAAAGTGGACAGCTCGGGGCTGCGACAAAGGGTCCGTGGCTTTTCACCTCGAGCAACCTACTCGAAGGTATCGTTCGTCCGTATAATTAACGACGAATATTATTACGCAGCATCTCGAACCTCGCTCCACCGCATTGTTCAACACGTTTAGGCTGCTGTGTTGTGTAATATTTACGCGCGAGTAACGAACAAGACGTTTAGATTTATTCGTCAAGAAGTTTTTTTCTCACAGCTTCGTTTGCCTGAATGTCGATATAAAAAATCCGTTAACGAATTGTAAGGCACGAATGAATTTACATGCGAAATGCAAACGAAAGTTAACTTACGAATGAATCTAAAACTTGTATTCGTTATTCAGTTCTTCAGCGTATCTTCAGCAATTAATAAATCGAACACGAGACCCCGAATGCAATTCCATTTTATTTTGGAATTCAGAATCATTCTCTAGTAGATTGCCTACTCGTGGATAAACACATTGCATATTATAGTATTTAATTAATTTCTTTGAAATGAAATTATATGTACATATAAGTACAACCAATATTATTTAGTTACCGATATTCTTTATTTTCAATTATACAAAACTTTTGTCCAGACCCTGGAAGAGGGTCTAGAAATGTCTTCTAATAATTTGAATTATCATCGAATACTTATAACGATTAATTGCTCCAAGTATGCAAAACGAGCGATGGAACGTATCGCTCGTTTGAATCTTGAGATGACCAAGTAAAGGGGTGGAAGGGAAAACAAGGGGCACGGAGAAAGGTTATGGCAGCAAGGGCTGCTGAAGCACAAATCAATTAGTGGGGGGCCTCGGGCTCTTCGGGCACCAGAACTACCCTTTCTCTGTCGTGGAACCCTGGATCTCCCTTCTTCTTCCGGCATAACGAGTTACCCTGGCCTTTCCATCTGTTTGTCTCTCTCTTTACCGCAGTCAAGGTAGTCGCGGCGAACACAGATTGCGTTTCAATATATACGTTAACGAGTGTTTAGTGTTTACCGAACCGCGAGCCGACCGCCTTTGCTTTGGCCACAATTTCCGCAGCCGTGTCTACAATAAGCGGGGAGGATATGACCATCTTCGACAGCTAAACGCCTTAAAAGATCGTTTACTTTCGATACAAGAAGTTCCAGATTTTTTGTCTGCTCCTAGACATTTTCTTTTCCCCGTCCTAAATTAATTCTATTGTATTGATATTTATTTTACTTTGACTTTTATTCTTCTTCCAAAAGATCATTTTCAACGCATTAACCCATCGAGCCCGTCTCACGTACAAATTTCTTATTGTACTTGTTGTAATCAATAATCAAGAATTAGATGTGTATTGCTAAAAAAAAATAATTCTCTGATATTATAGCCCAGTAGCATTTTATAGATTTGACAAAACATTTATGAAAAGAAATAAATTTGTAATGTTTACAAACCACAAATCATTGAAATAATGTCTTGTACTGCTTAAATTATTTGTTTGAATACTAAATAATAATTTTTTGTCTTTTTTTACGTTTTATATTTATTGAATGCCTAAACTAAAGGTAGTTGAAAGTTCTATAAAAACACTTCTACTTCACTAACAATTTTATTTTATTCGTTATTTCTTTAAATATACGAGATTATCATATGTTGTTAATTTTTTTTGTAATTGTAGAAAATGATTACAGAAGTATTCTTTACCAAAATCGCATAGGAGAGGTGCCTGATACAATTTAGCTGCGATGAAATAGAATATTAAATTCCATTGCAAATGGGGCATTGTTATACTAGCACATGTAGACAAACAATATTGTTTTGAGATTACATAAATATTTCACTAAAATACGTACAAATCTCGAAATTATTGAAATTTTTCTGAGAGCTATGTGAAATTGTTTATTCCACATTTACGTTTAATAAAAAATTGCGATAATGAACGCACACAAGCGATGATAATGAACTTTGTCAAATATTTTCAGAATTAGAAAACAATAGACATCTTTACCGAAATTACCCTATTTATAGAGTAAAAGAACTTTTGTTAGTAGATTATGGTGTTAAACCATCGTCCCATTGGTCTTGAGTAAGTAAAAATCCATATCGATAACTGTTACGTTCAAAATAAGTTACAATAAAAGTTGGATATATGCCTAAAAATTGGGACCCCAAGCCAGGTATTTAAAGAGTGAATGGATCGATTCTAATTATAGAAACAGCCCGAGACGACTGTCGAACACAGAAAAGAACAGCGAGTAAAGAAGAAGGTGGTCCTCCTGCCAAACTTTGTGGTGTGTCAAGGAGAATCTCCCTTGAGTGGTGAGGATGAACACTGGGCATTTATGCTGTAGATCAGTTCGGGCATACTATACAGGGTGAGGCATTTTAAACAGGTCACCTGAATAACTCGCTTGTTTTTGAAGATAGGAGAAAATGCATTAGACCAAACTTATTTGGTATCGGGGGGCTCATAATCTGGTATTACCAATTTTTTTGTAGGTGGAGGCGTCAAGGAGATATGAAGGTCAACTTTGTTTTTTTAAATGGAACAGTATATTTTATTACTTACATTCTGATAGAGTGTTTCAAGGCGAATACAATGACCTATTATTAAGGTCATTCAAGGTCACCCAAAGTCAACTGCAATAGAAAATAAATTGTGTCAAAGCACTCTTCGAACACTTGGATACTTTGATACTGCTATTACAAGTGTTCAAAATGGCGACCTTGAACATGGATACATAGTCTAAATCGTTGCAATACTGATGACACTGCCTGGCAAATTTCATTTGTATCTATTACAGAGCAAGCTCTTCTTATACGTTCTTGCATGTCAAGTTTGGTAGTTGGTTTTTCGCGGTACACTTCTGCCTTTAATTTTCCCCACAAATAAAAATCGAGAGGTGTCAGGTCTGGGGATCGTGCCGGCCATTTGTTACTTCCTGATCGACCTACCCAAGAATCTCCAAATTTTCTATTTAGAAATTCTGTAACATTGCGTGCTGAATGAGCAGGGCATCCGTCTTGCTGGAACCACATGGATTGTCGTATGTCCAGTGAAGTGTCTTCTAACAATTCTGGCAAAACGTCTTCTAAGATTCTCAGGTACTTACTACTATTTAGCGTGCCATCAATAAAATATGGACCAATTATTTTATTATGAAGAAGACCGCACCAGACGTTTACAGACCAAGGTCTCTGTTTGTCGACTTCTCTCAACCATCGTGGATTATCTACCGACCAGTAGTGCATGTTGTGACGGTTAATTGCTCCATGGTTTGTAAATGTGGCCTCATCGGTAAATAACAATTTACTCAAGAACATTTCATCGTCTTGTAGTTTTTGTAAGCCCCATTCACAAAATTGTAAACGTTTTGTATAATCATTTTCAGTTAATTGTTGATGAAGTGATATGTGGAACGGATGAAATTTGTTAATGTGTAATATTCGTAAAATACTTCGTTGACTGATGCCACTTTCGCGTTCCAGTTGTCTTGTACTAACATGTGGATCTTGTATTACAGCTGCTACAATATTTATCGAGTTTCCATCATCAGTTGCTCGTTTGGCAAGATTACGTGTTTTGTTATCCACAGTTCCAGTTTCTTGGAACTTTTTTATAATGTTTGTAAAGACAGAAAGTGAAGGTCTATTATTACGATCGGGAAATCTTTCACTATACACACGTACCGCTTCCCTCATAATTCTATGACATTCACCATAAATAAGAACCATTTCTACTTTCTCTGCTATCGTGTAACGCATTTTAGAAAACTAAACACTTAGACTGAATAAATGTTACGAAGCTGTGCTCTAGTCGGTAGTAAAATTACCAATAATGTTTGAGGATACGGATAAGCGTACAATGTGATTGAATGTTTGTTTATCTTTTGTGACCCGTGTCACGCAATACACACACGTGATACACAAGTATTCGAAATGTACTCTGACACAATTTATTTTCTATTGCAGTTGACTTTGGGTGACCTTGAATGACCTTAATAATAGGTCATTGTATTCGCCTTGAAACACTCTATCAGAATGTAAGTAATAAAATATACTGTTCCATTTAAAAAAACAAAGTTGACCTTCATATCTCCTTGACGCCTCCACCTACAAAAAAATTGGTAATACCAGATTATGAGCCCCCCGATACCAAATAAGTTTGGTCTAATGCATTTTCTCCTATCTTCAAAAACAAGCGAGTTATTCAGGTGACCTGTTTAAAATGCCTCACCCTGTATATCCAATCTTCATTGTAGTCACTTCGCTTTCACTTTCCGCGGAAAGTTCAGACACTGTTTCAGTCACTCTGTAACTCCAGGGTTCATGCCCCGCGAAACATCTAACGTATCAAATCCTTAGAAATCCATTTGCGTAGATCAGTTCTATTCCTTACTAACGCCTGGATGTCTTTCCGTCGAGTTATCGTATGTAACCGGGTGATGTAGATACAGGTTACCTATGTATTGTATGAATTAGCTTTCAATCTGATTCTACGTCTCATTTTGAAATACTACAATGGTGCTATATTGGGTTGTCCGGAAAGTTCGTGCCGATTTTGAAGGAAAATTGAAACGCAGAAGATTTAAATTTTAGTATACATTCATTAAATTATATATGTAGGTGCCATTCTGCTCTGCAAATTTTCTCCATCTTTCAGGCAACTTGAAAATTCCGTCCTTCCAGAATCTCTCACGTTTTTCAGCAAATCAATACGTCTCGTTGGTAACAAAGTCTTGAAAGATGCGCGGCAAATTCGGGATGAAATCTAAAACTCGAAGGATCAAAATAACCCTTTTTATCTAGAGAATTCGAAGCACCATTTGTCTACGGAACCCGTCAGCTGCGGTTCAGTCGGGCGCGCAGCTGTCCTATTGGTGGCCGTTTAAAATTTCGTGAAGCGTGATCGATACGCCGCGTCGTAGGAACGTGCATAGACAGCGAAACAAATGCTGCCGCCTCGCATTTAATTACAAGAGTATTTTATCGGAACGAAACCATTGGTCGCCCATTCATCCGTCGTTTTGTCGGTGTTCACGTCCGGGTGCGTCTGGTATTTCGAGGGCAGAGCGCCGGGTTCGGCTGATGCTGCGGCGGCATAGGGCCGACGCTTGCCGGTCCTCGAATATTTATGGGGGCCAAAGTCAAATTAGTGGCGTACGGCGTGCACCTTTTGATTAAGTATCTGTTAACTAAAGGTAATACTTAATAAAGTAACGCTGATTTAGTGTGGGCCAAAGACGCGCGGCATCGACCGATCGTTCGTTTTCCCATTCAAAATAAAAATTCGATATTTATGGGCCCGTGTGGGCCCGGTAAGAGCGTGGACAACAGCGCGGCCTATGGCGATATGCCGATGGGATTCGAAGGGTTCACCGCGTGAGCGGGACGCTATGTGTTTTGCTTGCCTCGAACATCTGATTTGTCGCCATTATTTCTTCCTTCTCGGAAATTTGTATTTTCTACCAACGAACCGAACAATTTTGTACGGACGTCGAATGCTGAATTCACGCGGGGAAAATAATGTAACTAAACTGACACAAACGATTTTAGACAAGTGATTTCCTTCGTTACTTAACATTGCATTAAGGCTTTAACGGGTTAATAAATTTACGTAATATGGTAACAAAGTGTCTATTTTTTATAGTCTAAATTATAAATTATATTACAACTACAACTTTTTAGCAATTGAAATCTGTGGTATGACATAATATTTCTTATAGAGGTGGTATCGATGTTTTTTGAACCAGCACTACTCCAAAACAGATTTTTTTGCACTATTGATTGCAACAAATGAAGTATTACGAAGACGTCATGATAAAGTCTGAAACTGTCTAGTATTACATTTATACTTTGCATATCTATTTGCTTTATTAATTCATCTAGTAAATCACTGTCCATTATAAACACTAAAAATAATACTCTAAGTAAAAGATATGAAATATTGTTTGAAACTGAACTCGCAAAAAAGTGTTGCATTAAATCGATTCTTCAATCGAAAATTATCAATCAAGATTAGTAGATGTGATACTAGCGTTCATTATTGTCTACAGTTACGTGACAAGTGTAGTTAAATCACTATACAAACGACAAGACGAAATTAACAATTAGTTTCGTATTTTAAGAAATAATAAATAATGTTACAACTGTTAGTGAAATAGTAGTGTTCTTTTAGTAGTTTGGTCCATAGTAATAATAAGAGTATTCATGTGATTGGTTTGAAAATCGAAATCATAGCGATTTCACAAAAAAGCTATAGCCTTTGCTTCCGAAAATAGATAGAATACTACAGATGAACAAATGAAAAGTCTGTAGATACTGGGAATAATAAAGATACTCGCGACAAACTAAAGCTCGAATGTAGCTCGTAATTTGTAAAATTGTATTGTCTTTCTATAACTTTACCTGAAAGATATGTGCAGCATGCACTGATGCAGGTTTAATAATTGCAAAATTAACAGAAAATTACATTGAATAAAAAACGAAATTTAATTTTTAATACAGATCATAGGCATTTTGTTTAATTTAAAAAATTGTTTCACTTTGGTTAACAAAAGCTTTTCCGCTCATTCTAATATCTACTTTTTGCTTCTCGCTGTTTTTTCGTCAGAAATTTAATTTAATCGTTGTACATTAAGTAGCCTATTGTAGAACTAAACCCATGTATTAAATTACATATTTTATTATAACTGAATTGAGATTGTATGTATTAATTAAACAATTGCATATATATGCATCTTTCTCTTTATTAGTCGACCGTGAATATTGGCGTTCAATATATTATAGTCTTCTCATTAGTCAAAGTATAGGCTTCTTGTTTAAGTGAATTGGTAAGCTACACCTGTTCAGCTTCCAAAGTTCACGAAGCCGAGATGTGTTGCAAATTCAATATTCGCGGAAGAAAAATAATAAAAAATTAAAAACGATAATTTGTATTGCTCGTAACTAACAGTGAAGTGATATATAACTTGAACTGTACTCGTACTGAACCGTGAAGGGGTTAAACGATTCGAAAGTACTTGCCAATTAGAAAACTTTTGATCGATAAAAATGCGGTCATGAAACTCTAATGACCCTTGTCCTTCTGCAGTATGGCGGCTATGTGCATAAATTTGTGCAAAAACCACGAAAGTTGGGAACGTTTCTGTTTGCATTTAAAGGACTTCATCTATAAATACGTTGATTAATGTATGCGTCGCCTCGCATTTCATGCGTCCCCGGGGTTGGCGCGAGTGAGAATACGGTTGCCAGGCATTTTAAGACGCATCGAAAAATGCAACGGTCAGTTTGAGGGCGAAATTTATGCCCGTCCGCCAATGCATCGCCACTGCTTCGGTCGGTCGTCAATAACCACCGTCCACCGCCGATACGATACACCTTCGGAGGCCCTCTTCGGCCTCCGAATATCCGATTGCAATTATTTCTTCTTGTTTGCATACTTCGCTCGAATCCATCCGCTTATTCCCAGAAGTCATTGATATTCGCGCAATCGGCGGAACAGTGATACCAAGGTTGTATCAGTTCACAAAAGCGACTTAAAACGCTACGATGCAATAACTGCACCGAATATCATTAGTCTTCCTTCGTTCGTCTTTTGGCAACATGCTTGGTACCACAAACGATATTACTAAAAGGGTCATAATTAAAAATCTTCGATTCTTGGCCTTGAATGGAAACGAAAAATTCTTTCATAGCACGTTTCTACACATCATTAGAAACAAAAAGTGTAACATCCATTTTGTCTGGAAATGATGAGAAAGTTATGAAAACAGCATTTAAATAACCGGTTATATTGTGGATGCAATTTGTTCAGTATGTGTTCTTTTTCAAGGATTTTTTCTTAATTTTCAAATTCTTACGATTTAACATATACATCTATCACGAAATGTAAAGATAAAAGAATTATCTTGTATGCCATTCTAACAGTATCGCAGTCTCCCAATTCTCATGTTTATTACTATAAGACCAGTTATTTTACTCAAGAAAGAGTAAATAAAGGAAAATAGGAACACCTGAAAATATTACAAAAATTGCAATCTAATAGTGTTTTCTTTAAAAGGTTTTAAAATGTTATAATAAATTTGTATAAATGTATAATAAAATCATTCTCATCCTCACTTTTGTTGGTAATACATTTTTTTTTAAATTATTTAAGAAGCCATAGGATTGTTGTTATGTATGAATAACATTCTGTAACCCTTTCACCTATTTTGCAACCATATGTATGTTCAACAATTGCATCGAATTAATTGAAAACAATGTCACTAAAGTGAAGAAATTGATCTGTTCGGTTACAAGGATGTTCTATCCTATTTAAAAAGAGTGATAAATGTTTTGCGAAGGAAATTTCAATGTTTCATAATCTAGCACTGACGTATAGACCATCGATTGTACATTTGTGCTAATAAATACATCTGTAAGGGTAGGTGAATTTATAGATATATCTTTCCTTCGAATTTTCAAGACTTGTCAGTTCATTTAATAATACCGAAGCCAAAAAATGTATTTTCAGAATTTTTGTTCGTCAATCTGAATGTTTCTTCCACCATAATTCGAACACAATATATTTTGATAAAATTTTGTGTACTGAATTACTTAAACGACTAAAAATTGAGCAAATATTTACTTAACGCAGCAAACGAATCACTACACAGAGACTTTATTTCTTGTTTATTATTCCAATAAAAGTCTGCCCGATTCGGAAATGGCCGAATACAATATTGTCTGAGAAATTGTGCTGTGATAACTTCTGAGTTAGATAGATAAAATTTGATCGCTACTATATGACCAACTCGTCTATATAGATTCAGAACTTGACTGAGAGGGAGCGAGATACAATTAACATGGTACGAACAGTTCTTGGGAGTGGCGAGGATAACTGTGCGACAACTTGTCAGGCAATATTTGCGTTCGTATTTGTATTTACAAACACATTAGAAAGGAACTGTGTTATCATTATTTGCCAAACTATTCTAAATTGTGTATAGCCTACACAGAAATCCGTTAAATCGAGACTTATAATTAGTCGAGTGCGTTAAATTGTTTTTCTCCATACCGGAAACTTGTAAAAAAGAATTTTATTCCACAAGAATCAACTCTTTCTTAGTTATACTACGATGATTTATATAATATATTCGTTATATTTAAATTTGAAGAGAAACAAATAAGTCTTAAATATGTACATTCGGCAATATATATTTCAAAGAAGAGAATATGTAATCATTCAACACTAACTTGTGTGAAAGAAACAGAAAGGGCTATTTATATGTACAGGTTATCCCCTACTTTAACAGCAATATTTTAGAAGAATAGTTTACAAGCGAAAATAAAACAAAATGTTATATGAAGTTTGTTTGTAAATACTTTATTACAAAGTTATAGGCAAAAATTGAACGTAGCTTGAATATGTGCGCAGAATCATATTCGAAGTTTCATAATACGAAAAGTTGTCCGTGTCTACTTTGTTTTTACTTCCACGACATTTCTTGTCTTCTGGATTTTTATTTATGGGAAACATTAAAACAATATGTGTAGAGTAGAAAGGTAAGTATATATAACGAATTAATTCAACAAATTAATAATTCTGTTCATATCAGATCAAATAATGTACAAATTGTTAACAATGTTCAGATATTACGGAATATCTTATACATTTTTATTATAGCAAACTTCATGTAACATTTTTTTCTTATTTTCACTAATAGATTATGCTCTTAAAATATTGCCGTTAAAGTAGAGAACAGCTTGTATACATATATCTGTGGTTTTCAATCTCTGCCTTAAAATATTTCAAAAATTGAAACAAAATGAAGGAATCGAAAAATATAACAACAACCCTAATACTATACCAATTTAATAAAACAGTAAATGTCTTGTAATAAAAAAGTTTATTGGTCGTACGTTTACGTTTTTCGTAGTTAAAGGGTCAATGGTACCTATATTTAAAAAATGTCTTTGAATGTTTCCCGATGGAATCAGGGACGTTTTCGTAGAGAAGAAAGTACGAGAAACAATGACACCAAATATTATTCAAATACAATAACACCCTAATACTATACCAATTTAATAGAACAGTAAATGTCTTGTCATAAAAAAATTTATTGGTCGTACATTTACGTCTTTCATACTTAAAGGATTAATGGTACCTATATTTAGGAAATGTCTTTCGAATGTTTTTCGATGGAATCAGGGACGTTTTCGTAGACAAGAAAGTACGAGGAACAATGACACCCAATACTATTCTTCAATAAGTTGAGATGTGTGTACCAATAACATTGAAGGAAGGCCCAAACCAAAAAATAGTGGCTGATCTATCGTATGACTCGTCTACGAATCAGATCCCAAATAACTGGAACTTGGAAAACGAAATCTCATTTGTCTTTCGTAAACAAAATAGTGGCACTACATTGGTGTCCCATCTCGAACAGGACGATCGTGAGCTTGGGAGGAGGGGAGTGAAGGGGTGGCGGCTTAGGTTTTTGGTCTCTGACGATAAAGCATTTTTATGTCCTTCCTGGCTGTTTGATTTCGAGATTAGCCGGGAATTTTGGGCGAACCCGCATATCACCGTGATTTACGTGGAACCGGCGTTCGGCCAGGGGGGTGCGGTCACTGTAGCGCCCTGGTAAAGGTAGAATTCTCTTAAATTTCAAATTTATACCCAACGCGCTGTCATAATCTTGATTCTGACACCCGGCCGCGAAGCTATTTGTTCGTTCGCCCGTTCCGCGCCTGCATGGTGGGCTTATTTGTCAGGCGGCTCGCGCGAACTCGAAGGAAACCGGGGAAAAGAAACGAAAAAGGGGGTCTGGAGCATGCAACGCGAACATGGCGGCACTGCGATCGCGACAAATTGGGGCTTTCGTAATTGAAACAAAGGAGCACGACCAAACGCATCCGATTCGAAAGGATCTGGAATTTGACTATTCCGCGAAAACGATCCGTTCCTCTGTCTTACGCTTTTATGTGAACCTTGGAATACTGTAGTAAGGTAGTCTCTCATTTTTATCATCGATTTGTTTGCAGTATTTATAAAGTGTCTTTACAGTTTTTGCATTCCGAGTTAACTCTTGCGCAGATAATAATCACCTTTTTAACAATCAACCGATACTAGTGTTAAATATCTATTTTATGCTATTTTTTGTTTAAGTATTATTATATGCATACAATGAAATTTTTACTTCAGAATAATAACATCGGATTTTAATTTGATTACAGTGACAGGAATAAATCTGTAGAGAAATTTCATTTGCAGACGGGTGAATTTTATCTGCAAAAGTATTAATTTGGAGAACAAAATCAATATGTATGTCCTGATCAATAGACTGAAGTGTAAAACTCTCTGCATTATTTAATAGTGCTGGATAATAATTTCATGCTAATGAAATGAGTTTTTTCATTCATTTACATTCTACTTTCGCTTATTTTCATAATCTGGAGTATATAGTCCACTAGTACAGTGTTAACGATATTATGTATAGGTATTGTAGGGTTAAACACATTATGAAAATTTGTTACGTTTACATTCAAACAACTAAGTTTGGTGGAGTTTCAGTGAGAGAACATCAAGTTGTAGGTTCAAGAGTTTCCTACGAATTTATAAGCTTAATAAAGGGTATTTATCTACAGGTGGGCAATCTTTTAGAGTATGATTCTAAATACCAAAATAAGACGAAAATTAAGAATAACGAAATTGTGTTCGATATTTTGTATCTGTTTCTGAGCTATTAATTACTGAAATTTTAGAAAAATATATTTTTGTTTAATAGTCAAAACGTGATCACGAGTTTTTTCTTGATTACAATACGTACTATTGTATTAAATTATAATTCATTTATTGTGGTTGTTTCAAATACCTTCTGAAATGAAATAAGTATGTACATATAACTTTAGTTCTTTTTCTTTCACATAATCACGATTTTTGCTATTTATGATAATTTGTTTAAAAAAATACTAAATACTTTGAAATTCCGTAAAATATGTCACTGAAAACAAATCGCTTACCAAAATATTTGTTGTCATGTTCGATATATTTGAAAATTACGCAAATATACTAAACTCCGTTTTTTCCTCATAAAATATATTTCTATGATAATATTGAAAATCTTGACCAACGATGGATCAACCTTTCCAAAAAATTCTGATTACTGAATCTGAAAGTGATTAAGGAAAAATTTCTTCAAGTCAACGGAATAAATACATGATACAAATTTTCATGATCAGAATTTGATGTTCCTGAGACGATGTTTTAAGAATGAGACAATAAAATCATGTCCGCGTTCCATCATTCCCGGAAGTCCTAGCAGCCATGTTATACCACACCTAGCTTCTTGAGTGATTTAATGGCAGGGGAATGCCGATTTTGTAGGCTACGAAGAACAGTGGTGGTGGACACGTTCGATCAGGATACCTTAGGTCGAGGATATTTTAGATGGTACCGAGGGGTACCGGTTGCCCTCCCGGTGCGAGGACGATTTAAGGCCTACTGGTTGGGCCCAGCTCGCTCATGGTGGTCTATATCAAGACAGAGGATCCACTCGATATCATCCCAGATCCCCATATCGTTCTTATATCGCACGGTACCTTTTCCACGGTGCTGTCTCTCTTTCTCGTAATTCAATATCCTACTCGATAATTTCGGAAATCTTTACTCGTGAAATCTTTAGCAGTTAGTTTTCCCGTGGAACGTTTCATCGAATTTCGTTGGATCTCGATTACGTAACGTATTAGCATAGGATTCTACGATTCCGCAAGTTGTCGTTCAAACTTATCGCGAGTTTCATCTGTCTACACGATGGTAAATCAACGACCAATTAAATTGGCCAAATTTATAGACGAAGACACATTCTCGATACTCGGCGGTTTGTGCTCACAGCCTTGACGCCAGTAATTTGATCAGCGAGATTTTCGACGGGTATAGACGCAGTCACGCTCGCAGTCCTCTGTAGAATTATGAGACTTTACGATCCGGCTCGATTTCTCGAAATAAAAATCGCCGACCTTACTTTCAACTTGAACTCGCGTTCGACGGTGCATTAGCCTGACACCAAATCGGACTTTAAAGCCGAATGCATACATAGATAAAATGGCTGGCGATGGTTCGCCGTCCAATCCTACAACGATACGGACGTGTTTGGATATTCGTTTGAAATTAGAAGCTATCGGACATTTTTGCAAGCTTTGAACTGTAAGAGCCACCCTCGTTGTGCGATGTCGCCCTCAAGTGTTTGGTTTGACGGGTTATGAGGATTCGAGAGTGAGGTAAGCAGTCGAACGGGAAGAGAAAACGACGCAGGACTATTGTGAGTCGTGAGAATTTACACTAATAAATCATATCGAAAGATAATAAAATGTTACGCTTCGGGCAGCCTTGAAAGATGCGTCTGAAAGAATAAAACTTATAGACGAATAAAACTTAATAGACGAAGTGTTTGAAATATTAATTTACAACAGCTTAAATAGCGAATGTAAGAGCAATCTCGTAATGTATTTCGGAAATCCAAATATCTCGCTCTATTGTTTATTAATCCCTTGTAGTACAATAACGAATCTGACTCGTCTTAAGCTCTTCGTGCTAAGTTTCACAATAACGAGGCTACAATGTCTCGAAGTATACTGAAAAGTAATCGGCGCAAAACAGTTTGTTTGCTCAAACGATGTTAGCGCTATGTAAATTAAATAATATATTATTTTTAAAAAAGTGATCCTCTTTTTACAATTTTAATATTTCCACAAATTAAGTAGCTTATATTTTCTGTCGGAATATAAAGATCAACTAAACACAATTTCATCTGAATCGGTCAAAAACAATAGGAGTTACAGGGATATCACAAACACACAGATTTAATATTTTATGTGGACCCTGGTATAAACGCTGGCTAAATATTTAAGACGTTCTCAAATCGTAATTTAGTATAAAAAAAAATGAAATTTGTCAGTTCAGGAGATTTCCGAAATTTTAAATATACCAACATCGACAATTTATAGACATTTGAAAAAAATGGGGATTGTGTCAAAGTTCGAAATGTGGAACTCACATTGGCGTATGAAACGAAGCTTTCATGATCGTGTGACTAATGAACATTTGTTTTAATAACTGGATATAAGAAATGGATCTTATACAAGAATTTTCAGGCTTTCCAATGGATGAAAGATTTGAAACTGTTAATGTACTAAAGAACTGCATTGAACAACATTTTAATGAAAACTTAAAGTTGTTTTTTAACGATGATATTAATGATGATATCTTTAATACAATTTTCCATGACATAAGAATTCATAAAATCTATCGGGACATTTCAGTTTCTTGAAGACCTTTTGAAACTAGATTTTTAACGTTCAAGACGATCTCACACCTTTAACCTTCAACGATTGTACGAAGCGATTCTAAATATTTTTAATTTGGTACTACGGGTGATAAATCTCAAAGCAACGCGCAGAGATGCATAGATAATTGAGAAACCTACATTCAGGAATGCGAAAGACTTTAACATAAAATATGAGCCGTTCGGTAAAGAGGTGGACTTAATTTGTTTCTATAGATTTAAGGAATTGTACAAGGTTTACATCCTAAATTCAACTTTTTACAAATCAAATTTATTCTTTTATTTTGGATTACTTGATCTTGTTAGTCAAACAATGCATACTTTATTTTTTCTACTACAATATTCAATTTCGTAGCACCGCTTCTAAAGTAAGTTTATAATTTAAATTTTATTCGTTTATATTATTTTAATTCAGTTTGTGTTGCTATAAATTAAATTTAAATCGAAGTGTATTTACATTACATTTTTTACACTTCAAATTAACCCCTTTGCAGATTATATTAACCTTTTTCTGAATCAAATTCACCCTTTTGTAAAATAAGTTTTCTTACAAATTTGGTTTCTTAAGCCATTGTAATAAAGATAAAATGATATAAAATTAAAATGAAATATTTACATATTTAACACTAAAAGTGTCAATTGGTCTCCTTTGGATTGTAGTTTGGACTTAGTTTGGATTACATTACTTCGCTTCGGGTCACCTACAAGATGAGTTTGATTTTGTTTTTCAAAGGCTTAGTAATTTCAAAATATACATACAATTTCATGCAACGGATAATTTTGAAGAGTTTTGACTTAAAAATTGTATTTACGCCAGATTTAGAAGCTCGTACAATAGCAGCGACCTAGACCTCGTGACGATTAAACCTTGAATAAGGTACGTTGAACCTAAATCCTAACTTCTTCGTCCGGAGACGAAGTTGATGTAAATATTTTCAATCGGCCAATTCGATCATTGAATGTCCTAATTCGCGCGATCTTATATAAGAATCTAATTGATTAAAACGAGTCTCGCGAGATACTGGTTTCCCTGAAACAGGTGTTTCGTAATTTATCGCGCGCGTACCGTACGGTTTGGTTGGATTTGAGAGCCCGAGAGACGAAGCACAAACGCGTTTATCGATCACGCGATCATTAATTTTAACGCCGCGCAGTCAACAGCTTTTTTTTTCTCCTCGGCATAAAAGAAGTTTTGATTTATCGCGGAAGCCGAATGAAGATTTTATGTAAAGTCTTCCGCGAATAGGATCAGTTTTCAGCTTTCGAGTTGTAAAATATTGTCAACGCGCTGCTGTTAATTCGCCAGCAATTAATCCTTATCGTCGGTTTCGCGCTTCACCAGTTCACGCGAAACAGGAACCCGAACGTTACAACATAATGTGCGTGACGAAAAGAAAAAATAAAAGTGGAAGAAGAGAAAGGTGAAAAGCGATAAAGCCGCTCGTTAGGCGCGTGTACGCAAGGGGCTTCTGCGCTTCTCAGTGTTTTTTCTTCGGGGCTCGACCGAAAAAAACGTTACAGGCCTATGAGACCTATGTTACGAAAATTTTCCCGTCATTAGCACGGGTTGATAAGTGTCGCGAGGTGTAGTGTAACCGCTTGATCCGGCGGCATTAAAAGTCAAATGCAACAGATCCATTCACTGGCTATAATTACTGGGGACGCTCAGTGCTGCACGCATAAAAGCATCGTTATTAAAAATTTTAAACGTCTATTAATTACTCGGCGTTATGCCGACCGCAACGAAGAACTGTATAAAATGCATTTAATTATCGCACGCTCTGAATGGGGGAAATCAATGGGTTTGCCTGTGGTAAAGCGACGCGGAGGCGAGTGCTTTTTTTCAAAACCTCAATTTGTTGCTTCCACCGTTCACCCTCGAAGGCAACCGCCCCTTTCCTGTTACGCTCTTGTACACCCTCCTACCGAGGCCGGCAGTAATGAGGGCGACACCTGAATCTGTGATTACATCGCGGCAATGAAAAGTAATTTGTCGATTCACGGCACGATGGACCGGTTCGATACCGCTCCTGCAATTTTCCACTTTTCACGAGTGAAAAGCTCCTAGGCGGTACTGCCCGCCCCCCCGGGGCGAATATTTTTTTTCCTCATTAACGCTGGACCACCTGCTCGCCGGATTTTTATATCGATATTATTTATTGAGCACACTCCGAACCTCTACAGTTCCTGGCCAACGATTTAGGACCGCTCGAGAACTGCTGAGAAGCCTAGAAACAGACCAGCGACTTTTCCCGTTGAGATATCGCAGAAATTTTATGTTTTTCCTTATCTTCCAATAGAAAACAACCACGACATAGAAACACCGATTTTATTTACCTTCGAAGTTTTAATTGCAAAACAAGGATAATACCACACTTTACTAATAACACATTTTATTTGATATGTATTTATACGGGGTGCTCCGCATTTCTCCGTACACACTTCAGCAGTGTGTTGTGCAAGTAAAACTAAGGCTACAATGTTATATAACAAAAAATCCATAAATGCTTTGTTAAGAAGTTATAACAAAAATATGAACCATGAAACTCGGTTGAGATTCAGAACATTAAAATAAGAAAAAAAATGTATAATAAAATGAAATCAATCTTTTGCAAGCATTCGATATCGTGAGTTTCTTTGCAATTTAGTGAACATAAACTTTTATGACAACAAAAAGTTATCATCGAAGAAAAAATACTTCAGCACACAAAATAAATGATAGAAATTAAAGTCTGATAAAGAAATGCTTAAGTTATCTACATAATTCTACATTAAAAATATTTCTTCGTGCCTCAACTAGCAGTTGTTTGAACAAAATTTTAATAAATTTGTTTGGTTACACAGTTGTTTACACACTGCTGAAATGTGTACGAAAAAATGCAGAACACCCTGTATAAGTGAACATGTGAGCAAATATTACATGATGCTGAATCGGACAGTTTTGGTTATAACATAAGAGATGAGGAAAAACTAAAAGAAAATTTATATATTGTTTAGCTGGTTAGTATATCAGTTACATATAATATTATATTACGAATAGTATATCCGCATATTGATATATTATTTAGATGCGTGCGCCTTGTACCGCGTAAATTTGAATTCGCGTTAATATAATTAATGAAACAAGTGAAGAAATTTTTAATTACAAGCATTTACTCATTTTTCTGGGAAAAAGGACAATATTAATTTTCTGAAATTGGCACCACAAAGTAACATCGTAGTGACTAATTTAGAATTACTTTAAGTTGAGCTTTGGAGCGACGTTGCCGATTTTTCGACTACTTCTTAGCCAATCCTATTCGAGCACTGACTCGTGCTATGCCCCATCTTGTGCTACGCACGTTGCTATTCCTTTCTAAGAAGTCAAAGTGACCGTCAACTCTATGGTGACGACGAGGTGACTACCTAACGACGAATCTTATTGGAAGTTACCGATGTTACGGTGTCACGTGTATCATAGAATGAATGACGTAATATGATTGATCCCTTCGAAGAAACTTTTACATATTAATTTTCACAGAAACGCTTTATTTTCATATAACAAATAGATGAAAGTATAATTCTACAATATTTCTAATATACAACAAGTTTTTATTTCACAAATTTTTCCTCAAACTTCAGGTGTTTTTAAACTAAAAGCAATATTTGAATTTTGTTACGTTCTAACTACAAAATAAGTTAACTAATAAATCAATAAACTAAATATCCGCACTTGGCTTCTATTTTATTAACGATTCTTTAAGGAACCTGTTTGTGATTTTTTTAAAAGATTAAAGTTATTATTTCGAAATAAAAATTTATTTATCGCTTTTATGTCACGGATGTAATTATCAGGTTTATGACAGAAATGGTGGAACAATCGCTAGCAAGAGATCTATAACGACAATGATATTAGCCCGACGAGAATGGAAAATGGCTCTTCGGTACTTACGGGACAAAGTAGCATCGAAGGTGCCGTTTAAAACCATCTCTCGAAAATCGAGGTTCCTGGCAATAACTCTGAAAGCTTCGGTAACCAAACGTACACGACACGTTCACCGGGGTCCCTTGTATCCGAGTCCGTGCATGTGCACACACGTGTACACACACGGACAGCCAATAACATATATCTCTGGTGTGCACCGTCCAAAGAGCAGAAACTCCAGAAGTGTCACCGAGAGCGAACTTGGGTCGCCCGACCTGGGGGTTCGGGAACGATACCGCTTACACATTGTTGACCCGCGGCTGATATATCGCCTCTTCTACTGGAAAGCGGTTCTCAGTCCTCCCTATCGAACGATCGATACCTCGATCCGAATCCCGAATCCGAACAACGATATCTTGATCGATTAGGAACATTTCGAGAGCCTTGGGCGCATTGTAAGCCATTAGATTCCTGAAGAATGCTCGAGATCGACGGTGTTCGAGGCGTGGAATGCCTATAAAAATCCCTGTCATCGATAAACGTAGAAGGCATTCCGGCGATGATAGGGAGATTTAAGTACTTCATCAAATCTTAATAACGAAGTTTTGATTGCGTAGCTTTTATTACCGCAACTTTCACAGAGATACGTAAAACAGTCGTTTTGGTATACAGACATCGCGTTCCGGTATTGGTTCTTACGTCCAATTGGTAAAACGATTTCCTCGAAATCTTCCGACCTTGGTGCTCGTTATGCATGCATTCGTCGATTCGAACTTATTCCGCTTCCGAAACCAGGCAACTTTACGGCTTTCGGCATCGGAATGGGAGGATAGGGTGCACGCAACTGGCTGATCATTAAATTGAGAACCAATATTGGCAAGGTTCTGCGGCGCAGCTGCCAAGAACATAAACATACGAGACTCGTATAGTCCGCTGGAAGGGCCACCGATGTAGATATATACATATACAATACACACACACACATATGTATATGTATATATATATGCAATAATATATATATATACATATACCGAGTGTACAGTGTAAGAGCGGGACGTGGCCAGGCGCGCGATGCAAAGCACTAATTTGTAACCAAGTTGTCGCCCTGGTTTGACACTGCAGTAAATACGAGGGTGATAGCGTTGTATATCACTGGGCCACCACTACCACCACTTCTCGTAGCATTGCATCAAGTACCAAATGGTTGGGGAATCATATCGAGCCATCGTTCATTCTTCCGTTCCTTTTTTTAAACGTCTACCCGATCTTTAATTCCACATCGATAGACTGTCGTACGAGGGTCAGTCCAACATAAACCGTTTTTTCTATTGTTAAACAAATGAGCGTTTAGAATCTTGATCGTGCGCAGATATTAATTGGTGTGCCTAGATTCTCTCATAGCTGTGCGTCTCAACAGGCAATTGAGACTTTAGTAGCTTTATTGAATTTAAAAATCTAACAGTAGTTTATTCAAGTGTACCAAAAATTTTGTCCAGCTTTCGGGGTAGTTATACATATGTATACCTTAACACGCTTCATAGAAAGAAGTGGAAAAGGTGTAGTTGACAATTTCTTAGCGGCTCAAAGTATTATATATATAGGGTGTTATATATAAATGTTAAATGCAAAGGTTACTCGGTTTCAAGCGGAGATACTTTATGTATTTCTATTTGTTGAACGCTTTCAAGTATATTTGAAGGGTAACCTTATTTTTTAAAACAGAAACGTATATTTTTAAATACAGATTGTTTTACGCTAGGAAAAAATACACTTTTGTATGAAATATTCTTTTATCAAATTTGTCTTACAAGAACAGTTAATCAAGACTAAAATTTATTTATGAAACTACTTCATTTTCTTTGTGATTGAATGCTGATAAGTCGATAACAATTATATTTTTTCTACATAAAGGTTTACATCTCCAAAACATAAACAAAATTTTGAAACAATAGATTATCGCTTAAAATACGAAACAAATCACACTATCTTTATAACATGTCTTTAAAATAATCTGTATTTTGTTCTATGCAATAGTACAATCTCTTGTAAAAGGGTATAGCCGAATAAGGGGGTCAAATGTGCCCTTGAACCAAATTTGACATACGATGGATCCATCGATAGAGCATCAGAAAAAAACATTCTGTACCTTTGTTTTTCAGTTTTTTAAAAGTTTCCTTTTGAGTATTTTTGCATTCTTGTACTATTCTATCCTTTAATTCGTCAATATTTTCTTGTCTTCTTTTGAATATTCTAGATTTTAAATGCTCCCACAAAAAAAAATTAGTTACTGCCGACGACCTAGGCGGCCATTCAATAGGTCCTTTTCTACTTTTCCATTGTTCTGGAAACTTGTTATCCAACCATTAACGGACTGATAGTGTATAATGTGGAGGCACTCCATCTTGTTAGAAATGCAGAAGATCTTCCTCAAGTTTCATGTTCCTGTTTTCATCCACTTGGTTTTCGAGAGCTTGAACCATTAGAGAATAAATAACTTCCTGAAGCATTTCCAAATATTTAATTCCAGTCAAATTGCCAAATATTGGTCCTATAATATTATCGCCTAGAATACCAGCCCACATATTAACTTTTTGTGGCCATTGCGTATGTCCTTCCGCAATAACATGAGAATTTGCATTGTGTTCATTCAGAGAACCACTGATATTAAAAGTACACTCATCGCAGAAGCAAGAAATGTGCAATTGTTATTGATTTGTCATCGTTTAGTTACAAAAAAGTTAAAGAAATTTCATAAGTAAACAAATTTTCTATTCTATTAAATATCTATACATTGAGGCAACTACAAAATGCAGCTAAATCAATTTTTCTAAACAGAACTCTATGCTTTTGATTATAACACTTTAAAGATAACACGTCTTACTACTTTTTACGACACTGGAATAAAAAACTGCCAATTTGGTGGAAAAAATGTTTACTATGTTGAAAAATGATTTATATGTTACATTTAAAAGAGGAATTCCTTCTGTTCGTCGTTCACACTGCAATTATTCCAAATCATTGTAAAAGTATCGAATGATTCCAACATGTTAAGTGAATGTTTCCTGGATCTATTACTTCAATTTCTATTAATCGTCTTTTTAACATTCGACATCGACTTCCACTTTGAAAAAATATTGAGAACGGATATCGTGTTGGTCCCGTAGCAGTTGCAGATGCTCGGTACAGTTTATAATTTATGGTAGTACAGCGCGAAGACCATGAAACGTGGTAGTATGGTACTCTCGTAATAAGGTTGTCAGATGGTTACAGTTTGAAACACATAAGATTGATTCCACGAAACTTAAAGTAACCGTCATGCGACGTGCAAGTGTGAATATTTTTATTCGTGGCCAATAGTGAACCAAATATTTTGAAGTTCGAATGCATAAACTGCTTCGATAGAAATAAGATAGGACTAGAATACGATCATAATATGTATTTGACTGTTCAGCGTTGGTATTTATTGCTCAATTTCAGTTGCTGTTTCCGGTCTACAGATTAAGGATTCCCGAAGAGGCACGGAAAAGTCCCTGCAGCATACTAGGTACACATTAGTTAACTAAATTACCCCTATGATTTGATTTTGTGGTTAAGCCAAGGGTATAATGTTCCTACCGCTAGACCAACCCGCTGCCGTTAATGCAGGATGTCAGACAGTTGCAAATTGCAAACACACCGAGCGTCTGATATCACCTTTAGACACTCATGCGAAGTACGCGTTCAGTAACAACGACTATAAACTGAAAATCGCGCGCGGAAAACTATTAAGCCAGGGTTCTGGTTTGTTAGGGTAACGAATCGGCATTTTTTTAAACGTTTGAAATCTGAAAATTTTATCGAACATTCGAAAAAGTAGTTTTCTGAAGAAAACACTATACCTATAGACCACAGAATATGTACTTTAAAGTCGTTTTTCTTATTTCTTGAGAAATATGTAATATTTCAGCTCTTAATTATGTGTTCTTCAGAATATAGAAACTATATAAAATACAGGCTTAAAATAGAAAGATTAGTACAAATTCCACACCAAAAAGTTAGAAACGGAAGTAAAAAATCTGTAAAACAGTGTATTTTTGTACTAAGATCTGCGGAAGCCCTATTCATTAATCCGATTTTGTTATGACAAAAAAATATCTGTCTCTGATTGATATTAGAGTTACTGCTGTATTAATTATTGTTATTATTTTATTAAATAAGATTCCACATTGATACAGATTAAGAATCTTTTCTTACCATTCTTTGGATTAATTTGACGTCGTCTACAATTAGTACCTTCTAATTTTTTAAATATATTTTTATATGTATCATCAGAATTAAACAAATTTACGATATCAACTTTGATTTCGTGGGATATATTGTTCCCAAAATACACGTTCATAAAAATTACTCGTTTTATCATCCAACGAACCAGAACCCTGTCTTAAAATGGCCAATAACATTATCGAAGTAAACGGAATGCAGAATGCTGGTAGTTCGTCGTTTAATTTTAGTCAAAGCTTAAAAGGAATGGCTTATAAAGAGCATTCTTTACCGGCAACATGACCATAACTTAAAAATTTTAACTTTAGAAGCATAATCGTGTCTCCGATAAATTATATAATTCGTTCCTTGTTTTGAAATTAAACATTTCTTTTATAGCCCATTTATATACGATTCCACTACATTTTGTATTTATTTGCAATGGTTTAGAATGCCCTTTGATGTTTGCACTACTCTTATTAAATTTTTAGCTATTTGTTATACCCTGGTCAATAAAAAATAAAATTTTGCATTTCATATTTTAAATGACCAATGATTAGACTTATAGCTCGATACAAAAGGTCTAACAAATTATAGTGGTTACATCTAATAAAAAGAGGACACAAATGAAACGAGTGCTTTGTTGCACAAAACCGAGTTTTAAATTTAGAACACAATGAATAAGAATAGATTTTAGAATATTAACTATTTACGATTAGTAGTTTTTATAAAAAAAAAATACTAGTGAAGGCATGAATCTACTCTCCCAGTAAAAATTTTGGCTACATAGTCGTGTCACCGATAAAAAATGCTCTTTATAAACCATTCCTTTCATTTTTTATTTATTGATTAAAAAAGAAATGGCGGAGTGGAATATCAGATTGATATAATTTTATGGTTGTTTAATTCCATCATTGCACTTGTTGAGCTCGTGAAGTCTTTCGGAATGCCATAATCAAGAGGAGAATATTCTTGACAATTAACTATCCTTCCCAGGCTCGTGTATCACCGAGGACATAACGGAGATAGTGAGTTTCTCCGAACGACGACGATTTAATGTCCATGATCGTTAATCGCGCCAAGGTGCCATCGTCCAATCGTCGATTGGCTCGTGTAAATGTATTCCATCGCCGTTTTCTCGAATGCTTTGCCGTGAAATTTATCATTTGCAGTAGAACGAAAATCGTAAATACACAATGTGTGATCCAAAAGACAGATCAAAGAGTTTTCGATCAAAAATCTTCATAGTGGCAAACAAAGATTCAAAGTGAAACTATTTCTTGACTTAAATTTACGCTGTGTTATTCGAAAATTTAACGTCATTCTCTGCAGTTGAACTAGTTACTAACAATAATTAGTTCTAAATTGATTGTGCTCTTTCATCATTTTATTCTCTGAAAAGAATATATTTCTTTGGTTCTTCATCAGATTTAGACTAAATATTCACCTTTAAAAACTTGTGTAACTGGAAATTATTGATTTATGAATAATAATTCTGAATTTGTGAACAAAATTCCATATAAATTGTTTCTGCAAAACCTTTTTTAAACATTGTTAATTACAAGTGAATGCCTGACATAACTGAATACGAACCAAGTTCGTATTATAGTATATAGTAATAACATTTTATATAGCAATAACACTTTATGTAGTTTTTAAATTAATGAATGTATTTCATATCTGAAAAATCATTGGAAGATATTATTTGTTTAGAAGAAGCAAATATTATAAGATGCAAAGAATTTTGTCATATTTCTCGTATTCATTAAGCTGTGTATAATATAATTGTTTCTATAATACGAGAACAATTCGGTCTTCCCTATATTCTGAATGGTACATAAAATGACACTTAAAATAGCAAATAACTTTATAAAAATCATCAAATCTAACCGTGCCTATTTCTATGGCCTCATATTGTTATCTTCTATCCCCGTTTTTATACAATAACAATACATTTCTGAAACAGTTTAAAAATGTATTAAATGTGGAATAAAATGTTATTTGCCATTTAAAATGCCATTTTATACACCAATTATATTAAAACCTAGCAAATAGTAGCGGTCAGGTAACAGTAAATTTAGTTTAGCAATTATAGCGATACCGCATTTAAAATTTGGCGATTGAACTTTTGACCGCGTATCCCGTATTCTGGCATTTTGTAGATCCGCCATTGTCGCCGGGACGTTAAATTTTTAATACGCGTATCGTTCTTTCATTAGGTTGTAAATTTCGCGAGCGTTCGAAAGTTACGTTCGAAGACAACCTAACGCGTCTTGGAAGATGTCTATCGCCGGCTATTCTATTTCTCAAAGTCGATTTTATCGCCGGCAACGAACGAAATGACTTTTCGATATTTATTTTTCGCGCGGTGTCGATTTCATCGTTGAATCGATGCTATCGTGGCCGAAACATGGATCGATCAAATATTCATCGATCACGGCCGAATAGGTTTCTTGGAACTGGGGATTTCGTATTCACGATCCTATCGGCCAACTGTCAATTAAGCAATGTAAATGACGGGCCCCTCGAAATATTGTAAATATCGTGGATTAATGGCGGTTTATGGAACGTCGGGACATACTCCGACCGTTCTTGTTTGGTCGCACGATGACACGAGAACTTAATGGATCTAATTATCGATAAATAAGAGTGACACTTATACCGTTTTCATACCGTTAATCGCTGCGATCGTTTTCGTCCACGAACTTTTGAATCAGATATTCAATCGATCTTCCATTCTGTACCG
This sequence comes from Colletes gigas, assembly GCF_013123115.1. Classification (NCBI taxonomy): domain Eukaryota; kingdom Metazoa; phylum Arthropoda; class Insecta; order Hymenoptera; family Colletidae; genus Colletes; species Colletes gigas. The sequence continues at coordinate 10,972,790 of NW_025106631.1, read as the reverse complement.
TCGTTGTAACGGAAGTGCTTAATAATTGTCGCGTTCAATACCAATTCAAGCAGTCTGTGCTCGTGAAGTTTATTAGATAAATGGTTTCTACCACGCGAATCCTTAAATTTCGTCGTTTGCTAATCAATAAAAAATGGCAAATCGGGAAAATATTTCTAGCGACTGAACCGAGAGTTGGTTTTAGAAGACACATCGGGAAATCAGATATAAGCCGGTCGCCAACGTGGCCAATTCATAATCGGTAGCAAGTCGGATCGTAAAATGATCAATTTCTCCATTGCTGGTCAATTTGTCATTCACGTTGCGATAATCAATAATTCAGTCAGGTTGGCGTTTAACTTCGACCGAGTATCAATTTCACCTCTTGAACAGCCCACTGACTAATATGTTCCAGATGCACAGCTTGGGACCACGAACCGATCGCGAGCTATTGCATTTAGCTCCGTGGCGCGATTTCATTATGGAAATTACACGATGCGGATGATTGTTATAGAGATATTTCAAAAACAAAACTAAGAACACCTTCATACAGGGTGTCCTGTAATCGATGATACAATTATCAACGCACAGTGGTCTGGATACCAATAATCTTTTACCAAAAGACCATATTCAGACTTTTCATGTTTCGAAAAATTTCTTTTCTTGTAAAATGATATAATAAGTTTTGTCAAAATTTAACCCCTTGACTTACGATTTAATTTCAAATAGTTTTTCGAACGTATACTATTTAATTTTGTTGGTTACGAAAAAAAAACAGATTTGTTTTACGAATACCTCGTGAGTGTAAAAATATGTTGATTTTAATTTATAAGACTTGATGACGAGTGAGTAGTCTCATAATTGTGAAACTTGACATCAAGAACTTGTCATGAGTCAGACACGTCATTGTATGGCAAGGGGTTAAATTGTCATAAACTATGACAATTTGCTCTTATTTGTATATAGATTTAAAAATGCTTATATCATAATAAAATAACTAAGTTATAGATGCTCACATACATGAAACTATGGCACAAATTTGTATTTTAGTGTTCTATAACGATTAATTAAAAGAATTAAATTTACCTTCAATTTTATGATTTGGTATTTGTAATGCTATATTGCACCAGAGAATTATTCAAAAGATCCAATACTTTGAATTTCGAGGTTTCAAAGAGTTATCTATAACTTTGAATAATTCTCTGGTGCAATATAGCATTACAAATACAAAATCATAAAATTGAAAGTAAATTTAATTCTATTAATTAATTGTTATAGAACACTAAAATACAAATTTGTACCATAGTTTCATGTATGTAAGCATCTATACAAACAAGAGCGAATTGTCATAGTTTATGACAATATCAATTTTGACAAGACATAAAAAAATAATTAAAGGTGATAGACGTTGGACTTGTCTTATATAAAAAGTTACATAATTCTGAACGAGAGTATGTAAATTTTAAGTGCAGTTTCCTACAGCTTTGAAATTTATTTTAAAGAAACGATATAAATTGTTTTACAGTCCAGTTTGCATTGTGTGTTGAAATGGCCATCTTGAATTTGAAATTTTTTACTTCAAATTCGATATGAGTGACCCTGAAATCCCGTAAGTATTAAGATTGAAAAAAATCTGATGAAATCTTGACTTTTAACCAAAAATTATCGTTTTCCAAACCGCTGTGCATCAAAATGGAGGATCATTTAAAGTAATTCCTTATCTCATAGTGTTACAAAAAACAAATTAATCAAAATATTTGTTTAGAAAGTGAACATCCTACTTTCTGTGCATTCTAAGTAATGAATAGGATTAATTGGGAAAAAATACACGTAATATACAAAGAAATCTGTTGATTTAAGGCAATGTATAGATCTGGGTTATCTTCGATTCATCTTATCATGTAAAATTCTCGTATTGCTGCTTGTGCCACAGATTATCCGACACCCTGTATAATTAAAGAAATGAAAAGTTTGTGTAGCGAACAAATCAATTCCAAAAGATTCTTTTTAATTATTGTGAACTGATTGTATGCAATTTAAATAATGATACTTTTCGTATATTATGGCTTGTGTGTATGTTTTGAGCGTAAATACAACCAATGATACATCACGTTAGTATTATCTAGCTATGATCACTAAATCGGAGTGGTAGTTTAGAGTTGAGCAAGACTTAATCTGATTACAATTGCGACGATACGATTACATGCAATCAGACTGTAATTACACTGTAATAACACGGAAATTGCTATCTAATTGAGGCGTAATCATAATCGTAAGTCTTTAAAGCCGGTAATAACTATTTATATATCATGTAATCGTTACGTGATTACAATGTGATTATACATTATCAGATCATATGTTGCCCAGCTCTGGGGCAATTATAGAAAATGGTGTCTTTTCAGACTTTCTATTCTTCGAAATTGAGTAGAAAATTTTTAGTGAAGTTATTGGAATGGTTTTAATATCAGTGTATGTATTTACTGCAAGTTAGAGTACAAGATCTCTGCGCAGGTGTTGATCATGGAGCAGTCAACTATCAATATGACGAACATGCAATGAAATGATTTCTGAAAGTATAACTTAGGATCATTGTCAAAAGACATCTTTTAAAATTTTAACTTGAATTCATTTTGTAAGTTTAACTCTGCTGTTCCTCTGAGTCACGGTACACGTTAATATTTCTTCCACATGTTTTCGTTACACTAGTACCACAAGTTCTTTTGAGCAATGAAAAGTTCGCAGAGAGTAACATCAAGAACATAACGTTACGAAGTACATAAAAAAAGTATTAAGAAACACGACGCATACAATTTTTAATTTTATTTCGGCTTACGTAGGTTCAAAGAGAACAGCAGAGTTAATCATTTTTCCTTAACTGTCTTTTTGATTTTATATAAATATTCCTTTTTAACAACTATTTCTACAGTTATCTGCATCCAAATATTTCAAAAGACACCTGCGAATTAGTGTTAATAAACAAAGTTTTGATTTATACTTTTGGCAACTTCGTTCGACAAATTCTTTGTCCATAAAAGCAAATGTTTCTTTGGGGGTCTAGAGAAGTTCATCTTAACACAACTATTCCCACCTAATTCGTAGGTCATACTATTGTTGTAAAACCACAGTTGATATATGTTGACAATAATCAAACTTCAAAGATGTAGATAATGGGCATGTGACTTCAGAGCTGCGCTGAATTATAGAGGGTTAAATACCTCTATAGTTACTACTTCCTAAATTTTTAATGTCCAATGGTACTACTATCTGATGCTCATTGTTTTATTTTTATGTATATTCGATAACATTATACAGGAAATATATCATTTAAATGACCAGAACGATTGCGTTTAGTGGAGCGAAAAACCCAATTACCAATGACTCTGACGCATAAAGGCTGTAACTCACCAGTAACACAAATGATGTTTGCTTGAAGATAGTCAACAGTTAGTACTTTGTCGAAATAAATAAAAAACTTAAATTTTTATGCAAAATCTACCGCACGAAAGTCTGAGAAATGCCTGATTCTTGAGAACATCGTGGAATCGATTTTGGATTCTTAACAATACTTTTTTCTTATAATAGCAATATTTTCTTCGTTTCATGCACTATATTGATCAACAACCGAACCAGTGGCTTTGAATCTTTCCACTCGCAATGAATTATAAATTCTGTTGAATCAAAAATTGAACAAGAATTTTAATAATTTCAACGCGTCGAACAACTGTGTATCTCTCCGAGATGACGCGTAAAGGAATATCGAATACCAATATTATGTGACTCGAAGAAGCGAACAATAATTATGGCGGCTACGACAACTGGCAATTCTATATCGCCCTTATTGGAAAACCCTATAGACGTAGTGAAATTATAAGGTTTCGCAGGGAATCGAGGAAACGAATTACACGCCGCGTTTTCTGCTCCGTCGATTAAAAATGTATCGTACAATAGAGGCTTTATGTCAAACGTCCAAGACAGCTCCCTCTCCCTCTTTCTCGGTCGCGAGAAACGAACGAACATGACGGGCAGGCGAGTTCGACGGAGGGCGTCAAGGTTGGGAATTCGTTATTAAAATTAATTATTCAGATCGGCAAAATGGCGATATAAGGCGTGCCGACGGTGGCGGCCGTTTCGACGAAATGAATCGTAAATTGGACCCGGTGCACATCCAACCCCTGAGAGCGCATCCCTCCGGTACTCCTTCCACGAAAGGCTGCCACCGCGAAACCCTCCCTCCTAACCCTTTGTTCTTACCTATTAACCACCCCTGATTTATACACGATTGTTCGCCAGCGAACTTTTTTCATTTTATCCCTTTCTCTAGCTAGCAGGCCTCGTTGGACTCTTATTTCTCAGTGGTTTTCAACCGGTACCCTTAGTGTACCTTCCACGCGAGCGGATCCTGATTAACTCGTACAATCCCGGTCCACCCGCGCGCCCCGCCGTGAATCTCTGATTTGCATGAGCAAGGAATTCCGTCGGTTTAAGCCCCCGAAGCCCTCTCTTCCCTTCTCTGTCTAATTGTCCTCCTCTGCCCACCCTGTTGCCTCTATCGAATCATCTCTGTTCCTCCTTGGCTGAGCCACTGGCGATTCCAGCGAGTCCTATCGGGAGCGCATTTTAATGCGAGTCTAATTTTCGATTTAATTTCGGTAAAAATGATCCGGCCCCTTGGCCGATCCCGAGGCACGGCTCGAGGGGGCGGGAGACTAGCGGCAGACTGATTATGCCCCCACCAACCCTACCTAGAGCGTCCTCCTGTTCCTCTGTTCGTCGCCGACGAAAGTTCTCCCCGTAAAAACCCATTTGCATAACGTTTCCGTCGCCTTCCCAGGATGGAAACGAGCGGACACCCCGCGGCTATCCGCGCGCTCGTGTATCCCACACACCGACGCTAAACATCACTGTGTTACGCGCCCACCACGCTTTGCCTCGTCCAGCGAATTCTACGCTCGACATTTTTCAGGACGAATCCAGAAGAAGGAGCGATCGATTCGAATACCGATTCTTTTCCTCCCAAATATTAGGCTCCCCAAAAAGTAACTCCACTTTTTCCCGATATAGTACAGTCTCCATTGTACCGTTTAACCGAGACTCCGTGTTATCCGATGTGCTTTGAATTTTACGGTAGAGATATTTTCTTCTTGGCACATCTATGGAACGGAACAGAACGAAGGAAAAGATATAACTACATTTTTTCAAAAGTTTTCATTTCGTAACAGTTAGAAAAATGATTAAATCACCGTTGCAACTGAATTAGTGGCGTACTAGAGCAATGACACCGTCATTGGTATTCATTACTGACGTATAAGCACGTACAAATACGCCAATAATAACGTATAGATGCTTTTGTACAAGCAAAAACACAGTTGTTTCACTGTGAAACGTAATAAAACTCAGCTAACATCGAATACTGTCACTTCTATTGAATTAGGTGCATCTGAGTGCATTTGTTTTCCTTTCTTGACAGTTAAAAGAACTATTAAATCTCCGTTTTAACTGAATTAGTCAACGAGACAGGATTGCATATATTTTTATTAAAATTTTATTAAAATATACAGAATACAGTTTTTCTTTTAATTGGAATATATTCAATATAAATCTCTACTGTGGAAATAACACGTAAAGTAGGTGATTGTTATAGGAAAAAGTATTTAGTTCTCTAATCTACTCTAACTGGTTTCTCTAGACATAAAAGTTACGTTAATTTTTTTAGTTATTAAATTTAACTTAAAAGCATTAAATTTTACATAGAAAGAAATTAATATAGTATTCATATCTCGAGAAAAAAGCAAAGCAGCGAGATACTGATTGCAGTATTACTGACATTAATTTATAAGCAAATCTTTGAGGTATTTATTAATATATGAATCTTGCATCAAGGAAAAATTAATTCATTGTAATTAAATACACTTAAAATATATTTTTTACATTTCAACACTCAGAGTTGTATTATTATAGACTTATATAATAAATATATGATTAAAATGGACTATTATATTTAAGCAAACATTACGTATTAAATAGTTATCCCCGACCAAAGGTGCTAAATGTCCAATAAGAAACTTCTGATTATGAAAAAGAAACATTCAAGTTACTAGTGAAAAAGAAACAAAACAATATTTATCATATTGTCATTTCCTAAAATTATTGACAACTGCACGAACTATTGAAGAACTTCACTTTAATTTTGACACTTAGCCCCTCCGGATACTTTCAATATATAATTGTTTGGCAAACCTCGAAATAAAACTGGCAAAAGTTGCGAAACTAGGATTTGAGAGAAAATTTCTGAGATGTAACCGTCGAAGCGCCACTGCGGATATAAAGAAGGAAAGGGGTTAAAAAGCGCCGAGAGAGAAGGAATAAAATTTTATATCTCATATAAAAAAGCAAAGGGTTGCTCGGCACACAACACAATTTGTAGCCAATATTATTTTATCGTCGTATATTTTTTAATTACTTCGCTTCAACGCCCCCCGTCTCTCGATCTTTAGTCCATTGAACTGCTTTCTTATTAAGGGACGGCATTTTCCCTCCAAAACCCTCGAGAATCGGAGTTCAACCCTCTCCGAGAAACAGTGTTTCACCGTGAAGACGAAAACGTCACTATATTTCTTACTTACAAGCGAATTCCTCATTTCTCGAATAATTTATGCATTTAGGGATAGAAACTGGAATACCTTCAAAAATTCACCAAACATCAAATACAGCTATTCATGCTGGTAGAAACACCTTCCGTGTTTACGTTTTTCGATCAATTTTTTATAAAATTTTGACTTGTCTGCCAATATTCTATCCAAACATCCCTCCATCTAATTGCAGAGTTTACTAATTAACCTTACCAATAAGTACACTAAACACTTAGGGTGATAATTGAATTTTACAATTTTTGCACGTATATTTGATCCTTTAACGAGACCACGATTATTATTTTCAAAGAGGTCCAACAATCAATTGTACTCCTCCCTTTTCACAAATGTTTATATTTTAATCATTAAAATGTAACGTCCCTTGCAATGTTCAATTGTTTAAATGAAATATAAAATTTTACTGCTACTGGAGCTGGAAAATTTATTTTTCCGAGTAATATTATGAATAAAGTACAGTATTTCAATTCATTACAAAATAATTTAATATAAATTGTTTTTTGAATGAAGGATTTTTAGAGTTTTAAAATCCTGTACATAATGTATGAAATTGTCAAACTATATTTGTGATTTCTGCAAACAAAAATTGTGTATTCTGCAGAATAAACAATATTTATAACAACTTATCGTACTTTGTTTCAGGAAGTATTTTTGATTATCCAGTAGAATAAACACGAGTTTGAAACGGGACAATAATTTATAAGTTGAGACATAATGAAGTCCGTGCACAACCAGCAAATAATTAGTTATTATATTTAATATTACGCCTTGTATGAAAAAATGTTACTCCATGTTTCCGGTTTATTTTTTCGTGTGAATCGTTACTTTTCCGAACCTTGTATAAAAACGTAAATGGTGCACAACCGTCTATTTATCGTCAAGAATAATATGAACAAACGAAGCAATAGTCACAATAATCATATATGATTAAATCAACAACTCGTCGTTCCATTCTTTCTGCCAAACCGAGCGAATGCAACAATTTTTGAAACATTTCTATCAAACGACTTACCCATTTGAATGGAAAATGTACCACTAACGTTACGTCTGAACGGATGACTGCAATTAGTTGGTTGTCCATCAAATTATGGAAGACACGTAAGAATTCAGTAGATAAATCGTAATAGACCAGTTCTTTGACCCCCAAAGTCACCAGATTTTACACCGTTCGATCTTTACCTACTTTTAAGGTACTCTGAAACAAACAGTTTACTCGACAGAAGTATCTTCATATGAAGATCTTGTGCAGCGTATTATAAATGCAACAAAATACTAAGACACTGTATAGATCAATAAATTCCGTTTTTCATCAATGTCAAGCTTGCATCCGAGTAACTATTTTTCAAGCGTTAATTTACCAACTTCATATAACATTTTTTTCTTTCTTTGGTTCCAAAATTAAGCTCTTGCAATTTGGCGGGAAAATCCCGGGGCACCCTGTATATCTACATAACAAAACATAACAACGACTAAAGTTGTTACTATCTTGTTTAAAGTTTAAGTCTACCAAAAGTTACTCTATATCTTTAAAATATATTGTATATATATGCCATTCATAAATCACAATGGAAATTTATTTATACCCTGTTCGTAAATGTACTACCACCAATAAGTTACCGGACATTTTGCTCGTTTGTGTTGGTAAATGCAAATTAAGGTACAAATACAATTTTCTGAAGAAACCTTATTCTCTTGAGTTTTTACATATACTCGTTTTAAGTTATTAATTTACTGCATATTTTGTAACGTATGTAGATAATTGGAATGAATATACAATAAGTAAGATTGTACCGAGAAAGCAAATTTTGAAGATAAATATCGTTTAAAATCAAAGAAGAAAGATTCGTGAAAAATGTTACAAAAGGATTGGAGTAACAGTAATAAAATAATACTACAAAAATTGTTGACAGAATTCCATCATAAATTTGAACGATCATTTTCAAAGGAGGATGACTACACTCTATAAAAATAAATAAGTGTTAGTTTCATTTGATAATTATCAATTAATTTTTGCTCCACATTCCGACATTGTATTATATTACGTTGGGGAAAAAGAAATCCATTAGTTTTCACTTAGACAGCTGTAATGATATATGTATATCTCGTAAAGTATTGAACAAACAAATTGAGACTTGTGGTTGTTGGAAAAGTGGCATTTCGTACTAAAAAAAATTCTTTTACAGTTTTTTGGTTGGTCGATTCAGTTGTGAGTTACATAGTGTAAAAGATGGAAACTAACAAAGAGAAAATTCAGTATATTTTACAATTTTGCTTTGATGGAGGCGAAAATGCAAGCCAGAAGGCTCAAATTATGAATTGTGTTTATGGTCTCGATACTGTCACGGTCGAAAATGTCAATAAAATCATGGAAATGATCAAAGTAGACCGACGTGTTAGCAGTCCTAGCCCAGGAAAGAACCTCGATGTTTGGAATTTCAATCTGCGAAGCCTTAGCCAAACGGAATGAAATCGAATGGCAAGAAATTATAAAACAAAACGGTACATATTTGACCCAAGTCGGACAATCTGAACCATGTTAAATAAAGTCTTGAAAGAAACGTGAAAATAATGGATTTCTTTTCCCCCAACCTAATATATGTATTGTGCGCGTTCTACGACATTTCCTTTTCGTAAGTCGAAAAGACAAGAGAGAACCTAGAGCAATTCCCGATGCCAGCAGATGTTGAATATCAGCAGCGAAGGGGTTGCGCAGCCAATAAAGGGTTGGAAAATGTATGCGCTAATAATCGAAGAAAAAAGTGTCCAATGAAAGAAATTTACGACTGGCACTAATTAAGGAAAAGGGAACCGTGCGCTCAGCCCTTCGCCGCTACGAAACGCCATCGGATCATCCCACTGGAAGGATTAATTAATTCAAAATATATCAATTAAGAATAAGGTTTACACTTCCAACGGCACCGTTTTCCCGTTCCCCGCCTTTAGCTCGCCGGTTTCTTTTTATTGCAAATTGGACGTGAAAAATGACACCTTGATTAATCTCGCGGATAATTTAAAAACGAAGGGGTTGCCCGGCTTCGCACCCCCCGATTCCGACGAGCTGGATAAAAATTCAAGACGCGAAATTGCCAATCAACGAAGGGTGAGAGGCTGCACCGGGGAAAGGGTGGAAGAGGGAACCGATTCGCAGAACGGTCGGCGAGTAATAACGTTAAAAAATTATCCCTCGTCTGAATTTCATCGGTTCGCTTCGACGCGCTCGCTTGGGCGCCGAGTCCGTCGTTACTTTGCCCTTTCTCGTCTTCTTCCCGCTTTTTAATTCGTAGCGCGAATCAAGTAAGGGCTGGGAATAAAGGGAATAATGGCTCGCGTGCTGCTGAATATCCAACTTTGCCATGGAAATGTTGTTCCCGGTTGTAAAAGCGAAATAACTTGAGTGGAACTAAGTTTCGCGTTGCTGACAATACATACATATAACTGGCGTTTAAAAAACACGGAATCCGCATCGTGCGGCTCGTAGCTGTGTTTGCGACGATGCAAGCACACAAAAGTACAGTAGATCCACCATTACGCGAACTAATTAGAGGATACGATGCTCGGTTAATCAAACAAGTAGATTTTCCAAGAAGAACAATCATTCGCTACACGATGTAAAACAAAGTGCTTTGAATGAGAATTTTGTTGGGGAAATACTAATTTACAACATTGCAGGTAAAACATCAGTATTGGAACTAGGAACATTGTCACCAATAGTGGCATACAGTTTTTGTACCACAAATTCAACTGTTTGCAATCTATGTTTTTAAATATTCCTTTAAACTTTTGTTATAAAAATGAAATTGAATATTTTATTGTTAAAAATATTCTAAATTTTACTCTATCTAACACAAAGACCTACATGAACTAATTTATTAATAACAAATATCAATTCATTGTATATATAATTCATAATTATTTAGGTACGAGTGTAGTATGAAAATTATGCAGCTAAAAGTAATTTTATATAATAATTGTGACAGTTTGTAGGGCTAACAGTTGCAGGTGTGTCATTAATTACATCTATGATTTGAAAAATTAAATAGCATGTTTTGCATATAATTTGATTTTTGAATTTCTTCGATGGGATATGTCGTTTGAAAATGTGGTGATAGAAAAAATAGAGTATGCATTCTCTGGGCAACAAAATTGCCTACTTTGGAACAAAAAGACAAGTTTGGTTTGTAGAAAGGTGAATTTAATTTACTAAAAATTGAATTTTGAGCGAAAAACCTATAATGTACCGACATCTACGTATCTACATCTTAGTATTTATAGGCGACATATGTAAGTACAGTAGACCCTCCATTACTGCATGATTTAAAGAACCAGTGAAGATGAACGACAAGAAACAATTAAGATTAGAGACGGTACAATTAGATACCTTGATTAGTGCAGATATTTTTTCTGCAATAACTGAAATTCTACTGTATACTAAAAAAGTTCTACGTTAATATTGAATAATATCATGTCTTCTATTTTTTTGCAAAGATTGTGGATTGAAAGTATAATTGTTTTTCCTTTTTTCTAGGTGTTCACATTTGTATGCACGTTCCATTTCGCCACGTTGCATCTTTGGTTTAAATATGTTTTGAAATATCCGAAAGAACAGCAATTTGTTATATGCATATGAATAAAATATCACTTGACAACAATAATTTTTTTATCAATTTTCTCAAAAAAATGTCAAAAGACACCCTTTAAATTATTACTTGAAGTTATTTTCTAAGTTTTATCATTTTTTCTCAATCTCCATAATTGTTAAATTAATATAGCGGTATCCTTTTCTCCAGCTAAATATCATTCTTAACAATTATTTGCATAGTTAATTGTTCCTAAATGATCGAAATAGGTATACATAAAACTGGGGTCGAAATAGTGTTAAGAAAGTTTCGAAATTTGTTGTTTCGAGGTTCCGAGTGCCCCATACCTATTTAGTAAACTTTTAATTCTAATAACTTTTAAATTAACAGAACTAGAACATACAGGATGCCTTATTTTAATTTCTTCAGGCAAATATTTCGAAAGACAGTGAAGATACAAAAAAATGTTTCAGAGAAAAGTTGTACGATATAAAGGAAGACAGATCCTAATGTTATTTATTTGACCTCACAATGTCCATGAACATGTTGACGAAGGTCAATGTCAAATTTTTAAATTGAATTTAAAGAAATTAAGAACTGTAAGAACTCGTGGAGAAAAATATAGATTTCTATTAAAAAATTTTACATGAGTCTTCGTGGGCATGATCAAGAACATTGTCGAATGCTTGACATCTCGATCTGTCCGCATTTATATTACACAACATTTTTTTGTATGTTCACTATCTTTCGAGACATTTGCTTGGGGAGATTACAATGGGACCCTATGTATGTATCTTAGTACATTCTTGTAGAGATCGGAAAACTGTACAGAATATGGAGTTTGCAACCCTCATGGAAATTAAAAGAGTTACGCAGACTAAAGATAAATCAAAATTGAAAACGTCAAAACGAAATCGATTGAACATAATAAAAATTCAAGGAGGACACGAAGGACTATGGAAGGGGACACGGATCAATCCAGTTGTAATTCATTATTCAGTCTGACAGTATTCATTCTATTAACGGATCAAGAAGCGAATTTAGAACAAGCCCATTCAGAAGTGAAGTGTTTTTTTTCATAAGTCCAAATTACTTTACAATTTATCCAGCAAGGACATTCAGCAAATTATTTTAGCGTTTTTTGATTAGTAACACGTAGATATTTCTTTGCAAGTAGTCATCTATATAATGATCACAGCGTTTGCTGTTGATGTTTCCTATAGGTTCTTAACTGAATTGCTGGGATAATTTTTTAATCTTGTATTATGTCTACTAAAATTCAATTCGATTTTATCCGAAAATCTTTACGTAGTTAGACTTTAAGTAGAAACAGCAATTCGTGCATCCCGAGAAGAATACAAGACTATGTATTATATTTAAGACATTTCGATATTAGGGAATAAGGTTAGAAATTGTCATTATCGTAATCCTATGTATAAGACTAAAATTCTTTGAAATAAAAGACTTGTGCGTCCACGTATGTAACAGGTTCTATTTAAACAAGCTGCAGTTGCAATTTTAATGCGAAGTAATGCATATAAACACTGGTTCCAGTCGCGTGAGACATCCTGCAACCGGCTAATTCGAGTTGCAAACGATTAAAACGCGAACGCAGTTGTCGTCGAAGTCAGGAGTATTTACAGGTATCGTATTCCCCAATTATCCGAGCCAAAGATCGACAGATTAAAAACCGATCCTTCAATTTTAATACACGTCGTATCGTTTCAATCTCGCATCGAATTTCGAACGCGACGTTCACGTGTCGATCATTTCTCATCGTTGGCATCAAATTACTTACTTCCCCGGAACTGATAATGCTTCAATCTTGTCTGGAAGCTAACGACGAGCGCGAGGAAACGATTGCCCAGGGAACACGCAAGAAGCAAGAACTTAATTTGTCTCTCGGAACGCGACTATCGGCCAGATCGGGCAGATGGATTCTACCAGAGTTCTGCGTACTTTCGCAAGGGAATCGAACGATTTTTGAGGTTTTATTTTGTCGGGCGTGCAACACCTCAGCCATATGGTGACAGCCACTGTCAATGTTCCACCCTGTGGGATTTCGTGGTAGTGTCCGCGTATAGATACGAAAGCGAGTCGATAAGTTAGTAAACTAATTAGCAAGACTGCCGACAAAGCTGATCTCTCTTCAGGAGCGACCGCGGCCGCGTTCGTCGCCAAGCTTTTTACCTCGTCCTACCTCCGATTCTTCTCCTCCACCTCCCGGCTATTTGTCCCCTCTTCCTTCTATTTGATTTCGTCCTCGCGCTCCTTCTCTTGTTCCCTCTCTATCTATCTCTCTCTTTCTTTCTTTCTTCCCGAGTCTGATCCTGTCTGCTTCGCTCGGTAACCGTCGAGCCTCTTTTTTCACTATTTATTTCTTTCTGTCCTTACTGCCACGAATGGAACGGTTTCCCACGGGAGACTACGCGGGCTCTCTCTCTTTTTGTCTTGCGCCCGGCCCGAACTCCGCCATCGAGAACGAATGGATGCGTCGATTCTAATTGTGAGAGTTCACCTTCGGGCGATAATAGTCTTAGAGAGCCGACGGAATTCGAATCGCGTACGACGGTATCGATTGCGATTCAGAGACAAATATTGGGTCATCTGGAATGTTCCTACCGATCTTTAATGGATCTCCAAACGCACAAACTGCTGCACCACCTTGTGTATCTCTCCGCTTCCCACCTTATTCCGAATGCAAATTATTTATAGACCACTCTATACTCTACTTTCGCCGGCGATAATTTCATTCACAAAATGTTATTTTAACGATCACACCAAAACCGTAAGAAATTAACGCTACTTTCAAACAATATAAAAATAAAATTTTTAATTCTTCGTATGATGAAACGATATAATTCTTTATATGATCAAAAACAGTTTAATAACAGTACCTGTCAGCCGGGACCCCTCAGAAGCTCGAATTAAAATTTTTTAGGTTTGCAAGACATATTAAAAAACAACATATACTTTTTATTATTTGAAATTAAAATTACTTTTGTATTATACGATGGTTGAATTCATATTTCATATTATATTTACTTTACGAATAGACAACTATGTTTTCGTATGAAAGGAAGGAGGGTAGCGCAGAATTTGATAGTCGATTTTCCAAATAACCCAAATGAGGAAAGCAGGAGCTACCGTCGTAGAATCGGTGCTCTCGTTGTCTTCGATATTCTGCCTGTCTTTGACATATTAGCATGCAGACAGGTTTGCTGTCATACCGTTCAGCGGCTCGATAGATAAACCGGAAACGACAGGTACACGTGATGCACGGGCGAGAGACGCATCGGGAAACGATGATGCGTTGTTGCCTGAAGCCCTACCTATTTCACGATGATTCTGAGCCTTTAGGCAAAGTTTCGCTTCCTGATGCTCGGAATTTTCAGTGGCTCTCACCACCGAACCTGCCACTTTCATGAAACTTCTATCAACATCTTCCTCTAATCTCGTTTCCCTCTCACTCATGCGGTTGTTTCGTGGATGCCAATTTAAAGAAAATTAATTCTTATGGCGTGATGTTGATGGAAATAAATCTCAACGAAATTCGTGAATATCTACAGGACTCATCAAAAGTAGTATTATAACAGATGTGTAAAAACAACATAGGAAACTTCACAATATTCGTTTTGCAATAAACACTTTAAGACAGGGTTATTGTTTGTTTTGGTCGAATAATCGATTCCTTCGCTAATGGCATTCTATAAACACACAATCCTAACATTAAAATTGTATCAATATATCGATTATTTGAGAAACTTATAATCTTCTGAAGAAAAACACTATATGGGACACGCAATACAATTTAGAAACTTCGAAGTCATTTTCTTCGAAACGAAACTTTCGAACAAAACGACTTCTTTTTATTTGGAGTTGATAAAAACTTTAAGTAGTAATGAAGCGATTTGCTTGAACTATCGGATTATACGAAAAACAATTCCAACTTTCTTGAAACATAATGTTATTCGGTAATTGCTGCACAACAAAGTGAAAGTTGTTTCGATCTCGTTATTATTTATAAAAAATAAGTTTGCTATAAAATATAACATAAATAAAAACAAATCGTAATGTAAATTTTGAGTTTTGTGTGATAATTTGTTTTCAAAATACCCATTTTATAAACCGAAAACCCTTCCTGAATATTTAATATGTATATCATTGACCTATTCTTAAATCATTATGTGTAACAGCTACCTGTTATTTCTTACTTAGTAAATAGTTGTTAATGAAGCATTTGTTTAAGAAAGAAAATACATGTCTTAAGTAATATAGGTTTACTTCATAATTGATCTAATGGCGAATAAAATTGGGACGTAATATCGAAGAGAAATTTAAGCGTGATTGTTTGGGATATTTAAATTTATAAAATCTGTTTCTGAATAATCTTATTGCTGCATTTCATCAAGTGTTCAGACAGTTACGTTTACACAGTTTTCCAAAAATTCCATTTAACATTACAAACGGATAGTAACGCAATTGACATAATAAAAACGAGCCCAAGAACCACTGACGCGAATAAAATTGCAGGCAGTAGACTCGACCAGAGAATCTGAAATCAGAATTGTTGTCACAGAGGCACGATGGAAACCACTTCCGATCCGGTAACGAACGAGAATCAGCCATTGGTATGGTGACAATAGTAATTATTGTTGATGCTGAAATTTCAATTTTGCAATTGATGCACCACCCGGAAAGCGGCTGGCGTTGTGTGTGTGTGGCGGTAAGGGCAGGAGACTCCTGCAGAATCGTATAAGTACACATATAGATACGCGCAACCACAGAGGGGCGAGCGGTAAACTGCGGAGACGCGAGCCAACCAGAAACCATCATAAAGGTTCGGTTCTCCCTTTGATACCGGTACGGTAACGTATTTAGTTAGACATATCATTCGGTTTCCACCTATTGTACACCCGGCAAACAAACTTCCTATTTGTTTGAACGTTGAAGTCGCCCATCCCCTCGCTCTTCCAGACCACCCTGGCCATGGGTAGAGAGGAAAGAGTCGTGCGTGCTGACTATCGACGGTGTGCTTCCGTTGTCGTCGCAATTATTTCGAAATGCTGTTGTCTCCCGTGGCAAAGAGTCATATTAAAATATCTCCTCTCTAAATTCCTAGCCTTTGTCCCACTCCACTTGAAAGAATCTCCGTTTTTTTCAGGGGAAAAATTCGTCCACGTTCTTGCACGGAAATTTGCAGCGATGTAGTTGTTCAATTACAGACAGGAATAATGATTTTCGGACCACAAACACGACCGACTTATACTTTTTTGGTTCGATCGAGGAGTCGTTTAATAAATTTTGACGTAATTTGGGCGTTGCTAGATTAAACTATGTGAATAATAAGAGAAATTCAATTAAATTCAGAATAATTGCGAGGAACCTGCATTCTGTGCTACAAACTTTTACGTTGAAAAATTAAATAGAGAACAGTAATTATGATTTTAAGTCTCTCACCCTACTTACCAAAAAGTCTATTATTTTCTCATTTGAATTATTGAAACTTTTGTTTATTTGTAATTTCTAGTGGTGTAATTTTCAAATTCTGAAAGTCTCTAATATTTGCTGAACATTTCCACATTTGCCACTGTTTACTTTCAATTTCAACATTTTAGCGAAGCGTTTCGTTACATTATGAATTATTTACATTCATGAAAATACTCAAATAAATGATGACCATTGGATGCTAAATTGAGTATGTATACTATAAATTCTGTGGCTGTAATGGCACGTAAATTTCTGGAACATACATTTCTAGGCTGACCAGTCAAGAACAGTCGAATGCAGTTTGATGCGCTTAATTATTGCGTATACAATTAAGAAGGAGGTTCGTTTGTCGCGGTCATCTAAGTGACGGTTTGCCCAGGGGATTCCCAAGACGGTTTTATCCGCGGGCTCTCGATAGCAAAGACGACCGGCCTAACGACCGGCACCGGCATACCGAGTCCTTCGGAATCGTGGACGACGTGCCTCGATAGATTCATCGAATACTATCGAAGGAATTTCGCAAACAATCCCGACCAATCGACACACGGTCTTGGGAACTACTCGGCCGACGGCCTCTCAAACGACGGTATCGCTCACCTGTACATGCTGACACCGAGCAATTCGACGAATTTCTTTTCCCAAGTAACGTCTCGCTTCTCCTGAATCGTGTCGGTCTATGAGACAGGTTGCGCCATTAAAACGAAACAAAAGAGTAATTGCTTTCTATTTGAAAGAAACTTTCTTTCATACCTACGTCGTTACGGCTCGACAAATCTTTATCTTCATCCTCTAAATTGTACAACTTACGACACACGGTCGTACCGTCACGACAAAATTAGGGTTATAATTAAAGCGTACTCATTTGCGAAGTTAACCCGGTTATCGACGCTTCTAGTTATTTCATTTAACACTATTTCCACCAAAGGTATCAAAAGACAACGTTTACAACTTTAACTTGAAATTGTTTTCTAAATTTAATTATTTTTCCTGGATAACATAATATTAAAAATAACATAAGTCATGTTAATAATTATTTGCATCCAAATACAAAAGTGACAAAACATACCTTTTCGTCGAGAGAGATGCGTAAAACTGCGATAGAAATAGTGTTAAATTCAATATCACTTATATTGTTGCGCTGGGGAGGTGTATTTAGTTCGTGTCGGAGTCGTTTAGGAGTATTTATTTATATAATTCGTGTTGTGATGAGTTGTGCGAAAAATACCCCTCCCCGGCGCAATAATATGATGGTAACAGTTCGGTAAAATCAGTTTTTCTTATTTTTATTATACCGTGTAAATTAAATTTGTATATTGAGTCAAAAATTTTTTAAGATATAGATTGCGACCTCACAGAGGCTCGAATTAAAATCCTTTAGAGTTATTTTTTTATTATGTTGAAATATCAGAGCACTTTGTCTGTAAATAAAATTACATCTTTTATCAAACCGACACTATAATATATTCCAACAAATTAAGACGTTCTAAAGCAATGCGACTTTTAACGTTGATAAACATGGAAGAGGCTATAAGTTCTCAAGGAATGCAATATAGATTAAGAAACGTAGCGTAGAAAAAGATATATCATGTATTATGAAAGATGTTTAAATTGCGTGAGTCTGTGGTACAGAAGTTAAACGGAGATAAGGAAAAAGATTACGACGATGTTAATGTTTCTGGAACAGAATCAAAGCGTAATTGCCAGTAGGAACTAGCCGATCCGATTGGATCAGAGATTTAAATAGAATTCCCGATCGAATTGGCGGAATCGGAGCTGCCCTTGGCGACGTGAGAAACCCGGCGGCTGGCCTTAAATCAAGAAGGCCTAATTTCAGCAAGAAATCGTCGCGGGGCGTTGTTCCCAGGATCAGCTGGCGGGTGACTGCATTTCTCGAACATACCCGTCGTACCTCATCGACCGGTTCCGACCGTTCACAATGATGAGCTTTCTTGATGTCTCACACTCGCTTCACATATATTTTTCGTTTCGCGGTGATCTTTTGCGAACCATCTTCTTCTGCTAAGAATGGTACACGCCCATAGAATGGCTCGTAATTTGCCTCTCTATACAGTTAAGCGAAGACAGTTCGAATCGTTGTACGACGTCAGAATTTGGATGATAGGAACGCCTCGAACCATAGTGGTTTTATTGTTTCTAGATCTCTGTTATGCAGTTATTGTCGCGCACCATTCTGACCTCGACAGACGGAACCCAACAACCGGGAGAACCTCTCCGCGTATCCAGAAAATGTCGTCGGTTCAGTATCACCCTCCTCGAGTTGTGCTCACCTGAACAGCGGGGATCACCTGCCTTATACCAGCGGATAAGACAAGAACACGTAGAATGCAGGTACCTCTTGGCCGACCTTGGCTAGGTCGAGCGTGCGGCCTCGAGTATGCGACACTGATTGAGCCGCATCTGCGGCCTAGGCTTTCTCGGTTTTTCTTCAAAGGCATTATAGTCTACGGTAAAGGGACGGCGATTTAATATCAGTACTTTGTTCAACCTTGCGATCTAGAGTGCTTCTAATAATTGCAGAATCATCGTAGGATACAGTTCTTGGACTCTTTCGGCTAGGATTAGTCTAATTAATAAAATTGCCTAATGAAAAATAGGTTAGATTCGGAAAGAAAGAGAAACACACACAAGCAAATATACTTGGAATCAAGGATTCCTTATGAAATTCTGAGTCATAATTCCTTGGTGTGGAAAGGTCAGGGGTTAGATATAAATCAGGTTAGGTACAGGTTAGGTATAGTACCCTCAAAAATATATTATATTGTTAATAAATTGAAAGTAACAGTTTGCAAACAAATTTTATTGTACATTTCTAAATGATATTTTATTTTGCCAAATTTTGAATGTTCCAGTGTTGTCATTTTCATCTTCTTCTAGATAAGAACATTTTTTTAAGCATTTAAGGTTAGGTTTTTAATTTTTGTTTTAGATATAAAATATTTGAAGAAATTAATAGAGACTCCGACATTTGCTTCAAAATTGAAAGGTGGCCATTTTGATGAGGCAAGAATTTAGTAAGGCAAATATGGGCTCGAGTTCTTTTATTACTTTTAAGTAGTTTTGTTATATATAACATCTATTATAAATATGTATGTAGTACGAACCGTAATGGTATGTAAGGTTTTGAGTCTCATAAAACATTTGTAACTTGATTTAATAAGATTTTGTTTAACTGATGCCAAACTTTTGAAGGGTAGTGTATGTTCGTGATCTTCGGATGAAGTGGTTGTAATCTGTTTGCTCAGGTACGTTAAGCATTGCAATGCAAAACAACACTAATTTCTTCACATTAAGACTTTAAACTCTGTAAATAATTGTTGTACAGTGAAAAGCTATCAACCAGATCTAGAATATAAGCGGTTCGTACGAAAAGTAATGAGACTGCTTGCTTTATAACTTAGAATCGTACCCTTGAAGAAACACCAAGCAATTTACACTGGAGTAATTGAAATTCGATCGTTCGTATTTACTCGCACTATGTACGTTCACCGTTCTATAAATCATTAGCAGAAGATGCAACTTCAAGTTTTATTACAGAATTTGTGAAACTGATGAGTCAGTTTTGTATCGCTCGTAGAACTTCGAAGCATAATTCCAACAGTACAAAAATTATTTTTCCAATATATTTGTATCAATTTATTTGACTGGAATTTATTGGGTGGGATGCGCCAAGCAAACATACTCAACGTAATAACGAATGTTTTAATTCAACGATTTGACAGCCGGTTTCGAAGCATTTGTATTCATCGACCAAAACGATTAAAATTGCAAGCTATTTAATAATTATACTCAATAACGGATTTTTATTAACATTATAAATTACGGAAGTTATTGGCGAAAGAAGTGGAACGAGTTGTAAGATTTTCGAAGGCGGAGTTACATACATATATCTGACGCTGGAAGGGAGCAAATGAATTTTATGAAGATTTAACAGAGATATTATGGTCTTGAAATTGCAGAATAGCCATAAGTATAACAAATCATTTATTTTCCACACAAAAACTTTAACTGAATCTTTAAATGCATTTTTCTTGAAACGTATTTTTTCGTGACAAGGGGACAATCATTTACGATATTATTTACAAATTTTAACTGCATATAAGTAAATGACCCGTAGTAAAATCAACTTGATATCATTGGAAATTTTTTAAAAATTGATATTTAAATATCAATTTTCACCAAATAAATTGAAAATTTGACTAAACACCGCCAATTTTACAATTTTTGTACCTTCCTTTTATTTTACTAGATACGAGCATAATTGCATTTATTTAAATAGGAAACTATTCAGCAGAGAGAGATATGTTTTTCTAGACTTTTTCAGCAAGTCGCAAGTAACACAGTATTCATTCAATTTAAGAAAATTTTTCGGTAAAATATACAATTTTGTTCTGAAGCAGTTCTTATTTTTTCCAGACAGCAGTAAAGTAGAAACATTCTCTTAAGTAGACTCTGTCCATTACAATTAAAACAAAAATAAGTCATAGGGTGACAATTATTTAATCGACTACAATATTTTTAGTTACAAATAATGGTTATAAAATACATATTACCCTCATCGACAACTGCTATGAACGAACGAAATCAATTTTTCTCGTTGATGTTGGTTATCGACAATAACAAAAATTTTGCTCGTGAATAATGATTATTGCATATACGTTTAAAAGTTTAGAAATTACTATTTTTCAGCCAGATGATTTTAATTAAATATTGATGATGGTTATTTACAACGAAAAATAATGGTTATTGCGTATGTAAAAAGTTTAGAAATGGATATTTTTTAGCCAGGTGATTTCAATGAAATATTTTCTTTAAACTTGATCATTTTTGGCACCAGGCTTCCGTAATGATTTTCTTGGTGGAAATTTTTAGAACAACTGTTACTTTTGGTCCTCGTCCTTGCACGATCAAACGTTCGCACCGAAGATGGGCGAATTTCGTAGATACGAAAATCAAACGCGGGTATAGTCAGCGAGCCGAATTGTTCGCAGAATCCGTTTCCCTGGTAGATTAATTCGGTCTTCGAGCACGATCCATTTGAAAGTATCCCCGCCGCGTAAGTAGGGCGCGGCTTAAACCCTTCTTTCCGTTCTCTCCGTCCGACCCATTGTCGCAGAGCTAAGCACAGATTTATTATCACGTTGAGACCCACCCTCTCCCTTTTTCTCTTCGTTTACCTTGTCCCCGTTCCCCGTCCCCTGGTCCCTCGTAACTGGTCTTAGTCTCGTAAGAGAAATACATTCATCGAGTATTCTATTAAGAATCTGCACTCCGCGGATAAACGAGCGAAATAAGGTTCTTCCAGCAAACCCCTCGTTCTTGTTCCATTAGTCGAACGATTCCAAACCCTCACGCTATAGTTTTCTCTTCCGCGACGTCTTACCAGGTCGGATCACCTGGTCTTTGCAAAGATTACGCGGGATTCAATATCGGGGCCAGTCATTTCTGCAGAAACGAATTTTGCCTCTTACCGTAATCGATTCTTCTTATGTAAAAATTTTGTTTCTAACTTTCGAATACAACGAAGATCAAGATCAGATTTATTTTTAGAAATTCTAATATTAATTTCTTTCGTGATCATTATTTTAATTGCTAATAATAAACTAATTGTTCAAATGAGAAAATTAATTCAAACTGCGAGAATTTGATTTGTACGTAAAACTGCTGTTGTAACTTTAAATAAACAACGTTCTTTCAAATTAATGATGAAGTTCATAGCGATATCAAGTACTTTACAAAACGAATATAGAACCGAAGAAATACAGATTTACGCAAGGTACGACTTCGTTTGTATTTTTATATTTATAAATGGAATTTAAAAATACGTACTTAAAATAGAAAAAATTAATAGATAAAATAGTAAAATATGATAATTATACATAATAAAAAATTAAACTGTCAAGAAATTAAATTTATTCCTTTTTAGCCTTCAACATATTCTATGTCTGAATTTGTGCAACGAGTTACACCGCAATACAGCTTTTTCGATGGCTTGAAAATGGAGAAAAACTTGCGTGCAATGTAATTATTATGTGGAACATTCAAAATACATAACTTTCTATATTAAATGCAAACGATACATTTATATTTCAGTATGATTTAATCGACTCATCTTTTTGTGCAATTTACTTACATGTATATTGAGTAACAATTAGAACAAAAATAGAGTTGAGGTATTGTTGTAGTTCACCCGATCTTCAAACCATTCGCTGCAAGACTTAAAGTATATGAGGTTATTCCTATTGCCATTTCTGTTTTGAGTTTTATTGTTTATCTAAATTTTGTTATTTCTTGATACACATATTTTGTCATAAAAAATTAATTACATGCATACAATTAAACATGAATATACTCGTGGTTAACAGTAGGAACACTTATATTTATGTCTGTAGCCACAAAAGGTTTGCAAATTCAAAAGGCTTTATGTTACAACATATTTAAAGTACCACGAGTACATTCGTGCTGGCAATGCATAACTCGCAGATACATACATAAAACGAGTATACTCGTGGTTGGCAGCGAATGTGTTAATGTAATAAAGTGGTCAGCACAATCTTTCGATCTGAACTCTACTGAGAAGTTGTAGATGCGGAAAACTGTGCAAAGAGCCAAAAAACACGGGGGAAAAACATGTTCCAAGCTATATAGTTTGGTAGAAGAAGCGTGGAGCAAAGCAATATTCACGAACAGGTGTATTATATTAATTGATTTCACGTCACAGAGACGTGCTAAGTTTCTCTGGAAGTGAAAGTGAGTGTGAAGGAATAAGATTGTTATTTGAAAAAAAAGGCTTTATAACAGATTTAAGGTGCCATGAGTATATTCGTGCTGGCAATGCATAACACTCTGCCAACCACGAATATACTCATCGTTAGCAATGAATGAGTTAATGTCAGTATTCTGCCATAATCCTATGAAGGTTAACGACAAAGTAAATCAGTGGTTTTCAACGTAGGCGATATGTCAACCGAAGAAGGCAATATGTTTGTATAAACTAATCAATAAATATTTTAAAAAATTTTCGAGTTTAAGAGTCATCCATCTGTGATACTTTAAAAAAATCGAATTTTTTTCTTTCCATTTCTTGAAACTACATATATTTACAAATGCATTGTTGAGCTTTTAAAGAAAAATTTCAAGTATTGTTCAAGTAATATTTTCAGAAATTTAGTACTTAATTTTAGTATGAAACTTAAAACGCGTTTTTCTTGAAACGTAATTTTTTCACCTGACATAAATAAAATCTCAAAAACTACGTGGCCAATTGCTCTGAAATTCGTACAGGGTGTCTACGCTAAAGTGTGACAGTCGCGATATTTCAATAACTATTGATGATACGAAAAAATTGTTTATACATAAATTGCAGGATAAAATAGTCAAACACCGCAACAATAGGGCCGCTTTTATGACTTACCACTCAAGTCGAGACATCTCCGCTGAAAATCAGTAAATTTCTAAGCGTTATATCTTGAAAACTAATAAAAATCGGGTAAATACATTGAAGCTTAATAAATTCGTCTTGAAAAGCACTATCGCATAATTAAAAAAAAATATATAGTTCCATTTAAAAAACGAAACTTCACCATTATATTTTTTAAATTAATAGCATAAAAAAATTTTCGTTTACGACAAAATAGAAATCCCATTTCATTTTGCAATTTACATATAAACAATTTTTTCGTATCATCAATAGTTATTAAAATATCGCAACTGTCACACTTTAGCGTGGACACCCTGTACAGGTTATTCCACGCCATTACTAGCTCTTGATGGTATCACAATTATATTTCTATGTTGAGTATATCATTGTTTTTTGTTAAAAAATTATCGAAAATACTACAAAATTCTGGAATTTTCACATTCAGCATAACGATAACAATGAGCATACTAATTAAAAGTTTTTCCATTCTTTTTGTCTTATACCACCCTGAAAGTTTCAATCATCTACACTAGCGAAACGTGACTTTTAAACAATTGAAAAAAAGAATTACTTAAAACTGTATAAAAAATGTAAATGCATGACTAGAGTGTAGTTAAATGAACTACAATAAAGAATCACAAAGTTAGACATAGCATTCGCTTCAAAAGAATTTATAAAAGTTGCTAAATTTTGCAACTTCCACAGAGGAATGACCCTTAAGTTGCGATAAAGTTTCGGACAGAGTGCATACGAGCGTTGGAACGACACGCACATCTGTCTTCCTTGTCTTAAATTCGAAAAATAAGGAAAAACGAACACTCACGCGTTTAGAAATCCTTCATCTGTGTCAGATCATAATTCTAAGAAAGGGAACCCTCAGGCACCATACTTTCTCAATATCACCGTTTCTTCGATGACCGAAAGAAATACAAAGTTGCATTAAGAAAAGAGATTAACCTCTTAGGCACGATGCGCCACTATAACTGGCTTTCGCGGATGTCACTTTTCTGAACGACGCGCCACTATAGTGGCTCACTCGCTCATCGTTTGAATTAAATGATCGTTTCCATATGTTTTCTTTCACACTCTTTTTGCCTTCACAACGTTTTATAACAGTGTTGACAATATACAGACAGAATCATCAAAAAACTTCATTCCAATGTTTACACGTAATTCGCGTTGAACTCTGTCGTACAGAGAAACAGCCCCGCATAAAATTCAACCGTGTTTAAGAGGTTAAAGGGTAAGACCACTGTAAAAACCTGACATAAAGCGTTTTTTTGCAGTTCTTTTTGGAAGAATGGTCAAGTAAGAGGATAATAATGTTCAAGAATGTTATTAACCATGTCGTTAAGTGTTTAAAAAAAGTAATTATTCAAAAATAGTGCAAAATGACGACGCTGGAGCCATTCTCGTGAAGCGTGTTGAATTTGAGGCGTTCTGCGGCACGCAGTGTAGCTGACGCAAATTTGTATCTGGAAAAAAACAAAAAATTTTCTCTTAATCTACATGAGTATAGCTAGAGAAATACGTAGGGGATTTTTGAAACATTAATTTTTGTGTGATTGGCGAGCATTTGAAATAAAAAGTTCAATTTTGTACAAAAAATGGGGCAATAAATAATGTTAAAATTAACTTATCAAAGATCCCCTACGTATTTCTCTAGCTATACACATGTAGATTAACCCTTTGTACTCCGAATTATATTTCAATCTTGTTACCAGCAGCTCCCAAAGCTTTTAAGTGTTTTATTTGAAATTTACCTGTTAAAATATCTGTTTTATTTACACTGTTGTTGTATTTTGTAACTTTCAAGTGTACGATATCTCTTTGGTTTGGACTTGAAAAAATGTCGAGTGGAAGTTTGACGGAGGAGCTCCTGAGATAAAAATTGACGTCGAATCACACTCGACATAGGAGTGCAAAGGGTTAAGAGACAATTTTTTGTTTCTTCCAGATACGCGTCAGTTACACTGTGTGCCGCAAAGCGCCCCAAATTCAACACGCCTCGCGAGAATGGCTCCAGCATCGTCATTTTGAATAAACTCTCCACTATTTTTGAATAAATATATTTTTTTAAACACTTAACGACATGGTTAATAACATTCTTGAATATCCTCTCACTTTTCTATCCATCCAAGAAAAAATCGCAAAAAAACGCTTTATTTCAGGTCTCACAGCGGTCTTACCCCTTAAGAAAAGAGATTAAGAATCGCTGAAGCGGAGAATGTAAAAATGTTTGGTAAAACTTATTGGTAATCTCAATTACCTACAACACGAACGTAAAGGCAGACGACGAAGGGGTGGAATAATTCCGTAAGAACCTAACGCTACTAAGATTTGACCTGTTCTCCCAAGCAAAGTAACAATTCGCTGAGAAAGTAGCGTGTCTTGTAGGACGGTTGACAGGTGTTTCGTTGGCATTTCCGGAAAATTGCCGCAAAATGACGGGTCAAGTTCGGCATACGAGCAAAGCGAAGCGAACGTTTGCACGGTCGGTTGGCGAACCGATTAATAAATTACCCCATCGACGCGCACGCTTAACGCCCGGAATGCTTGTGAAAGATGTTGGAATAACTACTTCCAGCAGCGGCCGTTACATTCTAAAGGATAATGACGCGACGTGTAGCACGCGCTGCAGCAGACAGGCAGGAAGGACCTTGCGCGCAGGAATCATTCCCCTACCCTCCCTAAACGCGCGCAAGGTGCAGCTGTCCGCCGTGAGGCCCGAGAAAACGATAATTAGCTCATTTCAATAATTGACAAGCCGGCGCTGGCTAGTCGTAACGCATCTGGTGGCGCAGGTTTAGCGTATGAACTCGTACGAGCATCGCAGTTAACCGTGTTGCGCTCAAGCCTTGGTCTTTACGCGGCTGTAAAACGGATGCACCTATTCCTAGTCCGAACTTCTGGGCTTGGATGGACGCGTTCGATGCGGTTACGTGCACGTGTTCACCGAGAATGCACGCAATTCCTAACGTCCTTTCTGTAACTGCATACGTAATTATCGCCGTTTACACGGGCTCGAAAGGGCAGTAAAGTTACTCCGGGATCGAAGGGGACAGGAGAGCCGTGGAAACGACGATGTTCATGAGCCGAAGTTCAGTTTTTCTTGCTAGCACCTCCTTTTGCCCGACGGCTACGAGTTGCAGTTCCGAGGCGAAGTGCAACGCGTAAATTGCAACGCGGCCTGCAGAGGTGCCTGAAATTGAATATTATCCGGTTTGAACGAGCGTGCGCGTTGAACAGAGACGGGGCATAGTGACACCGAGAGCTTGCCTATGCATGGGAATAAGGAAGCGTGCGAACGGAACTGGCGTTTTCACGAGGAAACATTGTACTCCGAGCGTTAGAAGGGCGTAAAAGAAGAATTCGCAATAAGAGCAACGCGACGGTAACGTTGTAGTCGAACAACATTTAAGGCGTCAAGAGAGGACGCGAAATTTAACTTAGAAAAGTGCATGTCCTTTCAAAGAACTGTGTCGAAAATTCGCCGGATCTCCTTCAAGACTGAAGTTGCTTCTCGTACACTCGGCGATATTAGTAACCGTGTAAAAACCAGCGATTGGAAACTGTTATGATAACGATTCCGGTTCTCAAAACAATTTTTCGATTTTAACTCTTTGCGCTATGAAGTCACCTCTGGCGTGACACTTCATATAGTTAATAAAACAAATTAGTGAGAAGCAGTTTTATTTAAAAAATGCTTTGAAATTATGTGTATGTACATACAAGTCTTGTATTATACACTTCCCAGCATAATAATATCAATATTCCTTATCAAATGTTCAAATGTAATCGCACTGAATTGCGTATAAAACTTATGTCTATGAACATCCCAGTTGTTTGATAAAATTAGTTATATGTGCAATTCAATTATCGTTAGTATTGAGTTTCTCGTCCGTGAAGGTTGTGCACATTTGGTAGAGTTATTTTTTAAACCATTAAAATGGAAGAAGAAAATAATGGTTATAGCGATATTGAGGACAGCCATTTTTACATGTAGGAGATTGTTTTAAAAATTACCCTACTTTAAAAAAATATAAATAACAATAAACTAAATCTTATACAAAGTCTTATACAGGGTGTTCGGCCACCCTTGGGAAAAATTTGAATGGGGGATTCTAGAGGCCAAAATAAGACGAAAATCAAGAATATCAATTTGTTGATTGAGGCTTCGTTAAAAAGTTATTAAAAAATTAAATTAAAAAATTCTAAATCATTCACGGAAAAATTATTTTTAGTTGCAGGGGTCAATTATAATCATTTTTAGTCAATACACATACCTCCGAAATCCTAACCATTTTCGAGAAAAAAATTCATTACTGAAAATATAATTTCAGCCCACAAATGTTTCCTTGAAATTTCATGTGTATCTTTAAAACGTCATAACTTCTGAACGGATTGGAGGATTTTAAAGTTTCAAAATGCAAACAACGTATATTTTAGTGCAGAATATACAGATACTCCAAAAATATTCGAAAAGTTGTTCCTTAACCCCGTAAAGTTAGAACAAACTCATAAAGATAGTCCAATTTTTAAACAGCCATAACTCCTGCAATAATGAATATATTTCAATGAAACCTTTTTCTGAAGTGGGGCTCATGGGCACCTACAAAAAAGTATTAGACAAAATTTCTGTACAGCGTCAAACAAATTTATTACAAATGAAAAACGAATTTTTAAGAAAAATCGACAGGGTGCCTAAATTTTTTCATTTTCGGTTGCGGGGGTCAATTACAATCATTTTTGATCATTACATATACCCCGGAAATCTTTCACACTTTCAAGAAAAAAATTCAGTAGGTGGAGAAATTTTTCGACAAAATTAAAAACTTTCAAATTATTTTGAAAAAATTATTTTTAGTTGTGGGGGTCCATTACAATCATTTTTGGTGAATAAACATACCCTAGAAATCCTACGTACTTTCGAGAAAAAAATTCTTTACCGTAAATATACTGTGTGTCCGGAAATGTTTCTATAACTTTTTAACGAAGTCTCAATCAACAAATTAGTATCTTTGATTTTCGTCTTATTTTGGCCTCTAGAATCTCCCATTAAAATTTTTCATAGCGGTGGCCAAACACCCTGTATATTGAAATCAACACATTTTTACATTCACGAGGTATTCACAAAACACATCTATTCTTTTCCGTGGTCATACCTTGTGCGAACGATTTAAACAAAATTAAATACTATATGTTTGAAAAATTACATTAAATCGTACGTCAAGGGGTTAACTTTAGGCGATCGAAATCAGAAAGTTTCTATTAGGTTGGCTAATCGAATCCGTTGGATTCCCAGTGCGAATCGCGATGCAACGGGCCAAAAGGCAGACCGTCTCCGGTCTCGTCTTCAGCGGAGAATTCCTGAGCGGAATTTCCACCGAAAGAAGGGAACAAAAGTTTCGCCGCGAGCGCGGCGCGGCGTTTGGCAAGCCGAGTTCGTTGCCTTCGTTATTTTTTGATTCGTTCATCCGGTCGCGGGAAGACGTGTACACCGATCGATCGAAGGCGGAGAGCTGCGTTTATACTGCGAGGAATCGCTCGGAAACGCGAGATATATTGACCGGAGTGTTGTATCACGGAATCCGTGCATTAATAACCCAGCCGGTCTTTAACCCGTAAACTTTGAAACTCGGACGGGGTGCGATTAAGAGGCTTCTAGGGCCGTTTCGTGCTGGCCACCCCCGCCTCTGACCGAACCAACGTATCCTCGTGGTGGGGCAGAGAAAGTTATAGATACCTCGGATCGAAGAGTTTGCGTGAGACGTCAGAGGAACGATCATTTTGACGATTGCGATTTCGCTCGCTGCACAACCGAGTCAACGAGACAATTAGAGTGGTTTATAATATCGGGGATGATATCGGAGACTCTAATTGCAAGTACTAATTGCGCGGTTGCAATTCCAATTTCAAGTGGGAGGCATGAATTTAAGAGCATTCATCGTCGACGTTGCATAGTTGAATCGCTATACGAGAATATCGAGCCGTTCACCTTTTACGCGATCCTTTCTCAGAGGCACAATGATTTCCAGAAGCGTCGAAGGCCTTACCAATTCGATAGTGTTTCTCTTCCCAGCTGTCTTAGGAAAGGCAAACAATCAAAACAGACACAACGGATTGAAATAGAAAAGCTAAAAGCCACCAATGTAAATTAATAAGCAAACTTTAAGTTAGTATATTTGTCGACAGATCACTTTAAGACTATTTCAATTGAAAATAATATTGTCATAAATATACTAAAATGTTTATGGTGTACAATTCATATATGTATAGTTTAAGTGTACAATGAATAAGATTTATATATAAGTTGTTTTCACCCAATGAATTGAAAAATATAATTCTTCCTAGAGATTTTTATTCAAAATTTTTTGAATAAAATTGTTTCATTTGTTCCATCCATATAATAAAGGTCGAGGATCTTACAATTCAAGACCTAAATCATTAAAATCGATGAAATAGTTTCCAAAAAATCGAGTTCTAAAGAATTTGTTAAATCGAAAAAAATTTAATATTTCGACCCAATATAGTGAATATTAAAGATTGAGATTGGTTTAACTCAGAATTGTTGTCACCCATTAATACAAAAGCCTTGGATTTTTTTACCGTGAAATTATTGGAAATTAAATAGAAGATTTTTTTCTTTCGAACATCGTGATTTTTAGCGGAAACGTGAGCTTTTCTTTCTTCATTTGACGTGTTCTGTAGTTACCCGTACGACTTTCACGTAGACACGGGGATTAACTTTGTATAAGGGAGGCCGATATTGAATGCATTCTGACACGCCACCATCTCACATTATATTCTTTCCCTGATAATTACAACGATAATGAGGTTTTGCGATAGAAACCTGGCCAGCGGCGTGTTCCAAACACACACGGTGTTCGGTACTTTTCATTCTTGAATCTCGGCCCCGCGAATGTGATGCTTTTGTTGGAATTCGCGGGTTTTGCTTGTTGGTAACTTTTTTATTCAGCTCGCAAATCTCGCGCCGTCTGCTGCCCGGGAATATTATTACTCTATTGTATTTCGCGGTGCTCATTGTGTTTAATCATAACGCACGTTTCGGGAAACTTTTGGCGCGCAATGTGTTATTACGATTTCGTAATATCGGGGCCTGGATTTTTGAACAGCTTCAGAAGTCGCAATTAGACAATGAAACAAAAGACTCCAATGTTACCTTCGAATATTCGTTTCAAACCGATGTCATATTCTTTAAGAATCGCTTTATGGTTGAAAAAATTATTAACTTTCAAACAGATGCCAATTTCCTTTGGAATCATTTTATCGTTCACACAATTTTCTAGTTTCGAAGTCAGAATTTTTTGGAATCGAATGATTTATAAAAATATCAAGCTTCAAAAAGACATCAAATTTTTTTAATATCAATTTACGGTTTAATAAATTTCCAAGCTTTAAGATGATGTCAATTTTTTTTACAACCAGTTTACTCAAGAAGATGTCAGAATCTCTTGGAGTCGGTTTGTTCATGGTTTACAAAAATTCAAACTGTGACTACTCCTGAGAAAATACAAGGTTTTTAAATCGTCCGAGATACGGTGAATCCGTGTAAACGGATGAGCAGCTTGGTTAAAGAACGTCGTTAAACTTCTTGAAATTAGAATGCAAACAAACCCATTATCCTAAAGTTAAAGGGAAGACAGTCGTTTATTTAAACGCTGCGCCGCGTGCATAGTGCTCTTCTTACTCGTGACACCAACTAACATAAAGTCAACGCCTCGTTTATCGCACGAACGTATGAAAAGTAATTAAAAGCATGTTTCAGTGCCTTGCAAACATCGTGCTTTCAACGGAGAGCACGAGTATTTCTCTTTATTCAAAGAATCACGGACCATTAATTGCTATTGAATAGATATCGATAACAAAATAAAGTTTTTTTAAAAATATTAGGACACGTTTCAGAAAACTTTGAGAAATAATAAGCATTTTCTTCCTGAAGATTTGACATACAGTTTCACAATGTCATACAGTTTACAATATGCAAGCTGACTATATGTTTCACTTACAAAGCATAGATTTTCCTCCTTCCTACTATTCTTTGAAGTCCTAATCTTCATTTATTATATTCATACATTTATGTTGGATACGAATAACAGTAAAACCTAATATTATTTCGTAAAATTAGTGTGATGATACAACTCCATTTCTATATTATAGGTTTCTTCAATTACTGGTTATAAATTATATTCTAGCTTTCAGCCTTAATAACTTTATCTTGACAATATTGTCATTATATAAAGAGTCATTTACTTGGTAAAGCTTTTTCAAAAATTTCAAAATTATTTAGTTATCTAGTTATCTTCCATTCTTTTTTATAATGAATTATTCTTATACTTTGATTATTAAATGTTATATAAAATATGATTATTAGCTACTGACACTAAACTGTGTCGGTGTTGTGTATCTATTTTATAAAATTTATTTGTACCGAAGAAGACTGAAAATTCACTCTAAAATTCAATTTGCAAAGATTAATTAATATTAAATTTTCAAAGGAATTTCCCCAAAATATGCACATTGAATTTTCATGCGAAACAGCAAAGTGTAAATACTCGATCGGCACGATTTGAACCACGAAAACATTTATATTCTCTTTCTACTATTTAAAAAACCATATTAAATCGAAATCCAAGCTTGTTAATCCCTTGACGTACGATTTAATTCCAAATAATGCTTTAAACGTATATACTACTTAATTTTGTTTAAATTTGTTCGTACAAGGAATGGCTACGAAAAAGAATAAATTTGTTTTACGAATACCTCGTGAATATAAAAATGTGTTGATTTTAATACGTAAGACTAGTTGACAAGTGAGTAGCCTCATAATTTTGAGATTTGACATAAAAAACTTGTAACGAGTCAGACTCGTCATTGTATGGCAAGGGGTTAATTGTTGCATCTAATTAATTTATACCTTCCTATCGGAAAGTCATAAGGACAGCTTTAACGTGGTTCGTGTGGAAGTTAAACGTTATACTTTTAGAATTTGACTTTCGAGCTAAAGACTATAAGAGTGGTTCGCTTGTTTTATCCGGGACTCCTGGTTTACTGCGTTGAAATGTCGTCTAACCGCACGCTAGCGTGCGATTGGTGACACTGTAGCGTGCGTGGCAAAAAGTTAGGAACGTTCGTGTCGGTTCTTAATGCAAACGGAGGAAAGTTTGGCGAGGGATTCGCCGACAGTGGAAAATCGAGCCTTGTTTCGCTCGGATTAAGATTTTCAAAATTAACTGACTAACTGAACTCACGGCACAACAGGATACACGCTTTCTTCCTTCAATTAATTATTGTCTCTACAAGATACATTGGCTACCTTTATAACTCCTGCTATAATATGGTCGGTGTAGCTGTTCGTTTATTTTGCATCAGGATTACTCCGCAAAATGTATTTCTGATTTCGAATCAAATTTAGTTTTAATTGAGATATTTTTCCGAGTTATACGCTGGTAGAACGTACATCACTGCGTAATTGTAATTATAACTAGAACGTATTTAAATTGTTTAAATATGATCTTATAACTAAGAAACACAAAAACATAACTTAAAGTATATATATTAATTGTAAGAAAACCAATTACACAATTATTTGTTCGAAGTTGCAATCGATTTCCTAAGTCCCGTATTAGGAAACCAAAGAAAAATTCCCTATGCCAACAGTGTTTATTTATTTATTGTTACGATATAGATAGTTTATTACCAAAGAACTTGGTGGACATTAATTTGAAGAATTGTTGTTAGAACTTTTCAATTTTTTTGCTCGAGTAATTTGCTTACTATGATCTGTCCCATCGATTCGAAGTACCATGCATTTAATTCTGAAATACTATATTTAATTCTATATAGCGAGGCTCTCCACTCATTTTCGTTACCAATTTGTATGCAATTTTCGCGAAGCGTAACTACGCCCTCATTCTAAAGTAAAAAAATGTTTGTGTTAGTCAGTAATAATTTCATGCCAATAAAATGATTTATTTCTTCAAGCATTTAAATTCTACTATTATTTTCATGGTTGGAACATGCGGTTCTCGAGTATAGTGCTAACAAGATTACGTACAGGTGTGGTATTGTAGGATTAATTAAACATTGTCCGAACTATCCTTGGTCTTTCGTGCAATGAAAACCACGTTATTTTCTGAACGTGAATTTTCAGTGTTTTGCGAACGTTAAGTCGCGAAATTCAATTGTAGATTTTGCGAACGAACGCATGTGAAATGTGGCATTAGGTGAAAGGTAGGAAAGCCGCGTGTTTTCGCCTGTGACTGTGGGAAAATTACTCTACACATTCTATTATCTTTAAAGCGATGTTCTCGATCTGCGTCCATTGTGGATGCTATTCGACTGGATTTTGTTGCGTCAGAGCTGTGGTTTTCCTGCTGCGGCGCTCTACGAAACAGGCATGGAATCACTGAAGTAATGAATCTCGCTCATTATCTTTTTTAATTGGCACCATTTAATGATTCCGACGGGATCGTTTAGAAATCGACTTCCTGTTTCTTAATGTAACACCGTGCATCGTCACACTTTTGCCCAACTCATTGGAAATCTGTTCAGAAATATGCTCGATTACGTTCACACACTGATGAATAGTTGTAGAAATGATAGCCCAGAAGGCAGTTTCAGTAACTTTTACATCATTGGTTACAAAATTCTTGGAAGTATTTCTTGAAAATAGAAAGGAACAAAGAATCGAAGACGGTGTTACTAAATTGGATCTTGAGTAAATTTGACCGTTTTACTTACTTTGTTTGTATTTTTCCCCCCATGCGATTGTATACTATTCAAACTTACTTCTCTTTGCACTTCTTTATTCGTAAATTTACAGTAATTTTATTTGTAATCAATTTATACGAGCTTATTTTTACTCTTTTTTAGTGATTATTTACTTTGCTAATATCCAAAGTGGATTTCGTAAAAGTGTGTAATTATAATTTTAAATTCAAGAGCAATTTACAATGGCGAATATTTAATCCATTTTGGGTTATCTGTATATTGTATAATGCAAACAATTATGGAACGAGTCTCGTAATTATTATTACTGACAATACAAAAATAATTAAAAATTTTTAAATTGGCACTAAACATGTGCGTGTCAATATAAAAAATATAATTAAAAATATTGAGTTTTTGTTGTGAAGCTTGCAAGAGATGCAGCCGAGAGAAGATTATACAAAATTAGCAGAATTGATAATTATTTTCCATTGTGGAATTTCTTTTGTTGGGATTTCGTTCAGAATCTGTGATACTTTCCATTATACAGGGTGAGTCACCTAACGTTTGTATCTAAAATATCTTTGTTATTTTTAAAGATACGTCAAATGTCTTGAGGACAAAATTAAATGGTATAATGGTGTTCACAGGATGCCAAAAATATTTTTGTTTCTATGTCATTTTTAAAAAATAGAATCACCCTTTTTGAAACACCTACAATGATAGTCCCTTTCATGAGGAATTCAGTGACTATAATTATTCAAGGTCGTTCAAGGTCGCGGTCGAAGAAAATGGTATAAGATATAAAATGTGAAAGCAGAATACCTGCATTTCACATATGTTCAAAATGATGGCCATTTACGTCGATACATTGCTGTAAATGGGGTCTAAAGGAATGTTGAACTTTGACAAGTACATCCGAGGTATATGATCTGCTGATGCATATCTTCAACTGTTGTTGGAACATTCGCGTATGCGGTCTCTTTTAGCAGACCCCACAAAAAGAAATCCAGTGGATTTAAGTCTGGCGAACATGCTGGCCATGAAACAGTACCACCTCGTCCAATCCATCGGTTTGAAAACTTAGAATCCAATGTTTCTCTTGCTACTTGTGCATAATGGGCCGGGTAAATGGTACCACATATCGTAACGGTTTTATAGAGGGACATCTTCCAACAAAATTGACAGATCTTGCAAAAATTGAAAATATTTTTGCCCTGTCATCGTTCCAGTAATGAAGTATACTCCATTGTCTTTAGTGATCAACTTCTCGGCTAGAGGATGTTTGAAAACATCCAGTAACATTGAAGGACCTTAGTATGTCTATTACAAATCTCACTTGCTATAAACGTATTCTGCTTTCATATTTTAAATCTTGTATATTTTCTCCGGCCACGACCTTGAATGACCGTGAATAATTATAGTCACTGAATTTCTCATGAAAGGGACTATAATTGTAGGTGTTTCAAAAAGAATGATTCTATTTAAAAAAAATGAAGGTGACCTTCATTCCTTTAAAAAAAATGACATAGATCAAAAATATTTTTGGCATCGTGTGAACACCATTGTACCATTCGATTTTGTCCTCAAGACATTTGACGTATCTTTTAAAATAACAAAGATATTTCCGGTGCAAGCGTTAGGTGACTCACCCTGTACATCTATAATAAAAATAATATATAATGATCATTAAAATTGATTTTATGTGTATGTTTTTATTGAACTTTAATTTCTTGTATAATTTCAGTCGTTCGTAGCATTTATTTCTAATTTCCCATCAATTTATCATTTTGCAGGAGTTCAATATTCAGTAATCGATTCTTGAAGATACTTCTTGACATCAATTTTGGTCATAAGTTTTCAGAAAAAAAGAATAATTGAAAATGACAAGCGAATTAACTCTCCCTTTGGCTTAAAATACATAGTAAATAAACAACATTTTCTTTGTTTCAATATTGTTACGAGTCACCCTGATTTTTAATTTAAGAAGATCAACAAAACCATTATCATCGACTTGAATTTTGATAGCTAAACGATCTCTTTGTAAATTACACTGTCGCTCCTGTAATAAAATTAAAGCTGTTTCTGGCAAGCACGCCTCTAATGCGAAGAAGACAAACAGCCAGGTTGGATCATTAGCTGAAATGATTCGCAATACCGCATTTCCGATACATAGGTGCCACCCTGCAGCCAATTTACTCCTCGCATGACAAAGCACGAGTGCCTGGCAGCTCTCAGAACAGCTCCAGCTGCCGAAGCCAGTGGCAGGGAATTGTAGCATCTAAATAGGTTAATAAACGGATCCTGTCAATACTAGTGGATTCCCACAGAATCGACCAGCCACGTATCGTTCTTGTACCACGGAGGGAATTGCACGCATTCTCATCTCCTCAAACTTTGCTATCTATCTAATCAGACTCCAAAGATATATCAACAACGGTGCATATTCGCTCATCGAAACTTATAACACTACTGAAGTATTTCTCTTCATTTAATCTGAGGATTATGGGCTCGGACGGTCAGATATTTTGTACGCAACAGTAGGGAAAATATAGTCTGTACTGCAAATTAAACCTTTTGCAAATCAATATATTCTAGAAATTTGTCTCCTTAAGCCATTGTAATACAGAAAAAATTCTATGTAATGTTATTACTCTAAAATATAAATTTTATTGCAGGTATGTAATATCAATGTTATAAATTTAATATAAAATACTTATTCAACACTAAAAGTATCAATTGGTCGCCTTTTGTGTGCTAGCTCGCTACTTGTGAATAAAATTACAAAAAAGACAAAATGACATTGTATTGTTTCATTGTTGAGACACTCACGAGAAGAATTTGATTTGCAAAAGGATGAATTTGAGGTGTAAAACCTGTTGCGCTGCTATACTAAAAGCATCTAAAATTATAATAAATATCATTTTGATGGATATTACTGGGGTGATATTCATAATTTCGCTCAAAATTATTTTTTGTTTTGCGCTACTATTCAAAAAGTTGGACGCAGAAGAAATTATAATAATTTCTGATTACCAAATTGCTCCTTGTGTACAAATTAATAAATCGGCTTATTATCTGCCCCGGTATTCCACAGAAACTAGACTTTCACGTTCCAGCTCGTAATCTAAAGAGTAACTCTTTTCCATAAATCCGTATCAGACGTTATATGGCAAATTCAATTGCTTTTTCTTCTTTTGCCTTCGGTTCTATTCGTTTGATTATTTCCTCTTTCAGGTTTCTCGTATCTTACTGTATCTTTGGTCCGTTCTCCAATACCTCTAATTCTATATATCAAAGTACTTATCCCGTAAATAAATAAATATTGGGTCGCTGATCGCAATTTCTCATCGCACGTTTCGAACCTCTATCGTTAATAGATACGTGACAGCCAAGCGGAGGATTCACCCTCGTCCCGGCGAGGAGCAAACGTGCGTGAGGGTTTTTTGATGGAAACACGATCCCGAAAATAAAAATCCGTCACCGGCCACGGGCAATGGAGTCTTCTAATTCGAGAACAAGAAGCACGTTGCTTGATTCCCACGAAATAATGGGAAATAAATATCTCGTCGATGATTAGTCTTTGTGCTGGTTGCATGCTTCTTCGTGACACCCCTCCATGCCGTTTCGCGGTTCGTTGCACCTGGGAAGAAAACCGATGGACAAACGGGCAAGGGAACGCAACAGAAGATACATACTTGCAGGGCGATGATCGAGAAGACCCACGTGTTAGTCCTAATTGGTCAACGTTCTGTCATTGCAAAGATTTTCAACTCAATGTAAACTTAATTTCTCTAAGAAAATAACCACGATTGAACTTTGTACGGGAATACCAGTGTGTAACTACAATAGAACGATTTTACGATTTGAAATTCCTTTATAATGTTCGTATCAATTTAAATTAATTAATTATTTTATGGTATAAGTGCATACTCAAGAACATTTATAGAATAAAATGTTTAAAATATTTTTGAAGATTTTATAACTCTTAGGGGGTTATTGTCAACAACAAGCATTAAGATGGTAGCAAATGATTTTATTCTACTCTTAAAAATAATTCGCCTATTATAATCAATCTTCGGTTATTGATATCAAGTATTTAAAGAATTCTTATCTAATCCATACTAAATATGCCTGCCCATCAAACCCATTTTTCACTGAAATAAACATATGTATACATCAATCTTGCTGGAAAGATAATTAGCAGGACATATAGAGCCATATAGACTGAATGAAATCGGGAGTCATTG
This sequence comes from Colletes gigas, assembly GCF_013123115.1. Lineage (NCBI taxonomy): Eukaryota > Metazoa > Arthropoda > Insecta > Hymenoptera > Colletidae > Colletes > Colletes gigas. The sequence goes on along the minus strand of NW_025106631.1, from coordinate 10,933,678 downwards.
AATAGAGACTGAAAACAAGACTCTATTTTCGTGTAATACCTGGACATCCTTATTTGTTTAAAAACGAAACTGCTAAAAGATTTGAAATTTCGAAAAAGTGTGTGACTTTTTTGTATAAATATAATAGATGAAAAATGAGATCTTGTGGTGATTGGAAAAATTAGAAAGCCTGGATTTTTTAAGACTGTTAAAAACATGACTATTGATTACGTTTCTACTGGAAATACATAAATGGTAAATATCATTTCCAACACTTGGTTATTGAAGTGAAATCGTTTAATGCATCGTTCGTGCTACTCGCCGATTCAATACTTAATCAAAGACACGAAACCGATGAAAACTATTCATATAAAAATGTGCCCTATTTATTGCAGAACAATAGTATGTAGTTGCACCTTCACAGGAAGTGCACGAAATAGCTCGAACACAAATATGCAGACATCCTGTCACAAATTCTCTATCTGCAAAACATTCCCGATATTTATCGAATTTGTTGGTAGACTTCCTACACACGTTCCTAAAATATTTCAACACTGGCAATGGGCGTTGAATAAATAAATATTTTCTAGTGGTCAAAAATAAAAATTGAATGGACTGAAATCTGGAGCATTAAACAGGCCAGGCAATAGGTCCTGTATGACATATCCATCTGTTAGAAAATGCATCGTTCAAGAACTCTCTGGTTATTCGATAGAAATAGGAAGCGACACTCTCATGCATAAATAACATATGTCGTATAATATTTAATGAAACTCCTACCAATAATTCGTGCAATTCATGCACTCAAGAAATTGACCAAAACAATTGACCTGTTAATGTCTCATTCAGAAATCCAAGTGATCTATTATTCTGTGCACATTCAATAGAATCGATTTAAGCAAATTTTATTCATGAATAACGTATAACATTTTTAAATTTATTTGTAAACTGAATTTTGCTCATAGCTTCGCTCGTTTAAATGTCCTTTTGAAAAATACGTTAACGGATTCTAATTTACCAAGAAAATTTGTAAATCTAACGTAAACGAAAGTTAATTTACGATAGAATTTATAATTTTGATTCGTTATTCAAGAATACAATTTGTCCAACTCTGGCAATTATAAATAATTTGATGTCTTATGAAGTGTGAGGATCGCAAATTTAAAGAAAGATTACAAATAAGGTGGTATCAAAGACAATTGTAATAAATTGGAGGTATGAAACAAGAATGTTCTTCGCTAAAAAAAGTAATTATCAAAAGAAAATGAAAAATTACAGACAGACATTACGGCGAACTAATTTCAATATTTGAAGGAATTATATAAATATTTTAAAATACATGACATTTTCTATAACATAATAAGTAATTTATCCTTATTATAGATATTTCTGAGCTGTTTTGTGCTATCCAAGTCACCATTAACTTTTAGTTTTTATTATGTACATGTTAATTTATTGATATATTTTAGATTACGATTTATTTTCCATATGATAGAACTAACGAAACATCATTTGTGTTTTTTTTCCATTCCCAAGAAACGTGATGATTCTCTCGTTCTTTCGTACTATTGTTTCTGATTTTACGACATTATGTAAGTAGACACATAATATTTCTATATGAATAACTACATATATAATTTTGTACATTACTGTACGTATTTTGTTTCATCTAGGAAGATTGTATCTCTAGAAGCAAACTTTAAATAGCTGAAACATCTAGTATTTAAATATAAGAGTATAAAGAAAGGGTTAATAACTAAAAGGAACGTGGGGCTCAACGAAACGGTGGATAAAATGGAAGAGTTCTCTTACATAAAAACTGTATATGTGGTGAGATCGTGTTGTGTGGTTTAAACTAAGTATCACGCCATTTCGTTATAGAACACAAAGCCGAACGTTATTAGCAGAGTGAGAATAAAAGAAAATTTTCCAGTATCAGAGTTTTAATTTTACGTATTACTTCAGTGCTATTTTTTGAAGCTTTATTCCAAATATTTCGTAAGGTTAAATATAGCATTTCATTGTGTAATCCTTATCTATTTTACCGTTTAATTCGATTTTTTATCATTTACACAAAAATACATTTAGGGATTTGTCAATACAAATTGTATGAAAATTAGAGGACATGTAAAAAACCTTTTGTAATCTGAAAAAGAAAACATGATAAGGTAATATATTATTTCCAATGAAAAAAAAAGTTGTTTATAACTTTAGAAATGATTTAATAAACATGAATCGAAATTTAATATTTACACCCTATTTGGCGAATGCTACTTGCCTGTAAGTTATGAACCCTTTATTTTTAACACGCTGTATATGTCGTTTTATCAACCCTTAATACCTAATTAAACTATCTTTCAATAAAAAATAAGCTTCTTTTCATTTTTGAAGAATCGTGGGAGTACAAAACTGGCCAAGGAAAAGATAAATCAAGGCATATGTTTACGTGAATTAACCGTTGAAATGGGGCGTAGATGTTAAAATACACCCTGTATATTGAATGAAACTTGGATAGAGAGTTCGTAGTGGCCGCGAGCACGGCAAACTGGCCTTATGAGGCCTGTTTACGCTTCTCGCGCTACCCTAGAAGGTACATAGCTCGTTTTTGCAAGCAACTCGTCAATGACGCGGTTGAAAATGAAATCGAACAGCTGTAGAAGAAAAATTATCACCTCCGCGTTTTCGCAGTGGCCGTACGGGAGCAGGTGGCTGCAATTAAATGGTTCACCGACGTCATTTGTTTCCCTGGCGATCTTGACGGCGCATCTTCCGAGCTACTTTTATCGTCGTAGTTCCCTGACCAGACGCCGAACAATACGCGGAGCCAGTCATTGTTCGAACGCGCGCGCATCATTATGCATAATTCAGCGGAATAGAAGAGCTCGTAGCATCTTGTAGCTTCGCGGTGTAATGATCTGATAACATCCGTAATATTGATAGCATCGTTTCTTCTAAATCCCGTGAAAGTTTATCCTTCGTAATTTACGCATCACTCGTAGAACAGATAGTTATTAAGATAGCCATCGGGGAAACACCCTAACATGGTCCATTATTCTTATCTACCGGTGGGAAATAAAGCCGCGCGTTCGGTCGTGATAAAGTAGTAGAGTATCGAGCAATGCGCAATTCCATTTGTAACGGGGACAATAAAATGTATCGTCCGTTTGACGTTGGGAACGCGATTAAGAACCCTTTGCTGGGAACAATAGAAGCGGAAAATCGAGAAACTATTCTGTTTTCGCGGAAACGTGCCCGAGTTTCTTTTAAATCAAATTGTTTTATAGCATCGCGGACGACAGAGGTGATTTATAGCCAAATTGATCAGTGAAACCTACCGTCAACTTGGCCAGACATTGATTAAATTCTATTTGTACATCGGTAATCAAACTGAAGTTCGCGACTGTTACTATTAATATCAAATTTATTTTTCATATTAAGTCTATCGATGATTTCCAAAAGCAGTTGACAGTCAATTTTAGTCAATTGACAGAAAATTTCAGAAGGTAAAGAAATATATAAAGATACTCATGACGGTAAAATCCTTGATATTCATGACGATAAAAATGATAATCATATGTTTACTTAGCGATAAAATTATATAGAATTAAGATTTAAATATTTATTTTTATTTGAAAATTTTCTGTCGAAAAATGGTTTGAAGTTTTCATCAAGTTGAGTCCCTCGCAAACTTCGTGTGAAACGTGTAGTCATTAAAGGGTTAAAATTAAAATACCTTCTAAATTAGTGATTTTTTTACTTAAATAGCTCCAAACTTTTTTGTAGAAAATAACGAGCCGCGCGATGCTCTTCTAGACTTTTACTGCTGCTGTCCTAGAATTATACAGTTTATTAAATCTAAGTATCATTCACAATTAATTCTAAGTAAATTCACAAATACAACTTTATAATATTTAAATTAATACATTTTCCAAATTAATGATTTTTTTACTTAAATAGTTTCAAAATTTTGTCGGGAAAATAATGAGCCGCAGACAGGAAAAACTATTGACCGAATCAGTTTTTCTGCGGGGTGAATTTAGAACTAATTTGCAATAGATTAAAATCGGAGATTCTGTATAAATAAAAGACTTTTTGATGAATAATACACAGGATGTCCATCGATAAGTGCCACTTGAAATAACTGCCAAATCATTGGCTCTATGAAAAACGTATTTTTTATAGTTTGTTACATAATATACGTTAATACGAGTCAAATAATTTTTTACTAAGTTTTTAAAAGTTATTTGAAGGTTACCTTTTTTTTAATGAGTTGCTATATTTTCGTTTTTAAAAAAATAAACTAACCTTCGAATGACCTTTAAAAACTTAGTGAAATTTTTTTTCATAGAGTTAATCGTTTAGCAGTTATTTGAAACGGTACTGGTGAACAATTTGCGTAACATCGATACGAATAAGACGATGAAACGATTTTCGAAACGGATTGTAATCGAAAAGTGGCTCCGTGCGAGCAATAGTATGCTCGTGGTCGGTGAAAAATATGAAACATTTGAACTTGGAAACAGGAAATATTTGCAAATGTTCGCGTCGCTTGGAGCAATTTTATTCCCGAGCGCTCGCGCTTCAAACGGGAGCTCCTCAGTCAATAAATAACTTTCCGCTCCGGTAAATTTTCAGTTAGCAAGCCTACAATTACCTCACACGGCTGTGTTTCATCAAGAAATTTGAATCGACGGTGTACTGAATAATTCAACGACCAGCCACAATCAATATTCGCTAATTCGTAGGTAAAAACGCGCGGAGCCAGACAACGCGGTGGCAGAAATGGAAAAAGAAAATCATAGCGAGGAGTTGCGAGGATAATTATACACGTGCCGAACCAGGACGGATGAGTCGAACGTTACTGGGGTCGTGGTTCGAGAGGGTAACAGGTGGTCGAGCAGGAAACATAGCCTATATAAGAGCAGATACTGGCCGACTGGTTAGCATAACAATTGCACTAGCTACTATGTTGTACGCGGACGCAGAATGATTTATGTATAGGAACGCGCATCGCGTTCACACGCGCGATCGAAACACGCTTTGTGCGTAACCTGTTTTTCACATTTCTCACCTGTATTCTAAGAATTCGAGGAAAAGTTTCGAGAAAAGCAGCCATCGATCGTCCGAACACCTGGAGAATCAAGAAACAACTCGGTGAAACATAGTGCAGCCGAATTACAGATTTTTAACTAAACACGTTTGCCTAAATAAGAATCTAAAACGCTTCTCTAATTTCGAAAAATTTTTCCTAAAAGTCTATGTCGTTATCTGTGATCAGTCTATGATGAAATGAATTTCATCGAATAATCTTTCTTGTTAATATATTTCATTTACAGCTTAATTCGAAACATTTGACAAGGCTTTGTTCTAGATTAAAATTAAAAAAAATGACCTCTATTATTCTACGTTACAAGTTTCTTCCCAAGTCGATGCACCTGGAATGTGCAATTGACCCTTTTTCTAAGATATTTACTTCATACTTTAGGAAATACTGCATGTCTTTTCCTGTAGAATTGTTTAAAAAGTAAAGTGTACTTATACAGTTTTGCTTCAGTAAATAAATGAAGAGAAAAAGTTGAGGTAAATTATATAACGAAAAGTACTTTCGAAAAATCTTAAATACCTTCAATGTACACAATGGCTCAAGGAATCGATTTAGGTAAAAAATTCAGATAATTTCATTCGAAAGAAAAATGTAATTACACTTTCAAAGTACACTGATGCACTTGGAAAAAAGTCTTATTATAAGATAATAGAGGCCATTAAATTACATAAAATTTACCGCATTTAAAACAGATCTATAGCAGTTATCAGAATTAACTTATATACATAGCCAAAGTTGTGAGTTTTCTAAACCAACCCCTCTGATAATAGTAAACTGATTCTCTTGTTCTATCCTGCTTTCGTTATAAATTACAGTCAAACGACTTTATTATATTAGCAATTTGATCTTCATAATGGAAGATAGTGAATATATCATAAATTTGATTTACTTCCTCTATTTTATTTACACTAAGTTCCACTTTCTATATGTAAAAACACTTTGGCTTCTTAAAATTGTCACTTTCATAGATTTTCTAAGCATTTCAAATTTTGATTTTAGAATCGAAGCGAAGCTTCGATCATTGTCAAAGTTTACGGATCGTAATTTTGTTCGAGGTTAGCAAAGGGCAGGAACAGTTCGGTTTACACGTACAATTAAAACGCTATGGCGTTCCATAACGCGAACTGGCAATTACGAGAGTCGATGGTAAGATCGCGATCAATTAATCTGCCGTAGAATTCGTCACGGCAGTGGCAGATGCGTCAATTCGCGAGCTACTGTGCCACGAAATGACGAATCATCTTGACGACCCAGAGGGAAAAAGAGCCTAAGTACAAAGTAATGGAGGGGCTCGGAAGGGAGGAAGACCGCTTCCGGCGGATACGCGTTATTTTTTGTCACAATCGCGACGACATCAGTGGTATTATAAAGAGCAGTTCAAGAGGGTGCCGCGTCTTCGTTTCGTATCGATAATGATCTCTAACCGGTCACCGTCTCGCAGCGAAGTGAAACGTATTTTACTAGAGATCGTTTCGTCGCAACCGAACCGCGGCTAACGGAAAATTAATGAAGAGTACGTTGTACCCTGCACGTCAGCCGTCCCATCTGTTTCTTGCACGCGGTAGATGAGTATGATAGGCGATGAAAGGGCGTCGAAGTCCAAGAAACTACGATAATGGGTAAAGGAATGCGTGCGTATCATCGACGAAGTTCTTTCGCGATCAAGAGAAAAACCATTTCGACGGTCGTTGCTTATGGAACATTGTTAACATTATTTTTACCAAAGTCATCAAAACTCACCTTTTCAAACATTACCTTGACATTAGTTTTCTGGATTTTTGGCGATTTAATATATATTTCAAATTCTTTAGCTCTTCTATCTATATTCAGTCTAACCAACTACAGTTATATAATTTCGTAATTGACGACACGATAGAAGCAAGTTTGTATTGTTTCAACATTAAATGAAATTACCATCGAACTATGGTTCTATATAATATTTTTTATTTTTTTATTCATAACACAAATATATTTCTATTTGCTTCCAGAAAAATTTTTACTCTTGTCATTTCCCTAAATTCCAACAAATTTAACCATTTTTTTTTTTAATTGATTATTAAACTTTATCTATAATGATTCTAATCTTTTTTTAAAATAATTATTTGCATTCAAATGTAAAGGTGTCAAGAGACACCTTTTGGTTGAAATAGGTATGCCTAAAACCGCAGTAGAAATAGTGTTAAATAAAAACAAGACTTCGAACAACCGTAGTTTCGATTATCCAAAGACTTCTGTTTAATAATTATGTAGTATTAAGTAAAGAGGAAGGATGCAAATTTAACATACAAGAACGGCTATTTGAAATAATACAAAGATGAAAATGAAAAAATGATCCATAAAGAAGTTACTCCAATTTTTATTCGTGCTTTCTAAATACGTAGAACAAGTCGATATATTGACTCTAAATGTAACATTGATGATTTTCAATTTTGTTAACATTACATTTACGGAACCCGCTAATTTGACTACACTTAAAGTTACAAAATTCATAAATACCATTTATAAGCAATTTATATTGAATTTGATCGATGTAGTGACACAAATCCTAAACTTAAAAAATTCGCATTTTAATGTAATTGTCAACGTGACAAGTTTCGATAGAAAAATGTGCAACCAATGTCTATAAGTCCAATGGTAAAAGCGTGAAAAAACATACATTTTTCTCAAGCATCAACATTTTCGTGTAGTAATACATGAAGTTTTAGGTACAGTAGAATTTCGTTTATCCGAACACGTCCGGAGTCAAGGCAGTTCAGATAACCAAAGTGGTCCGATAATAGAGGTTCTGTGCTCATCCCTTTCACCGTGTTTTTAGTCATTTGGATAATTGGGACTGACGGTCGAATAACTGAGGTTCGAATGTTACGTATTGAATTGCCTCTTGAGCTTAAAAGAACTTGCATGTTAAAGATTGTAAACACGTAAAATCTAATTATATTTATTGTTGTTAATTATTTTCCTTAGTAGATTTATCATTTTTCTTAATGTAAAGGATTTTCATCATTTTTAGTATTATTATTAAGAGTTATTTATTATAAGAGTTATTATTTTTTAAGGGTTATTATTATTTTTCTGTTTTTAAAAATTATTGTTTTATGCTGCTAAGACCTAATTGTTTTGTTAATTACTTCGTTTTTGTAAGTCGCAAAGAGTAATATAGTTATTTTGTCGACAACTTTAAGGGTAGTTTTCATATCTCGAGAGATATAGCATATCAGCAGATAAAAATAAATACGTGTTTACCATTATTCGATGCTCTGCGTAAAGACTGTTACTGTTAGGCGACGTTCCTTGTTAGTCCGCGTATCAGAAGCAACCTGTCTTCCTTACCAGAAACCGAGGTGCCGCCTGATTTCTTCTCGAGCAGTTTCCGCGGGGCAGAGTCGAGTAAAACAAGCCAAACGAATGTCGAAATGGAGAAAGAAGTCGCGGTGTCTGGTAGGCGTGCGTTCACGCCTACTAATTATGATTCTAGACGCTGTTATGTCCCTTAACCCCCTACCACCCCTTTGAAAGCATTCTCGGTTCGAAGGCACCGCTGCTAACGAGAAAAACCAACACGGTATAGCCAATCGAAATGGCACGCCAGGGTGAGAGTGAAGAACCGGTGCGTGGAGGGGGTGGAGATGGCCCTTGAGGTGAATCCGCAGGGTCCTTCGCGAAGAAACTCGACTGGTCCTGTCTCCTCTCGCCTCGGCCGCGTTTTAACGTGTCCGGACACCGACTGTCTGCCGCCTGAGGTAATTACGACGGGACTACACTGCTCCCTCGAGAACCGAGTGACAAAAAGCCGCGTCTTAATGCAAACGCGCCGGCCCGGCCATAACTCGTTAATTATAGGCCGCCTCTGATTGATCCGCGACCACTTCGCCTCCGTACACGCGAACGAATGCCCTCAACCAATGTACCGACACCTCGTCGATATCCGGTTTGGCACACGCGACCGAAAGCCCTCCTCCATCGTGCGGAAAAAAATTAATTAAGAAATATCAAAACCACCGTTACCTACGGTACTAAAGGGTTGAAGCTACCGGGGACTGAAAATATCGATTTCGGTTCTCAAAACGGTTCCGAAAAATCGGAACGATTAAAAATATTTTATCGAAAACGGGGAGCCAATTTGTCACTTTAATGTTACGGTGTTCGTGAGCGTGCACATACTATTCAGTTGACTATTTTTTCATTCAAATTATTAACAAAAACAATGGATTAAATCATGTGCTGGCGAAAACAAAGTTCAATGTGAAATTGAAAACTACAGTTCGATAACCGTAAGGATTTTATGTTTTTCCTTGTTTTGCAAGTAAAACAAAGATAGACATAGAAACGCCGATTTTGTCTGTCTTCGATGTTCTAATTGCAAAACAAGGAAAAACATGGAGTCGATGTCGCAACGGCAAAAGTCGCACGTCTGTTTCCAGCCTTCAAACTGTAACCGATGCAGTACCTGTTTGGACTTCCAAACATTGTTATTGTCGAACAACTTAGGACGCGTTCTTCATTCCTTTCAAATATTAATAGTATGAGGGTTTAAGACTCTCCAAATTACTTAATAACACAGAATTTACCGGACTTATTTAAATTTAAGGAATTTGCATCTTTACCATCGTACTGCCTCGCTCGACAATAGGAAATTGACGTATACTAAAACCATTTATGCGACACACACAATAATTAGTTTTCCAGGAGTATTTTGGACCCGTACGCACCCACAGTGGATGGGACTTAAAGTATCGGAAGGACTGACCCATACGGGATGGGTCATCTCCGATTTGCCAAGCAAGACACCTCCCATAATAGAACTTTTGTATTTACACAACGACCGAACACGACGAGCTCGGAATTCAAGATTTAAAGGACTAGATTTAACTTTTTAAGAACTTGTACGAATTGAATTGTTTATATATCCGCATTGAACATTTTCTGTTAACTCGTTTTATGTTTATACATTCGAATTGTTAATAAATTATTGTGCTGGCAAATAAGAGTTGTTTTCTCTTTTATTTGCTAAATAATCGGCTCCACGACCTTTGTGGGAGCCAACAATACCGAAATGGAATTTAAATAGTGCTGACCGTCGAAACCGCTACTAGAAACCTAATCCAAATTGATATTACATCGCAACCGTTTTTCCAATAACAGTTTTAACAGTTACTTTTCAATCTCTGGAAGATAGTCTCAAAAGTGAGCAACATATTACTTTGGGGGTCCTGTGGAAGAGACGAAAAAAAAAGGATAAGGAAGCGTTTAAGTCCCAGGTCTGATAGCGGAATCGTCAGTAAGACATCCTAGCAGACCCTGCCTTAGACGTCGAGATATTGGGAGGTGGTCGAGGATCATATATATGCACATAGAAGGTCGGTCGAGTGCATGCGAGAGGAACGGTCCCTCTGGCGGCGAGTACGGGAAGTGATGGACATCACACTACTGTACTCTGCGATAATTTGAGTGTGCCATTGCGAGCTGGTAACCTGGCGAGACTGAGGAATGTACTGTGCGTCCTCGAGAAGTTGGCTAGCGAAAGGAATGTGAGTCTGATTGGTACCCCACTGAAGTAGAGTTTGGAGTGCCCACGATCCCATCACACGCTATTGGCTGAAACGACGACGTGTTGTAGGACAAAAGTGAACGCACGAAGGTCTGACTGACAACAGTAGAGCACTCCCACACGCATTTTCGATATTAGCGAGTTTTGTCATCAATACAAATGGGGTAGATAATAGAAAGAGGACATCAATACGTATTATTGGAAACTTGCAAATCGGTAACAATCTGTAAGTCAAAGTGGGAACAAGCGGAGCAAGCAGACTATGCACTATTGAGTGGCGAGATGTTGGCACACTACCCACAAGCTAAACGATGCAACGGGTAAAGGGAATCATCCTTTACCAGTTCCACCTAATCCCCTCCACTACTTTGGCGATCGCACTGTTACGTTTTGTTTCATATACTATACTTACTTCGTTACGCAATGGACAGAAAACGTGATCGACTTACTCAATGATAACCAAGAACTTGCGTCGTATAGTTTGGAGGTAGTATGCCATCATCTCGTCTCCCAATAGTACTCTTCTTTTTAACTCTGTCCCAGCATGCTCTGCATCAACATGCAATAGTACCTACTTTTACCAAAAGAGTCAAAATAACTAGTTTTTAAAAATAAAAGGGATCATGGCACAAAATTGCATTTCCTTTATAAACGTTTGCTTCAGAGTAAACTAGAGATACATTTTGAGATGAAATAGCGTTGCAAACAAGAGTATATCGATAGATACTTATCACATATTTTTACGGTCAAGTAGAACTATCGAAAATATAAAAGAAAAAGTTATCCAACAATCGAACAAACATAAGACACAAATTTGTTTTGATAATTTTTATATAATGTATACATGTATTTTAAAATATATTTAATTTTGTACAAAAATATGTGAACTATATGGAAGTTTTATGGAAAACTTGTGCAACTCGAATGAAATCAAAATTTTATCTAAATTTTGTAAGATTTTAATATACCCCCTTTCAGTATATGTATATGTTGTACATAAAAAGCGAGGAACAAAAGAGGAAAGTACTTTGATAAAAGTAGCAGAAAATTTCAAAAGATAAGATGTACTAAAAATGGGTAATCATTATTACAAATTACAAAACAAGTTATTTTGATCCCATTGATAGACCTAGTGTGAAAGAAACAGAAGCATCTAAAGTTCTAATTTATGAGACTGTGAGAGGTTAAAACGTCGAATTGTGATAATAAAAGTTTTATTACAATCTAAATTCTAGTCTAATCTCATGTTTTGAGCACTTGGGCAGTCTAAACATATGGAATAGAAGAAAGACAAGTGAACAGTAAAGAATACATACTTTTTAGAGCTGGAAAGACGATAAGCAGAACGAATGCAGATACGATTAGCTGTAGCTAGAATTCTCACACTTCTACGCAGATAAACTTTCGATCGTTGATTATTATCAACAGCCGCGATCACAACTACTAAAGCTGCTTCTGTACCCGCGTGCCACGAAAGGCCTAATCGTAACGGCTATACGTGGGGATTCTAAATCTCCATATTCCCAAAATAAAAAAAACTAGTTTGTTCGAAAATGAATGGTTTTTTATAATCTTGTGAAGGTTTCTATTATCTTAATGTATCAAATATATGTTTTTATTCCTCAAATTCATACGAAGCAAAAAGAAATGCAATTATTGTATTACTTTCTCTCGTCAGAGAACTAAAAATTCTCTTGATTTTTATTTATTTATGAGATCCTATAAAATCGATAGAATCTATTTCAACAAGTTTATCTAAAATCCTTGCTCATATCGGATATTTGGTACACCAGAGTTGTGCAAAATTTTTACTAAAATGATAATAAAATATAAAATTTATTTGAGTGGACAATTCATTTTTGATATATTAGGATGTTTGAGGCTTTTACGGCCCAAGTTCTGACAATTGGTTCCAGGTGTAAGCCGTGCATTGCAGCTAGTTTTTCAGGGATCTAACGACTTTTAAGTCTATTTATTTATTCGTTGCGAAGTATTTAACTCTATAACTGAAATTGAAAATTTAGTCTTTACTTAACGATTAACAGTTTTGTAAGAACAAACATTTTCCTCGAAAAACACTATCGATTATCTTCCCAATTAGGCTTACGCAACCTTAAAAAAACAAAAGGTATCGAGAGGACCAGCAAAATCGGTAGACTGGCCAAGGTGAGCTTAGCAAAACGAAAAATAAACGCGTACTTAATAGAAACGTGAATTTCAGTCATTACTATTTCCCTGAACGCCGCTCCGGTGTCACGGAAAATTTCAATTTTCCGCTCGAGATAATAGATAATAACGCAAATATTTTTCCGTGTGACGGAAGTCCTCCCGTGGACAAAGGATTCTTTCCCTTCTGTGCCCCCGCCTCCCCCTTTCAACGAGGTCCCTTTCTCGCCCCTTCCTCCGTATCACGGCCAACGCACTTTGCCGAGAACGTCTGTGGCGACAGAGACCGACTGCATAGTGACGCGCTGGAAAAAAGAGGGAAAGAGTAAGAATGGAGGCGGAACAAAGTGGTGATGGCGAGAGAGCTCGAAACAAACGTACCAAACGGCAAAAGCCGGCGCCCGGTAGCGTTGACCCTCTATAAATATGTATAGCCAATATCCGCTTACATATTCGGTCACAGCATCGAGCAATATCGCCATGCAGATCCGTGGCGGGGTTAAGGGTGGTTCTGCGGGAAATCGACGAGCACGCGGCACGGTTTTGTGGGTTCCGGTGAATCCTTTGAGGCAGGGACCACCGACGTCATATCGTAGGAAAATATCTAATCTGCATGTGTTTACGTTTGTCATGCCGATAGAGCTGCGAAAGGGTCTTTCGCCTCTTACCACCCTGTAGATTGTATTACCGCGCTCTCGCGAAAACCGTGTTTCTGCGTTTCATGCTAATCACATCAAAATTCTTATCTATTGTGTTAGCTAAAAAGTAATTGCGTCTTTTTATGTGTAAATGAACAAAAACTTTAATCGATCCAACCTAGGTAGATCTACTATTAAAGATAATATCGAAACAACATTCAACCAGAAGATATTGATGCAACGTTAAACTCATTATTGTCTCAAATGTTTCTCTCTTAAGTGCATAGAGGGCATATAAAGGCCATTAATGTCTTTTTTTAAATGCAAAATGGTTTTAAGTATTCTGCCAGACATTTGGGTACAGTAAACTCGTTTAAGAAACGTAACCCTGATATTTATTAACAGCCAGCATTTCATAAAAGAAAATGTATTGTCCATTTTGTTCAATTAAATTTCGCTATCTTTCAGGCAACTTCATGATTTCGCGTTCAAAAAAGTTATTTTGTGCGGCGAAAAACAGTTTCAAGAGTAATTTGGTTTCTCTTCGACAGCAAAGGTTTTACCATTTAACACGTTTAGCAAAGGGCAGAATAAATGGTTAAATCTGATGAATATGGTGGATGTGATATTGCATCCTATCCAAGCTGCGACATTTTTTGACAAGTGATCAAACTTGTATCTAGCATTATCTTGGTAGGAGCAACACTTTTACAATTCAATAATTCTTTTTTGACCATATCGCTTAATTTATCCAGTCCGAATTAATGATTTGATTAATTGAAAGCAATTCAACCTACACAATTCCTTTGAAGTCCCGCCAGATTGATAGCGCAACCTTTTTTTAAAGTGCTTTGAGCAAGTTCAATACGCTTGCTTCACGATCTTTTTTGCCCGATGCTGTTGTAGACCAAGTCTGACGAACTTCTCCGCTGCAGGCCACACGACTTCCTCTTCAGTTAGCCGATTCCCCTACTATCAAGAATGTAAGCGACGAGAGTGACGGTGTGCGTGTGAAGTATGAGCGTGGCGAGGATTTATGCGACCGTGGCGTTCGAGTGGGGGGAAAGGGCCAACTATGGCCCGCGGGTCACCAGTTCGTCAGGCGTGTTGTAGACGATCCATTTTTCATTGCTTGTTGTCATACGTTTTAAAAATGAATCGTTTTTTCACGTTTCAAAAGCGAATTGCGGATGTCAACACGCTTATAATTAGTGAGATGAATTTGTTTATGTTTATAAGCCACCCAAATATCGAGTTTACTAACGTATCCAAGTTGTTTTACATGGAAAGTTTTGACTATCTAATTTTTCAAATGATTTCCCATTTTTCATTCGTTTCGATGTCACACTTTCTATATAAAGATAAAAATGGCGAACCAAGATACAAAAATGAGTAATGAGAATTTGGTAATTCTGCCTGCAGCCGTAGTAAGATAAACTTGTAGTGTTTGCAATGAAAATTAAATGAGTGAAAGGATAGCACGAAAATAATTCAAACGATTTTTACAAAGTAATGAAACGCTAACCGAAGAGTCACTTTCAAGGCGTCCATTCTTCATCGGGGATGAAGAATTATGTGAATAAACTTTTGATGGATAAAAAGTTTCACCACATCTTTCCTATACCTACATAGTTTTGAACTTCTCTTTTTGCGATTATTACCTATTTTTGTATATGAAAAACTTTGTAACAAATGAGCATTTCAAAAACAATGATAGTATCAAAATAGCTCTTACCTAATTTTCCACAAAAAAGAACTCAAGACGTCTACATTACTGAAAGGTACAAAATGTTACATATTACAAAACATTTTTGTGTAAAAAACCTAGTATAAATCTTGTAAGACGTGCGTATTATAAGCGAAAGTATATAATTTTTTTCTCCTGAAAAAGGCCAAAGTCAATGAACCTCAATATTGCTTCGTACTGTCAAGCCGTAGGTCCCCATAGAAATAAGTATTACTCATAGCGATAAGGTTAGTCATAAGCGATACACTAAGAAGATGATGAACTTGTTGACTTCTTTAGGGATAAAAACAAATGCTTCATGCGCCCAGACCTAACCTGGCTGTACCTAAACCAAAAATTATAAAAGCGTACCGTTCCTGGCCCTCCGGGCTCATTTTCACGTTTGATTTTATAAGAAGTGCACCAGTGTTCAATCTCCGAATAAACCTTAGGATATATCGTGATATTTTTGTCCGAGTGCTTGAACCCTTCCCAATCAAAATCATCCTAATATTGTGACCCCGCAAGTATATGGACGAGTCTGCAGCTTACGGCATAACAGTATGACAGATCACAGTCTCTATTTTATTCTAAAAAATATAATGTCTAGAAAGAAGCAGGCCACGTACCTAATGCACGATGGCTATTGATCTAGAAGCGCGAATCTTCCATTCGATCAGTTGAGAGCGAAGCGGCGCCATGGGGCAAAACCACGCACGCGCGCGTTAAAGTTCGAATATTACTCCGGCAAGTTTTCGTCATAAATTTTCACCTGGAATCGAAGCGTATCTCGCGTCGTGTGTTCCCGAAACATTTTGCAACAAAACTAGACAGCCAGCCAGCGTCGAAGGCATTAATAAAACTGCGGCGCGTTCAAACTTTTCGAAATAAATAACCGTGGCTTTGCTGTTTCTCTTGCGGCGTACCGGCGACAGGTGTCGGCTCCGAATCGTCAGGAGTCGTCACCGAAAACGAGCGAAGGCCAGTCTCTTAAATCGTGTCGGGATAGTTTTTCTTCCTCCATAGAGCCACGAGTATACGACCGCGCTCTGCTGCAATTTGCAAGGTGCAACGCCGTGGTCGCATTAGTCAGGGTACCATATCGGCTCACAGCCATCGCGTAACGGTATGCGCCAGCAGGCGTTGCGATTCGCTAGTGTTTTCTGCTGGTCGCATCACGATGACGCTAATGATCTGCTTAATTATTGCGCGTTGTGAAACAGAGGCGACACACAGGATCGGACGATCCTACGTGATCAATCGCGCACCACCTCGTCGCCAAGATCATTTACCCCTTTCTCTGTCCAGCCACGAGTGACTCGATTCACTCAAACAATCTGCTCTAAAATCAGGGATCGAAAAAGCACAACGGTCGACGAAAGTATTCGAATGCCCGCTATTACAACTTTCAACAATAAATAAATGTATTCGATTATTTTTCTCACACAATAATTACGTAACTTTTCAGTTATTGTCGATTAGAATATAATGCTTATAAAATTGTTAAAAGTTAATGTGTTTTATAACTCTAATAAATGATATCACATGGAAAAAGAATAAATTGATCTTATTAGGATACAAAGAAATAAATCTATGTATACTCTACTGTACATGCATGTTAAATTTAGGTTCTAAAAGTAAAAATTACTATAGGATACCAGTATTAAAATTATGAATAAAATATACGAATCCAATCTGACAATATTTGTAGAAATTACGATACATTCATTGCAAAGATGTACCAGAACATGGTCACAAAGGTATTTAAACAGCATTAATTAGAATCACTTTATTTTATATTAATATTTAATTTTTCCTCTTTCAGCTTCAATTACGGTTCCTATTGTTTTAAATTCGACAGAATTTTATACCTCTGAAACATTTTGTTTTAGTACATTTTTTCAAATTTATGCCGAAATTATTTAATTTCCTAACGATTTCTGTTCACATACGTATGTTCAATGGATTCAAGTCTAGACTTTAAGATAGTGTATTTAAAATATATAACATACATTATACAATTGTTACTCTTTTACAATTCCGGCCGTGTTCATAGAATTATTGTTTTGTTGTAAATAAAAATTTTTCAATAACTCTAATTTTGTAACGTTATCTAGTAAATTGTTTTTTAAAATATATAATAAACTTTATTTGCTTAATATGAAAGTCTGATCCTCTTAAAAAATATACCCATTTCTATATTTTTATAACAAAAACACTCTTTCAACATAAACCTAATAAGTAAAATTTGTCAAAGAACTTACATACTAAAATTTATTGAAGTCAGTTAATGGTTTTTTATGTTTCTTATGACGTGATTACTACAAATATACATTGTACTCAGTTTTGCACCCGTCGTTTATTCGGATCTTAATATCTCGACCAAAGTGCTTCTTGCTTTTAATACTGCATCTGTTCTTTGGGTCATAATTTGTACTAATATTTCGCAGTAATCCAGATTGATTTTATCTCATTCTTTCTGGACTCTGATCTACAGATTCTCAGTTGATGTTGATATCATATAATATTCACAATGTAATTTTTTGTAAATTATGAGT
Source organism: Colletes gigas (assembly GCF_013123115.1). Classification (NCBI taxonomy): domain Eukaryota; kingdom Metazoa; phylum Arthropoda; class Insecta; order Hymenoptera; family Colletidae; genus Colletes; species Colletes gigas. The sequence goes on along the minus strand of NW_025106631.1, from coordinate 10,915,959 downwards.
CTACAATTTTTAATGGAGTCCGGCCTCTGTCGAGATCAATCTAAGAATTTAAAGTTTTCATTTCTTTAACCAAATTTTTACTGATTTTATTACATTGGTTTGAATTCCTATTCTCCTGGAACGTAATTTTCGTCTCTAGACACGATATGTTTTTTAACATTTCTAGCAGATAAAAATACAGAATTGACTTATAAGAGAGGTTCATATTACTAATAATTTCATGCATTGCACCTGTTTCATAAGATGTCATACATTCCCATATCATAATACGACCGCCGTCGAGTTTCATGGTTTTTTTGACGCGATGCCTTTAAAGGCATTCACCTTTCCTCTTCCAGTATAATAACATGTTCTGCCATACGATGATACGTGATTAATTTTTGTTTCATCCTACTATACTATGCATGTCCATCGGTCGACACTTTAATCTTTATATTTCTTTGCACATATTAAATGAGCCATCACATTTCTCTTAGATAACTTAGGTTTTTATTTCTTTTCGTTGCACTTGTAACAGTGGCCCCTTAATTTTTTCATTACTGTTCATTTACTAATTAATTTCCCTACATTAATATTTAATATATTTTTTACCATAGGTGCACCCGATGTTTCATCAGTTTAAATATATTTGCTCAACAATTTTCTTTCTTATGGTGTCAGTAGCTATAACCGCCCTTCGAACTTGCTATATTAGTACAATATTTTCTCCTCATTTTCTGAACAGGAGACTGATTTACATTATATTCTTGTGCAATTTATCCTCTAAACAAACCAGAATTTAATTTTTAAATTATACTTCTCTCGATTTCTTTCGATACTGGTGTCAAATTGAAAAAAAGTTTAAAAATGCTATACTAATTGCACAACTAATATAATACAATATACTATTTATGTATAACTTAACTATGAGTAAGAAAACATTTACAAATATTAATACCGTTTAAGGATAACTTCTGTGTTAATGATTATTTTATTGCTCGTGATCGATAGACAGAACGTTCGACAATTTGAAAATTCAAAAAAACTTGAAATTACAAACAAATGGAGTTTATGCGACTCTATTGAAAAAACAATTTTTTATTCTGGTAATAAAACGATTTTAAGTATAAAACCACTCCCTTAAGAAGGTCTTCTACTGTAAACCCCCAAAAAATTCGATTTTTCTTTGCAATTTCTTAAAGGATAAGGCGAAACGTCGATGCAAGAACTTGCATAGTTTCTTTATAAAAAAATATCAAAGAGAACATAAAAATACGTGTTTTACAGTAAAAGACTCCCTTAAAAAAATTATGACTTTTCATATTAACACGAATGTTTCCGACAAGTTACAAGATATGAAGAAAAAGTTAAATTGAAATTTTTATGGTTTTTTATATCCTGTAATACAATGGCAATTATAATTTTTTTTTCACAATTCATAACCACCCACAAAATCGTTTTATTGCCAGAACTAAAAATTGTATCGTTAATAGGTTCGCTTGAACTACATTTGTGCATAATTTCAGAAGAATTTGTCGAGTTCAGAAGAGTCCTACTACCGAATTGCGATTTTCGAGGATTTAAGAAACGTAAATAAACGTTATAATATTGTGAATTTAAACGAGTGTTAATATTTTTGGAAATCGTATAAAGTGTGTTCAGTTTTGTTCACCGCTGTATACTTTAGTTCGGAATTCCTCGACTCGCGCAGACCCACGACTGGCAAGAAGTATTCAGTTTCGCGGTCCAGTGTCTAACAATACGGCAAATGTTACCAACGTTTAGAGGGCTAACAGAAATTCACAGTGAACAAGACAAATCTTCCCCAAAATCCGTAATAAACAGCATCGCAGCGAGGCACATGTCGCGAGACGCGTGGGACTTGTAACGAGGACGTGCACATTCGAGCTCGTCAGAATGTGGCGCGTACACATCGGTCACACGTGCCAACTAAGAATCCGATGCTGCGTGGCTTTCACGGGACGGTGGAGGGGGAGGGGTCGTGGCTTTGCTCGCGCGACGAAAGCTCACTGCCAAATTCCAAGAGTTCCCAGCCAATTTTCGGCCCCGACCTTCGACTGCGATCGCATTGATACCGTTAATCGCCTTTCACCTCAAAGGTCACTGATCTTGAATAGACGTAATACCACGGCCTCGAGGGACTCAGAATTAGACTGGCCACCTCGCGACAAATCGTTCGATATTAAACAGAATTCAATTTAATAGAATCTCGTGGCTGGTATCCAACCAGCACGATCGGTTTGATGTACGACCGCTGCCAACTGTCGCGAAATTTTCGTCGTTTCATCGAACCGTCAGAAATGCAAAACATGGACTGCCATTTGTTATATTTTCAGCCATTTGGAACATAGCTCTAATCGTTTTTGTTTCTCTTGACGCCTCGTGTTCTTAGAAAACTTAAGAGGGTACTGTATTATTTGTTCTACAGCAAACCTTCGAAAAAATCGATGGAGAATATGATTTGAAAAATATATGTGCAACATCCAACGTCCAACCTTCCCGTTTCTTTCAAATTTTTTTAGTCCTCGAAAATGATAAACATTACAAAATTTATTAACTAAATTTCAAAATACGTATTGAGCCGTTTATTTTGAAAGTGGCGTAAGTCTATTTATGTACGAATCGAGAAAATATAGGCAACAGATGACATAGAAAAATAATGTTTCTTGGTTTTTAAGGGTGTCAAATTTATTATCCCAATTAGCATAATTAACATTATTTAAGAAATAATATGTGTTTGATGGCTATGATTGGACTTACGCCACTTTCAAAATCAATGAAATGACGTTTTCAATTCTTAAGAAAGCACAAGTTCATCGCACTTTTTCATCGCTTCATTAGCCAGCAAATATTCGTGTTACAAAATCTTAATAATTTTAAATATATGTAACAAGTTGCTTCAGAATGAAAAGATCATGTAAAAATGTAACTATTAAGGTAGCTAACTCGATTTTTTTGAAAAATGGACTTACGCCATTTTCAAAATAAACGGCTCATATTACTATTTTTGTACACATTACGTCCTAATTAAGGGGTTTAGTTTCGTTTTTCATTTCACATTTGTAGGATAGCTGAAACTATAAAAACCATAAGAGGACGTTCGTTTAGTTCAAATACGTTCTAGAACACGTTCATGAATACAAATAAACATGTGTATGAATAAAAACAGTTGTTCAGTTCCTTGCAATAAAGTGATCAAAATGGCTTTAAAACTACGCGTTTTACAATGGAATACGTTAAGGGGTTGAATGAGTCTTCAGAATTTACCCTGGACCGATCGTGGATGACACTGGTTTATTTTCACGCGCAATCGACTGAAGTGACCCATGCGTTAATAATTAGATGGAGATTATTCGATCGGGGTTGCGTGTCTTCGCAACAAGTCTCACGCGTTTCACTGCGTGTCCTCGCTGCATCGCTATTGGTATCACAGGAAATCTGGCATATAAGTCAGTCTCACTCATGTGCCTTCGCTAATGCCTAACACTGCCTACTTGTTCCTTCTGTCCTCCTCGGTGCATTCGTTCGCGTATGAGTTCTTGTGCGAACTACTTGCACGTGCTTAACTATGTACGCTTCTTTTCTTTATTTTTTTTTGCGCGCGCGTACGCTCGGCGTTTGTATCTTCGAAACGTCGTAGATGCGCACGCTTCCCTCGGTGTAATTAATGCAATAATTATTAGCACGAAAAGATCGTATCGGCCAGCGGTCTTTCCTTCGTCTACTGTTGTTTTTCTTGTCCCCACTGCGCGGCCATCGAACCCTAGCACGTTCGCGATTACGATGATGATCGTGCAAGTGGTGTGGAATCAATTTTTTTTTAATCGCCATTATACCCGTTCAAACTGTTCCGGCTGTAATTTTAACACAGGTTTAATTTCTCTTTCTCTCAACTTACGTACTTCTGCGAACGAAACTGTTTCGATCGCCAATAAATTGAAAAACAATTCTTTAACTAATAATTTTAATTAAATCATTGCTATTAATACTAGCTATTAGGTACGTCCTAAAATGGTACATCCATCTCATGGAATAATATTTGTGGGAGTTCAGTAAGTGTTGGAAAAACAATTGTGTATGTTTTTTTAACGCCTTGATATACGATTTAATTACAAATCATTTTTCAAATGTATATTATTTAATTTTGCTTAAATTTAGATACAATGCTCATAGAAACGAACAGATTTGTTTTACAAATACCTCACTATAGACTCGTCATTGTGAAACTTTTCATAAAGAATTCATGAAGAGTCTAACTCGTTATTGTACAAGATGAAGCAAAGTTTGATATAACGAATCGAGGACTATTCATTTTTCTTGCAATTTCTCTAATAGAAATATTTTAGATAAACAGTTCTCTAATTTACCCCCTTTTAAATTCCGCAAGAGAATTTTCTTCTTCTCATATTGTAAAAGATTACATCTATGTAATACTATAAATTTTACAATGAATTATTAGAATTTTCAACAGTTAATGTTCTCCATTTTCAAACTGACTTTATTCCTCATACTAGTCATCTGTGAAGAATATTGACTGGTCATATAATTCAGAAACTTTTTACTTTTTAAAAATTTTAATTGAAAAATGCAGCAAAAGCCAAGTGTAATAGCTATTTATACATACAGGCTTTGCACTTCAAATTAACCCTTTTGCAAGTCAAATTTGTCTTACTACAAATCAAATTTTTCCAGATATTTGTAGTTTCCAGACATTGTAATATAAATTTTATTGTACGTATATAATATTAATGTCATAAAGATACAAAATACTTATTCAACATAAAGAGTATTAATTGGTCGCGTTTTATATGCTAGCTCGCTAATTAGGAATAAAATCACACAAAATGACAAAATGAAATTGTATTATTTCACATTTGGGTCACTCACAAGGTGAAACTGATTTGCAAAGGGGTTAATTTGGAGTACAATTATATCTACATTCTATACGTAAATAATGAACATTTTATTGTATTTACGAATCATAAATAGCACTTAGTATACATTTTAGGATTAACTAGCCACTCGTTTAGATTTAAACTGAGTCCCGTAGAAACCGACCAAGAGTCATCTATACGTGCAAAATTTTTAATCATGCAGTGACTGCAAGTTGCTAGAAGGATAACAAATTTAGGGACACGACTCTATATTTTTACACAGTTAGAAGATTAATATTGCAACAATAGGGAGCAAACGTTCGAAGCGAAATAGCGATTTCCAGTATATTTCAACCGCCATCGTCTCCAAAAGTTTGATCACTGAAGCGTTTAGCGAGTTCAGTGGCCCGCTATCGGTGCATCTATCGTTCGCTGAAGTATTATTCCTATTTGCCAAGAGTTTCCAGCGAGTTTCACGGCGGCCTGAGCATCGATTTTTCGATCACATAAAAATTCATTTTCACGCGGCTGCGCTTCGCTCCACCGTCAGTGCAGGTGTGTTATGGTTTACCGAGGCTACGCTTTGCTGGCAATGAAATCAATTCCGAAATGTGTGCTTTCTCCTTCGCACATGATCGACCAAAAATGCGCTAACGGATCCCATTTTACTTCCTACTTTAAATAAAGACGATGCTCGACACTTGAGTTTCGCACCTACGCGAAGAAATTGCAAAAGAAATATAGTCGCTGACATAACTGCAATTACTGGTCAATTATTTCCCCAAATGGAGCACGTCGAATTAATTAAAATTGAAATCATTGCACCAATAGACGATAAATGACAGCTTGCTTTTTTATGGCATTCACATTTTGAATCGAGATATTCGATTACTTCTATTCGCTATTAAGTTAATAATTCGTTTTTATAATGTGCTGACTTCTGTAACAATTTTTAGTTAGAGAGAAAAAGTAAGCAATATTTCTAATCATTTTTTTAATACAATTTTCACTGCTTAGAGGAGCAAAGAAAACGTTACTGCCTGGTCCAGTGATTTATTACGGTGATTGAATAAAAGAAAGAATTGCAAATAATGATATATTACAACAAATTTTGTTCGGCTGTATATGATCACGAATCATTTCAGTTAATTTCGCAGTTGCAAAAAAACTTTCAAAGTAACTCACAAAGTGTGTAAAATATTCAAAAGTATCGTATATCTATGCAAATTATTTAATATTATAATTTAGACATACCGATGCTCATGTAGCATAAATAACATACTCGTAGCAATAAAATGCTTCCTCGAATCTGAATAATGGCCAGCAATCTCGCGATAAAATGTATCTTTCATTATCGCGATCCAATAAGAAAACAACCGGTTCAATATCCACAAAGTATACCGCCGGTATCAATTCATATTTATACCAGCACCGTCTACTATATTATAATTACCTCCTAATTAGTAATTATAGCCCCGTAAATCATGATCGTTTACTGCGGCATTTTCTATCGTTAACTTTCTCTTCGACTGCCAACTATACGTACTATATTATAGTCCCAGCGTTTGTTTAAAAACCGCACGCGAATACGCACACGCATGATAATCAATTTATTTCGCTCGCTTATATGCTTGTTTAATGCACTGCGCCCGTTCGCAGAAAAATTCCGAATAAATAAAGCTAGGTTTCTACTGCAATGAAATACGAGCGCTGTAGCTGTTTTGATTTATTTCTGACATTCCTCATCAATGCTGATCAATCGTTCTAAAAATCTCGAATCAATGGAATCCGGTACTGTACCAATGAATCTTTAACACTAGATTTACGGATTCATTTTACAAGATTCAGATTCAATACTTAAAGTTACAGAACTTATAAATAGTATTTCTTAGTAATTTATGTTGAATTTGATTAATGTAACGATATCAATACACAGTACTTGCGAACCCTGTTCATTCAAATACGTTTAAAACTGTTGATGATGTTGAAAAATGTTTAAAAAAAACTAAGTGGTTTTGAGAGGTGCATGATTTGTTTTATTTCATATGAAGATAATGTTTTTTAAAATGAAATCACATTTTTTAATACATTATTCGATGCAATTAATTATTCTCTGTAGAAAACTATTAAATTGTTTATGATGAAAAATAATTAGTTTAGAAGATATTAGAATGTAAATATTTAAACTTTTGAATTATTAAGGTGAAACATCTCTTAAGCTAATAGTTTTTTGTTATCTGTGGCTAAATATTTATCTACAAGAAACGACAAACTGCATTAAATAGTGAATTAACAAATATATAATTTCATGAAAAAAAACATTATTGACTCACTCTTAATTTTAGTTTATATTTTAGTGATTTTCCATTCTTTATTTTTTGAAAAATCTGCGAAGAAAAAAGAAAGTTTCAAAAACATTTCGTCTAAAATACATTCTTGTGTGTCGTCGCCTCCCATGCTCGCCACCAGAGGGGTCGCGCTCTCACAAGCGCTCGACCAACCCCTCGGTTGCTATATATACACTCCTCGAACGACTTCCCAATATCCCAGTCGTCTAAGGCAGGGCCTGCTAGAAAAGCCTTACTGATGAGTCCACTGGCAGGCCCGGACGAAACGCGCCCCCTCTTTTCCTTTTCGGTCCTCCTACTATTCTCACGAGATCCCCTACCCGCAGCGAAGCAGCGCCCCACTTGTAACACATATATTAACTTAAAAATAAAGAGAAAACATTAAAAACCTTCTTTATTACATAATCACTTTATAAATGTACAAGATTAGCACATATTGGGGTTTGTACAAAATTTAATTATTCATTGCATAATTTTGACTGAATTCACTCAAAAAATAGAAAATTTCGTTATGCATTTTAGTTATTTTATTCTTGGTCATACATTTCAGTAAAACTAAATCATTTGCAAATAATTATGTCAGATGAGTATTTTTTTCGTCCTAGAATTTATACATTTTGGTACTTGTATTACTTTCGACAAGAATGCTTCGATTTATTTAAGTGATTAAGAAATGGAGGAAATACAGAAACAAAAATTATTATAAAAGAATAAGAACTTATTATTTTTAAAGAACAAAACTATTTCCAAAATTATTGAAGCGGAGAATAAAAGCCACAAAGTATTTACGAATTTATTGTTACTGTAAATCGGTGTAGAGCGAACCACTATAAGCTTCCAGCGTCACTTGCTCGTATAGGGATTGTTAATGATGCAAGATGTGAATGTGAAGATGGGCCTCCAAATATCAATCATAATTCATGGCAGTGTCGTCTTCATGATGCACAAGTATCAAGGTTAATAAACCAACTGCACGAATATGGATTTTAATTGCCCATAAGTACAGAGCGAAGATTGCAGCGTATTTATGTATTTACGATTTCTCAAAAATTTAAAATATGTGTTAAATACTTTTGTAGCTGAAATAAGTCCCGTGCGAAGTGTGAAATGCTTTACAGAAGAAAAAATAAAACAAATCCATCTTTTTACCCGTAACTGACTGGTTCAAATTAAGAAAAATGATATAATTTAACACGACAAATTAATGAATTATCAAGTCCTGCTATTAATATGTAAAATAAGTATGCAAAATAGTTTGGTAAAATCAATTCAGGTAATGAAACAAAAAAGTAGGACCTGCACTACACAAAATTCGCGACAATGTATATGACATTAGCCCGGCAGTTTACATGAACCGAAGAGATCAAGTGATTCTAACCAGATTAAGAATAGGCCACACCAGAATAACCCATTCCATCCTAATCACCAAATCAAGCCCAATGGTGTGTGAAGTATGCAACGAACAAATCTCCATCGAACACATCCTAGTCCAATGTCCCAAATATTGTGCCAAAAGGATGCGATATAATATATCAAGCGTAACAAGCATGCTACAAAAGGCAGACTCATGCAGGAAAATCCTAGCCTTCCTGAAAGATATCGGAATCTATAATAAACTGTAAGCCTTGAAGATAATTATGAACTTACATAAGTACTTTACAGTTCCAAAGCAAACGTGGTCACTCATAACCTAAGAAGGTGCATGTGACCTTAAACATTCAATTAAAAAAAAAAAAAGTAGGACACATGTTTCACATGTTCGAGCTTTATTCATTGATTTTGTGTCATATATTTTTATCATATCTTACTAATAATGAACAGCGCCGCAATATTCTTTTATTTAAACGAAAAGTTATGTATCATGTCACCTCGCTTCTCTTTCTCTCACTATGTATACCTATATAGGGTGATAAAAAAAAATGGCTCCTAACTTCAAGGGCGTATAGTACTCATCGAGATAAATAAAAGATTTTAATGAACATAAGTTTTAAAATCAATTTTTTCGATGCACAATAACTTTCAATATTTATGAATATTTAAATTCGTAAACAAGTCTCTTTGTGATGTATTAAATATAAGTAAAAACTGTTTCATTAAAAATAGATATATCGGCTGAAGGTTATCAATATACTATTACTAATATGAATAAAAATTGCCTTATAGACGCAGCCCTTGTTTGTTACAGTGTCCATCATTGATCATTGTGACCATCGATCGTCGTATATTTCCAATTATCCCTCCTGTGGCATGTTTACTATTAGTAATTATTTATTGGTATATTGATAATCTTGAGCAAATGTACCTCCTTCTAATGAATCAGTTTTGGTTTATATCTAGTGTATCGCAAAGTTAATTTTACAGAAAGAATTGATTTTACTAGATGCACGATCTTAAAATTACAAACCCTTTTCTTTATACCCTATGTACTAAAAGATCCCCCCCTAAATAAATAAATAAATATTTCGAAGACTTTGTATAGTTGGTGGCTAGAGGTCGTTGGTGGAAAATACAGTTACAGGTCAGCCAGATAAATTTTGTCACGACGACAGGTAAGAATGGCCTGTCGGTCGTTCGAAAGTCGATTCGAAGAAATTTCGTCGGTTTTAATTGTGGCCATCTTTTAGTCGATCTGCAACAGTGTCCGGGGCACACAAAAGAAGTTGACCGACGGGGACCGGGGCACGCTGGCTGTAAATGTAACGCAGTGCACGCGTCCGTAGAGTATCAGAAAGGAAGTTATTATTGATGGCATATTGAAACGGTATGAGCGTGGTGATAAAACGAGCTGGGCCCACGGCGCCATGGAGATCTCCACTTAACGTCCAGGATTATATATGACCGCAGAAAACGGGTGGGGACCACGATTCGAGAGAACCGTATATGCCCCTCTTTCTTTCTCTTGGAAAGAAAGTACGTACTGCACAATTTGGTTGTATATTCGGCAGCATTAATCGAGTCGATTCAAAAGCGTTTATTTATGCAACTCTTTCGTAGAATACATTAGATATATCATATCGTGAAATGGAAAATAAAATATGAATCATTTGTATAGTAAAGTTTTCATATTTCAATATTAATGGGGTTCCACAACAACTCTTAACTGTTTTGAATAACATATACAGAATTACAAAAAATTACATTCTATTCATTTTTGTATTTATTCATGGATTTATCAAATCATTAATTTGATTTTAGATTTTTTAATTTAAAACATTTTTTTTAACGAATCAAATTATTCTTGACCTGATATTTAAATCTAAAGATTATTTTCTAATCATTTTAATTAGAATAGAATTTTTAACATATTGTCGATGTTTTGACTAATGCATGGGCATTATACTACGTATTTAAAATATTCGTAGATAAAATTAGAGGGTTCTGTCCAACGATGATCATTTCCTTCTAAATTTTAATTACTCAAAAATGGAAAAAAATTAATTTAAACTTAAGTTCTAAATTCTACTAATTTTCTAATATCGAAGATTTGCTTTTAAAATTATCATTAAAACAATCGATTTATTGCAAAGGCTAGCGATGGAAATGCAGTTATCACAAGTACTTAACAAACGATTGCACCGAGTTCATCCAAGAATTTAAATAAGCGAAGTATCGGCAGGACTTTCTCTGATTAGTACTAATCATAACTCATTAAGCATAATTAGTGTTAATTCCAGCTCGAATCAATAATAATCGGGAGATATCAACGCGTCACTATGCCGTAATACGCAACAAACTGACCACTAGCTACGAACTACAAGAGTGATTCCTATAATCGAGATTCGATCTTGATGCTATAATTTACCCTTAGGCCCAAGCACCTGCCAATGTATGTGTTTCGTGGCAGAGCGCGAAGTAAGAACGAAGATGGACGAAATAATTACAAAGCATCTCCCGACTGAAAGTCAGTCGTGTCAGCGAGGTTTTGAAAATTAAGCAATTTGCTAACGATATTCTCACGTGACTCGTATTCAGTCTTTCGTGTCCAGCTTGGCAGCTTTTAATGCCAATGCTACCTCGGATATGCAATTCTATGGGTGTTCCGAATGAACTTTCTTGATATTCATGGTAGTGGTAATACATTGCATGCGAGGAAATATTAATTATGGAGTACGTTCGAATAAGTTTATCGAATTTTTAATTATATTATTCGGACAAGATGTTGATAGTTTCTTATAGAACCATAGTTGGCGACTTTTGAATAAAAATGAATCGATCCAGAGGTTCTCAAGCATTCGTTTTTCACGATTATTGTTCCACCAATTTTTTTATGACGTCTTTAAACTAAAAGAAGAACATAATTATTTCGTTTGTAAGTAGAAAATGGTCACAAGGTTATTTAATACAAATTTGCAATCTTTTTAAATATTCAATTGTTTCCTTAAATTATACCTAGGAATTTTGTTTTGAGAGATTGAAAGTGGGTCCTCAAAAATGTTACTGTTTTTTATTCGATTGAAAAAGGTTATGCACTACTTGTTTAAAGTGTGTGGTATATTAGTTGCGATGCAAACGCTCGAATATTTGCGTGGGAAACCATAAATACGATATGCTGGATAATGGAAACCTTGAGTAATAGAATGTCGGGTAATCCAGAAACGGTAAAATAGAATCCCGGTTAATTACAATTCTACTGTAATTATAAGTAGAAGAAAGGATTAAAATCGTTCACGGTAGATCGAAGGAAAAAAGGATGTCGACAGTTCTGTTGTACGTAAGAGGAATGAAAGCTATACATACGTATTATACATATACATATACATATATTTGTTACAGTGAAACACCGAAATCTGGAGAATGTCGACTTTCACCGGTGAATGTCAACATTCACATAGTCGCTTAGTGTATGTCCGAAATATTTGCTAAACGCCCTTATTTCTGACTTACACCGGTAAATGTTGACATTCACCATCCACTAATGGTGAGTGTTGAACATGTTGGAGATTTATATTTTCTTCTCCGTAATTCAGTCGCTATAAAACGTCACAAGGGTGACGTGACTTTTTCGCCTCTCTTTCTGAAAGGATCTAACCCAGACCTAACCCAGACCTAACCCAGACCTAACCCAGACCACTCTATTATTAAATCGGATTTTTGAGTCATATAAAATTATTTCATAAGAATTTTATTGTATACCAGGTCTGGGTTAGGTCTGGGTTAGAAAAAGATCACGATTTACTGCAGTATCCATTTAGTATAAATTAGGGTATCGGAAAAAAAATTAAGAAAACGTTGCTCGCGTTATCAAAGCTTGCATAAGACTGACAAAGCTGATTGACTCCGAGCAGAACAAAGGATTTGGCGGGAGAGAGCCAGTCGCTTGTTTTTTGACTCTTCTGTTTTGGACCTCCACCAGAGCATATCTGTGATTGTCGACACATACCGGAGAGGGTCCGAATGTACAACAATGTAATGAAATATTCGATCTTTCACCGACGTATTTAGTATCTGTTGACATCCACCGGTGAAAGTTGACATTCTCCAATTTCGGTCATTCACGGTAACATATTCATATACTAGCTATTACGTTCAAGTCTTTTCTGCCGATACTTCTTTTCAGTTTTGTCTGTGTATTGAAAATTTTTTTATAGAACAAAAATGTTTTATAATTGCCAACAAATTCTGTCTTAAAAATCTACGGCACTTGTTTAATTAATTGAATGAAGAAACAATGTAAATTAATATCTGCTTTGAGAACTGATTTGTACTTTACAAAAGATTAAAATTAATCTGTGATATTATAGATGAATCATATTAAGAAAAAGCTTTGTGTCTGTTATTAAGATATCGAATGCAATTGCATTAATATATGAAACATTTTACGTTCTTAAATTGATAACATAAATGTGATCGTCATGTCCTGATTGCTTTGATAAGATAGAACTGATGATCCACATTTTGATGGGCCTATTATAAATATATTTTCTCCATTTAAAGATAAACAAAAATTAATACGCTTCATAGTGGTTAAAAATCCTGTATTTTACGTAGATATAGGACTCGTGCTATCTGCTTCTTTAACGATACAACTGTTTATTGGTTTTGTATTTCTTCAACCTATTGTATCATATTTATGTCAAGTTTTTCCATAAGATCTGTTATGAGTAATACAATTCTACTATTATAATGCACGAACTCATAAAAATTTAGAGAGGTCGAGAAAAAACAATATATTTATGTTTAAAAAATAAAAAGAAATTATTTTAAAAAAATAATACATACATTTAATACAGTAGTACAATATCTTTCATTAAATTTTATTCTTCGTTCGAGACTATTAGCTTGACCAAACGTTTCAATTCAATACGAGTCGGGAATAAACATATTCTGATAGTAAATAAGGTAGTCTATCTTATACTCTATAATGATCGGTTATTAATTAAGTAGTAAATGTGTGCTCGACTGATAATTTTATTCAATTTTCTTGATAACGAAATCCCCTACGTAATTTCTTACTTCGAGTCGTAGTCGTCAAAACAGAAGTTGAAGGGAATATATTATTAATTTCTGAGCTACGTCTAAGTCGAAATCGCTTAAAAATTGTACAATTACGAACAAAGGTAAAATTGTATTTGTGCGGATACATACAAGAAACGTAGATTACAATTTCAGTTAGTAAGATTAAGTCAGCCAGAGGGCCGACTAAAATCTGTACAATCTTCAATTTCACCCATTCTTATTCAAGTAGCGTTTAGCGATTCTTTTTTCATTTTACCTTTTAACGTTTATTTTTCTTCTAAGTGTACGAAATACGACAGATTCCGGCATGATTTTGTGCACAGGTGGACCACGGCGAGCCGGTTAATTATTTCGCTTACGTTTTTCCGGCAGTCGTAATATTTTCCTTGAAGAACCGACTCCGAGTTTCTCGAAAACTACGCGAACCGCGCAAATGTAAGTGTCTACGCTGGCCAGGCTTAATCTAAACGACGGTTCGCGGTTCTCGTTTTGTTTTAACTGGATTATTTCCTGTCGTATTTCATATTGGGATTTGCCTACCGTCGTCCCTTTGTATTAATAACGATTCCCCCTCCCCGGCTCTAATCTATTCCCACTCGCGAGCAAGTCACCCACTGTTTTTGTTTATAGCTATCTAAAAGTATGAGGGTACAGCCAAATCTTAGGATTAAGGACGGCTGGTAGGCGATTGTCTTCGTCTTTTTCTCACTTTACGATCACGGAAACACTCCTATGGACGAAGATCGTTTGCGAAGCGTAATCTGCTCGGGAATTGGAGCGCGGGAAGAGATCGCACACGGCGATAAAAATTCGTTCATCTCGGTCCCCGTCGTTCTTTCTGTTCTGTCTCGATCGGGGGTTTACGGTTCGAACTATAGGGGACATCTATTATTTTCTACACCGAACGTCCCAATTTCACGGATCTTATAAAACTATTAACATTGGAAAGTTTATCAAATCTTCGAAAGCAATCTTTCTTAATCTATTGTGCACCAATTTATTGGGTCTTTAAAATTGATCTTTAGTTCAATGATTGATTGATTGGGTTTAATACATTTAGAATGCCTTTGACTTTGTATTTCGTGTAATTTTTAATATACGATAAATTGTGTACTGACTCTAAAAATCATAAAACTGACGCTATACAAACTTTTTTAAAAATTTATAGACATTGCAAGTAATATATATATATATATTTACAAATTACAAAATTAAAGAAGAACAAAACTTGCATCTCATTTTATTTTTAAAAACTTGTAGTAAACTATTGTAGAATCTAATATTCCTTTATTTAGAATATATTATAATAATAATTAGAAAAACTTATTCGTCAAGAGGAATTTATAATTGTACACATATACATCTCACAATAATTCATATAAATAATTTTTATTCCTCTGTCTTAATTCGTCTTTAAAGTTTTACAAAATTATTATTATTTTTGTTCAGGTTAGGCAACGAAGGGAGCATGGATGGGAGTGGATAGTGGCTGTGGGTGTGTTAACTCGAGAGACACGTAATCTGTCAGCAGGGGCAAGGACTTAACGTGACCAATCTAGCCGAGTCACGTGTCACGTTTAAGGGGATGAATCGAACAGGCTCGCCAGGGCAGAAACGATCGAAAGACGAAAGCAAACATCACGAATTAGGGTTATTTCCCGTTCGGTTATTGTTCGAAGCATGATTCGAGTCTTCGTGGCTCCGAAGCCAGGGGTCGAAGGTGAGGGTTAATGAACGAATTGCCGGATATTCACGGTACCGTCACAAAGGAGGCAAATCGAGCCACCGTGAAGCCAAGACCCTCCCTTAATTAATATAGATTACTTCTAATTGTATGTTTATCTATTAATTTATATTAACTCGGGAGTAGGGCCACCGAGAAACGAATCATCTTCGACCGCCTGATTCGGCTTAATCTACCAAAGGGTTGTAAATTGATTGATGTCTCATTCTCTGCTCGTCTCTGTTTATTCGCAATCTTTTGTCTCATTTCGTGCGATCAAAAATGACTTTCTTCCTTCGCCGGTGCTTTTTAGAGAAACTCTTACCCCCGGAGCCTGCAGAAATAGGTTTTATTACGATCTCGTTGCGTCGAGAAAATTCTGAAGTCGTGTATTCCCTATACTTTCAAGAATATGTAATAAAAAATTTACGTCAGAGTATAAGCAAGTTTTGAAGTTAGTCCATTTTAATATAGCCAGTGTCTAAAGAAGACGATTTTTAGTGTGCAAGTTGAGGTATAATATACCAATTAGTATAGAACATTTAACACTACCTTTTTTTTTAGAATACGAAGATGCGTTTAAGTAGGTTAAATACATATCAAATATTCGTAATTTTATTAAATAGAAATGGTAGATGAAAGCGTATTCTTGCTGAACAGCGGAAAGAGACTGCCAGATGCTGAAATGAGATGTACAGCTAAACGCGTGGGTGTATCAGTTAATATCTGTTGCGAAACTTTAACACTGCTTTCCGGAAACAAGTAGAGCACAGCCATGGACATCCATTCAAAAATTGTATCAGAATTTAATGTGAAAATTGCTGTTTACACAATACGTTGTTGTTTAAACGAATTTGGATTAATGGTATTAGCCGTTTGCTCGAAGTCGTTTATTTCGAAAGGGAACCAAAAGGTGCGATCAGCATATGCAGGAAAGCATGAACTGTCCAACCCACTGTTAAAGAAACTGGAAATCTTAAATGACACTGACCCAAAACCTCAAAATGCCAATGTAGTTACGCATACAGCACATCTCTATTTATAGGAACTTGATCGGTGACAAAAGCATTTCGTATAATACGTATCCACTGATTATCTCCAGTATCTGTAATTTATCATTCAAATAATTGAAGTTCCCTTTCAGATAAATGAATTTAATCATACGTTTAGCTTATTCCTCGGAGAATAGTAGTTAGACAAAACATGAAAAATAAATGCATTATTCGGTTGAAGAGTAACAATTTTAGAAATGCTAGGTCTTTAAAATCTTAACTAATTTTATTGTATCGACAACGGAAGAAACAAAAATTCTAGACATGGTCAACAAGTTCCAGACTCTTAATACCAGTGATACTAAAGAGTATATGATGAATGATGAAAATCAGGAATTAACTGGCAATATGATCCTAAATATTCAAAATGAACAGAAGGAAGAAGATAAAATGTGCACAAAGGTCGATGAAAAGATATCGCATAGTGATGGTCTACCTACTATTGAAAAGCTCCGTCATACATTGATAGCAAAAGGATGCTACATTTGCGAACATTTCAAGGTATCTCCGGAATGCTACCGGAAAAAGAGAAAAAATACAATTAAACAGCCGCGTATAACCTCATTTTTCTCCAAAATTTAAAAAATCTTCACTCAATTAAATTATCTCGTTTAACTCAAATGTATGTGCAACATATGTTTTTCATGAACGTATTCCACGGTTTAGGTCTGGGTTAGGTTTTCAATTATTCAAGGTTGTCGCCGGTTCGCATTATCTCGGATAATCAAGGTTCCACTGTACTACTTTTTCCGACGTGGGAGGGCAGTTTGCGTTAGGCGTTCGAGAGGAAACGTGTCAAACGAGGAGGTCAGGAATCCGATTGATTAGCAAGATGGCGTCGATCGAGGATCCCTGGAGCGACAAGAGAGAGGACGAAATATAACTTGGGATGGGTTCACCTATCGGTATCGGGTGCGTCCGTTCCCCGCGAACAAGCGGGTTCGAAATGAAAGCCGCGACTTATCCTCGGCCTCGGCTTCTGATTGAATGGCTGCGCCGGAGGCGCTCGACAGGGAAGCAGAAAAGAACTGCGAAGAAAGAGAGGGAGATCTCACGTCCCTCTTCTAGAGAGCACGTTGCCACGCGCGGCATTTGATATCTGAAATCCCCAATATTTTTAAAAGCACAGGGGCTGCTGTTTGCTGGAGGAGGAGGGGTCTCGAGGAGCCGTCGTTTCGCTCGGCCTCAAAGGCGTACGAACCTTTCCACGGCCATTAAAATACGAATAATAATTATAAGAGCGACGGCAGAGTGATCAGTCTGCTTGCAGACGAAGCGATCGTCCGTATCAGCCGAACAGCCCCCTTTTCCTTCCCGCCCGTTTTCCACCGCGTTCTTTTTTCTTTTCCCAGTTCTTCCGAACCGACTGCCTCGTGAATTTACGGCGGACACAGGGCCCCGCGCCCTGTCCTTATCTTCGCGCCGATACGAGCTTCGTGCGAATGTTGAGGGCCCTGTATGCTCCAGTGCCATCGGCGATACTTTCCACCGTGCAACATTTTAATTTCTACTCATGGACATGCCCCGGGACTCATAAAACCCTCGTAGATTGAGCTTGCCCGCGATTATGACCATCGCGGTTTATACAGGGTGATTCAAATGAATCAGTTGGTTAGGGCATGTTATTATTAGGTCGTCATATATGCTCATACCAAGTTCTATACTGCAACTTAAAGCAATATTTTAAACATATAATAGAATTTTATAAAAAAAATATAAACCTCTTCTTGTCAGACTACTCAAAGCCATTGTATCGTCGCTATAAAACTTATTTGATTTAAAATAGACATTGTATTGGTGTCATCTACGCTTTATAACAGTGCTGTGCACGTTGTCGACTTCTCTGTACAGTCTTATGTCGGCAGTTAAAGCGAGCACGTCTTTCTTTGTACATAAATTGTTGTGAATATACAATTGTGATCTTGTCAATTATTCCACCAACAGATTTTGTATTAAAATGTAGTTTATTAAAACGTTGACATTTTCTAACTGTTAACTCACTAAGAAGTTTGAAGATTGTTACATTTTATTTCTTATAAAGTTCAATTTTATTATATGATAACAAAAATATTTATGCAATCAGGCTGAAGCACGATCAAGGAAATTTCGTTCCGTAAGCCAGTATAGATTCCAAACTTCGAGCTTCGACACAATATGAACTTTATACGAACTGCTGATGTTGTTATGTCTAAAATTTCAAAAATCTCTTAAACTGACTTTCATTTGTTTTCTATTAAATTATTATTTTCTATTAATACAACTTACTATTTATAATGAATGTTTCGACCTTGGATTTAGGCCTCCTCTTAGTCTTATTGTCAAATTTGTTTGATTCGAGGGTAAGAATATTATGATTCATATTTTTTTCTTTGAGTCATTTTTTCGAGCAAGGTCGTCACTATTTTTTGCATATTAACATTTATTTTTTATGACGCTGCACTGTAGTACTCATTAAGACGAATTTAACTATCGTTGACACTATGGCCTTTAAATCACCTTGAATAAAAAATCATGCTAATTTGAAGGCAATCCAAAAATTTAGAAATTTTGGTTCTGTATAATAAATGTATTTATTCTACAATAAATGCTCAAAATATTGCCCAAGTGAGTATGGGATCCAAAACATTTGCTTGCGCTGTCAATTATCGCCGAAGAAATGGTATTTCAAGAATTAATTCTTTCCTTCGTATCTTCTGGTGCAGTAAAAACTTCATTATAAACAAGTAGCGTTAGATCTGGTCATCTCGCTGTTCAATTAATTCTTGATCCTCGATCTATCCAACGATCGTGAAACATTTCGTTCCGAGTATTCTGTACATTTCTTGATAATACAAGGGTACATTTTGAAGGAGCATTTGTAATTCATTTTTTAAGAACGCCAAATATTTTTCTCCATTTAACGTTTTTTCGATGAATACATGTATTTGTCTAATTTATCTAGGATTTTCGACAGACCAATAATGCATGTTATGTTTATTTACCTACCTGTATTAGACACATGGATCATTTTTCTTAAGGATTTTCTTTAAAGTTAAAAAAACTTTGGAAGTGGTGATGTTCGAACGGGAGAGAGTACAATACTTATTTGGCTATGGTTTGTGAATGTTAACTTGATGATAAATAATACATCATTTTTAAAATCTCGTTATGTTTATGCGTTGTTCGTTAACTAAAAATTAAAATTTCATAAAAACAGGTGGACAAAATTTTATTCGAATAATAAATGTATCCGTGATAATTATAGGATCGAATATTTGTTCATTATGAAACATTTTATTATATAATATAATAATTTAATGAAATGTTTCAGAATGAACAAATATTTGATCTTATAATTATCACGGATACATTTATTATTCGAATAAAATTTTGTCCACTTCTAATGACCACAAGCTATTAGTTATGAACGTGAATGAAAAACTATTTATTCTTAAAGATAAACGAAAAGATTGTACAATTTTCTTAGAGAGCACGAACGTTACCTCATCTGAAAACATAACTCATGCCCATATACATATGCGGTTAAATTCATGGATCACAGAGTATATAGGTGTGTTTTAGCTGGACTGGTTTTTTAGCAATTTCATCTTATATAGTTAATAAAATTCCATGGGATATTAACGACGATCGAAGTAATATCGTTAGGAGCATCAGCGGTGCCCCTCGATAAGCCAAGACATTTACAAAATTCTAAATTATTTAAAGAATTGGGGTTAATAAAAGTGAATTCCCCGACGGTGGAACGCTCTCAATTAGCAGTAAAGATAGTGGTTGCTACTTTTGCGATTGAATGTCGTTATACTTTAATTATCAAAACGTTTTCGCCTCCGTTCGATCTGTAATTTTAGCCTATTAAATGTTATCGATATAAATACCATAAATTGCAGTTTATTTTGCTCTTCCATTAATGACATTGGAATGAGTTGCATTCTATTTCACTAACACCTGTCATAATTATAATAATACTAAATATGCTTACGAACACAGACACGCGTTCTACAAGGAGGAAAATTTCATTATATTTCTTTTCGCTAAAATATTTGGCTGCAATTTGAAAACCTGTTCTTTGTATGCGCAACAATAATTAGAAAATTTAAAACTACTGCTATTATCATGAGTACTAATTGGATTCCGGAGTTCAGGTATCCATTTTACTTTAACGTAATATTGAAAAATACAAAAATATTGTACGTGCAATTTTTTGTCAAACAAATAACAAATTCAAAATTGTCCACCTTTTATTCATTATTTGAAATTTTGAATAGAAATTTTTGAATAGAAATATATAAATATCTTAACATGAAATTATACTTAAATTGATCAACTGCCATTCGCAAAACTTTCAATAAAAAAAATTACTCGAACACATCTTATAATTGTGATCGAAATGAAAATGATGAGTAAAATATACTAGTGTGAAAAACGGCATTAAAATTGCTCAAGCAGTATAGTCATTTTTCAAGTAGTTACATATATATTACGAAATGAACGATAGGAAATACAAAACTTGCCTCAACGTGATATTGTAAAACTTCGTTAAAAGTATTATGTATCCTACATATTTTAGTAGTACGTGGTTTCTAAATATCAAGATGGCAGTGGACAGGAGAATCGCTATAGAAGCTTATCGGTGCTATGAGAACCAAGATGTTCCTCGTGTGCATATCCGAGAGGAGCTAGCGCTGCATAAAGATGAATCTTAAAAGTCAACGGACTTTACGAATCTTATTACATATGACTCTGCAACCGAATATCTGCATGATGCAAGATTAGTTAACTTGAGCTACATTGAAAGATATGAATACTTTCAGATATATTTAAACTTGAAACTTTATTCGTCATTTTCTTTAAGCCACGCCAATTGACAGCAGAATTCAGATTCTTCCTGTTTATGTAAAAGAAGGTAATTGTCTCAATTAAAAGAAAAATTTCAATGTATAATGCATAAACAGATATATGTAGTTAAAAAAACATCTGCATTTATAAATAGATTAATTCGTTAATGAATATTCAAAATTTCTTTTTAAAATTGTGTTTAAAAATTGTAAAAGCGCTCTTAAAATTTGGTCTGATACATTAGATCATCACATAAGTTCATTTCAACCGTCCTTAGTCTGATGAGAGTAATAAGTTAGTAGAAAAAAATTACTGTAAAGTAGCTAGGATTATTTAATAGATTAACGTATGAAAAGGTATACAAAGAATTATGTCAAGTTTGGGAAATTTTGTCACATCTACCTTATCTGCAAATATTACCTGATATGATTATCAATTATTTTGTACATTGCAACACTTTTTAGTGGGTAACAAAGTAGATATCAATGTATTAAAAGTCAGTATTGAAAAAACTTTTAACAAAAAGTTAAAAAAGTTTGCTCACAGCATAGGGACAAATTTGTAATTTAAAAATAATCCCGATTTATTAAAGTGGTCTGTTTATTAGCAACAGCTATATTTTGTTTTTAAGAAAACTTTGCAATATTTTTTTTTCTACATAATCCGAAATGTGTATATCAAAACGTTCACTGCTAGACTAATACTTGTAATATTTTCTAATAATTCAATCTTGAATTACATCTCAGGATTGTCAGGATTTGTGATAATCCTGAAAATACTTATACCTGTATTGATGACATTGATTAATAGCCTAATTACATTTATTGTGATATATACACCCATATATATTAATAATCTTTTACTCGACATAAAGTACTCTTTCAAATTGTATAGTATAGTTGTATTTCAAAGATAATTTTAAAGGTATTTTAACAATTCCCATTTGAAACATTCTTTTACGCAACAAATAGTTAACAAGTTAATTGGGGCGATACAGTTAAATAATCGTGGTAATCAATGCGTTTAAGTATCGAGCCAAAATTTTATTTTTGATGCATTCTATTCTCATACAAAAATGATTTGCCTCTCGTTTCTTCTTCGAGTAGTTTGATTTCTCAATCTGGTATTAGAAGCAAAAAACATTATATTTGATATTTTCACATGAAAATATCAAAATTTGTCTGTTTTCTTGTTCTGGTAGTAGTTTGACTCCTCAATCTGGTATCAGAAGCAGAAAGACAAATGTTTTAATTGCTTCCTATAGTTTCACATAAATTTTTAAATGACAAAGTTTGTCTCTTTGCTTGTTCTTCGAGTAGTTTGATTCCTCGATCTGATATTGCAAGCAAAAAGACAAAAATGTTTTGATGACTTTCTATCTTACAAGTGGCAATTTGATTCCTAAATCTGATAAACAAAACTGTTCTTATGACTTCCTATCGTCACAGAGGATGCTCGTGTGAATGTCCAGCTGGACGACACGATTGGTCGAAGAAGAGTGCCAGCCCCGAACGTCGTTGTTCTATTCAGCGTCCCGAGCGACAATAATGGAAGAGCATCGAGCCTAATTACAGCCAATACACATGTGACCGCGCGTCGAGACTACCGGAACGTTGACTATCCTTAAAGGCATATGCACACGCCTAGAAGTGTCGCCCGAGCGAGCGTCGGCTCGCGATTGCTCGTTAGCAGAGCCACGGCCCCGTGTCTGTCACGAAATCGCTGATTATCATCGTTCAAGGAAACCACCGACGCTCCGTAGCCCCTTAACTCTCATATACCAACCATCGCGGTCATTACTTACTTATACCACTGACTGGTAGGCTTAGAAAAGCTGTCCACCACTGGCGCACACCATTCGATTTACCCCTCGCTTTTCCTATCGAACTCTGCTTCGAACCAATATCCAATCGGTAATCCAGATGTTACTTCATTTTAGTGCGAGTCATTAATTTCCTAATTCTCTATTCTCGGTACTATTGATAATTAATAGACTGCGGATCTTTACGCAAACTCATGTTTTTATTAATAGAATTAATGAAATGGAAACTTTGTAGAGGGTTGTCTTAACCCCTAAATATAATAATTCGTATCTTACTTTAAGTAAATATATACTTTAAAAAAATATAAATAACAATAAACTAAATATTCGTATTTTGATATTATACATTTTTTCTGAACAATCGTTTTGTTAATATAGCATTGAACTTTAAATAACTGCAAGCAATCACTTCATACCTGACATGTGATATCAAAACCACAATAATTAAATCAGAGTTGGCCGAGAACAAACTAGGAAAACAATTATAGTGCAAAGAGTTAAGTGTATTCTGTAGTTTTTTGAAATTTAAAATTTCCTACAAATGCATAATCATCCGTAGTCTAATAATTAACCTCGAATGGCGAACCATTCGGGTCCATTTTGACCCAGATCTGAATTTTATCATATTACGATCCAGTAAAGGATTATGATTGAATTTCTACTTGACCGCACACTGTAAAATTATTTATTAAAAACTAAACCTTCACGACTCTGAAAGAAATAGTTTGCGTGGGTCTAAAGAGAACCAAGAGATATACATTTACGAAATCAAACTATACGAATAAATTCTATTATTTATGTGCAACTTTGTCAAAATTCTACTGAAACGAGAATTCAATCTTTGACTTTGCACCAAAATAGAATAATATTTTGAAATGTTACTTCGTAACGTACAACCCTATAAAAAGTCCATTCAGATAACAGTTTAGGCTACGACTTTGTACTAAGATAGAATACAAGGTTGAAATGTGGCTCGAACTCGCACGAAGATCGCGAAGCGGTAACAAGTTTAATTTCTAAATTAAGTTCAGAACGAAACGTTCGAAGCATCGATTGACAGCGTGTTTCAACGTCTGATAAATCGATCGAAGTATCAGAAATTGGCTCACCCCTGATTCGAAAGAAACCTGCGTCTTCGTGTAATATTCAGTGGATAACAAAGCTCCGAGCCCTCAAACGCGAGAAGGGAAACATGATCGTCCAGCTCTAAAATCGGTAGAGATGGCTAACGATTGCAATATAAATGCACGAAGGATCATTAACTTCTTACAAAGTTGCATGGAACTTGCAATCCTAACGATGCACCGATGCATGAATATGAATCTCGATAATAAAACCTGGAACGAACAGACGATGGTTTAGGAAGTCTTTGGCACGGACTGCGTTGACGGAGACTGCTCTTTGCACGGCTGAGAATGAAAAACCGTTTCTACGCTGCTGGCTGGCTGAGTTCGCGGCGTGTTCACACATCGGTTGTCACTCGTGCACGTGTGAACACGACGACACAACCCGGAATTAGGGAAGACGCTTATTATTTCAAGGTTCGGTTCGCCTGTGCATCAAATAATCAGCCACGATGCGTTACACTAGATAAGTCCGTGAAAAAGTAGGCGATTAGACGTTCCGGTAGCGGCAGAACGGCGAGGGAGGGGGCGGGATCGAGGGACAGGAAGTAGCTGGGATTAATTTCGCGAAGTAAAGCATTGTCGCGTTGCTCTTTGTTCTCGTTCTGTGACAGGAAATTTATTGGCAGTGACACGACTTTGCAAGAAACTGATACATATTTCTGGAGAAGTATAATAGTATCATTAGGATCGGCACTTCAGTTCAAAAGTTTTCTTTTCTCGATTACGGAATCAAACTCATTTCTCACACAAACAGTAAGTACGTTTGTAGATTCTAATACGTAAACAGGATGAACCACTTGTTTGAGTAACTTAATTTATTCTATCACTAGTGGACCGTTTAAAAAGTTTTTTGTCAAGTATAACATTAAATATAACAATATAACACAAACTGCTTTTTTGTTCAAAGTTTTAAACATTATTTCGAAATCATTTTCGAAAAAAGATATTCGCTATGATCAAGTTACGTAGTTCACCCTGTGTACGCGTTTTACAATTTTTTAAATATTTTAGTAAATAATTCACGAGTGCATTCTGACTTTTGAACAAATAGGTATACAATAGGCGATGAATAAATATTGATCATGAAATATAAATTGAAATGTAATTTTTAGAAAAGATAGCATTTCAAAGATGTCTCATTCTGGTGAAAAAAATTTTAATGACTAATAGTTGTAAACAGATTTTTTGATAGCCAAACAATTGCGTTTTTTCAACTTTTTACCAGAAAGTAGTTTTTTCATGTTTTCTTTGTTGGACAGTTCAAAATTCTTGTTTCACAGAACTTGGTCTAATTAAAAAAATTGTAACCACTAATAATTATATAAAACTACTCTGTACAAAATTTTTAAATTAGAAATTATTTACACCTCTCTTAAACGTCGAAACGGTATTAAACAAGAATAAATGTAAATTGGTTATAATTACACAATCGGTAACGAAACAAGCTTGTCGCTAATTGGCTTATGTTATTATTACAGTTAAGCGACAAGACGTAACGAAGCTAAGAATAAATAAATCTTGATAGCTATGTAATACAAGAAGATATAAATAATTATTATTGAACACATTGTAATTATTCATACCGTCTTAAATTATGAAACGAGACAGATTAAAATTCCCTTCTTCGAACGACGATTAATGGTGTATGGCGGAAGACGATACAAAATACATCTATAATACGAAGAAAGTATCATACAGTATTAAAGTATCGGAGGGAAAGCTATTTTAAGTTCAGCAGCCGGATGTCAATCATGCCCGCGGTAGCTACGTGGCGTTCGTAGGAAGATTTCGATTAAACGAAGAGGAAATTTCCGTGTGAGATCATGAATCATTTAGCTGGCTCGGACATATCAGGGTTTCGAATAACGATACTCCGAGAACACCCTTTTCAAAACGTCAGAACGATTCCGCGCCTAGACCCGTATATTGGTCAGGGTTAGCCTTTCTGCAGTCTGTCAGCCTGACAAATGTCCAACAGCACCCTCGATCCAGCCGATTCTCCTGCCTTGAATCCAAATCTTTTCGTGGGAGAGCGATGGAGTGGATACTTTCCCCTCTCGATACTTTATTACCCCAGGAAATGGAATACTCTGCTAATGTTTTCATTTGATCGTTTGCCATCTCTTCTGCTAGCATCCTTATCTCCAATCCTAACAATTCTAGATTTAAAAATCGAGTGTGTTAAACTAAACTAAAATTATTTGTTTACTTTAGAAACTGGTTCAAACGAAATTTCTTTTAGAAGCATCTCTTTATCATTATCTTGTCTTTTTAATTGCAGTAACTAATTACTGCAAAGTACTTTTGACATTCAAATATATTTGATTATCATGTAATTTTCAAGATACATCGTTAAGGGTTGAATACTGAGACTGTAATTTTATTATCTCAGCGATAGAATGTCTCCAAATGTTGGCCAGAAAATAAATATTAATTGTTACTTGTCAGTTTTTACTACAAAAGAACTGTTGGATTTTACAGTACTGTAGTTGTTTTATATAATATGCTTAGAATGTCTCATAACTAGACTGCGGATCTTTATGTAAATTCATATTTTTATTAACAAAATTAATGGAAGAAATGGAAGCTTTGTAGAGGGTTGTCTTAACCCGTAAATATAATAATTTGTATCTTACATTAAGTATTTGTTATATTTTTGAGTATTAAGCGCATTCTGTAGTTTCTTGAGAATTCAAATTTCCCAATAAATGCATAAATATCCGCAGTCTACTCATAACTAACAGATACTTGGGTCAATCTCCTATTCACAAAGCTCGTAAATTAAGAGAGAATTAGTTTTCCACGAAAATATTGTTCTACCTGCTTAATGGAATACTTTCGAGTAGAAGATATAAAAAAGAAGCAATAATTTATACTTATAGATAAGAACTACATATAGAATTCGCAGTCTACTCATAAATAACAGATACTTGGGTCAATCTTCTATTCACAGAGCATGTCAATTAAGAGAGAATTAATCTTCCACGAAAGAATTGTTCTACTTGTTTAGTGGAATACTTTCGAATACAAGATATTAAAGAGAAGCAATAATTTGTACTCATAGATAAGAACTATCTATATAGAATTATCCCAGTTTCATTTAAGACTAGATTTGGATCACACACACTTGAAGTCGTCAGTGATTGTAGGATTAAACGATGTTAACATAAGGACACGTAGAAAGTTTGGGAGACGAGAACCATATAGACGCAAAGAATGACAGAAACACAACGGCGGAAAAAAGAGAGAAAATAATTCCTTCGGATGGGTTTATTTACGGTTCACCTACTATGTTACGCCCCGTACGTGTCGGCTGCCGATTCGTTCTTGCTATCCATCGGAGTGCCAAAACCCTCACGGTACTCACAATACGCAAGGGAGAAAAACAACGATCGTGATCGTGGAATAAAGTAGACGACACGGCATGGGGATGATGTATGGCGAAATATACAAAGACACGTTGTCTCCCGTTATTTACGTTATTGTGCGCCGACACCTCTCAACTGTAATAAGAATGGGTCGCTGAAATTCCGCGCTGAATACAACGCGCAAAACGTATTGCCATTGATAATACCGCTATAACATACACAGAATCGAATACCAACATTTTCGCAATTTATTTCTTTCACATTAACTAGAATAATTATACATATAGTAGTAATTTTCTTTATTGCGCACAGGTATGTGTCACGAACGGGGGAAAAATATATACAGGTTGTTCGGCGACTCTTGGGAAAAATTTTAATCGGAGATTCTAGTGGCCAAAATAAGACGAAAATCAAGGATACTAATTTGTTGATTGAGGCATCGTTAAAAAATTATAGAAACATTTACGGCCACACAGTATATTTTCGGTAAAGAATTTTTTTCTTGAAAGTACGTAATATTCCGGGGGTATGTGTATTCATAAAAAATGATTGTAATTGACCCCCGCAACCGAAAATAATTTTTCCAGTACGACTTCAAATTGTTTTTTTTTCGCCAAAAAATTTAGACTACCTCTGTCGATGTTTCTTAAAAATTCGTTTTTGATTTTTAGCAATTTTGTTTAACGCCCTACAGAAAAGTTGTCTAATACTTTTCGATAGGCACCCATGAACTCTGCTTTAGAAAAAAGTTTCATTGAACTATATTGACTGTTGTAGAAGTCATGGCTGTTTGAAAATTGTACCATTTTTATGTGGTTTTTTTCACTTTACGGGGTTATGGAACAACTTTTTCAATATTGTTAGAATTTCTATATATTCTTCATCAAAATACGCGTAGTTTGCATTTTGAAACATTAAAATCCTTCAATCCGTTCAGAAGTTATAACGTTTTAAAGATACACATTTTTTGGAGTGACATTTTTGGCCTGAAATAATATTTTCGGTAAAGAATTTTTTTCTATCAGTACGTAATATTTTGAGGGTATGTGTATTCACCAAAAATGATTGTAATTGACCTTCGCAACCGAAAATAATTTTTCTGTGAATAATTTGAAATTATTTAACTTAATTTTTTAATAACTTTTTAAGGAAGCCTCAATAGCCAAATTAGTATCCTTGAGTTTCGTCTTATTTTGGTTTCTAGAATCTCCCATTAAAATTTTACCCAGGGATTTTCCCAAATAATTATTTGGGAAAAGAGAAATAGTAGGAGCTAAATTATAGTAGGAGAGTAGGATAGTAGGAGAGATAGTAGAAGCTAAATTAAAATTGAAATAATGATGGGATATAGAAAACAGTATTGCACCAAGGCGCTAACGGAAGTGTGGAATGAAGAATGGAGAAATAGCAGACCAACTAAGCTACATAAAGTTCGAAACAATATACAGGGTGTTCGGCCACCTCTAGCAAAAATTTTAATGAGCGATAGCAGAGGCCAAAATAAGACGAAAATCAAGAATACTAATTTGTTGATGGAAGCTTCGTTAAAAAGTTATTAACAATTAAATTCAAAAATTTCAAATCGTTCTGGAAAAATTATTTTCGGTTGCGGGGATCAACTACAATCATTTTTGGTGAGTACACATACCTCCGAAATCCTATCTACTTTCGAGAAAAAAAATCGAGTAGGTGCTGAAATTTTTCGGCGAAAAAAAATTTTTCAAATCGTTCTAAAAAAATTATTTTCGGTTGCGGGGATCAATTACAATCATTTTTTATCATTACACATACCTCCAAAATCGTACGCACTTTCGAGAAAAAAATTCCTGTACTGAAAATCCAATTAGGTGCCTAAATTTTTCAACGGAGAAAAAAAATTGCAAATCGTTGTGGAAAAATTATTTTCGGTTGCGGGGGTCAATTACAATCAGTTTTTGTCATTATACATACCCACGAAATCCTGCCCACTTTCGAGAAAAAAAATAGAGAAGGTGTGAAATTATTCGAGAAAATTAAAAAATTGCAAATCGTTGTGGAAAAATTATTTTCGGTTGTAGGGTTCAATTACAGTCATTTTTGGTGAATACACATACCCCCGAAATCTTGCGCATTTTCGAGAAAAAAATTCAGTAAGGGCGGCACTTTAAACGTTAATAACTTTTTAACGAAGCTTCCATCAACAAATTGGTATTATTGATTTTCGTCTTATTTTGGCCTCTGCTATCGCTCATTAAAATTTTTGCTAGAGGTGGCCGAACACCCTGACTTCATATGACTTCAATCCGGCACTACCACTAAATAGAAAAGATCAAGTGAAAACAACCCGATTAAGAATAGGACACTCAAGCTGGACACACTCATACCTTATCACAAAAACCGAACAAAATTCCTGCGACACCTGTAACGTACAAAATACTATTGAACACATCTTGACAATTTGCCCTAAATACAATATGAAGAGGATTCAACATAAGCTTCAAAATTCACTAACGATCCTACGAGAAATAGACTCATGCAAAAAAGTTTTAAACTTATTAAAAGACATTAAAGTATACCAATTGCTCTGAATATGATCAGTTCTACTAGGTAACCCAATTGTGATGACTAATAACCAACAAGGTGTATGTGACCTAAAACGCTTAGACTTATGCGTCACAATTAATTTCTAATTTTTTCGAAGATTATTTTCAAAACTTGAAAAACGTTTAGAAAATAGAATGTTAATAACGAAGGTTCTGCGCGACCGTAGAAACGTATGTTGCATTGTACACGATAGTTCATGTATAGTTCTAAGTATAATGATTTCTTGTTTACATTCGATAAGTTTGTCGAAGATCCTCTTTAGAATTGCAAATACAGCTTGGAGATGATAGTGTCTCGGAGACCCCGTGTTTTCTAAAGATACTTAGAAAATTCTCTTACCGAACAGTTGGCGAAAATTAGTGCAGGTGTTGCGATACAAATCAGAGGAAACTTTCCATGTCCATGCAGTCCTTCAATGTTAATTCGGTCAAAAGTTCAGGGGAACAAATTGGTAAGATCAGCCGGTAGAAGAAGCCGCTGCAAGAAGTTAATCCTCGTTAAAGCCAGATCAGGTTAAATCCACCGAGTCGAAGGATTTCTGTTGATCGATCGAGGGATCGAGTCTCATCGACCTCTCGTCCTGCTGAGAGTTTCTCGTCGCCTTCGTCCGGTAAGACGGAAAGTTGCCAAAATAGATGACAAATGTCGTTGTGCTTACGAAATTCGCTACCTGGCACAACTCTACCACTGATCTAATAATTTCGCAGTGAAATCATTGACAATTTTACAAAATGAAAATCATTCGATCCAAAACTAGGTTAATACAGCCGTACATTGTCTTTGTATCGTATACTTATTTTTAACTCTAAACATTTCGTTCCATTTTGCCTTTTGAATTTTATAAACTATACAAATTTTGCATGTTAAAGACTTATTATTATTATTTTTATGAATGTAAGATTGTAAGAAAACTTGCTGCTATCTGTAATTTGTAAATATGCAACATATTACAATTTTTGTTAAATTATGTTGTTTTCTGTATACGTATACTTAAAGTTAGGTTCGAAACAGCATTACTCCTTTGTGCCGGTTAAATAACAACAAAATAAATATCTTATATAGTTAGCGGAATAGCAATAGTTATTTTTGAATTCACAAGATGCAGGTATAAATAATATTATTGTTAAGGGTCCTGTTGACAGTTATTCCGATTCTAGTACAAACAAGATAGTGTTATATACTACAGAAATGATAAAAAGAAGTAAATACCTTTTTCGAAAAATATCCGTGTTCTGTATATTACGTGAATGTTTTGGAAAGTGTTAACGAAATTTTGCCAGAGCAGTATTTCGAGATGGCAGACTCTACAAATCTTTGCCAAAAAGATCGATCGCCATTATGAAATGCAAAGGAAATTCCACAAACTACTAAGCAATGACTATTAACGATTAGTGTGTTTAAACAAATGTGTTATAATTTTTCTACTGTGTATTTCTCTAATATGTATATACATGAATTCGCTGTCAATTTTTTTTGGATTATAAATGGGACGTTTATTAAATCCAATGATGTCAAAAAGAGTATTGAGTCTGACTTGAAAGTACAAACAAAATCCTTCATAAAATGTTACTGCTCTAAAATGCCTTACTAAAACACTATTACTTTCAAATACCATTAATTATAAATAAATGGACGGTAAGAAAATTAAAATAGAAAATGGAGTAAATGAAAGTTTGTTTTACGTAGCAACAAACATAGCGACTATTGAGGGCTGAAAGAAATGTATTCAACATGTTATAGAAATTGAACATAACCTGCCACAGTTAGACAAAATATTGAAACTACTATAGAATCATTTGTTATAAATTTAAACGATTCCCAACATATTTTAGAATCAAACAGTGATTACAAAAAAATACCGTATATACTAATACAAATATATTATCAATAAATTGAATTCAAGAAAATCTTTGTATAATTTTCTTTGTACTTTCATTTTTTCGCGTTATTTAGATATATTCACAATATTAAAGAATTATTTTATATTATACTGAGCAAATTATTATTCAAAGAAATAGTTCCTTAGTTCCTAATCTTTAGGGGTACATAAATTTCTGTGTTGGTGAAATGATTATCGATGAAATAATTATTGATGAGATATAGGTAACTTAATAAAGACAGATTGATAAGATGGACACATAGAAATAAAAATTTGCAATTTAAGTAACTCTTGAAGCTTGCTGTTCTTTTTTCGACTTTGCAGAATGATACTAGTGTGATCTTGTTTGGTGTATGTAAAATATTAGGTCCAAATACTCAACACTTTTTAAAATATAAATAATTAAAGTTGGACAATTATAAGTTAGCTCTATATAACCCTATCGACCATTCACACGATGTTTCATAAAGTTAATATTAATTTAATTCATAAGTTTTCGTGTATTTTTGTATTGGAAGAAATATGTACCAAGTAGGAGTTTATTGATATTTCAATAGCAATTAGGAGAATTGCTCTAACCAGGGTCTAATGACGATCACATACTACAGTGAATCGTCTGTAAATGTCGCGATCTGGTGTAGACTGCACAACACTTACAAACAATACAATCTATTGCAATTCAGACCGACTCGCGACGCTTATCGACGATTCACTGTAGTATGTGAGCATCATTAGACCCTGGTGAAGGTAATTCTCCTAATTACTATAGTATTGCAACATCAATAAACTCCTACTTAGTACATATTTTCTTCCAATACAAAAAATATAATACAAAAAACTTAGGAACTAAGTTACTATTAAATTTTACGAGACTTCATGTAAATAGTCGATGGTGTATCATAATTGTTCCAGTTTAATTATTTATATTTTAAAAAGTGTCGAGTATCTACGCCTAATATTTGATTAGGTTGTCCCAAAAGTTCCTGCCTTTCGACATTCTAAAATTGACGAGCATAAAATTTTAAACATATCAACATCAATAATCGTATGTTCATATTGTATTGAAGCTGGAAGTATTGAATGACTACATGAATATTTTTGTTAGTATACAATGAAACCGAACTTTCCCTAAACTACTTAATAACTGAAGATAAGACATGAAGCGTATACAACAATCGCCAGGCTTATTAATGAACAAACAATTTGAAAATTTCAAACATTTTAAGGAACAGCGTCGAACTACATTTCAATAAAAAATCAAAGAAGGAAAGGTCGGACGAGTAGAGGTTTTTCATAAAATTCCATGATATATTGGTTTAGCAACTATATAATTGCGGATTTCACTGATAGAGCCTTTAGTTGAATTGTTAAGTATTTGTATGTACTCGAAACGTCAAACCCATGTTGTTGTCTGATAGTTACATAGTACTTTAATTGTCATTCAGAAAAAACATTGTATCGATTGATTGTGTAGTTCTTTTTGGCATCGGTTGAACAATGAAAATTCAAAACGTTGTTTACAACAATGTCGATCGAAAAAGATCGTGGAGCAAGCAAGATGAACCGGCTCAAACGACAACCAAAATTGATATTCATGGAAAGAAGATTATATTATCAGTTTGGTCTACTTTAAAGTTTTACCACATAACCAAATGATCAACTCAGATGTGTGCATTTAATAACTAAGCAAACTGAATAATGAAATTCAAGAAAAGCGACCAGAATTGGTAAATCGTAAAGGTATTGTGTTCCACCGTGACAATTCAAGGCCACACAGGTCTTTGGCCACTGGGCAAAAATTATTGGAGCTTGGTTGGGATGTGTTGCCACATCCATCATATAGTCCTGATTTTGCACCGATAGATTATCATTTGTTTCGTTATTTGAAAAACTTCTTGAATGGTAAAAATTTCAATAACGATGATGATATCAGATTACACGTGGTTCAGTTTTTTGCCGATAAAAACTTTTATGAACATGGAATTATGATGTTGCCTGACAGAAGGCAAAAGGACATTGTTAAAAATGTACAATACACTACTAAATGAAGTTATTTCGTTCCATGAAAAAATTGTCATTTATTTTATTAAAAAAATGCTCAATTACTTGAAATAATTGTTTTAAATTGTAAACATATGGGACAATCTAATACATAGACGAAAAGGGATTACACTAGTATCACTTTGCAAAGGCACATTAAAATCGAAGTCGGACAGTTGGTATCCTTTCCTTATGAGTGTAGCTCTGAGATTGGGTCAGTGAACATTTGTGCAAAGAGTTTCATGGAAATGGTCGTGTCAGACAGTTCGCGATGTTCCCATGTAAGAGCGGTGCCAATTTACTCGTCCGATCTACTGATACCCAAGCAAGTAATCGGCCATACGTCGTCACGAATCCTCAGTCCTATTCTAAAAGCGGTGAATGGGAGGAAGCGTCGGACGATTCAACGACCTGGAATAGGAAAAGAATCTCTCCCGTTGTCCTCTCCGCCGCTATTAGTCTACCTGCTTCCATTAACGAGTACAGTAATTGCGACGAAGGTTTTCTCCTCCGGCGCGAATTAAATCGTATAATTCAACCAGCGACATTCCAGGATTGTCTATCAACAGCCGGGGCACACGATCACGGCTGCTTTCTCACCGTCGCCGGAAGTAGTCCCGCGTAGACGGCCGCGCAAGGGGGCACCGTTAAAGACATAGAAAACGCAACAGATACATCTCCCGTCTGGTTTAATTTCATAAATAAAGGCGAAGCAGGTAGCGCTGCGGTATAATGAAGCATCGGCCGGTTAATGCATAGGATTATCGAGTTTTCCCATGCCCCACATCGGTCATTACGGAATAACAGTAATTATTAATATGCGAGCATCGTAGGCACGTCTCTGACTGGCATTGTGAGGCGCCGCTTCTCCTTTCTTTCTTTCGATTTGTCTCCGACTCTAGCTCTCTTTCTCTTTCCCTCTTTACAGTTTTTCTAAAGATCGTGTGCCTCTACGGGCGTCCGACTGTCCCCTTGGAAGAGGAAAGAGACATTCGATGAGAGCGGATGCAGAGGGACAGTTGCGTGAGCGGAGCTCGCATTGTTGGCCCCCGGCTGAAGATAAGTACTGGCTGAGCAGCGCTTTTTCTTTTCTCCCTCCTGTCCCCTGCTCTTTTTCACGAATCGACGCCCCGCATGCACGCAGCTAAGGACTCGGAGGTTAGGCCAGGTCGGGTTAGCGAACTGTACAGAAATGTCAGGGGAAACCATAACGTTGTAATTTATTGCTGAGCGCGGCATTGTGACCGCGTCTCGCGGGGGCGGTGTGACGGATCGAGTCGGAGGAAGAGAAAACTCGTTCCGTATCGTTCGAACGAGGCCGGACGCGAGGATGAGATTCGTTTCGATGCCCAGCGTCTTTCAGGCCTGGCTGTCTTGATACGGATGTTAGCGCGACGATAAAGCTGCTTCCTTTATTGCCGAATGAACGTTGCGCTGCTTTCTGTTTTCGTAATCAGCTCGCTGCCCCAACGATTCCTGATATCATTCTCTGCTCGCTCTACTCTAGTCCATTCCCTTTCTCAGATACGTATATTGAATGTCGCGTCTTTAACTTTACATAAATCACAAACTATTTTAAATATTTCAACCCTTGGTTTTTTTACTTGTTTTACCCAATTTTCCGTTACACTCTTACATAACTGTCAAATTAGTCTTTTTATAAAACAATGAAAAAAATTAAAACGACTTTTTACGCGACTAAAAGCACTATGAATATGAAGATTGAAGCCTCCTCTTTGCAATGATGCCCTTAAAAATTAGTACACGACTTTTTTTCACGGTGTTAATCCATTTTAAATAATTGGCATACCTACTCTACAAGGAAAAATAACGAGTATAGAATGTAAAGTTGTGGAGTTTTGACCAATTTTACTTGAGTCAACATTTCATTATTTTTATGCAACTAATTTAACTTATCTTCATCGATGTAATCGTCACTAGGAGACATCTCATTTTAATTTTAATAAAACCAAAGTTAAAATACGACAAAATGGACAAATACTCATATGAGGATAGTTAAATATGTAATAGTTGAAATGCTGTAAAATTATAGTGAACAAAGTAAAAAATGGTAACTTGAAATTTAAGTAAAAGGAAGTATCGATCAAAATGCATCAGTGTTTACTGCAGAATATGCTACCTTAAATGATGCGTTGGATATCACATGCAATGTAATTATCGCATTATAAATTATCGCATAATGCAAAATATCAGTAAAAATTTCTTCATTTTCTCGAATTCCTTAAGTGTTTTAAAATACTTACAAAGTACTAAATTATACATCAAAACGAGTTTTTATATATTGGAAATAAAAACGAAATACAGCTTATATCTTCAAGGAAATCTAAGCAACAAAGTCGAAATGAAGAAGTAGACTTACTAGTTAAAGCAGTCACGGAAGAGACAGGCAACGGAATATTAACAATACCGTTTACAGACCTATTTGAAAAATTCTGCAACTAAGTAAAGTAGCGAACAGAGAATATAATAGAAAAGCAAGGATTTATCAATGGAAAACTATGATTTATTCAAAAAAGTTTTCCACGACAGCTTATCGATGCTATTAATCGATGTAGAGCAGAACGCTACAATCTTATTGCATCTTTCACACGTATAAATATAGTCAATGAGTTGAAATGCACATATGGATATGAATTACCAAACTATAAATCATGTAATATGCCAGTGTTGTTCTTGCAACTTATAGCGAAAAAAATTAATTAGCAATCTATGAAAATGTCTTTCTTTACACATAAAGTGTTGTGAATATACAGTTGTGATCTTGTCAATTATTTCAACAATCAACAGAATGTAAAGCACGTGTTTTTCAAGATAATTATGTCTCTTTCTTATTATTAAAAACGACAGGATGAATGTTACAGACCCGATTAATTTAAACATCGGAAATATTTATATGCACCAACCTAATATTCCAGTCAAATATAACTCGTTTCTGATATTAGGGACAACGATTTGTCATTATCTGGGTGAAAGGCTAGAACCAATGACGGTGCAGGAAAATTTAGAGTATAGGACTTTATTAACGTTGGCCAATGCGTAAATAGAGCGACTGCACATGCCAACATTCCTGCGGGCGTGCTGAGCGTCCATGGGGTACGCGTTATTGGAGAACGCCTGAACCGTAACGACCATAGTCCAACCGCATGCGATTATGGTACGAAAGAATCGTGTACCATCATATCAGGCTGCAGGCAAGGACGTCGTACGTGCAATGGTGCCTATGGCCACGCAGGCACATATGTGTGCGTGTACGCGGCTGCGTGGATATTCCCAGCGTTAATTTATGTACGCGTACGGGCCGCATTGTGCGCAGCTGTATTTGTATCGTCGACTGGGCTATGATCCGAGACCACAGATCGTGACTTCTGTGGGAAACTTGAAGGAAAGTAATAACTGACGGCGCTACCATCGTGCGTACATCCGTCATATTTGTTCGTGCCCAGTGCGTGCATCCGTGATGTCTTTCCTCCGGCGAAAGGGAATAATCGACGACGAACCCCTTTTCGGACGAGGGTTGCGTTGATTCGTTCCTCCTATACGCCGATAGACATTTATTCATTGATTTATTTATTTATTTCTGTAGAAAACCATTTGCCCTTCGGACCTCGCAGTGTATTGATAGATATTGGTTTGGCAACTAAGTAATTGTGGATTTTTTTTATAAAAAGGACAATTTTTTTATGGGGCAAAACAGCTTTATTTAGTAACGTCCAAAAGTTCTAGTTTTTATCTGCAAAAACCTGAATCAAGTGTGATTTGATATCATCATCTTTATTGAAATTTTTATCACTCAAGAAATTTTTTAAAGAACGAAACAACTGATAATCTGATGGTGCAAGGTCAGGACTATATGGTGGATGTGGCAACACATCACAACCAAGCTCCAATAATTTTTGTTGAGTGGCCAAAGACATGTGGCCTTGCATTGTCACGGTGGAGCACAATACCTTTGCGATTTACCAATTCTGGTCGCTTTTCTTGAATTTCATTATTCAGTTTGCTTAGTTATTAAATGCACACATCTGAGTTGATCGTTTAGTTGCGTGGTAAAAGTTCAAAGTAGACGATTCCTTTGTAATCCCATCAAACTGATAACATAATATTCTTTACATGAATATCAACTTTTGTTGTCGTTTCAGCCGGTTCATCTTACTTGTTCCATGATCTTTTCCGATCGACATTGTTTTAAACAACCCATTTTTCATCTCCAGTCATCAATCTTTCTAAAAATGGATCATTTTCGTTACATTTCATAAGCAAATCGCAGATGTTAATGCATTGTGTTAAGTAAATTTTTTCAGCTCACAAGGATCCTATACATCAAATTTCTTTTTGTAGCCAAGTTGTTTTAAACATTTTTCAATGCATGTACCGTGCTTCCACGAGAAGAAGGCACAGCATGTTTACATCTCTACTCCTGTTGCAGTCCGCTGACTCATAGGTATTGGTCGAGAACGGTGACGAAGATCGGTGACAGCCAATTAGCGGACTGCAACAAGAGTGAGGATGTAAACAAGCTGTGCCTTCTTCTCGTGGAAGGAGGGTATGTGATACGTCGAGCTTCTCTGCAATCTCATGTGTTGTACTATAACGCTCCAAATCGATTAATGCTTCGATTTGGTCGTCATCAACTTCGACTGGACGACCTGAATCATTGTTTATCTTTGATTGAAAAATCACTGGAATGAAATTTAGCGAACCAATTTTGGCACTGCCGCTCTTTTAAGGCTTCGTCACCATATGCAGCAAATAACTTTTTGCGAGATTGCCATGCATTTTTTCCTTTGCGGAAGTAATACCACAAAATATGACGAAAATTCTCGTTTTGAATTTCCATTGTTCAACCGACGTCAAAAAAAACTACACAATCGATCGATACAATGTTTTTTCTGAATGACAAATAAAATACTAACTATCAGACAACAATATGGGTTTGACGTTTCGAATAGATACAAATACCTAACAATTCAACTAAAGCCATCCATCAGTGAAATCCGCAATTACATAGTTGCCAAACTAATACATGTATAATCTTTTCATAAATATTTCTATATTTTATATTATATTTTTTCATAGAAATTGCCAAGAAAGAGTAGCTATTCTATGATACATTGCATATCTATATATTCATCATTTCTTCATTAAGAACTAATTCTACGTGAAACAATGAGGAAACAATTTGATAAACATTTTTTTATCTGAGGCTCTGTTTTCGAGAAAATCGACTTTACAGTTTGTTCATCTTTGTAAACGACTTCGTTGTCGTCCATTCTTCAACCGCGGTTGTCTTCGTCCGACATAGTGTTTACAAATATTATTAAAGCAGTACAAAATGTTTCTACTGATAATTAATTTTGTATTCGTTATTACTACTTTCTATTGCAATATTACAATACAGTATTATAAGTATTGTTGAAAATGTCTTTGCTCCATATACAAATTGGAATTAACGATATCTGAATAAATTATGACTTCTATCGTAAACTAAACTATCTAGTAAACTAAATGTTACATAACTCCGTCATTTTGTAAGTTATGATAATAAATCTTAGTTACCCCAGGAAACAGATTTAAAATTCACCTGTTGTTATAAGCCATCTGTACATATTTCTATTAGGAGCCATCATGTTTGGCGTAATATATTTATTATAATTATAGATAAACAATCTTGAAACTATGCATACATGTTTAATGCATAATTTTATGCATATACATGCATTATTATTTAAATAATCGCATGTCTCCTGCAGTATGATATTTTATGTGGCTGCCATGATTGATGTCTTTGCATTCACTCGACATAAGAAGTTCAAGAATTACATTAATTTATTCACTAGTCGTTATCGTTTGAAGCAAAATGAAGTAATGGAAAATGTTTTTGACAAAATGGCGGTCGTATAAAATAAAAACTTATAGAATTGTTTGTTTCTTCAAGTAATAAATAAAAAACTATTACAGATATTAATATAATTTTGATTCACACAATAAAGAAACCATTCAAACACCCATCTAAAACAATAGTCTACAAAAAACCTGCAATAATTTGAGTAATAATAAAAGTCAGTGCATGCAAATTGTATTGTGTTGCTTTGAAAGATGATTAAACACATGAGAGAAATTTTAAAATACTAAAAATTGCCTAAAATCGACGTCCCCAAATTGGAATACCCCCTAGAAGGGTTAAGAATGA
Organism: Colletes gigas; assembly: GCF_013123115.1. Classification (NCBI taxonomy): domain Eukaryota; kingdom Metazoa; phylum Arthropoda; class Insecta; order Hymenoptera; family Colletidae; genus Colletes; species Colletes gigas. Next base: position 10,875,640 of record NW_025106631.1, on the reverse strand, counting down.
CACTTTGTATCGTAAAAAATTGTGCTTGGTCATCGTCTGATGTCTCTTAAACAAAAGTTGATGAAAATCAGCTATGGTTGGCTGTTAGACCGGAGTTCCCCCTTACGTTGGCTAATCGAGGTTTTGCTGTGCTACTTTTTGTTCCGCGAAAATGAACGTCGGAAGCTTTCCGCGGTAGCAATGCGAGGCTTTGCAATTGCAGCCTTCTCGATCGAAATTAGGGCTTCGCCGAGTTGCGGTGACTTGGCTAGTCAGGAGGAAAGCCGACTAGCCCAGGTAGGAACCAAGAAAGAGACCAAAGGGGCAGAGGGTGGTGGCCGAAGTTGCTATAAATTCGCGAATGGACCGCCCAGCCGTCAAAGCGATCACCCGAGGCTTCCTTACCCCGAGTCCTTGCATACCGGCACCGATATTAAATGACAAAGGCCAAAGGCATACCTTGCCGACGGGAAGGGTTGGCGGAGTAGCAAATTCTCGCGTACGAACCCCCAAGCATCCGCCGCCTGAGAGGCCAGAGCACTTCCTCTTCTCGTACCTTAAGTCGGCCCCTTACGTCGAGAGCCCATCCGTATCGGCATTTCGCGGGCAGGATATTTTAAATACGTACCCGCCGCGTCACCCCAGCCTCGGGTGCGCAACTTTCAACCCTCTCGATGCGGGATGAACGAGTTCGAGGACGTGGTTTCCACCGGGTCTTTGATGTCGTCTTAAAAAATATTAACGACGCAACATTTCGGGGGTGGGATTTGAGGGGTGAGATACCAAACGAGCCAAGTGGAAGTCAAGGAATTCGTTGGTTACACATACACACGACCGGTGTATCTAAGGAATTTTTCTAACGAATACGCTTTCTGGGGGATATTGCCCCCCATCGACCCCCGCCTTCATCGTCCCCATCGTTTATATTGAAATAGTTTTGGGAATTGAAGAGCGGCCAAGGAGACAAATATCGACTTTTAACTATTTAATGAGAAAGCCAAGGACGACGAATTCCCTGGCGACGCTCGCGTCCTTTCAATATGGTAATTCTTTGGGTATATTCCGCCATCGTCGCGCCTATAAAGGACGCGTCAATCGACCGCGCATTTCCTGCGCTCGACTACGCTTGAAAAGGAAGAGCGAGGGAGCCCCGAATGTTCCGTTTCCTGGCGGAATAAACCATTCAAATGGTCGCGACTGTGTCGATCGTGCGCGGGCTCTTTTGCGAACAATGATCGTTCGGGCTCCGCGTGGCTGTGAAATTAGGAAAAATTCCAAGGTTTCTTCGACTCGATGGGAAATTTAACTCTTTGCGGTACGAAAGAATTTTTATTATCACGGACAACTAGCAATATCGATACAATTTTTGGATTTGATTTCTAAAAATAAAAAAATATTCTTCTCTCTAGAAAAATGTATAAATATCTGTAATTTAAATTTTATTTTGGTATTTCGTACATTCAATTTGTGTTATCAGAAATAAAACTTGAATCGAGCTATGCTATGTACATATTATCTTTGGCATTATAGTAAAAAACGACTAAGCGAGCAAATATACATTCCCTAACGCGAAATAGAAATTATGTTCCTTTCTGCACATCGATGCATGTTCGTAACTTATCAGTCAATCGATTTATTTAAATCAAAGTTCATTTTTACTAGGAATTACGAACCGCTGGTCATATTTGGTCTTTAACACTAAACCTACCGCGACCGGTCAAATGACCGTTTTTAAAATTTCGTTTAGAATTTCTAACAGGCAATATTATTTTAGTGCAATCTAACTTCACGACGTTTCTTCTATACCTACAATGAATTTTACAATATTCACTTCTATTTTTATTGTTTGTTTTCTGAGAAAAATATGTAGTCTGTCTTACCTACCACGACCGGTCATCTGACCGGTTGAATGATTTATACTTTTTTTGTAAAAAACTGGACAAAATTTGGTACCAAATTTTGGTTAGCTTCCGATGTAAATAGGAAATATATGTATAGCAAAGACGAAAGGAGGGAATCTACAGTTTCCACTGTCTTAGAACAGTCTAACAACACGTATTAAAAATACTAAAACTTTAGCCGCGCACTGTTCCGAAACGGTTAGTGTTTTATTAATTATTGAGGCATCGTTGGCAGCGGTAAACCTTTCTCTTTGAAATAGCTTTTGGTTTTTGTCGATCCGACTTTTCGTTTCGGAGATATCGTAATTTATGTAAATGGTAATTTTTTTATCTCTGTCTTCGTCTTAGGCGTCGGACCTCTTTGTCTTACGTGCGTGGTGCTGACCTACCCCACGTACGTGACTGTCATGACCTAGTTGCGGCGTATTATTTCCAAGAATTTACTACACACTGTTTACTATCTACGCGCGAGCGAGATCAATGAACTCGCGAGCGCAACAACGAAACGTAAACAAACCCTATCTCCGAAACTAGCCACCGTATCGACTTGAAATTAAAATCGCTATATCTTCGGAACTAATAAGGCTATCGACTTGTTCGAACGCCCATTTTAAAGGGCATTTCATCCTCCATCCAATAACTATTCCAGCTACTATAATTTTTGCTGTCTTCTATGTTTATTTCCACATTTACTTTGAGGCTACAATCTAAAGAAGTTTCAGCAATTCCTAGTGATTGTACGACTAGTGTACGATAAAACTGGACCATAAGTTGTTTATTTAATTGAAAATGAATTTAAATACAGGATGTTTACGTAATTACTAGCCAGCACTTTTTCTTAAATAGTTGTTTTCACTAAAACTAACTACGGTATCGACTTGGAACAAAATTCGTTTTCAAGGGCGTTTTATCTTCTATCCGATTAAAATTGAAATATTTTTTAACATAAAAGGGAAGGATATCTTACGAATAAACAACAAAACGCAACTTTCTATACATATAATGCAAAAATTAGAAGTACGTTGCCTCGTAAATGAGAAAAAGAAAGACTGGTCGTTTGACCAGTCATGGTAGGAATGGGTATACTTGAAATGCCGATAGTTTTAGTGTTAAGAGAAGATTCTCGACTAACCCGATGTTTATGAATTTTTCTTTTTTAAATTATTGTCAATATTTGATTGTATTTTTTAGAAAATATGAGATATTTTCAAATTGCCCAAAAGTTTTTTTTATGTAAATTCTGTTTATTATTTATTAACAATGTAGAATCTTGTTAATCTGTTCGAAGATGTAAATTAACGTTTTTCTGAAAGTTGTCATGATTTCTAGATTTCTTAAATCTTATAGTCAGTGAAAATGATTGTTCCTATTCTAGTAATATACATGTACAATCAAAAGCCTTCGTGAAAGAAAGTCTTGAATCGAAGTCATTCTTAATAAGTATGTTGGTACTATTTATTAACTCACACCTAACACGTTCATTGCAACGCAGCTAGCTTTTCATGTTATTTATTTACTATTTTAATTTTTATTTGAATTTGCGTCACAAATTGCATCATTGTATATAAATAATTGAAATCTATTTAAATGATTAGAAAAATAACGTAAGAAGAATTAACTCTAACTAAATTTAATCCTATCAGAATGATATTTTGGGTCACATATCTACTTTGAGTAACTATACAGTTACTCATCAGTTATTTAAATTTTCATATGCGACCAAAATCACATCCCTGGGCGAATAGGGTTGAGAGCAAATTATTTTCTATACCCAAGCGAAAAAAAAGAGAGTTTAGTCAGTACACTGAAGAAAACATGGAGATTTGAACTATATAAAAGCTACATAGATATGTGTATCGTATTAGAACAAAAATTCATATGTACCATTTTATAAATTTACCCTTTCCAAAGGTGATACGATATAGGGTACATTTATTTATAGGGTATATTTTTTACACTATGCTGTAAAAACGATTATAACAGACTAATTTGTTTTGAAGATTGAGATGCAATTTCAAATATTAATTCCCACACAAATTAATATCAAACACGAAACAAAATATAAAATATTTTAAATGGCTCGAGTTTCAGCAATCCACCCCTACGATTTTGTAGAATTGGTTTCATGAGTGCGGAATAGTAAAGTGCGAGTATGATTGCGTGGACCGTGTTGGTGTAAGTGTTGACGTTTATGGTTAAAGTACTTGTTATACAGGATGTTTAGCCACTCCTGGGAAAAATTTTAATGGGAGATTCTACAGGCCAAAATAAGACGAAAATCAAGAATAGCAATTTGTTGATGGAGACTTCGTTAAACAGTTATTAACGTTCAAAGTTCCGTCCGTACTGAATTTTTTTCTCGAAAATACTCACGATTTCAGAGGTATGTCTCTTCACCAAAAACGATTGTAACGGACCCCCGCAACCGAAAATAATTTTTCCAGAATGATTTGAAATTTTGTAATTTTGTCCAAAAATTTCACATATTCTTGAATTTTTTTCTAAAAAATGGGTAGGATTTTCGGAGTATGTCTATTCAGCAAAAATAATTGTAATCGACCTCCGCAACTAAAAATAATTTTTTTTTTCACCGAAAAATTTATCCACCTACAGAATTTTTTTCTCAAAAGTGTGTAGGATTCCGGGGGTATATCTATTCAGCAAAAATGATTGTAATCGACCTCCGCACCAAAAAATAATTTTTTCAGAATGATTTGAAATTTTTTAATTTAATTTTTTAATAACTTTTTAACGAAGCCTTATGTCTTATTTTGGCCTCTAGAATCCCTCATTAAAATTTTCCCTGTATATGGAAGAGGGCGATTTTATGATTGGAATGGTCTATTATTGTTAAATGAAAGAGTGAAGACGAGTTGCAAGACAGTCGACATTAGAGATTGTAAAAAAAATATAATATTAGGTTGATTTTATAATTAGTTTATGTAAAATATACTTAACATTTACACGTTATCGTTTCAATGTATTCACAGATTTGTACACAACAGTTATTTTGAAACGTTCAAAAGGGAGTAGTACGAGAGTGATAATTTTAATCCGTTTCAAAGTATCGCCTACAAGAAAGTTTGATTGTTCAAGCATCCACCTTGCAAACCGAGGCGCAGGTTTAAAAAAAGAACATCCGCTGCACCAAGCATTCCTTCCTGTTCCCCTCCGCTTCGGTTGAACAATACTTCTGTGTCTAGACTCGAGTGGGCCGCTGTTTACGTAGGACCGTATGGGGGCAATAAAGAAATTAAGAGAACTTATCAGTTTCCGGAAAAGCACCTGGCCGGAGCCGAACCTGTGATTACAAGTGGTCACAATAGAAACATTGTCTTTGCCCTCGGATCCCCCCTCGTCCCGAAGATCTGGGGCCCTGGCTGTTCTTCAACGGTACAAACGAAAGTCTGTAAACCATGGCGGCGCAATAAAGTCAGGAAATAGCGAAGTGTGGGGTGAGAATCGTTGAAAGAAGGCGTGAGTTTTACGAGCCTGACAAGCATTGTGCGCGCGCTGTGATTCTCGACGCCGGCGAACGAAATTTTATTATACACCCCGTGTCACTTGCGAGCCCGTAAATCGACATTTATTTAGGTGTGTATTGTTGCGTTCCCCACCTGCTCCGCGATAAGACTTTCCGTACAGCCAGGTACCACTTTCTGTTTTTCTTTTAATCGAGTCAAGATTCCTTTGCCGCCTCCTTACGATTTCGTCCTTACGAAAATTCTTTACGCAATTCTTCAATCCTTTCTGACCCAGAATTTTCACCGAACTTGCAGTCGGCTTTCGCTAATTAATTCTTTTCTACGCAGCTCTGAACAAGTCCCAGGCCTCCTATATGTAAATTATCACTGGTGATAATGTTTCAGGCTACTAGAACCGTGCCCTTTTACGACAAAGTTGTGGAAAACTAGAATATGACAGCATAATTTGGTCTCATTACAAAACATATGTATATCGACAACATTGACAGAGTTCAACACTTTCTTCGTCTTGTTGCTAGGCATAGTGGGTGTCCCATGCCTCTTGAGTACATAATTATGATGACTTACTTATTAACACTTATCTTTAAACATTCCATAATAAAAGAAAAATCACAGATATTATGTTTGTAAGTAAGCTAATCAAAGGTCATATTTCGTGTTCAACGATTACTCAATTGTTTCTATTGTATGTACCATCAAGATATTTAAGAAATCATTTTCTATTTTATTCTGAAAGATGCTACATAACCTTTGGATTTCAGAATTGTGTAAATAGAATGGTTAGTCATGCAAATTTTGTACACACTAAGACTGATATAATTGAACAATCATTAAAAAGTCTAAAATTATCCTTGCAATGTATTGTAAACTAATTTATTTTGTTAAAATTTTATAAGTGATAATCTTTGACTATGTAAAATCCACATTTATAGTTCCTTACATATTACATCTGTTGTACTGAATGGTTTATTCCCGTTAATAAATGAATAAAAATAATAATAATATGTAATACTAAAATGTAATGTGACTACATTTGTCACGATACAATCATGTAGATATAGTCGTTCTTAGACAGTTTTTACGCGTTTTAAAGATTTACAATTGCAATTAAACCGCTATTGGACGGTAATTAACGCGTGATTACGTATCGCCCAAATACGGAGCCCCTGCGCTGCTTAAGCTTTCGAGTGTAAATATCTTCTGACGAAAAGAACAAATGGATTGACAATTTTGCTACTTATTATGCATTTCTCGAGGTGTATAGTTAAAATAAGTTTTCACTCACCGTAACTCGATAATGAAGTCAAATACGAACAGTGTTTATTATTTTTATACGCAGAACTCACGGCTAGAACCATTTCAATATGGTACGGAATACCCAGAATTTTAATTATTTAAAAAATTTTAATATATTAATTAAGGTTAAGGGGTCATTCCTTTATAGAAGTTGCGTAATTTAACAAGTATCATGAATTATTTTGCATAGCCATACGTAGCCAAAGTGGGAGCACGAAGAATATGGCAGTAGAATTAGAGAAATTAAATGTAAACCACGCGTAGGGGCGCGGAAACACCTTATCGAATAAACGTCAGATACGCTTATTCGCAGAATTTGCTAGTGAAAATGTGTAAAATGGTCGAAAAATCAAAATAACTCTATATCCTTCGTGCGTCTGGTCCTCTTTTTGGACTCCGTTTAATACAACTCGTAATAAAACAATTAACTCCCCCGCAAAGCCTCGGTCAGTTCCGGTATAACTAAACTTCGTTCCCGCGTATTCGGGGAAATCGGTGCCGGATATTTCGCGGCGTTTCTTTTTTAACGGCCCGGAGGCGACAATCGAATTATCGCATCGCGGACGACGGGGGATGAGGGACGCACGAGCGAACCCGGAGGATGGTTTGCCGCGGGAGAAGCGTACTCGACCCCATCCTTTCATGGCCTATTGATTCCCAATTTCACCGATAATGGTCGGGGTGCGGCCTTTTTTTACGCGGATACACTTGTTGAGCCCGGCCCGGTGGTGAGGGGTGATTTTGCATCGGCCTGCGAACGGGACGTATCCTTCCTTTTTTTTCCTCGCTTCCTTTTTTCGCACCCACTCCCCTCCGCACCAGGGGGAGAATATGGTGTTCTCGCCCCATGTTCACGTGGGACGTGCAGGGGCTGATTTTATGGCGTGTTTGGGGCGATGCAGACATAAACGCGAGCCGAGTCGAACGACAGGGATGGGGAATCCTCCATCCCCAAGTGGACCTAGACTCGATCAGCGCGGTATCTATGCTGGGAATTGAGGACGCGTGCGGAAATCTTGGTCCTTGGAATTTTTATCCAGGTTTACTAGAGACGTTAGTCCGATTTGTGTTCGAAGTACAGTCTCCATTATCAGTTTTAATAGGAAGACACTGAGCAATCAACGATCACGCGTAACTAAAAGTTCTGTGTAAATGAATTTTTTATCAATTTCTTTTGAACCGTTACATGGACAATTTACATTTTCAAAATAACTGTTAGAAAGAGGGACGAACATTCTCAGGCACTGTCCAAATAATCATTCCCTGCTGAGACAAACACCGTGATACTCGCAAGCAATTCGAGCTCGTCAGATTGTTCGATAACATCGCCGTGATCGTTTCTGTACAGCCATACTTGATTTGAGAAATTTCTAACATGTCCATTAATTGTGTCGGGGTTTATTACTTTGTATTCTGACGTCACCAATAATAACAATTGTCTCAGAAAATGTAACATATGGAAGCTTCAAATTTATTTATTAGGTGTACGAATGAATAATCCAAATTATTTTAAGAAGTTATGAAATCAATTTTTCCGAGATGGAATTCGTCATCTGCCTGAAAGATGGCTTAAAGTTTTAAAATAAACATTGAATATAACCGGAAAAATTGGATTATTCATTACTATACCTAATATACATACATTTTTTTTGTTTTTATTTCGTTATTTAACGTTACATCAACCGCTTTATAAGTTATGAGCGACTCAGGTAGGTCATAGCCTGTTGTATAGTCTTGTCTGTTTTAGATATTGTAGGAGGTCCTTGGTTGTGCTGTTATTTATCAGGTTGTCTTTCAAGATGGGTTTTATGTTGCTCTTTAGGCGGATTGCGGTGTATTTTCTGCAATCCAATATAATTTAGTCCACAGACAGCGGCACTTTGCATAGTTTACAGGTTGGTATTTCTTTTTTATAGAGGAGATATTGGTGGGTGAGTTTAGTGTGTCCTATTATGACTCTTGAGATTACAACTTGGTCGTGTCTTGGTAGGGTACAGGCGCTGCTGTTCTTGTAGAAGTCGTTCTTGACTATCTTTTGTCGTGGTTTGGATGAGGATTTCCAGGTTTTATTCCAGTTTTCGTTTATTTTCTTTTTGAGTAGGTGGAGTATGGTTTTTTCTGGTAGGCTATTGTTGTAGTGGTTGAGGTTAGGCGAGTTTGCAACTTCTTTAGCCACTTTGTCCGCTCTTTCGTTCCCAACAATACCAATGTGGGAGGGAACCCAGGTTACTGTAACTGTATTGTTTCTATTTGTTGATTTGATGTAGAATTCATGGCATTGTTGAATGACTGGGTCATTTGTTCAAGGATTCTGGATTAATAAGATGGCGTTTATTGGGTCACAGTAGATAACGAAGTTCTTGTTTTGATCTCTGGACGTAAGCTCGATAGCGTGTTTAATCGCGTTTAGTTCGCAGTGGAGGATGGATGTCTTTGGATGGAGTTTAGCCGAATTGTTTAGTCTATTGCCAATGACTGAATATCCGGATCAGTTTGGGGTTTGAGATCCATCTATGTACATATGTATTTATATATTTATTGGATGGATAACCAGAGTACTCGAGTTATTATACCTAGATGGATTACATTCTGAAATCTCCCAACTTTAACGATTTAATTTGCGTGATTATAAGAGAAATATCTGCCGCAAATTGAATTCTTCTCAAGTTCAATACTTTCAAAGTTTCGAAGATCGATATGCATTTTTTATGAAAATTTGTTGCTGCAATTGATTTTATTCTTACCTTGGATTCAGAAAAATTGAGTAAATGAAAATAAGCTATAAAATCATTTTATTTCGTGGAGTAAATATTGAGAACTGTGTGTTTTTTTAACAGTACTATTATGGATTGTCATGTTTATTTTCCTTATATGTAAATACAGTACAAGCCCTGTTTTCCCTTGGAGTTTTCTTCGTAAAGGGAAATCTTACAAGTTTACTTGCTTAAAGTTATTTGAAGATCACATAAAATTTCACAAATAGATTCTTTTTAATATTAGATAAAAAATGAGAAAGGTGAAAATACGTCGTAAATAAAACAAGTTGATCATCGAAACTTTGGAAATATTAACTTCGAGACAAAATTATTTTTGGACTTTCAAAATAAGAAATGTTAAATGTTTTAAATGAACTACTTTATATTGTAATCATAGCTGGACACACTTTTATCTAAATAACGAATAAAAATGAAACGTATTTATTTGAATAAGTATCTAGATAAATATTGTTCTCTAATTGAAACAGGGTAAAAAAGTTAGAATCAACGGATTCTTCGTGTACCAAAGTCAAAGGTTATTAAATCCTGTCGAAACCACATTGTTAAGTATACATTCATTACTTGACTGGATTACAATTTAATTTATTAGTAGAAAAATACCAATAACTGCACGCGAATTAATCTGTGTGTAGTTTGTGATTAAACCACAGGCTACTTTATTCGGGAAAAGAAGTGAGAACTCTTTTGAAACGAGGCCAATGGAGGTACTGCGAAATCAAACCCTCTTTGACGAAACAGATGAAAAACAGAGAGTGGCCAGACAAACTCTTCGGAAAAAGCTATTTGACTAAGAAGGGTCGCCGGTGTAATGGGGTTGCTGTGGAATTAAAAGAGACCCTATGATTATTGTCGGGAAAGGACTGGACAGAAGGGTGTGACGGCGAGCCGGAAGGGACAATCAGTTGGGTAACCGAAGCAAACATCAGTTGACCGGAATCGTTTGAACGAGAGCCAGCCCTTTGAAATACGCAGCACGTCTGACAAAACAATTGATGATAAAATTCAACGTAAAATTGATAGCAAATGAAAATGCAAATAAGGGACAGGGATTGTAACCAAAATAACGATAAGAATAAATGAGAAGGACAGATTAAAAATGTATCTGAATAAAAATTTTTCATTCACTGTATATTAAGAGAGTATTCCTATTTGCGAGTGTCGATTTCATTATATAAGTATAGAGTAAGAATTTAAAAACTATTCGCATGTGTTTAGTCATTTTTCAAGATAATAGTATAATTTGCACACAATAATTTTTATTACTACTTGAATTATTACTAATTTCCTGTGGCTTATTGTTTTGAATGGCTGCTATGATATCTCAAAATAGAATTATTGAATTTTTTCAAATTTCACATTATGTGAACCAAAATTATGTTAATGTCTGTAATAGTTTTTTATTTATTACTAGAAACAGAGAGTAGTTCTGTAACTTTAGAGAACATTTTTCTTTACTTCGCATTGATCTATAAATTAATATCATTTTCTAACTTTTTATTTCAAGTGAATGTAAATCGTGGCAGCCATTAAAAATATCATACTTCAGACTGCAGGCAATTATTTAAATATTAAAAAAGATAATAATAGACAACTGCGTTAACTAGAAATGTGACAAAATACGTATGCAAAGCTTCAGTGCTATTGGTACATAAATATTGAACATACTTTATACCAAATATTACTCTAAAAACGACGGCTTCGAATGGATATACCCCCTTAAAAACATTAAAATTGAAAATTGCTTAAAATTCCATTCAATCACTCAATTTAGTCAGTTTTCATAACTTTTCAATCGTCTTTAGTGAAAAACTATCTGAATACTACTACGAATACAAACGATTGCATAATTATTCTACATAAATACGTTTGAAATTTCTGATCGTGCCTTCAAAACTACCGGAGTCTAAAGAAAAATTAACATTTAATTTCTTCATAACGATCCAGAATCCTGAAAAGATTGAAAACGATTGAATCGTGGAAATTAAAAATCTACTAAATGACATTTTTTTAGCAAGTTAAGAACAGAATTATCCTCCACGCAGTGTTCTGCATCCATGAAATAAAGAACTCGCTGAACTTCGCAGCAGACGGGTTGATTTGTATTATGAAAATTTCCTCCTTCGTACCGAAGACGAAGTGGAATCAAAAGTCAGAGAATAAAAACTATACTAGCCGTGTAAATTAATAATTACACTTATTTTTAACATCTCGCTAACTTGGTATCTATATTAATAAACAAAACGAGATTTTTCAAATTTGGGAATTGTGTTTTATTTATTAATATCATAGAGAAGTTCGTGCAAATTTTGATCTATTTTGAAATAGCTTGTTTTATGTTTCTAGAAAAATTATCAACATTGAAGTTACGAGGCTTTCGATTTCCTCGATGTAATCGTTTGAAACGGAGCATAATTGACGCAATTAAAATCACTAAAACGAATCGTACACATTTTTCTTTCGTGTCGATGCACTTATCCTTCGAATCGACTACTTTCTAGAGGTCTTCCTGTTTGTTTTGTCTATCCTTTCTTTCTGCCCCTTTGCCTCCTGTTATCTTCGTTCAAATAGACATCGCCACTCTTTTCCGTATAATACTGCCGTTTCAACTGCTAGCACTCTCCATTCATTGGATAATGCTGAACCCCTCTTCTCGTGCTCTTGAGAGAGATCAAGAGAACGGTAACAGTAATAGCCCTTCAAAGATACTTTGCACGTTTGCATTTTCAACGAGAGCAGAACTATCATTGGTGCGCGACGACGTTATCGATTTTAATAACGATCGCTTTTACCGAAATGAACTTAAGATACAAAGAACTACCTAACTTTCCAGGCAGCATCATCGAAACTAATTTCGATTCTGTGTTATGTCTTTGAAATCTACTACAAGGTACGCTATTTACACGGCAGATGTACTAACCACGGAAACCATACGTATTGACGAATCACGAAGACTTTCGCTAAATAAAAGAAAGGGAATAGAAAAATCTGACCGTCTATATTATTTTATTGTTTGATACGACGAGCCTTTAATATTCTAAAATAGTATTCCATATCTAGAAATAAAATATTAAAAAAGCAGAAAATAGATTGAATGTTGAAAATGACGTGGAGTTACCTTTAATAAACATTCAAATGCAAATTTTGAAATTAATTACCCCGGAACAAATACAACCAATCTCATTAAATTAATTAATATTAAATTAGAATTATATTCTGAAGTACATGGTTTTAATTTGTTTTCTTTAACCTTACTAAAGATCCTGTTTTATATAGCTATCATAAAAGGAGTTCACAACTCGTAAAAAGTTGAAAAACGTGGATCCAGACAGTAATTTGGTAACGTTACACGTTATAAAAAATACACCACATAAAAATGACGAAGCAAAGCTTTTACTGGTTACTTAAAAGAATCTCAGGTTACATTTTGCAAATACAGATTTTCCATCCTGCATTTAACAAATTGTTTTACAAAGCAAATTTCCCTAAAAAATTGTTTTCTTATGCTTCTGTAATAAAAATAAAATTAAATGTAAATTTATTGTTAAAATATTCTTAATTTTACTGTATGTAATACAATGGTGTACAGGAATTACTTATTTAATAACAATTACCAATTAATTACATATGGAATTCATAATTAAATATGAGTATGGTATAAAAATAAATAATTTGTAGGAGTGACAGTTGCAAGAATGTTATTAATTAGCCAGCATGTATTTTGCACATGTTTTTGAATTTTGAAGAAAGCTTTTTGATAAGAGATCAACATCACGTACTTCAAAACAAACGGGTGAATTGGACTTACGAAAAATTGAATTTGGAATGTAAAACCTGTGTATTGTTTCAAAATTTGGAAGAAAAAATTGGTCAATCTACCGTAAATAATTTTCTTTATTACATCAGTTGCAACTATTAGTCTTATCGTCCATTTAAATTGATCTCAAAATTGAATCGGATCATGTTTGCTCACGAAGCGTAATATTAAAACGAATATATTTTTACATTTGTGAGATATTCCTAAAATAAATCTGTTCTTATTTACGAACATTGTCATGTATGAACAAGTGTAAATAAAATTATGACAAGTATCACATTATGCGATCATTTTAGAAATTGATTATAAAGCGAGCATTATATTCCTAGCTCAAGTATCGGTGGTCTGTGGTTTAGGGGCAAAATTTATATTTCTTATTGATAACTCTTCGCATTATTTATTTATATTTGATACAAATAAGTCGTTGGAATCTGTGAAACGTAATTTCGCGAACTTCAAGAATACATCAAAATATTATGTTACTCTTTAGGAAGGTAAATACCTGAGTGCTTTAATAATTTGGTTTTTTTACATTATAAAATATAAACAGAGTATCAAAAGAGTCTAGCATAAATTATTGAGTTTTGCGGTGTAGATATTAAGTCGTAAACTGAATATGCCTGATCGCAACTATGATCAGATTTTAAGAGATTTAAACCTACTATCTCTTCAATCTCGTAGAATGTCAATCATTTTCTTTTCTTACTTAAATTAATTAATGACATATCTCCAGCTTCTTGCCACCGTAAATTTTTACGATCTAGCGTGGTCTCTTAAAACAACACACACATTTATGCAAACACAGACAAACCGTATATGTGTGCTAGTTAAAGAGTTTATAGTTTCGAACTTGACACCTTTAGCTCTACCTTTGCTTCTTTTCACAATGAACTATTCAGACTTACGTAGCTCGTTGTATTAGTATTGTTGAGAATAAGCATTGCATGCATGTATTTTGAATGAAAATTTGTATCCATTGGTGCAGTCCCCTCCCTTGCGAAGTTCAATACTACCTGAGGAGGACACTCGTTTATTGCACCCTCTGAGCGTCCCACTTTCTTTTCCGAGCCTCAAGTTCAGTTGGCAGAAAACCGTCAAGCTAAGAACAGCATTTTCGTTTTGTAAACCTACATTAATTAAATACATACTTAGGTCGAAACTCTGTCGTATTAATTCAACAAATAAATATTCAACAGGTATATTATTATATTGTAATTTGTACGTATATTAAAGTCTTCAAAAATTAAATAAAAAATAACGAAAAGAAAATTAAGTAGTATAAATTTCAAAAATTGCGTGTAATTAGATCGAACGTCAAGGGATTGACGACGTATAAACAGGTGAAATTGAGCTCGGTTCGGAGTAGTATCACTATATTCGAGTTCAGTTCAAACAGCTGGCTGTATAGTACTATCGGCTACTCGACGCCAGTACCACTCTGGCTATCGTAGTACCAGTCGGCGTTGGAAACTTTTCTCATCTCCTTCAATATTTACCAGAGATCATTGAATCGAGTTCGAAAATTAAAGAAACGAAGAACGGGCAAATTAAACGAACGGTAGGAGGAAGCTCCGAAGACGCGATCGGAGAAGGCAAGGGTCTTCTCTTCTCTTCTCTTTTCGATCTCGACGCTGATAACCGGCGTAATTACTAATAAGTTTTCGACACGAAATGAGGTGAGGAAAAGGGAGAGGGTTAATCCGAAAGTACGACCAAAAGGGGTTCCCAGTCCTGATACTCAGCAGACGGAGGACCCGTGGGGGCAATGAGGAACGGTGGGAGGAGTGAAAGCGGCGCTAGAGAGCAGAAGATCACCCTCGGGTTCCCGTCGAGGCGAAGGAAGCCGGATGGCTAAAACCAGTTAAAGATTTGCGATGTCTTTTCGATCCCGAGCCGAGATATTCGTAATTACTGTTTGTGTTTCTCTCCGACAGCGCCGTATTTATCCCCCACGGTACCCGTTCACCCCGACCCCGTATCTTTCGAACTCTTCGAGCCACCCCCCCCCCCCCTCCGCCTCTAAATTCACCACCCTGATTCCCGATTCCTCCGGCTTTCTGCTCTTGCTCTTCGGGCCCTCTTCCGATTGCTCCTTGCAGAACCGTCGATCCTTATCTTCACGGGGGCGATGAAAGCGACTGGGAGTGGCGTTCTTGAAAGGGTGCCGCGAGTTTTCGGATATCGAGGATCCTTTTAACCCGCTGCATCTGATTTATCGGCCAAGTGTTACGTAACCCAAGTACTCGCGCCGATTTTTATTCTGCCATGAACTCGGCCCTTTCCAGTCCGCAATTTCCTCGTCCGAACGATCGTTATCCCTTTCGTTCCCCCTGCAGATAAGAACAGTACTGCCACACTTACGGAGAAAAGTTTAAAAAACTTGAAATTTACACAAATCGTCGTAAGCAGTCGAATCTAAATGCAAAAGAGCTGGACGGATTTTCACGGACTTTCTCGACACTAGTTTAAACCGTTTAACGGTTAAGATTGATAACTAAGGTCTCCGATCCTATGTATGTTTGAGATAAAAGGAATTGTCAGATGCAGCTTAGAATTTGTTTATATCTTGGTTACTCGTACAACGATGTTATTGGAGACCTCGGTTGTCAATCAACCCTCGAAGCAGAGAACACAAAAGGTGTTTACCTTCTTTTGGTACCAATAAACTGCGTTATATTTTTTAATCTAAGCCAGCTGCTGTTTTTCTGTAATATATAAATTTTTATCGATAAGTGTGCACAAATAATCCAAATGTAGATACATATCCTAATTGTATTGCGCACCTATATGCGTTGCTAATAAACCTGTAGAGGGTTACACAGCATTCAATAAAACAAAAGTATAGTAAGGATTAATATTTAACCCTTGGACTACTAATTGTGTGGACTTGTGGAGTCAAAGCTGATCTATAGCGATAAACCTGAAATTGTATTTCAAGTATTGATATTTCAAATACACATTAAAATAACTAGTACTTCAAACGGTCTATGAAACCTTAATTATCAATCAATCCTCATATCAAAGAATATATACATATACCAATTAGTAGCTCGCCACGAGATAACAATTTATACCGAGTTTTAACCCTCTATTTTTACTGTAGGAGTAGTAATAGGGCAAAACATGACTTTCAGTTTATTTGTTCTAATTTCTGTTCTAGTGTAAGAAAAATTATGTAAAAAATCAGACATATTTTTTGCGTTGGGATATATGTTAAAGAATTTTTTCAGATTTTTTGGCTGCAAATCTGATTTTTAAAAAAACTCAAAAATAAAAATATTGATTGTTTATATTGAAATTATGGAAGGACCACTTTTATATTCTTTACATAAATAAGTAGACATTTCCGCTCCAATCATCAATATCCTCAAGGATAAGTCGTTTCAGAATCAATTTTATATATTTATTTGAGAAATACATATCTGAAGCTACACAAAATATTCGTTTAACAAAAAAATATGTTTATTAATTATACAAGCAACTCTTCTGCGCGGAAAGAATACAAAATATCGGTTTTTAATTTTTTGAACAATGTTGTACCATCTCAAAAAATCTGAAAATATTTTGAAGGAATAGTTATGGAGAAAATGTTTTAACTGAAAGAATATAAAAGTGGTCTCCCCATAATTCCAACTATAAAATCAATATTTATTAAACTCTTTTATTTTTTGAAAAGTTAGATTTCCAGTCAAAAAATCTGAAAAAATTCTTCAACATATGTATATCCTAACACCTAAAATATTTCTAATTTTTGACATAATTTTTCATACACTAGAACAAAAGTTATAACAAATAAACTAAAAGTTGCGTTTTACCCTATTACTACCCTTACAGTAAAGATAGAGGGTTGAAACTTGGTAGAAATTGTTATCTCATGGCGAGCTACTAATTGGTATATCGCAAATTCAATTCAATTTAAATTAAAAAATTTAATTCAATCGTTTAATTGAAAACTTAATGACTAACTGATATAACACAGATAGACAAAGCTTCTAGAGAAAAATTTGTTAATATTGTTTGAATTAAAAGATGACTAGTTTCTTGTTTCTTTATCTTTCTATAGTGCTCGTCAGATGAGAATATATTGCTTTTAATTATAATTTGTATTTCATCCAGAACAACTTATTTTTGCTCTCGATTATGATCATTTTCTGCCACGACTGTAAAAATTTGGAGCAGGCAGCATATAAAACGCAGATGCGGCAACTAATGCCGCGGTTCCTTTCTTTTAAATATATTTGTTACACGTTTGCTTATAATTACGCAGGCCGAGAATGCCAAACGTATCATTAAGGTAATGGCTTCTGGCTGGTGGTCAACAACCATGGAAACTGTAATATATGGTAGTTAAAGCCAGGTGTCAGAATCAATCAATATTTTACGATCGCTAATAATCAGTTTCGACACTCGCAGCGTGACACGTTCACTACTCCACAATGTTATAAATATTTTTACGCGAAGTCGTTTCTCATTGTGTCTGCTATCTTGTTGCGAAGTAGTTCTTGCGACTAGAATGCGAGAAATTTATATTCGACGTCTCAATTCGTGGCTCCACCTTGAACTTCATCAACTAGCAACACGTTTTCGAGCAAAGAACCGAATAATTAAAAATTCTATAGTTAGACGTGTATCGTAACCTCGACCGAGGCAATGGCTGAAACTCGTCTTCGAATCGCAGATCTGATCGCTGATCGCATAGGTTGTTTTGCCGAAGCAACTGGCGCGGTACCAATAAAATGATCATCAGAATTTCGGCTGGACAGCATTGGCCAACAGCAAAGTGTCTTCGACCAGGAGCCTTCTAACGACTAAAGGACCCTCGTTTGCCATCAGAATGCTTCTGGGGGGTAATGTTTTCCTTCCCGACTCGGCGGCTTGATTTATTTTATTGCTTCTGGCCTAACGTTCGGCGTTTATTTCGTCGAATTACAAGAAAGGGGTTGCTCGCGCCACTCGCTAAAAGGCGACCCACCCTCAGCCCCGTTCCCCTTTCTTTGTCCATTTCTCAACTCCCAGATTCCATACCCGTATGCTTCCTTCGATTCTGGGGAATTAAACTCGAAAAATGTTCTAAACGATGGGACCACGAGGTTTCGTGAATACCTACAAAATTATGAAGTTATACCTACGATTCTTGTTTAAGAATAAATTCATGCAACATTAAAACCGTTCGATCATCAATAATACATTTCGTTATTCTCCTTTCAGTTGCAAGGAATTATTTTGGTGGGTTTTGGGGTTTCTTAACAAAATGAAGGAGCATATGGTACGAGTTGAAATGGGTACAAAATATTAGATGATTTTCGGCTACTGAGTATTTAGTTATACAGATTGTTTCTGTACGAGAAAGAAATAAGTCGAAAATATGGAATAATAATTTTCTGTTTCTTTTCTCAGAATGTTCTTTCATTTTCCTGATGGTAGTTTGAATACTAACAATAAGTTATAGTGTGTAAAGAATAAGGCGGGCGATCAAAAATTTACTAATTCAGTTACTTAATTTTGTTCAGCATCGTTCAACTGACATGAAAGTGAATACTATACTGGTAGAAGAATTCCCTTCCTATGGACGATTTTTGACCATTTGATTTTAGTATATTTGGGTCGAAACTAATGAATTACTTTTTACGTGCCTCACAAGATACATGCCATTATATCCTTAAAATAAAAAGACTTCTTCAAAGAACTGTCACTATCGTTTTGCCACAAAAGAACTATTTCTCGTTACTTGCAACAAAAAGGGATATTGTTGATGAACAAATAGCGAAACATATGTTGCAATGTAGCTGTAAATATGTAATTTATCGATGAGCGTATTATTTAATTTTTTTAGGACACAATTACTTTAAAAAAAATACAAATATCGACAAACTTTAATAAATGTAATTAACGTAAAGATGGTGATCTCAGGGTGATCTAAAACCAAAAAATTAGTATGTTTATCATTATCGTTCGTGCCAAAATAAATAACTTATATCGAAAATTGGCAAAATGGCAAATGCTAAAAGTTAAAGTTCCAAAATTTCGTATCTTTTTCGATACTTTTTTAATAAAAGGGCTATGATATTCTGAACATAAAAATATAATTCTGGTACACTAAGCTGTGTAGTTTCTGAAATTTTATCTACACCAGGTGAAAAAATTACGTTTCAAGGAAATCGCGTTCTAAATTTTATACTAAAATTAAGTACTAAATTTATGAAAATATTACTTGAACAATACTTGAAATTTTTCTTTAAAAATTTAACAGTGCATCGTTAAATATATAGGAAAAGAGAAAAAAATCAATTTTTGTGTCACAGAGGAGCTCTTAATTCGTCATTAAAATTGTTTAAAAGACGAAATAAAAGATGGACACCGAACGCGAAGCCCAACCGAATCTCGCAGTCTAGCAAACGTCCGAAACCAATGCAACGTGCATAAGAAATGGTTTCCAGAGGCATCTTAATGTTTGCGATGTTACGGTTGTGGGGCTGCTATGATAATTGTAATGAACGCCTCGAGATTCCGCGAGCCCATCTGCGCCCACGTTCCGCCACCCGTAGCCACCCCACAGACGCCGCTTCGAGGAACGAACGAGCAACGCTCTCTGTACAAACTCGGGAGCTCTTAAGTACCGAACTTGTTAGAATTGATTTAAGTGCTGAATGCTAAATCAACCGAAGGGCCCACCCTTCCAGCGAGCCTCCCAAAGAGGGGGTAAGCGAAAGAGAAAATTTACGAGTCGCTCGCGTTTACGCGCATCCTCTTGCGGACCAGCAACCCCCTCTGTAATCGGTATTTCGCGCGGATCGGACGAAACTTAATGGGAAGGTACGTATCAGCTTCTCGGATCACGCTTGTCAAGTAACGTCGCGGTGCGCTGACAACCCTGCAAGTTGAAACACTCTTCAAAGGAAACGTCTTCAAAGGCAAACTCTATTCTCGAATAACGAATTGAAATTTTAAATTTATTTCTAGCGCTTGTTTGTAATTTTAATCACCCGGCAGTTACTTTTATAAAATCTGGCAACGAATTTTCATTTAGTATTTTAGTAAGGAAGTATTAGGGGGATCGGAAAGTAATGTCGTTTTTTTACATTAAATTCAAATAGATAAATGTTTAACAAGTTTTTACTTTTAATCAATGATGTAATCACCCTCGTTATCAACAACCTTTTACTATTCAGTGTGCACATTTTCAATGCACTTGGGTAAACGTCGCAAATGTTTTTGGTAGCAACTGTTGCGTTATTACCTTTGTGAAACTCAAAAAGCATACAATGCCGGACATGTACCTCTTCTGGTATTTGGCTGGCCATTTCACCATAAATTTCAACAAAAATTTAAGATTTAATTATTTACGAGTAAACAAGTCACTTTAACCTTAAAATGTCTTTGGCACGACTTTGAAGTGCACAATGAGCTAATAAATGACAAACGAATATCAATATGCGCAGAAACGACATTACTTTCCGGCCCCTCTAATAGATGATCTATAGTAATTGTTATGTTACAATCAGAACCAATGAGTGTCGATTTTTTGGATAGAATGTGTGAGTGAGTGGTTTTCGTCTGTACAACTCTTATTTTAGAGATTACTGCTTGTTCCATTCTTGGTAATTTGTACGTAACTTTGGTCCTTTGGAAGATGCAAGCAAAGAGGGCTTACATGTGAGAGAAAGCAGAATAGTTCCATTGCATGTCCTTTATTATTCATTTCATTTTAATACAACTTTGTGGAACTTCAAAATGGTGGTTTTTGTATGTACATGTTTGCAGATGAATTTGTGATAGCTCTTTAACTGATTGATCAGCTTTCTTAATATATTTGGCAATAGAATAACTGAAATTTTTAAAAGCTTCTGAACTGCTGAAAGGGGCTAAATCTTCATTTAGACAACTTTAGAATGACGATTAAAGGTCAAACAACTGTCGAAGTTCTCGATATAGAAGAACGTTGTAACAATCTAATATCACCAAAGATATTGTAAACTAGGTGGATTGGAATGCTTACTATCGATTCATGAATCGATACCTTTAAATTTTATAACATTTATAACCGTATTATTCCAAAATTGTAAATTTTCCAGTGAACTTGATACTCATAAATACTATTTGCTCTCCCTATCACTTCAGAGAGAGAAACATATTCGATAGGCAAGGTTTTCTACCTGCAACCAGTATTTAATTTAACATTAGAACACATATAGACGTTAATTATTTCCTTGATATCTGACCATTACTTTTAAATTAATTTTTCTTTACATTATTTTTCATTACTATTACTTCTGTTGGGTATTCATTACCACTTTCATTAAACATTTTATATCATATTCACGAGCTCATCGTCTATTTGTATTTCTTTTCCTCGTGATTTCGAAGTCCGCAACCCTAGTCATAGTCGACTTTTCTTGATTCTATAAAAAAATTTTCTCGATTTGAGACCGTGTGAATCTTCCTAACATACTGAACATAAACGTTGCAAAGCTTGCATTAAGATGCAAGAAGTCTACATTGAATAACGGTATTCCAATTTAATTTCAACTCATAAAAGTAAAAGAAACAATTAGATGATAAATTTATTTTTCTCTTACGATTTAAATTTACGGCATAGAAAAAATTATCTCAGGTAAATATCAATTCTAAGTCCTAAAATTTACTTGTGGTAGCCACAGGTGTAATTTCCAGAGTTATAACCAGCATATTCACAATCTATACTTACACACGAAACACTGTACCCACTCGTCTCCTCGATTGCATTAAAGAAAAGCATTGCTACGCGTTGGACTATTTCAAACGATATTATCTTCGGTACTTCGAATTAATAACATAGTATAAAAACTTAAAACGTCATGTCACATTTTGTATCCTCGAAGTGATCGTAAAATTGACACGAAACCATGAAATTGATACGCAAATGAATCGAATAAATAATTTACTCTAAAGTTTTGACATATCTGAAACTAAAAAATTTTTACTAATAGACGTTTTAATTTACTCTGCAAATTGAATTGGAAACGTTAAAATGAATATTCTTCTAGAAATATCATTGGTTAATATACAGGGTGTCCCAGGTTTCAACGTTTAAACTTTGTCAGTATATTCTATGACACTAAATAAGGAAATAATGTTTAAAAACATAGGTCATTTAAAACTTTATTAAACATTTTTAACACGAATACGGAATACAAGTGGAATAGTAATCAACTTGTTGATACTGCAATCATTGACTAGTATAGATCAATGCATTTACTATCTGACATCGTCACTTTCAAAATTAGTTAATACTCCATTTCATAATGTCCGTCGTTTTTGACGATATATGATTGACAGCGATCAAAGATCGAATTTATAACTGTGCGAATTTCGTTTCTGTTTTCTGTATTCTCGATTCGTAAATACTTGTAGCATTTCGATATAAAGTCCAATAACCTACTAATAGCTATTACTGATGAAAATTATTTTCAAAATCTTTGGCGTTCTCAGGTAGTAAACATAGCTTACATAAACACACGAAATGTAAACATTGCTAATCTATTCGAGACAGTGATCGCAGTAACAGCGAGTCGGTTACTATTTCACTTGTCTTTCGTATTCGTGTCATAACTTTTTAATAAAGCTTTAAATGATCTATGTTTATAAACATTGTTCTCTTATTTAAAGCTATAGAATATACTGACAAAATTTGAACATTAAAACTTGATACACCCTGTATAATTCGTCTTTATTGTTTGTAATTTTCCAAATGTGCTGCACTTCCTCTATACACGAGAAACGAAGCTGATTACGTCGTATCAGAGGCTCAAGAAACGTTCCGTTGACGAAGATAACGACGAAGAAACGCGGTTGGTGGCTAGGGTTAGCTCTTGAAACGGAACAAAACGTTTTAAATAGCCAAGGAATAATCACATGCTCCAATCAGATCATCCACTCATCATCGAGCCGCAAACGAGTGTATTTCAACCAGGTGACTCACCCTGACCGTTCTACTTAGCATAATAAATCAGAAGCGTCAACACCGGACCAATTAACGCAGCGGTCATTCGGAGCTGGATCGACTTTCGGAAAGCAAGCGGTGCTATTACGAGTCGGTTCGTGAGGTCAAGCAAGAACGACTTCCAAGAGTCCGAAACACGCACGGCCGTGTATCCGCGATGACGCACATATCCGTCGCGTTTTATTACACGTGTCCAGGCCTCTGAGAGCGGCTCAAGGGAGCGAGCAATATCCATAAATCAGAAGTATCGTTGAACAAGCCGAGAGAGTCCTCGGCCTCCGCAGAGTCGTCACCGCGTTATCGAGTTGAGCAATGAACTCCGGATCTTTATGTAGATCGTATCGGTACGCCGTGACACGTGGAGAGTGTGAGAACTGCCACGAACGACGCTGATGGACGCAGGACTTACAAGGAAGTTGGACGGAGCGAGTTCTTGAACAGAGTTCGGTATCAACTGATGGATTCTTCTACGCGTCCAGGAATTCCAAGATATGGGGATTATTCTCTGCCTACTGATATACAGGGTATTCGGCCACCCCTGGGAAAAATTTTAATGGGAGATTCTAGAGGCCAAAATAACATGAAAATCAAGAATTTCAATTTCTCGATTGAGGCTTCGTTAAAAAGTTATTAAAAAATTAAATTAAAAAATTTCAAATCATTCTAACAAAATTATTGTCGGTTGCAGGAGTCAATTACAATCACTTTTGGTCAACAGACATACCCCCAAAACCCTAACCATTTTTTAGAAAAAAATTTGAGAAGGTGCCGAAATTTTTCGACAAAATTAAAAAATTTCAAATCGTTCTGAAAAAATTATTATCGGTTGCAAGAGTCAATAACAATCGTTTTTGGTGAATAGACATACCCCCAAAATCCTGCGCATTTTTGAGAAAAAAACTCGTATTAAACTTTTTCCCAGATGGCCGAACACTCCTGGGAAAGTTTTGTTCGAATGTTGTATGTTTACTTCGAATTTCAACTTCAGAAGAATTCGAACTTTTCAATACTATGGAGGTTTGAATCGTTGCGAATATGATTCGAACCCTGGTATTCTTGAAAGTCTTAAATTTTGATAGTATTGAAAGTCTTGAAACTTTTCAAGAGATTCAAATGTTGATGCGATCACGTTACATTATCTCGCCCGTCGAATTTAATGCTGTCTCAAATAGAGATGTCAAATGTTCAAAAGAGCCGAGTTATATTCTCGAAGATAGATTTGAGGGTATTAAGAGTTTCAATAGTAGTTGTATAATAGAATCTTCTTGAAAGCTGCAACCATGATAAGTAATAAATGAAATAGATTAAAAGATACTACGTTGGATAAAATAATAAGTATACATATTACATCATGTAGCTACTTGAATTAAAGTACAAATTTATTCTGTGATAAACAATATGTCACAGCAATAAATTAATTTTTTCATAAACTTCATTTCATAAATTGAATAAATATTGAACTTGACATCAAATTCGACGACAAAATGAAATAAGATCGCTCCAACATTCTAATTTCTGTCTTCTTTATTAGTTGCTCTTTTCTATTTTTGAATCAATTCTATTATACGACTCCTATCGAAATTTTTAACACTCCCAAATTGATCAAGACCTTCAAGACTCACGAGACTCAAGCCATTCAAAACTTCCAAGATTTTTAAAACTCGAAACTTTCAAAACTTATCAAGGCTCTCATGAATTCTAAGCTTCGAATTTTCATTGCCTTGAAAACTTCGAACCATTTGAAAGGTAAAATTCGAATAGTCCATCGTTATATGTACCTGGTCACCTAAACTTTTCATTTGTCCTAAATTTGATATTGAAATCTCAGCGGGCTTCTAGGATTTCGTAACGAGGTGCGCCTTTTATCATTCTGTCGATGCACTCGCATTTAACGTCGTTGTCCTAATTGGTTTCGTTACTGATAGCTTTGTAGGTGGATTTTCGGAGGAATTTAATATCACGATACCGTGAAGTATCTTCGTTATTGTGGGTCAGTGATACACAACTCTCTTCGCTACTGGATTATATAAAATATAATATAATGGTATTTTCTGTGGATTAACTATACGATAGAGACGAGTATAAAAGAGTGCACCTCGAAGATTAATTAGAGAAAAAATTATTACTTGTTTTTCGTTTAGTAATAAGAGCAATAATCTGTAGTAAAAAACAAACAAGTAACTTGACAAAGTTATTCTAATGCGGTCCCTTTTTAGGAAGTCAAGAATTAGAATTAGGTAAGTCAGTATTCGTTCTCTTATTTATGGGGTAAGAGAGTACTTATGGATCAGGTAACAGCGAGAATGTAAACACAATTTGCTACTAGCTTAACTTATGGCGACGTCCATGTATGCCTGGCTTGGTAGTTGTGTATGAATAATGAGCATGTGCCTGTAGACAAGATGGTGCTCCTGCCAACAGGTGACGATTTCTGTGAGCCTCGCTAGTGTTTTGTGCTACATTCCTTTCAGGACTTTTTTCTTAGAACCTAATATTACTGTATATGTAAAACTATAGGACTCTACCAGTAGGCTGTAGCTATTATTATTCCAAAATGTTATTTGGTTCAACTGTACGAACACGAATAAACAAATGAATATAACATCAGTATTCACATTTATATAGTTTGTCGAGGGCATGAGCGCTGTGTAATCAAATGAATAAACAATATACTTATTTTAATTATATTAAAAGACTGGACATCATTTTCTTTTAAACTTGACCTACGGTTAGTTAGACTATTCCTTTATATGGTTGATCGTCCTTTTTATTTATTTCTGTGCATAAAATTATGACATATATATTTTGTAAATGTTTCTACAAGTTTTAACTTCCTGCAGATGGTTTATACTAGCGGCTCAAACGATGAAAAATTATAAATAAACTGTCCATTAAGTTACTTCCTTTTATTCCGCTACGGATTACGAATTATTCTTATTATCGAACAAAGAAATATACATCTACTATTGATACTGTAAAATAATGTATTTTAATTTATAATTAATGCATATTCAATGGCATATCGAAACACTTGCTTTCTATGGACTTTGCGTTGGAAAAGTATGCGATGATTAACGTTCAATCTTAGACACAAGCTGTTTAACATATGACTTCGATGAAGTTGTAACATGATACATTATTCAAATCTTCACCTTTCAGCTGATTTCTGGGTTTGATTTTAATCGTCTCTGTAATTAAAAAGCTTGTTCGCAAATGTAAATGTTGTCGAATATATTTGTGAAAGAAAGTATTATTCAAAATAGTTGGCTAAAAATTGCAAGTCATACTCATTCACATTATGGGCAAATTAAATCGGATGATAATTATAACAATTATACTCCTGGTTGTTAAGGTTCCGTAACTTGATTAAGTATTAGTATAGTTCACTTTCTGTGGTTTAATAGATTTTTACATCTTTCATAAGGTATGATGACGATCTTGACAATTTTTATATACACAAACAGAAGTAGTAGTGATGGCTGCTGTCACGTGTGCGTGATTTCACAAACCAGCCATCATCTACCACTGTCGCGTGTATGTAATTTTATTGTTTCGGTCGCAAAGTCGTCATGTATTCAACTTATTAAATTTGTTCAGGCTCAAGTTTTATGTCGTATGTTCAATATAGTATTCCTTAATTTATAGTTTCTTATAATAATACTCTTATCACCTTTGTGTACCTCTCTTTAGTTGACGAACGTCAATCAGTTTAGAAAGTTATCTTAAACCGTTCGTTTCAAATTGCATCATCAAAACTAGTTACTAGTTCATCGATTGTAAAACCTATATTTACTTAGTACTCAAACTATACAGGGCTTAAATTAGTATATTTAGTAAAATGAATTAGTCGAAAACATTTTGGAATCTTTAATTATATTGAAACTCTCAGTGAAATATGCGGCCATGAAAGCGTTAACAAACATCTCGATTTGATTTTCTAGTAAACGAAGTCTAGTATAAAAAATAGTACAGTATATTTTCAATTTATTTTTATAAGAGGAATTACTTCCTACACGATTGCACCGCTATTTCGAAACGCTGCATACATCGTGCCCAAGAGAAACTGCCGATGAAAATAATCAGATAATAGAATCTAAAAAATCTCAATCCCCAAGTAGAAAGGAGTCTTAGAAATACGTCGGAGATACGCGTGTTTTTCAACGGCAGAAAAAGAAAGGCCACTGGTTGGCAGTGGCTGCGAACGGCAACAAACACTAGAGAACAAAATGATTGAAACACGGCTTGGTATATTGCCCTTATACGGAGGTAGCAGCGAATCCGCGCAAGGAGAGAAGAAACTGCCCCGGCGACGTTAATTTGTGAACGATTACGGGCACCTGGTGCGTACTGCTGGCCTCCGGAGACAAAGAGACGCGCGAGAGGTCGTGGCGTAACGAGCCGGCCATCGCGCATTCTTTCCCCAGGCGCGGACTTGTCGTTCTGCCGCGATGTTTTCCGCGGACACATCGGTAATTCCAAAGGCTGGCTGTAATTTCTGGTGCGATGTTCAAAATACCATAGGCTATTGGCCGCCCCGAAGTCTTTCTTTCTAGGTATACTAAGCCAGTTCGAGTACAGTGGACGAAATTTCTACAAGAACGCCAACATTTATTAGCGTAGACTGATGACAATTCCAATACTGGATATATCTCAGAATATGTAATAAATATTAACACAAGTTTCAAGTATACGATGTAAAATGTCAGACAACTATATAATGAAGGAAATAACTTTTAATTCGATGTTTCACAAAAAAATACCGATCGTTATATAGTATTTAGCGAGAGGAGCAAGAAATCCTTAATTAACGTATACCCTAAAACTAATCCTTTCGATGAAACTTGTTTTGAAAGTACATCAATTCTAAGTTATGTAACACAGATTATTACATATGTCTAAAACATGTCAACTCGCCAGTTATTGAATTATAAACATAAATATAATTCAGAAATAAAAATATAGATAAATGAAAATCCCCAGTTATTGAATTAGAACGTCAAGAATTTTAGGAAACCAGGCTTTTAGGACTAGTTTTTCCACCAAACGAAAAGGCGAAATTATTATTATAACTTTGAAATAAATGATTCACTCGAAGTTCTGCATAATATCATATTTTCCAACCGATACTAGACAATATTCAACATCGAACGTCCAGCTGGAGATAAAAAGAACCAAATACCTCTGTGTATTTTAAATCATTTATGAGCCTGTATCCATTTATTTATAAAATACGTTAATAAAGTTTTGCGAACAAAATTAAGAAACTTTGTATATTAATCTCATATTGGAGAATATCCCTATTTTGATATACTCTGCATTTTGCTACCGAATAATTTCAATTACTATGATATGAAACTTCGGTTTCTATCAGTAATCTGCAAATTCGTTTGGTAAGGTCCCATTTGCAAATTGTTTACCGTGCAGAGAATTCGATAGCCACGAAGAAATATGTAACTTGAAACAGGGCCAGGGATCGTGACAAGTAGATCGGTCAGAGCGGAGGTCGGTCTTCGTGACGAGCCAACTGGCGCAGATGAATTTACATGTACGGTGTAAACTGAGTGAGCTGTTTCTCCAGTTTGTCCGACGAAGAGTAGTGGAGAGAGAGAGAAAGAGAGAGAGGGAAGCCGGAGGCAGCTAGAGGGGCAAAGGATAGCGTATTAACGAGCTTAAACGAACGGAAACTAAGTGTCTCGGCTCGGAGTAAAATTAATTAATCGCAATGGCCCGAACTGCGGCGACGATCGCTCGCTCACGTTTCTTGAAATCCTTTATCTTCTTGCTGCCTTCGCGTGACACTATTCTTGGTCATCGTCGTGGACGTAAAAAATTTCTTACGAACCATCGATTACTTGTCCAGAATTCTAAACGTCGTTGCACACTTTCGGAAGAAGAAAAGAATTCAAGCGGCGAAGAAGTTTAGCAGAAATGTCACAAAAAGGAGAAGTTATTTTCGATCGACAATAGAATAACAGTCACGCTTGCAAGTTTACTAGACGTCAGTAGACGAATATACACATTTACGATTTGCCTACAGAATTATAGCATTATACTGTCTATTGTACATTTGCACGATTTCAGTACTATAGCCTTTACGATATTTTAAAACTTGAGGCATCAAAAATATATGTATCGACTGCTAAAATAAACTAAAGACTGTTGAAATAAATCTTTCACCCAATGTTAATGTATTTAGTTACTATGTATATAGGAAATCCGTTTTCTAAACTTGACTGATATTTAAATTTAATTTTCTCGAAAACGAAGTTTCCTGATTTTATTTCTAATCATAGAATCTACCTAATCCAATTTGTACCATACATTATGAAATACCACATACTTCGTTAACAAATTGACTGCTACTACAGTTTTCCAGTTATGTTTAAAGATGTCACCGAAATTTCTTTCCATCATAGTGTGAAAAATAAAAATATTTAGCAGTTCAATGATTTACCTGTTATTTTATAGCATTCCAAGAGACGTACAAACAATTTATCAATACTTGACCGACGAGCTGTTGACGAGATAAAACTTTATGCAAACGAAACACGAGTCGTCAGCCTTTTTGCTCGGCAGAAGAGATTACGAAGGTTCGTTATCAAATTTTTCAGAAGCACGTACGCGTCGTTTGTCCGCCTGGTCGAAAGAAGCGTGGATGAACGTACCGGGGACAAGCGAGGCGTATTTTTCGGTTTCACCGCGGACTGTTTAATAAAATTAGTGAAAAGGACTGGTCCCCGGTGCCGTGGGAAGTCGCCCGTGGGTCACCGTCGTCGACGCGCTGACGAGCAACGTGCATTTACAACGAACCGCTTCTTCTTCTTCTTCTTCTTCTTCTTCTTCACCTCTTCTCCAAATGCTCGTAAAAGTTCGCCGCTCGGTGTACTTACGCGATGATAATTGCTGAGATTAGGTCAGTCCAGGAACCCGATGCTCCCGAGAGCTAGTTAAAAGTAATGACACGTTGAACGGGCCCTGGCCAAGCGATTCGAAATCTCGGTTTTTGCTGGAACCTGGCACCGGCCAAAGGTGAAGACATCGACGCCCGGCCTGTTTGTCTGACATATCGGTGTCCGGTACCAACTTTCTGACGCGAGACACGCTCGTTAGAGCAGCATGCTCGATCGATCGTCAGATCTTGGCGCAGTTTGTCGAGCACCTAGTACCCAGCTACCGGAATCAAGCTTCTTTTGCTACAGCTGGATCAGCGGATTGAAAAATCGTCATGCTTCTTGTCCGTCTGACAAAAATTACTAACGAGGAGGACAATTGCAAACTATATAAATTAACATTTTTCTTAGTAATCACTGAATTACGGATCTTTATGAAAATTCATATTTTTACTAATAGAATTAATGAAATGGAAGCTTTGTAGAGGGTTGTATCAACCCCTAAATATAATAATTCGTATCTCGCTTTAAGTATTTCTTATACTTTGCATATGAAGTGCATTCTGTAGTTTTTTGAGAATTAAAATTTCCCATAAACGCATAAAAATCCGCAGTGTAGTAATTATTTTCGTAATCAAATTAAATTCATGAATCCTATTCAAATTTATTTCTTTTAATATTTTAGCTTGAAAATCAATTGTTTTAGTTCCGAAATGAAAAGTCTTGGCACCTGTTCCGTCGAGCCGTAAGGTCGGCAAGCGACAAAAGGAAGCGGCCTTGACCGCGTCTCGCGCAAATGATTTCCAAAATTGGAGAGACGGGTGCAAAAATCGATAGAAGGAACTTATCACGGAACACGCCTTTTTTTTTAATTCATGTTTTAAGTCGTATCGACCTTTAGGTTATTAGCAACGACTTGGTGCTAGGTTCTTTTTTTTTGGTGTGGTTATATATTGTGGTAGATTATCTTGTATTTTTGTCTTTGGACAATGTATCTCCTGCATTCATATAGTAGATGGTTGATCGTTATGATTTTGTTGCATAGGTTACCGGTTGGTGGTTCGGTTTTTTTCCTTAGGTACTCGTGTATGAGTTTACAGTATCCTGTTCGTAGCCCTGTCATGATTATTCGGTTTTTCCTCTTCACATTATTGGTGGGTAATGATTGATAAAAATCTTGTGTTATTTCGTGCGTTTTTGTTTTTTTGGACGAGATTCATAATGGGAACACGGCTCTTGTAGGGTCGAGAAAAATCCAAAGGACGATCGGGATAACTAATACATTACAAAAAGTGCCAGCTAAATTATTACAGTAGAGTTCCGATTATCCGGCCCCCGATTGTCTGGAATGTCCGAATAAACGGCATATTTACCCCGACTAATTTTGGGTAATAGTTACGGATTGTATTTCACACAAACAAAATTAAAAAATTAAAAAATTTCAAATCATTCTGAAAAAATATTTTTGGTTGCGGAGGTCAATTACAATTATTTTTGAGAAAAAAATTCTTTACCGAAAATATAATTTCTGGCGAGAAATGTTTCTCTGGAAGAGTATAGCCGAATAAGGGGTTCAAATGGGAGAATCAAACATTCTGTGTCAAGTTTCAACCCTCTATCTTTTTCGCAAGGGTAGTTATAGGGAAAATTTGAATTTTACATAGAATTTAGAATCGAGAAATCGAAAAAAATTTTTGAACACGTATCTTAATAATCACAATGCACCAGATTTTTTTACGTAATTTTCATACTTGATTAAATACGGAAAATAGGCACAAATTCGATAATCCGAATTTTCCCTATAACTACCCTTGCGAACAAGATAGAGGGTTGAAACTTGGCACAGAATGTTTAATTCTGATACTCTATCGATGGATCCATCGTATGTCAAAGTTGGTTCAAGGGCACATTTGACCCCCTTATTTGGCTGTACCCTTCCATACATATGTTTCTAAAATAATAACTTCTGAACGAATTGAAGGATTTTAATGTTTTAGAATATAAACAGCGCGCATTTTGGTTAAGAATATTTAGAAATTCTAAGAATATTGGAAAAGTTGTTCCTTAACCCCATAAAGTGAGGGAACCTCCATAAAAATGGATCAATTCCTCGTTTGTATCACTTCATATGTATAGTCCAATTATCCGGTATATTTGATTTTCCGGCACTGCTCCAGTCACGAGTATGCCGGATAATCGGAATTTTACTCTATTCAGAGTAGCCGAGCTTACCCTGACATTCAACAAGCCGAGTCTTGACCTCGTCGCAGTTTAAGTCCGCAATTCGCGATCTGACGCGACACAACGGCACCCATACGTGGATGACGTGGTAAGTATTAACCTTCTTGCAGATCATACTTAACTTTTTGCAAATTATATTTATTGTATGCATGTGTGTAAGATACCTACCTAACAGTGTTGATAATGAAAAGGTCAATTGTTAACAGCTACGCGATATCTGTGGCTGCCTAATGGACACAGTAAAAGTTGGACGTATACCTGAAAATTGAGATCCAAGTCTGGACACTTATGGAATAGATGGATCGATTCTAATTATAGAAGCAGTCTGAGTCGATTGTGGAACGTAGAAAAGGAGAGAGAGTAAAGAAGAAGAAGATCCGTCTCGACTGCCGTGCTTTACGGTGTGTCAAGGGGAATCTCCTCTCACAAGTGTTGTCGATGGTGGGGATGAACACTGAACATTTATGCTGTAGATCAGTTCGGGCTTATATCTCACTTTTATTGTAATATGTATTTCTAAAATGTTCGACCAATGTATAAAACTACATGTTCCTAAATCTTTTGTTGACCATTAAAATTAAAATGTATTTGTATAAATTTGAAACAGTTTATTTCCATTAAAAGCAATATCCACCCTTTTGTCTATCAAATTTACCTTGTGAGTGACTCGAAAGCAAAGTTTAAGAAGGATCCGAAAATAATTGTTTCAAACGATCATACAGCGTGTTCGGCCACCCCTGGGAAAAATTTTAATGGGAGATTCTAGAGGTCAAAATAAGACGAAAATCAAGAATACCAATTTGTTGATGGAGGCTTCGTTCAAAAGTTATTAACGTTTAAAGTTCCGCCCATACTGAATTTTTGTCTAGAAAATGGGTAGGATTTCGGGGGTATGTCTATTGACCAAAAATGATTGTAATTGACCCCTGTAATCGAAAATAATTTTTCCAAAACGATTTGAAATCTTTTTTTCGTCAAGAATTTAGGCACGTACCCCCTTGTCAACTTTTCTAAAAAATTCGTTTTTCATTTTTAATAAATTTGGTTGGCTCTGTACAGAAAAGTTGTTTAATACTTTTTTGTAGGTATCCAAGATCTCTACTTCCCTACTAAATGTCAATGTGGCACGTTCACTATTTTAGGAGTTATAGACGTTTGAAAATTTGACCATTTATATGAGGTTTTTCTCACTTTACGGGGTTAACGAACAAGTGTTAAAATATTTTTAGAATTTCTACATATTCTTCACCAAAATACGCGTTGGTCGCCATTTGAAACATTAAAATCCACCAATCCGCTCAAGAGTTATGACATTTTAAAAATTCACATGAAATTTTAGGGAAGCATTTCTGACCTCAAATTAGATTTTCGGTAAGGAATTTTTTCCTCGAAAGTGCGTAGGATTTCGAGGGTATGTCTACTCCCCAGAAATGATTGTAATCGATCCCCGTAGCTAAAAATAATGTTTTTAGAATGATTTGAAATTTTTTAATTAAATTTTTTAATAACTTTTTAACGAAGCCTCAATCAAGAAATTGATATTCTTGATTTTCGTCTTATTTTGGCCTCCAGAATCTCCCATTAAAATTTTTCCCAGGGTTGGCCGAACACCCTGTATTTAAAACACCCTGTTCTAGTTAAAACTATTATAAGGAAAGATTCTAAATAATCGCAGTAGCAAGCAGTACAAAGTACAGTATCGACCGGTGATAAATCGCGATTACATGGCGAAATCGAGGAATCCAACGAAAGATATTGCAAGACACAAATAAAGGAAGGAAAAGTGGAAGAGAAAGAGAATGAGGAAGAAGATAGTACATATACATGAAATTTTACAAGAAACGAATTGTCGAGATTATAGAACGTTGAAAGGAATAAATAGATACATTGCAAAAGTTAACGATACAATACATAAAATTTACTTGCTTACAAATTCTTGCAATGGGATCTGAGTCGATTAGATTAGTTTCATGCGATCGGTAATGAAAGAGCGGTATGCTATGTGAAGGCCTCGAGCAATAATTAAAACCGATTAAACTCAAGTTGCATGAATTGTTGATAAGACCAATAATAACCTTGAATAGAAAAATTTAATCGGCAAGGACAATACAATCATGAATAGTCAGTTGGTTAAGAATATTTAGAATTAGAGTGCAGCCATGATCGATTCCTCTCGAACCGCAAAAATAACTAAGTTTTAACGACGAATCGAATCAATTCTGTTATCATTTTCTCGATAAAACCACATAATAAACGTACTTGTTATTAGGTTATCTTGCATACCAGCGGGAAGAAAATAAATTGAGATAAAATTTGCTTTATTTATCAAGAATTAGCAATTGGACAGGTGACTTATTGACATTATTGGACCAGTCGAAGAGAGACGGTCTTATTAACGAGCTGAATAAATACTACTATTATTTGCTTGATAAAATCAAAGGATACTCGTATTTCTTTATCGTTGTCCCCGTACGTGACGAGAAACTAAACCAAAAACTGATAAGTATCGTTAATTATTAGGCTGAAACAAACCAAACTAGTTTTATTACTAACGTTTCGACTCATGAATTTTGAGTTATTTTCAGAATAAGCATAATTCTTCAAATTATAACATTTGAAAAAAACGGTAGAAATAAAACGAATAATTTAGTATTTTACAGTAATAATAAAATAGGTAAGGATTATATAAATAAAAAGTAATACAAAAATAGTAACAACGTGTGTACGATAACACAGATATAAAATATGTAAAAAAATAGACAAAATGTAACCTCTACACACTCCTGCTGCCTTCCTTCTCCACGTTCTGAAGTTTTAAACTTTTTAAAGTCAAAATGAATATTGTTAAATTCCTTTGGTTCTCCGTTCCCATAACATTTTATTTTCATTTCAAGAAATTTTTTGATCCCTACTCCAGCATTGATCACTCATTTATTTTTCATTCTCCCGAACGTATCCGAATCGAAAGTTTCTTATTTCCAACTTTCCCGTTCTCTGGGTTTCTCCAGCTCCTCGTATTAAATGTAACGTGAAACAATGTTTAACGAAGAAAAAGGGTAAAGTATATTTTGCAGTCCGATCGCGTCGATCTCTGAGCATAACTCGCCCGTAATGCGCGAGGCCTTCATTTTCAAGTAAAACTTCCACGATTTCGATGATAAGAATCAGACGACGACGCGACGATGCAAAATTGCGCAGCGCGGGACTGAAAAAGGGGAGGATATAAAATTAATAGCGATCTAGATTTCTAGATTGCGGGGAATGCGAGCAATTGCGAATCGTGGGAGTGCGGGAGAGGCGATGCATGAAATTTAATACGTTCGACGTGAAGACGCCTCGGGTGCGGCAGAAACGAAGGGAAAAGAGGAAGAAACGGAGACACATAACAAATGCCATTCCTGACCCGCTCGGTTATGCGCGCATCGCATTATTGTTTGGTTTCAATTAAACTTCCATTTTGTGCAACGCCCCGGCCCCATCTGTTGTGATCCTCGTGGATTGCAACTGTTTCCTCGCCACGGGGAACTTTATTCCAGCTTTCTTAGAAAATTGATCAGACACGGTCAATTATATTCTAACCTCCCTTTCTTTTTTCTACATTTCTTCACTTCGTTTATATCGAATCAAAAGAACAATTGAAAAATCGTACTCTTTGTTGTTACAGGTTTCGTGGGCCAAATTAACTCTTTTACAGATCAAATTCACCTTTTTGCAAATCAAATTAATCTTGTGGATAACTCAAAAGCGTAACAAAATGTAGTTTCATCATTTTTTGTAATTCTAATCGTAATTACTATGCTGCGGATGTTTATGCAAATGCATATATTCCTAGGAAAAGGTAAAAGAGTGAAACCTAAATAGAAGTTTGTTTCATCGCTAAAGGTATTTAAAAATATATTTTTTACTTTGCATATTTTGCATATGGCATATGTTTTACATATCTTTTATAAAAACATATGTCGAAACATACTGCATGGGCTTCCGAATATTTATTTCAGTTTACGTTTGTGTACGATAGTTATGGCTGAAAAGTCAACATAGCTATTTATACATGTCGTGTTTACCAGTGGTGAATCATCTATAGTAACAGTTCATAAATGCTACGAATAGTATTAATCAGTAATACTGAAGTAGTCTTGACAGATAGGCTCCACGGAAACGAATTTTATAAGGTCAGATTTTTAAAGAACCTAAGACAATTAAAGCATTCTACTTCAGCAAATTCAAATATGCCCCAATCACATATTGTAATGTTGAGTATTCGTTTTCAGAATATAAATTGATTTTAAGCGATAAACGTCATCAACTAACTCTTGACAATATTGAAAAAATACTCGTAACATATTGTAATTTAAATTATAATTTATTATTATTATGTTTAAGTAACAAAATTATTTGAACATATTTTGCATATTCCTGTATATTTTAGCATATTATTTGACATATGTCACATATTTTGACATATTTTATTGACATAGACATCCGCAGTCTAGTAATTACTTTTGCGTTCATGCAAACTAGTATTCGAAAGACGATCAATTGACACTTTTAGTGCTCAGTAAGTATTTTATGTTAATTTTATGTCATTTCACATTATTGTTTATTTGAGTATTATTAGATAAAATTTTTATTTCGAATTTAACTTTATATCGTATTTCGATTTTACATGATTTTTAAAATAAAGAATTATTATATAATTATAGAGTAATGATTCAAACATTTTTCCCATGTGTTCGATCATTTTTCAAGGTAACCTTTTCATACAATAATCTTTATTACTCCAGTTATTGCATATTTTCTGCAGGCTATTGCTTTGATCAACTACCAAGATATCTCAAGAATGGATCGAAGAATCTTCTTCAAATTTTACACGCATATTAAATAGATGTTCTTTTATCGTATGAGTTAAAATGATGTCAATGTCTACAATAGTTTTTTTTATCACCCGAGTAAATTACAAATTTTATAACTTTTGATTTTATACTATTCTCATTTTGTACAAAAAAATTTTGTTTGTGAAATAATAAAACACTTTCGCTGTTGAAATGATATCGACGTTTTCAGATAGAATCAAACACATTAAACACTTATTAAAGAATTAACAACATTGCAGCGCTTTAAAAATCATCATATTGCGAAAAAAACCAATTTCGTAAAAATTTTAAATGATTATCGGTGAAATAGATATTTCAAATCGTTCAACCCTCTGTGTTAATGATTAAACGTTGAGATGTGGGGGAAAGTTTCTTATTTAGTTTACCTTTCTTATTTTTCCATATTGATATGAAATTTTACATATTTTTACATTACTTTTGCAAAAATCTGAAATTTTGACCTTTTCTTGTTCGCTTAAATTGTGTAACTTCCCCGTGGCATTGTTAACAAAATTAATGCTATCACACTGCCAACACATGAGGCAAACCAAAACTGACGAAATGTCGACAAAAACAATTTTCGAACGCTTGGTTCTATAGTTATAAAACAGTAACAAATCAATTTTCTGCAATTCGTTTCTGTTAGGATAAATGTAATTCTACTATTTCTAAGGACACATAGACAAATATTGCATGATCCGTTTTTTCTCAAATTTTAACGAGAATATACAAAAATTGCAAATTTTAGGGTGGTTTTATAAGTAGTTGCGTTTCGTAAATTTTGTTCCACGGTGTAAGTTTATGATTTGAATAAAAGACGCGTTCCTCGACCAATACGGGTTCAGATATATGCTGGAGTGTGTAGGTGTCCAGCATCGTTAAGATTTTAAATAATTATCGGTGAATAGAAATTTCAAATCGGTCAACCATCTATTCTTGTATCTTTTAAACAATTTATCATCATTTTCTAATCGATAAAGAAATAAGTATCCTCGTATAAGTGTCGTACCGAAACCTCAGCGAATCAATAGAGTTGCTAACGGAGTCATTGTCAGTGACGTATGTAGTATGAAATCTTTTGCATTGCTAAGTGGGTGTGTTCCCATTATCTTCATCAAAATTCTGAACTTCATTGCCGGAAATGTTCCGATTAAGTGGTAACCACGCAATCGAATTCTCGTTTCTTCGACTCTATCAACGATAGACAGGAAACCATTGAAAATCGTCTATCTAATCAACTTCCTTCCGACCACGCGTTCGAATCGGGTTCTACCCGTGACCAGTTTTTCGAGTAGGGTCCGTCCTCCGCCACGGTCCCGATATATTCGTGGCAAACTTTACGCTTTTGCGACAAAGTTCATCCGATAACGAGTGCAAGTTACGACTTACTCTCTCGCCGGCGCGGAGGACGTACGTATTTGCTTAATCGGACGGCGCACCGATGCCCGCAAAGAAGCGGAACAGTAAGATATCCCATTAATTAAGACTCTCCAGATGTTGGAAATTACTTGGTTCCAGCCCGCTTGGACGTCCCCATCGATTTCGTGCTGAGTTTCCCGAGAAAACGATCCCCTTCCAAGTTCTGCACGAACGTATCTGCTAAGAGTTTCGTATTGCGTTCGATGTGCCTCGAAATTAACGTTGTTCTTTCCCGATTACTCAAAACTTTGACCTCTCGTCCTTCCAACTACGCCGTACGAAGATTAGAATTTTATCTCGCCAAAACAGAGGAAGGACAGCATATTTGGAATATCAATTTGTTTAACACTTTGACTGCCACGTCACCCATATTTGGGTAACAAGACTTTTCCACTATGGAACTAAAACAATTCATTCTGAAATTGAAATGTTAAATAAATTTGAATAGGACGAAGTTTAGCGAAGTTACGATAACAAGTATCCAAGACAAATTTTAAGTTATGCAGTTTACAATTGTCTAAAATCGAAGTTTTGATCTCGTAAAAAATTGTGTGGTTTTGGTGTGACGGTCAAAGTGTTAAGGTAAGTGGAAAATTACGGCTGAGGGTAGGAGTAAGTAATCGAAGAATAGCAGAATTTCAATTTACATTCACTTTATAAAATTAAAGAACAAATTAATAATAAGGGAACAATCGTCTTAAGTAAATATCAATCCTAAATCTTAAAATTTACATGCGGTAACTACAGGTGTAACTTCCGGAGTCACAAATGGGGCATTCATGGTACAGTAGTGCCCGCTTATATGGCACCAAATTTGTCCGCTTATACGACATCGAGTTATTCCCACCATTTCCCGGAACTGCTCGCTCGAAGTTATCTATCTTCGTGTTTTTCGCTCGCTCTCGCTCGCGTGGCACGCACGGTACGGCGGTAACACAAGAAGCGAGGTCCGACAGAGTTACCTCTCCGGATACATGACATAGCACGGTCCCGACACGTCATATAAGCGGACACTACTGTATACGCACATTTTACGTATGAAATACTGCATCCTCTCTTTTTCTCTTTTGTCTTTGTTGATTTGCGTTTCACAAAATGCATACAGCATCCTTCTCGGTAGGTTTTCTTTGGTATTTCGAATTAATAACACGACATTAATAGAAAATTTCATATCACATTGTGTATTTTCGAAATAATCGTAAAATTGGTACGAAATTTCAGAATCAATACGCAAATGAGTAAATTAAATGATTTACTCCACTCTTTGGTATTTCGTATTAACGACATGACATTTTAAAAAAAATTTCATATCACATTGTGTATTTTCGAAATAATCGTAAAATTGGTACGAAATTTTAGAATTAATAAGCAAATGAGTAAATTAAACGATTTACTCCAAAGATTGAATGTTTGCTGAGAAACTTTTGCAACATTAAACTTATGGGTTTTCTACAAATGTAATTGGTTAACAGGTAATTTTCTCTTGTTGTTTGCTCTATTACAAATTAAATAACTATTAAAAACGAAACTCAAATATGTTGAATTTGATTAATGTAAATAATCGTAAAATAACCGATTCCCAAAACCCAATTGGCTTGTATAAGTATAGAGTTGCTAATTTGAAGCGTTTCTGTGCAGTCGTCTTAAAAATCAGTTGTTTTTGAAAAGTCCCCGCTGATAAACATTTCTTTTCCTAGTTGTAATTAAAGGACTACGTTTTAGTACTCGAATAATATGATTGTCAAGGACGCGACGTCGTTGTGCGGTTCCTTTCAGTTCTTGGTATGAATTCAGCTCAATCCTTCTCTTTGATACGATCACATATGTTTTTAACTCCAGTTTTAGATATTTTTAAGTCCTTTGTAATTGAAAATGAGGAATATCCTTCTTTCCTGCATTCAAGAATTTTCAATCTTTTTTCGGTAAATAGTTCTCCCGTTCTTGCCATGCTTATCAAATGTTAGAAATGATCGTTTCACCTTTAATTTTAAATACTGATAGGAGTACCATAAATGTTTTAATAATATTTTCACAAAGTGTATGAAAACAAATATTGTAATAAACATCTACTAAAAACGAAACATTATATGATCGTTGACTTCCTTTCCAACACTGAAATGTACTCCTTCAAAATTGTTGAACTTGGTGAAAATATTATTATTGACACAATCAACAGATGCCTTGCATTATTTATCAATAGACGAATAACTTATTTATTGACGAAACTGTATACAGGGTGTTCCACATTTTTCCGTCCACGCTTCAGCAGCGTGTTTTACAAGTAAAACTAAGAAAAACATTTAATATAACACAAAATCCATAA
This sequence comes from Colletes gigas, assembly GCF_013123115.1. NCBI lineage: Eukaryota > Metazoa > Arthropoda > Insecta > Hymenoptera > Colletidae > Colletes > Colletes gigas. The sequence continues at coordinate 10,834,662 of NW_025106631.1, read as the reverse complement.
ATGCTTTGTTAAAAAGTTGTAACAAAAATATGAAATATGATGTAAACACTGTTGAATATACCTATGTTTCCATTTAAAAGTGGCGCTCGCCTTTGTTGAGACACTTTTGGCATCGACGTTCTAGTGAATTTATTGTTGACTTCAGTTGGTTGCGATTTTGCTGAAATTCTTTACATGCGATATTGATTGTTGCAATTAATTGATCTCTTGTACGTATTTCTGCATTGTAAACTTTCTCTTTCAGAGTGCCCCATAAGTAAAAATCTAAAGGAGTTAGGTCAAGTGACATTGACCCTCGATCAATCCATTGTTGGAGATAGTGTCTATTAAGTCAATTTTTTACACAACGGACATAATGTATTGGACATCCATCTAATTGTATCCAGCCGTTTTGTTGGAATGACAATGATACATCTTCTAACAATGGCGGGAGATCATTTGTTAAAAACGTTAGAAAAGATTCTCCCATGAACCGCTCAGGAAAGAAATAAGATCCGATTAAGAATTCATCACACATTCCCAACCAAACATTACATTTGAATTGATGCTGAAATGATCTTTCTCTCACAGCATATGGATTCTTAGTTGCCCATACATGATTATTGTGTAAATTAAATATACCTTCGCGTGTAAACGTAGCCTCGTCAGTCCATAGCACTTTTGACAGATTGTCGCTGTTTATAATATTTATGTACCATTCGCAAAATTGCATCCTCCTAATGAAGTCACTTGGTAATAAGTTTGCACATAGGTGTAATGATATGAATACATGTCAGTAGCTTTCAGCGTTCTCCAAATATGTAGTGCTTTCAGATACTTGCAGCTGACAAGAAGCACGACGAACACTTGATGTAGGGAAATTTTTGAAATAATTTCCAATTCTTGCAGATCGTTGCGTATTCTGTAAAGATGAAGCTTCATTTCTCTTAGACGCAGGATGAAACGAGCCCGTTTCATACAACTGCTGATGAAGTATAATAGACACTGTGTGATGTGGTACTTTTTCATTAGGAAACATTTCACGATACCTTCTAACGATAGCTCTAGAATTTCCGGCACATAAGCCGCATACAAAATGAATATCTGCATACTCGTGATTTGAAAATACTTTTGACATTTTGAACACTTTAATTCGTTCGCAAGACGCAGCGAAACTAAAATTACATTCATAGTGCAGTGTACGATTTGCCGTCATAGAGACTCAACATTACGAAAACAGTAAACATATCATAATTTACATGTTTATGTCACTTAACATCGACACTACATCTCGTCCTGTCCTGTATTAATCTGAGAGGAACGACGTTATCATATCTTTCATATTTCATATTTTTGTCATAACTTCTTAACAAAGCATTAATGGATTTTTTGTTATATTACATTCTAGTCTTTGTTTTACTTGTAGAACACACTATATAAACAGAATTGCTTATGTTCAAACGATCGAAAGATTTGCATACTTCTACTAAAAGTGGCCGATTGTGCCTTGGGCCGGACTTTGTGCACCACTGGTTTATTGCATCGCAGGGCATGTTCCCGTAATATGAATACATAAATATCTTACGATGACAGTTTTACTTCGTTTGTTTTTACAGCAGCGTCTACCGCCAGACCGGCGCAATTCCCGAGCAATTAACGTCGAATTCGAGCGTAGTAGCCGCGGCGTCGATCGCTGTAACATGCATTACGCTCAATTCTTGTAATTCAAACTGGTCGATCTACGGAGGAAGAGGATTACGTGTCGCGAATAGCCGTACAGAACACGTACGGACGCACGGGCGCCATGGCTGCGGCTGGCAAGTGTGTAATAAGATATCCGCGGATACTCGAAGCCCTCAATTGGCTAATTTACCGGCAGTTAGCGGCTATCCGACCGCTTAGGTCATCCCAACGTAGCCGGGTATTCGGCCTGAATAATTTATAACTGCCTGTTTACGAGAATTGAGAATAATGAATTTCAGTGGCACTTCGCACTCCGACGCATCATTGACGAACTACAGCTGGCCATCGAGCCGGCTCGGATGTTCGTTATTAGGTGATACGATGATACGTTCACGTCCCGTGAATAACATCCTTCTTCGTTGGATGGTCGCGAACGAAGTTGCAGCGCATCGTGCAAGCGATACTAGACGATTAACTTGCAGTGAACGATAATCGATAGGTAGGGGATCCACGATTTTGACAAATCTGACGAACGTCGCGTACGAATATTTATTTATTTATTTTCTGCAATAATTTTCTTAGCTAATCCAGAAGGTATGTAAGTACCGTTTATAAATGTAACTGCTGCAACGCTGCAATCACAATTATACACATGCATGCTGATGTTCTTTTGTTTGCTGGCAAGCCACAGATGTCATGTTGGAACAATCGAATGTATTTACAAAAAGTTTCTACATTTTCAACATGTTCAAGATAATCGAGCGGGCCGCTGTCTTGAAATGTGGTTTGTTATCCTTTTTTTGGAACAGACATGAGATTTTGTTAAATTCTTGCTCACAGGCTCAACAATTAATATAGATGTCTCTTGCAAGGCATTGAAAAACCCGCCTCGTGCTATCCAGAATAATGTGGTCTTTAGTATGAACCCGAATAATTTTAACATAGACGATTGAATAAAAAGATATGAAAGATTCTAAAGGTAGCTCACATCAAATCCAAAATATAAAGGATTCATTTTCTGCTTTGTGTCATGTATATTTTAGACTGCAGGTGATTTCCAATCTCTTACTTTTTGTCAAATATTAAATTGACAACTCATAAATAGAGAAACGTACTAGTAATACATATATACTATGTCGTGTCTCCGAAATTTTAAGAATTAAAACAATATGATGGCACCTAATTCGTCAATATCTTGTTTCTCTCATAAAGAATATATTTTATCGTTGAACAAAACGATACGAATTATCCTAAAGATAACTAAAGCGTAATGGATAAGGTTTCTTATATCTGGTGCCAATTTAAGTCCTTTTGTATCATTTATATTTCAGACTGCAGGTGACTATCTATCTCTGCATTATTTTTGCTTCCTAGAAAATGTTATTGACGAATAGGAGCGTGGACCAGAATATTTACAGCATAAGTGTTTGGACTAAAAATGATATAAAAGATTCTAAAGAAGTTTATACCAAATCAAAAACGTGAAGAATATGTTTCCTTATGTCTAGCATCTGCCTAAGTCGCTATTTCAGAAACATGTGGATAACTATGTGTTGTATTTGAATCACTGGCAATGTATATGGAAAATAATAAACTCAATGTATATCGATTTCTGTAACATCTATTTCTTTGATGCTAATCGTCCACCTTGTTTATACATCCATTTCTACATACAAACATACGTTTCGTCTAAGCCCGCTCCAATTGCTCTTATTTATGTCGCTATCGTTGTCTTATTATTCGCGGGCCTAATTTAAATATGATGTACACGATACAATATCACACTATGAATCTCTACATTATTTTTACTAAGTAAAAGATGTGGTCGATGAATAGAAAACTGAACCAGAATATTTTCATTGCAAGCGACAGTCAAGTTTATCTGATGGATTAGATAGTTACTACACTACGTGTGATAACTATACAATCATTCTAAAATTTCAATTTTTATATATTGCTGTTAAAATAATGAAAAGCAAAGTAGGTTGGTATGCCATATTTGAAATTGTGTTAAGAAATGATGATTTGCCAAAGAACGATAAATTATATTCTTATAAAAAAAAAGAAGAATGACAGGAAACTGATTTATTCTCATTTCGTAACTATAAAACGGACATAACAAAGTATCTCTATTAAACAAGTTAAACAAATATTGTACTCAGAATACGATAAAATTAAATTGTAACAATAACTAAGTAATGTGTAAGTCCTCTATTATTTCCAAGAATTTCAATTAGTCAATTTTCCAAACTTCTCATCAGATTTTGTCCTGTTGTACTGTCTATCTCACCCCATAATTCGATATTGTTTGTTATCAGCGTATGTTTTTTTAACAATGTTGCTCCATATGTTCTCTATTGAATAAACGTCCGATGAATACGTTGATCGCTGTAAAACATCGATATTATGGTCGCGTAGCTAGATACTATCGTTGCCCAATTGTTGAGAACGTTGTTTTATTGAGTCGTCCAATTTATTTCTTTATTTTCATTTATAAACGATAATTAACGATTGTTTAGTATTTCACTATTATTCGTTACTATTCCTTTTTGGAAGCTCCCCAAACCATAAGGCTTCCAGTAGCAAAGTTCCACCTTGAAAAATATTGATGTTCCTTTCAGAGATCTCTATAATATGAATAACGATCATCGGGACATTTTTCATCAAGAAATATCACCTACAGAGCAAACAAATAAATGTACAAAGTCAAAATGTAAAAATTTATAATACGTAAAACCAATGCATTTAAATTTTGTTAGTTTATTCCAGCTGCAATCAATGTTTGTGTACGCAAATTTTCATTTAGCTTCTTTATATCGACTTAACAATCGTGGAGCCTCAACGAAATCTTTTTTGGTCTTATTTATGAGAATTGATTGTGATATTTCGATGCATTGCCGAACGAGAAGTTCCGACTTAATTTGAATTAATGTTTTACCGGAGCTGCTCACTGTGTTGATGATTAAACGTTGAGATCTGGGAGAAAGCTTCTTATTTGGTTTACCTTTTTTATTTTTCCGTATTGACATGGAGTTTTTATAAAATTTCATCACAGCATTATGAGAACGATTAAATCTATGTGAAATTTCACGTGTTTTCACATTACTTTTGTAAAAATCTAAAATTTTGCAAATAACTTCCCCGTGACATTGTTTACAAAATTAATGCTATCACACTGTCAACACATGAGGCAAACCAAAACTGACGAAATGTCTACAAAAACAATTTTCAAACGCTTGGTTCTATAGTTATGAAACAGTAACAAATCAATTTTCTGCAATTCGTTTCTGTTAGGATATATGTAATTCAACTATTTCTAAGGACACGTAGACAAATATGGCATGATCCATTTTTTCTCAAATTTTAACGAGAATATAGAAAAATTGCAAATATTAGGGTGGTTTTATAAGTACAGTTGCGTTTCGTAAATTTTGTTCCACGGTGTAAGTTTATGATTTGGATAAAAGACGCGTTCCTCGACCGATACGGTTTTAGATATATGCGGGAGCGTGTAGGTGTCCAGCATCGGAGCGCTTCCGGTGACCGCTTAGGGTCTCACAGACGAAGGGGGCACGCGGGAGGCAGTCCGATGTAAGTGAGCAGTCAAAGAGATGGCGCCTAATAGATTGGTTTGTAGGTGGACGCATTATCTGCGGCGCGCGTGTGTGCGCGCGTGAACCACGATGGAGCATGTGTAGCAGTGTGCATGGCCGAGGGCGGAAATTAGTAATGGAGCAATGAGCACCGCGCCGAGCAAAGCTGTCGAGTCGCGGCTAAAACGGAGTCGAGGGAGGGAGGCCAAGCTGCCGTGACCGTTTCGTTGGTTAAGATGACGCGTGGATTTCGGCAACGCGCGAATGATTATTGATTCGAGTTGCTTTACCAAATTCTACTTTAATATTTATTCCTATTCGAGTGAATAATAGAGAAAAAATAAGTATAAAAATAATGGTTCGTTTCAAGGGCATACGGCCAAAAGCAAAGAGTCCTAATTTTGTCTAATTATAAATGAAATAGCAAATGTTCCATGGCAAATGTTCGAGTTTATCAAAACACACGACGTGGTTTTTTCAAACGTTCGAAGCATAGTTTTCTATTATTTTGGCTCTCAAAAAGCCATGGGAAAACAGCTTCTTTTCGTTTATTTTTATAGTTGGAATTCCCCTCCGGCACATGTACGCCATTTTAGTAACGTTTGATTGTACTTAATATTAAACAATATTTATAATCAAGCGTCACTGTTACAACTGACTTTATTAAGGTTGAAGTCTAAAAGTCCAGTAATAAGAAATGGATGAATATTTTGTCTCGCGCGTATCTGCAAGGAGATATTACCTTTCTGCCATTTCGAATCATCTTAATTTCAGTCTCCAGTTCAGGAATAACCAAAACAGCAACAATGTGCACCTTCGCGCGTATACTTGGGCTAAAAACTTGGTCGTGCGAAATACCAAACGGTTCCTACGTCTTTTAAAATCACCAACAGGTATAACCGTATACATTCCTCTCGCCCCTCAGCCACGTAAAAAGTGAAACGAACATAAAAAGCGGCACCGCGAATCTAATCGACAGCTTCATAAAATTGAACCCATAAAATCATAAAATCAACCACTCCGTTGGGGGATAGCCCGCCAGAAAAATATTTACAGTCTTTTTTGGACGCTCTCGTTCCTGCAACCTTTCGCCAAATAGCGAGGGACTCGATCCACCTTCGAGTTCCATCGGACGTGTTTAAACACATATAAACGGAACGATTACAAGGAACCTTTACTATTCCTCTTTTAGAGTTTCATTCATACTACGATCCTGTTCAATGTTACATAGTTATAGGACTACCTTACTGCCGAGATATTAGACTTGTTTCACATTCGAACGAGCAAAAGCTAGTAGACGAATAAATCTAAAATTTATACTCGTTAGTTAGGAATAAAATTCGCCCAACTCAGATTGCAGAGGACCTAAATTACGAGGTTACAACTTCACACCAAATTTTTCGTTAGAATAACTCGTTCGAAGTTGAAGAATTATTCCGTATCGATCAGAATCGTTTAGTTTAAAAACTTGTAGTTATTCGAATATTGCAATTATTTGCACGCTCTAGAAACATCTTCGTTGTGTCGTTATCCATTGAAATTCCTGATCCTGAAGCTTTGTGTCCTGAAGGAATTGTGTTCGCGAAGGCGTTTGTAGCCGACGCTAAAAGCCACGAAATCGAAGGATCAGAACGCGGTCGGTGGTCAGTGCCGTCGGTTATCTAGGAGCTTTTACAGCCAGCGCCAATACTCGCTTTAGTGGTGGATCGATTCGGAGATATGTAAGCAATAAGCGTTTAATTGCACAGGATTCCTCATCGTAGCAGTCTCTTTAGAGCCGCCAGCGGTCCCGCGGACTATAAAAGGCATCGGACCTATAAAACGCATCCTTGGCTGGGCGATCGTTCCTGCACCATTGTATGCACGTTCTGTCTTCCTTCCTGCGTTTTTCTGTCCTTTCCCGCTTCCCGACTAACTTCCCTGACTCCTCGAATAGATTTCACACTCACGACCAGAAATATTAACTTGTAACTTATATTTGTCCCAACGAATTACTACATGTTTTCGCACTTTCATGCAAGCATAATACTTTTTTCAATCCATTATCAACTTTGCGACGTATATAACCATTTCTTTAGTGTAATTTCAAATTATTCTTTCTCGACTTTCTTAGTCACTACTCATTTTTAACTATTCGATGTTTAAAGTAAATAATTTTGTCTTTGAAAACAAATTTAATTGAGTAACGTGAAATGAATTTGTAAAGAGAGTACGTTCTCCATAATAGATAAATTAGAGTGATCAATTTTTTATATAGCTGCTAACAATGCTAAGCAGATTATAGGTATCTTCATTCATATTTCTTTCAACTTATTCCCAACTTTATTTTGGAGGTCCAATAAATTGAATTGAAACCCTAAATTAACTTCAAACAAGCAACGTAAGAAAGACAATGGAGTAATAGAGATGGACGTTGTGACTCCCTAATTTGTGTGTTGGTGAAAGAAATGTAGCATGAAATTTCCCCTTGTTGCCCTTCAGTTATCTTATCCCCCCTTCCAGTGATGCATGAGAGAAAGCATCATCCTTGGTCTATCACTATCCATCAGTGTATGCTTCAATATTTGTTTTAAAGTGTATTTGCATACGTCTGTGATGGAAATCCACTGATCATAAGAAATGTGTTATTAACCCTTTGCATTTTAATGGCGCCGCTACGGTGACATACATGATATGCACTACAATTCAGTTTATGTTTTATTTACGATAATACAAAATGTATTGAGTTAAAATTATAAACATTTATTCGCTTTTGTGGAAAAAGAATATTCTAAATTTTCACAAGCTAGATTATAAAATTATCTTGAATTTACTAGTCGGTCATATAAAAAATAAATTCTTGGAGTACTAAAGATTAAAATAATCGCTAAAATGCCACCTTTCGTACAAAGTATAACACATGTGTGTGTTAAATTAAGTGTATCACAACATCAGAAACCATTTCCTCTTTGTCTGTGTCGTTTGATGACCATTTTTATACTATAATAACGTATAGAAGTTTATCTTCACAGAAAGTACACGAATTATTTATATTATTATTGAAACGTGAATGTAAATTGTGTCTGTAATGGTATCGTCATCGATTGTTTTATTTTATGAATTTCTTAATTAAATTTGTAGGAAATAAATTTTAAATTCAACGCATTAAAGATGTATAAAAAGAAAGAGGGAATTGCGAGACGAAACGAAAAGATAATTCTGATATACTTTCAGTAGAATGCAATGAAAGAAAGTAGATGTGTTAATAATTAGGGAGCGTGTATTTTAACGTGTCAATGTCAAAATATATTAAGATAGTAAGAAATGAGATAGTCACCCTATTTTGTATTGCATCGACACCAGTTTCCTTCTACTGTAATAATTAAGAAACTCGTCAACCTTCCTCTGAACTTTATACATTAAATAGCATACAGAGTATTCTCGAGTTATATGTTCAAACTTGAGATACGAATGTAGAATCGTAAAACAAACAAATTCTTCCTCTGGAAGCATACTCGTAAACGCTTTCTTCAAAACATATTTGTGTCTAAAGTTATAAGAATATAAAAACGAATGAAATCGAAATAATCTAGGTTTATTCCGTTTATTAACGAAAAAAATCGCTTTTGGGAGCATATTTTCAGTATTAACCAAAACTGATATTAACTGATAACATCATTAGCCGACTTCATAGCTCGACGTAATAAAAGATTCATTGATATTTCTGTTCTTCCTTGATGTAGCAAATAGAAAAATAAATTTACGTAAAAGGTATAATTAAACAAAATTGAGAACAAAATATATTGATATATTTATGCATTAAATATTATAGTATTAAAAGCATTAAAATAAAATAGAAAAATCAATGAATCTTTTTCATTGCTACGCAGTCGATTTATAGATAATTAAAAGTAGCTTTACAAATTTTACTCTGGCCTGCGTTGCACCACTTCAATTCAAGCAACATTATAAAGTAATTGATTATGTATAATCTGATGGATCAGAATTTAAAAATATTCGCATCATTTTATAACTAAATAAATATACTATCTAAACAAATGAGATAATTGATATCGTGGAATGTTTAACGCCCCAGAATATAGTATTAAAATATAAAAATCCAAAACTTCCTTGTACAATCGTCTTCATTTCATGTAGTTGGCTACACAAACTAATAGATCACGATATTAATTATAAATCTAACGAATGTGATTACTAGAGTGGCAAAATACTCCACGATACCAGTTAAGGATTAATATTTACACAAAATAACTGTAATCGTTTCGATCTACTGGTGACTTATTTAATTGCAAGTAAATACAAGGAACTCAGACATTTTCCAACAACCAAACTGGTGAGGTCAAGTGAGGCACCGCCTATGATTTCTCAACGACAACCAGTAAGAAACAGTAGAATATCACTCCGCCTACTTTATCGAGTCAAAGAGTGATCAAGTATGCATATTTCCATATATTTTTTATCGCTTCTATTAAATCGTGCCAAAGAAATTCGGTTGTACACCTGACTCCAAATTCTCGCTATTTAAAAATAATTGCTGCTAAGGTATAAATCCCAAATTCGAAGTCCAATGTAGACGTACTATGTTACCAATCAAAAACAAAAAACATTTCTGCTATTCTAGTTACACTAGTTACGTGACCCAGCGTAAGCAATATTCCTTACTATTAGGAATCAATTCTTTGCAAGGTGAAATACAAAAGGTCTTTCCCCGAAATAGTTCGAATATATTACCAAAATTATCTACTTTCATTTTGTGAAACGTTTTGAAATAGATATACAGATAATGTTTCGGAAAAGAATTTTATTATATTTTTATAGTAATAATAACAATACTGAAAACGTAGTAAGTTATTCTGACAAAATATGAAAAAATTCGTCGTTGCAATGTATTAACTGAATATACTCGCCAAAGGGTTAATTTTTAGACCGAAGCTAAGGGGTGAAGTTCGATCAGCTATCGAAGGGACTGAAAACGGTAACTTTGAAGGCTCGATCGCGCCTCCTGCATTCCATTCAAGGATGGCGGTTTATGGCGTCGCGTCGTTCGGTTGAAATGCAGGATCAACGCGTCCCGGTTGTATGCTCGTTTTCGAAACCTGCCCAGACACACGTCGCGACACAGTCATTAAAGAATGATTAATTAGCCGTATCTCAATTTCAGCTTGAAATTTCCTTTGAACTGATTTTTCTCTTACGTATCTCGCGCACGGCTCGCCTCTGCCCCACGAGGAATGCGATTTCATTTACAACGCGTAAAAAGGTAACAAAGAGAGATTTCATATGGCAAGCGTAAGGGTAACGATCGAAACATAAAGACGGTGTCGTTGTCGACTCGGTTGGCTACGTCCACGTCTTATTACAGGATCCGTGCTTTACGCGCGCGAGTCTTTGCTAACGAGGATCGTGAAAGGGAGTAATGACACGGCCGGACGCGGTCGAGAGGCGTCGCTCAACAACAGGGGAATAAATTTGCTTACCGGTTTAGCGAACGATCGTCACTGGACATACCTTGGTGTGCCTGCTGTCGTTTCGAGATCACTGACTGGTTCTCACAGCCATCTTTTCGAGCCACTTAATTATTCCCGAGTCCACTTGTCTGGTGATTTAACTCGCAATTTTTTCGGATAAAAATACCCTGATGTCTTTACTAGTACATTAAAATCATTATAAAATGTATCTATTAAGCGGGCAACGATTGAATTTGTTAACGCGAGGAAACTTGTTGCAGCACCATAAATCTACACTTATCTATCAGTGTACACTCGGTCGAAAAAAGAGAATGGATGTCAGGTATATTTTAAAGTACACTATTACTTTTTATAAAAATGCTATGGAATTGTTTTCTCAATCTTCTATCTTTCCAACTAGTATTTTATTCCAGCTTCTGACGAATTTCTTTGCTATGAAATTGAATCTATTTAAATCCACATGCTCGTCTGGATTGAAGTTGAATTATTAAATTATTCTAAGCTTGATAGGGTTCAAGATAGTTTCAGGAAACTAGAATGGATTTATTTGCATTACATAATTGTTTGTTAGAGAAACCCACGCAGGTTTAACTCACAAAGACAAAAAGATTTTCATTGGAATCCCCGGAAATGAAAGAACTGATCAACTAAAAAGGCTTTCGTAGATTCATCTACAGACACATATGAAAACCATTATATTAAAGTTCTACAAAATTGCATTAAAAAGAAATTAATAATAAAGTGGGATATGCAATGGAACTAGTCCGCTCCCTCTTACATTAAATCCCTCTCCGACTGTACTTTTGAAGGGACCAAAGATACGTAGAAATTATCAAAAATAGAATAAATAGTAATTCCCAGAATAATAAGTGTACACATGAAAACTCACTTACGGTTATTATCCAGGAAATCGACACCCACTTGTTTTTACTGTAACATAACAATTACATCTTTGTATCAATCGGTCAAGTAAGTTGAGATATGGAAACAAATTAAAAAATAAAGTTTTGAAAAGACGTGTTTAAAGTTTTTCTTATCATTTTCATAAACTAAAGAAAATATGGAAGAAACAAGGAGTTTGAATGCAGGATATTGAACCTGTACAACTGTTCTTTGATTAAATGTAATAAAAACAAATCAATCATTTAAAACGTTTACAGTAGAATATTTCCTTAATTCTACATATATTTACAACTTACAGAATCCGTCAATTTGACTACCAGATCAAAACTGTAAGATTGCCTACGGGACTAAAACTTTTATTTTAGAAAATAGCAAACAATACAATTTAAAATTTGTCTTTGTACTCATTTTTGTAATCTCACTAAAATCACAAATTCTGTCTTTTATTTTCTTTAACGTCTCGACCTGGGAGTTAATTTTTTTAGTTCCATAGTGAAAAGCTCTGTCACCTATAAGTATATAGTTGGAGTGACATCAAAGTGTTAAAATTACAGAAATCATAAATATTATTCGTTAGCAATTTACGTGGAATTTAATTGATATAATGATAAATATAGATATGTATATAGTGACTTATGAAATTAATCACAATGTTTAACGAAACCAATTTAAATTTGTCGTTACTGCGGAAAAATGTAATGAATATATATAATAAAATTAAGAACACAAACTGCTATTGATTCAAAGAATGGATATACAAAATATTAAAACTATTTAATGTTAAGTCATATTTTTGGTCATATTCAACTTTCCACTTGCTGTTTATCATTTGACTAATAAATATTTTTTTTTATATGTTTCATATTTCTTATCAAGAACATTTTTGCACATTTAACATTATCGATTAGACTTTGACTGCATAAAAAGTATAATAACGAGAAGCGTTTAATTAATTATATTAGTCACTATGTACCCTAATTAAAAGGAACAAACGACATTTTAATATAATCGATGAGTTACAATCTACATCTGCACATCTAGCGGTAAGGATTGATCTCAAAGAGGTGCAAAATGGATGATCGAAGTAGAGGAATGATTTCCTCGATAGTAGTCGCGTCGTCAAGATGCGGAGAATTCTTATACATCACTGGACGAAACGCTTAACTTGAAAGGACGAGCGGGCGCCTGTAAGGTCGCCATTATCATAGCTCAGAAGCGCGCGCGAGCTACGCGACAAATCAAATCTCTGCCAAGCGAGTGGAAGCGGAACAAGAAAGACGTATCTTGGGAAGAAGAGGAATCGTAATAGAGAGATGCTGCTGGAATTTCACCAGACGCGTTCGCCACGAGCCATTGAACAGTTATCGCTGTCGCAGCGTTCAATGAGCGGATAACCGACTGCAAGGACTTCCGGTTTAATAAACGCCCGACGAGGACCATCTCTCATGGACGCATCCTCGAACGACGTTAAGAGGAAATACATAACGGTGACGCCTGTACTTTGCCAGGTTATAGAACGCTTTTCCCGATTCGAATATTTATTCCGTCAACTTAACAATGGTGTATTCACGAACTCAGCAGAGGTGTAGCTAAAACTTAACTCGGACGAATACGACACATTACTTTCTGACATTTTGTTAAATTATATATATGGAAGTAGTTGGAGAAATGTAAAAAAAATTTGACTTAAACTTAACAATAAGTTTGATTCGAACTATTATACTCGCGTTCGAATCTTCAGTCCAAGTAAATGAAAAGTACAAAAATGTTATGGTGTTATCGAGGTTTTGTCGTAAGCGCGTGTTCCACTTTCGTTTGTTTCTACATAATCTACTCTAAGAAGAATAGATGTGAAAAGGTTTCTTGATTATCCTTCGAGCTTGTTAATTTTGTTTTCGCTTTGAATATACATACTACTAGTCGTAAATACATATTAGGGAATTTGGTCTAAACGATGTTAACATTTGGACTACCGTAACTTCGAGAGAAGAAATCGTACAATAGTCTTTCCGGACTCATTTTCATCGAAGACTGAATCTCTTGCTTTCGTATTCATGTTTACGACCTCTTTGCTTGTAAACAAGTTTAGGTGTTCAACTAACATGTACAATGCCGGTCATAAGTATTAAGACACTTGTCAATCCTTGTTATATTCTGTACTTTGTGAAAAGAAGTCCTATAACTATCTTCCTAGGATTGTTGTATAAGCTGAAACATCTACACCCACATACCTAAGATAAATTTCCTTGAAGATCCTTTTACGCATGAAAATGAGTGAGAAGGCGAAGACGATTTTACTCTAAAAAATGTTTCAACCTCAAACGGTTTCCAAAAGTTCCAAGAACCACAATGCATTTGAAGATTAAAGCCTCCACTCTGCAACGACAACCCTAAAAGTTCATTTACGATTGTTTTTGGTATTTTATTCTACTTTGAATAGAATACGCTTACTCTATAAGCTCAATAGTGAAAAGAACAATACAAATGTATTATGGAGTTCTAATCAATGTTATTTTATCGAGTAATTTATGTTACAAGATGAACATTTAATCAAAACCAGAAAATAAATGTCTTGTTTCCTACGAATATAACAGGTGTGTTGTGTAATAATACTGATGGCCATTGAGTAATCCAATGCTGACGACACGCACCTCATTTAATGTGGATTAAAACGGCGAAAGAAGTCAGACATCATTTTTTAAAGAAATCATTGCAAAGAGACGTTCTTATTCTTTAAATTCATGATGGTTTTTGTTTTGTGAAAAATGTTTTAAACTTTTAGGAGCCGTTTGAATGTAAAACGCTTTTAGAGTAAAACCATTTTTATTTTATCACGCTCTTTCAAGCGCAAAAGGATCTTCAAAGAAAGTCATTTTAAAGATGCGAAAGTAGAGGATTTGGCCTTGAATACCACTCCAGGAAGATTATTATACAATTTTCTTTTATGAAATTACACTATTCCAAACATTCAACACGTTTCGATCAAATGTACTAATATGTACTTATGACCGGTAGTGTATCTCTGCAAATATTACATTTTTCTAAGCTTCTAGGAATCATTACACATTTTAAAAATGAATCAGTTTTCAAATAAAAAAAAAAAATTGTTAATCAACAGAATTACCAAGCATCGCGCAATCATGCCTAATTTGAAGCGCCCATTTTGAAAAAAAAAATCGTTTCGCTTCATTTTGGTTCAGACCATATCATCTGATACATAAATTAAAATCGTTTACAAATTCTTTATTTCAGGTTTATACAACAATACAAATAGTGGTTGCCATGTGAAATATAATACTTACTGTAGACTACATGCAATTATTTAAATAATAATAAAGATAATAAAATACAAATTTAACTCCGTTATTTACAAACATAACCAAATGCTTATACAGAGTTTCAGGGTTATTGATCTATGATTATAAAAAATACTTTCTACCAAATATCACTCTAAAAACTGTAAGTTTTAATGGGAATACATAGCCCCTTAAATCCGAATGAAAAGAAAAATTGTTTATCATTGACTCGTTACTCGAAATTTTGATCTGGATGACAATTTTGTCTATTTCTGAGTGACGGAGATGTCGACGCAAGGGACAAAGGAGAAATACAGTAATGATTCTTAAAATGAACATGTGATTCGTAAATTGAACATTTCTATCCCTCCAAGCTGGGGAAATCCCCCTCAAAGACGACGCTTTTTTCTCATTCGCTCTCACTCGCTATCCCTTCCTTCAGTTGTCGACTATGACTAACAAACAAAAGCGACTTCGAGTCGCTAACCCCGAAGCAACGTTCATCTTAAGAATCATTACTGTATCGGGTCGCAAAAAGGAAAAAAAGAATAAAAAGTCTCGAGGTAACAGTATTTAGTTCTCAGCCTACCTCTGCTAGGGGCAAGAGGAGGGCAGGAAAGGTGACGAGAGAGTCGTTCCGGGGCGACACGAGGGAAGGGGTGGGGGAGGATGGGGGGGGCGGGGAGGGGGAGAGCATAGAGAAAGACATTTCCCACAGATCAAAGCCGCTATACTCGTCTTAGCTCCACGCAAGCGTAACAGAAGCCATGCGCGTAATTTATAGAAGCCGGAAAGCAACAGCTTACAAAAACAGTTATAAAAATGACAAGTTTACCATGCGTGCGAGGACGACGTGGCCAGCAAGGCACTCGACCGTTCACGACGTCGTACCCGTGTGGCCGTCGACGGGGCGGCGCGGCGCGGCGTCGCGAAAGGCTCCAAACGACACGACGCTCCGTGTAATCGTGACGGACATAATAATCGCTGAGACGCGGCGTCGTCACACCTAGCGCACCACTCCGACTAAGCGCTCACTTATAATTATCGAACGAACAAAGGGTGCGCGCGGACTCCTCGGATTACCCAGTGGCTCTGACACTCGGGGATCATACCGTTTGGTTTCAGAGACCTTGGAATAATTTAAGCGTTGATGGCCAGATCTAGTTTCGTTCGTCTTCGTCTTTTCTAGCGTCGCGACGCGTTACTAATAGTCTGCAATACATCTTTTTAACCTTTACGAAAACCTGTCGATTACAGAGGCCTGGAACCTTAAAAATCGATTTCTTTTTAATTTGATCTTTGAAAGCGTACATTCTCGAAAATATTGATACTTACTTATTATGTTTTATTTAACACTAGATTTACGGGCATTCGTTGAGCATCCGTTCTGTTGACAGTTTTATTAAAATGCAGTCTTTCTTTTAATTAGGGTATATATTTGACCACTACATCAATTAAATTCAACATAAATTCTAACAAATAATATTTATGAGTTTTGTAATGTTAGGTTTTCAATCTGAACGCGTCAAATTGACGCGTTCCGTAAACCTAGTGTTAAAACAATAACCGGAAGAATACAAAAACTGCGAATATTATAGTTTGACGTATTATTTGTTATTTTTTTTTTTAGTAGATTTATTTCTAAGTCAATTAATATATAAGTTGGAACTTGGTCATTTGCTTAAAAATTGACGAATTCTAATAAGATAAGGTTACATTAGATTATCATTGGAAACACAAAATTCACAATAAAATATATGAATCCATGTAGTAATTCACTGAAACTAACTAGAAATATACAAGGAACTATAAAATAGCAAAAGAACTTTGCTTTATTTTCATTGTAATAGGAATAATTCGCAATCGAAAATGAGTTACATCGTGAACGAGTACGTGTCAGTTTTAGAGCAATCATTAATTAAATACATATGACTTTAAAACGTAAAAATGTACAATTTTTCATGATACAATGAACGATACAATTTTCATCCACTACTTAGTTTACCAGATACAATGATTATAAGTTGCACTTTGTAATTGCAGCAGCTTGTAGCATCGAAAAGCGGAGCACATAATCTCGATTTAGGGAAGAATTTTGTGAAGGCCACGAAACACGATGAGGAAGTCTTTAGTTATTAAAAGAGAAGTTTCTTCGTTTAAATGACAACAAAATTAAGAACATTTTTAGCGATTCTTAAATTCGAGAACTCTTCAATTTTTCTTATCATTATGCACTTCCATAGACCTTTTTACTGGCACTTCTTCATTAAACCTAACCGATCTTTTAATCTTCGATTTGTTTCCTTTCAGGATTATACATGCATTCTGTACTCCATTTTTTTTCAAAAATACCCCATCATTATTCCGACTTTTCCTGACAAATCCGGCTTATTACGTCTCTTTTACAATCACAGATTTTTAGATATTTAAAATTAGATTTAATTTTTAAAATATTTAGAACGGTGTTTTCAAGTTATTCTTATGAGGCGTGACATTACTAACATGACTACTATATGCTGCAGCCTCTATCCAAAATTCTGATGGCATCTTACTACTGTGTAATAGGACTTTTATGCGTCCTATTATTGTTCGGTTTGACCTTTCCACCTTCTCATCGCTCTCGGGATTGTTGGAATTGTTTTTTCGTATGCTATACCCTTTACTTTTACAAAATCATTCGATTCCCTATTCACGAAACCACAACCATTGTTCGTATCCGTTTGATTTTAGTTTCAAGTAAGTTTTCAGCAATCATTCACTTTAATTCATACATGGTATGGTTTTTCTATACGTAGAATTTGATGCTTTATCAAAGTATAAGAAGAAATATTAAAAATTTCACTTAAAACATTGAAGGTAACCTTCGTATCTCGATAAAAAAACAAAATAATAAAAATTTGTTCACTGTGTTTTACATCCCCTAGAAAACTATGCAATTTTTATTTGAAGCATTTATTGATACAGCAAATATTTTATAAATAATTTAAAGTCGTCACGTAACGAGACTCGCCTTATATTTTGAAGCACTGAAATGTTTCGAGGTGTTTCACGATACTATTATAGTTATACGTATTTTGAGAATACACGATACCATTTAAGCAAAAATAGCAAATTTTACAGAAAGAGAAAAATACACTGAGGTACACCATGTTAAAACCTTACATAAGTTTATAGATAAACAAATAACACCAGAAACCTTACAAAATTGGAAAGTTCATTGGTATAATTATAACATTCTGTCGTCGGAAATTGATAATTCCTCGATAACCAAAACGAATGGTTAATTCCCCGTGAAAAAACAAATCGAAGAAAAAGAATAAAATTCGCCTTCACGAAAATCAAGTTTGAAAATATATTGGGTCACATGTAATAACGTTCGAGATGGGCATCGGTATAAATAGAAACAGTTAGTAAAAAATAGACGAATTAGACAAATCGTATTCAATCGTACGCGTATACGAAAAATTTTCAAATACCGTTATCTCGAAAACGAAACATCTAAGAAAAAATTTTATTCTACATTTTTAATTCATTTTATCATGAAGAATCATCCCCTCGCAGAGTGTACTACGAATAACGGACACACCCTGTATAAATGCTGCCACATAAATATTTAACCTTTGCACTCCAAGAATATTTACTAATATGAACGATTAGCAATGCCAAATTAAATTTTGTGATGTGATTTCTAAAAGTAAAAAAATACTTTTCTTACAAACATGTATATGAATACGTATAATTTAAATTTTATTTATATATTTTCTAAATTCAATTTGTGTCATCATAAATGAAACTTCAATCGAGCTATGGTACATACGTATTATGTTTGTTGCCATAGCGGCTCCAGTGGAGTGCAAAGGGTTAAAAAAGTTGAAAAGCTACACAATTACTTCAGTTACAATTTATAACACACAGTTTCTCCTATCCATAGAAAAAAAAAATAATTAGAGATTTAATAAATTAAAAAATTATTTAAATACAAGTATTCGTGTACGAAGTTTGAAATTTCATCTAATATGCGTAGTATACTGGCAGAGTGAGTTGTTACTTATGATGTAACAGGAAGTGAGTCAGAAGAAAGCTTTCTGCCTAATTTACGAGACATATAATCTTATGTCGTTGGAGAAGAATGGGCGCAGCATATTAGATGTAAGTTACGGGCACATCTTAATCACGGAAATGTAGAAGTAGAAGAGAATTAAATTAACGTTTGTTTACGAGGGTTATTTTGTTTCGGTGTTCAATTGATTTTTCAACCGATAGCCCCGTAATGTTTATTTCGGAGGGGCACTATTTTCACACGCACCGAGATACGTATGCCCATCCAAAATAAATCACAGTATTGTAAATTACGTTTAATATTAGAGAACCGTTTGAAGTTCGTAGGTGGACGTTTCCTGCACTATTTCACCCAGACATCGTCAAGGTATATTTTCCCCGCAATAGTACGAGTTTACTTCTCATTCGACAAATTATTGCCGACGCAAACGGTCCGGCCCGTACATCGTCTAAACGACGACGTCAACGACACCGGCATGAGCATCATGAGCCTCGAGACGGAACACTCGCTTACAATTATTACTCGTCTAACATGAACTCCACAACATTTCCAACAACCGTGGGAAATTCGTATTAATCAGGACTGTAACTGTCCTCCTATTGGCCTCTACCAAAAGTATCGCGAAGAAAATGAACTCGGATTCAGAGTAATATACATACAGGGTGTTCGGCCACCTCTAGCAAAAATTTTAATGAGCGATAGCAGAGGCCAAAATAAGACGAAAATCAAGAATACTAATTTGTTGATGGAAACTTCGTTAAAAAGTTATTAACAATTAAATTCAAAAATTTCAAATCGTTCTGGAAAAATTATTTTCGGTTGCGGGGGTCAACTACAATCATTTTTGATGAGTACACATACCTCCGAAATCCTATCTACTTTCGAGAAAAAAAATCGAGTAGGTGCTGAAATTTTTCGGCGAAAAAAAATTATTCAAATCGTTCTAAAAGAATTATTTTCGGTTGCGGGGATCAATTACAATCATTTTTTAACATTACACATACCTCCGAAATCGTACGCACTTTCGAGAAAAAAATTCCTTACTGAAAATCCAAGTGCCTAAATTTTTCAACGGAGAAAAAAAATTGCAAATCGTTGTGGAAAAATTATTTTCGGTTGCGGGGGTCAATTACAATCAGTTTTTGTCATTAGACATACCCACGAAATCCTGCCCACTTTCGAGAAAAAAAATAGAGAAGGTGTGAAATTATTCGAGAAAATTAAAAAATTGCAAATCGTTGTGGAAAAATTATTTTCGGTTGTAGGGTTCAATTACAGTCATTTTTGGTGAATAGACATACCCCCGAAATCTTGCGCATTTTCGAGAAAAAAATTCAGTAAGGGCGGCACTTTAAACGTTAATAACTTTTTAACGAAGCTTCCATCAACAAATTGGTATTCTTGATTTTCGTCTTATTTTGGCCTCTACTATCGCTCATTAAAATTTTTGCTAGAGGTGGCCGAACACCCTGTATATACATGGTTCGCCCCAAAAATTATCGAATTTTTTTTATGCAAACAGTACTAGAGGCTTCGTTCGTTGAAATTAAAAACAATTAAATTAATTACACTATAGTCTAAATAATCTGACACATGTAGCATCGAAACATTGTTAGATTAAGGGAAATTTTCGTGTAACAGGTTAAAAAAATCAATTTTTCCTTTTTCTTCGTAAACCAGCATGTAAAGAATAAGGTAAAAGGTTTTACTCTTGAAACGTTATTAAAATCGTTAAATGTGTTTTTCTCAAAATTACATTCTCTAAATTATTGTCTAGTTATTTGTTACATATCCCAGGAACTGAAGCTAAAGTTTGTATTTTTATTTTTATTTTCAATATCTTTTTCCATATATAAAGTTAAATCGTATAAGAAAAACAGGTAGCTTTCCTTTCGAGCGCTATACAATTTTCAATTCTCCATTCTCTATTTACCTTAAAGCCAGGTTCAATACCAATATAAATTTTAAGAAAATGTGCAATCTAGTGAGTCTGACAAGTGAGGCTTACAAGATTTTACGTGAATTAATAAATAATAAAATTATTCTTTATAATTTAAAGATGTCTCCTTATATACTTGAAAAAACTTGATCAAAATACTACAGCTTAAAAAAAAATTATAAATATCAGAAACCATTAAAGCTGTTATACGAAAATTGTGAATTTTAAAAGTAAGAGCTAAATGTGTTAAAAAATGTGTGAAAAAGAATCAGATCTGATTTGAGATTCGATAACCTGACGATTGTTCTATTTATTAAACTATCTAAGCAAGCACGATTAATTTTTTCCACACGCCCCATCGTCATTTTCTATTAATTTAATCAGTTACCTTATTTTTTCTTACCCATCACTGTTTAATTGTTAATTATGAACGTGTGTATGCTATCGTTTGTAATTCCAATTATTCATCTTCATCAATGATTTCATCGTTATAAACCGTAGACATTTAAAGCAGCCAACTTTAAATATCATCATATGACCATAATATCGAATCAATTTAGGGGATGATTCTCGTGTAATACTTCTAAAAGTAACTGATGTTTATAAACTTTCTTGTGAAATGAGAAAACATCTTTAAATTACGGGAAACAATTTTTTTATATCAACTCTTTTTATTATTTATTAATTAATGTAGTATCTAGTTTCGTCGATATAACTTCTGCTTGCATTTTATGTAGTATATCGTACATTTATTTAATGTAAAAACAAGAAATTTTCTCAAAGTTACATGATTTAGGCTGATATTGAACCTGTTTTTAGAATAATAAATTTTACAAGTTTATAATGCTCGTTACAAACAAATCTTGAAATCAAAATTTTAGGTTCAGTCCCTGAAGAAATGTATAACAAATGAAATGAACTTTGTTTGAAATTGATCAAATACTTTTTTAATTATCTTAGACGCCAATTTGATGAATATGGTTTTAAGAAAAACATGCTTAAAATTTCAAATAAAATTTCAAAATATATCTATTGCTACCATTTCACATTTTAACACGTTTTAGAAACTAGCCCTTAACTCCGTTATTTTTCCGAATTCGATCTTAAAAGTTTGGCTGTTTATTTTTTAAATGTACTTTTAAAGGAAAAACTGCTTTCCGAACTTGTTAAACGTGAATGAGATTCCATGTTTAAAGTTACAGAACTCGTAAATATTATTTGTTAACAGTTTATATTGAATTCTATTGATGCAACGATACTACATCCTAATTAAGAGAAACCCCACATTTAGATCTAACCGTCAACGTGACGAGTTTAATTAATGTCCATAACTTGGTAAACTATAAGAACGCGAGGTGCAGACGTTATTTCGCGGGAATAATCGATAGAACGCCTGATCCTCCGATCAAAGCGATCCTTGTCGCCGTCGCGAGCAAAATTCGTCGGCTATTAATACCGAGAGCAGCGTTGCAAAAGGATCAGAAAACGCTGAAGCGGTTCGAGAGGCGTTGGCGTCGCGCAAGCCGCATACCATATCTAATAATGAAATAACTCAAATAATTCAAAAGGAGTTATGCGAATGCCTTATCGTCCTGACGCTTTGGATTACCCGGCCGAACGATGCCGCGCCGGGAGGATGGACGAGGCGGAGGCGGTCGAGCCGGTGGTGGGAGCGTATTTTTAGAATGATCTATGTCTTCGTTTGATTCCGAAGATTGCACTCTACGGCACCGAGAAACTAAGAGTCTTAACGGGATCTGGTTACGGGCCTGACGCCGCGTGTTTTCGGATTCCTGACTTCGTCCTGAACATGCTATCGGTAACACGGATCTACCTCCTCGCCTTCCTTCTTCTACCTTCGTTGACAGACTGGGCCGCCGGGTTCATGCCGATCCAGATTCCACGATACCCTCTTCGTCACTTTTTCCCCCACTCTCCACCTGCGTCTAGAATATTTGTACGTCGATTCCATGACACCGAAACTTTCAAATAAACACCAGTGACTACGGTTACTCGATTCCGAACCGATTACCTACAAAACCACTGCAGAACTTATGGATCTTATTGGAATTTGTAGTTATGGGTTATACAGGGTAGTCTAGGCAACTTGTGCACCTCTATAACTTCCAAAGTATGCTCAAAAAAAATTTTGTACAAAAAAGTTGCATGATTTAAAGTGGTACACTATGTAGGGCATTTTTATAAGTGAAGGCGTTTCGGAGATTTGAAGATCAACTTTGTTTTTTTAAATGGAATACTATACTTTTTATTTCAAAATATGGAGGAATATCAAATGTTGAGTAAAAGAGTGAATTAAAGATAAACCTAAAATAATATATAATATCGAAGACAAGATTCAGCAAAGAAAACAACGAAATTCCTTTCCAATTGAACATATAAAATATTGAGGTGAATGCAAGTCGTTAATAATTTATCGGATCGTTACTTTATAGATAATTGTAATTGAAATTAAATTGAAATTAATTTAAGTTTTCCATTAAAATTAACGCCAAATAAGACTTAATAAGGAATTAAAAAAATTCTTATGTACATTGAGTTATGAGAATTCGTTGATACGCGGTTGTGCTCCCACATAAGTACTCATTTCATACGTGTGTATTGTAAGTATTTGTTCTGAATAATTTTCTAAGAAACAAATAGTTAAACTACATAGACCATTCAAATTATCAATTAGTGTATCTTTTAAATTACCTAAATGATTTTTATTAAAGATGCATCTATAAATTAATTTATTACACGATAGGAAGAAATTCTGCTTAAATATTGCCCACACTTATTAATAAAATACAATTTACAATTTAACGAAATTCAAAATTCGAATGAAACCTAAAATATTCTCAAATATGGTATAAAGCTTTCATTCTTAAAATTCTTGTTTTCTATAAAAGAGTACTTACAGAGTTTTTAAATTTTAATTCCCTTTTGTAACGAAGGTTGCTAAATATATTGTGAGAAAAATTGCTAGTCATACTAGGTCAAACATTTTAGTTAAACCTGGAAAAGCCTACAATCAAACATTATTTGACTAATCTCTCTTCCTCCCTACAATATATTATACTTGCATATTCTGTCTTCGTATAGAAATGCGTTTTTAATTAAAAATATTTGTTGAGAACAAATAAATGATTATAACATAGGAATTCTTAGTAAAGTTCAATTTATTGTATTCTTGGACATACATCTCTGACTCTGGTCAAAACAATTGAATAATTTAAAGTCGCTGAACGTAGAGAGCTGTGTGGAGAATTATTTATTATTAATTGACAAGAATCATAAAGGAGCATATTCTGTAGATCATTAATAATTTTCGTGTGCAAATACACATTTTTCTTGAATATAGTTTACTTAAAAAAAGAAAGTGAGACTTATGGGATGACCTGATACATTTTTCACTCCAATTTTTATAAAGGAGCACGTCCAAAAGTGGCGTTTATATTTTAATGAATTGTTGCATAACGGTAGTGCTTGAAATACTGAGGCTAATGATTTGTGGATTTAGACATAGACGGTTAATAGTTAAGGAGATACTTAACATGAATACTTTCGAGGTTGTATCTTCGGTACTATAAAGACTGCTAACAGATGAGACATGGCGCATTTGGTAGAGGAGTGTGTTTGCCAAACTCCTGGTTCTTTTTTGCTCGACTTCAAATTCCGTTTGAACTTAACTTATTTGACTTATATACCTCAGAATCTGTACTAAAACTAATAAAGAACGAATTTCGTTAAATCATTAATTGTATTTTACTAATAAGTATGAGCTATATTTGAACAGAATTTTTTCCCATCGTGTAATAAATTGATTTATCAATACACCTTTCAGAAAACTCTGTTTATTCTTAAAAAGACATGAAGGTTAGTTTCAATAAAGCACGTTGTTTAACTATTTATTTTTTCAATAACTATTTCAGAATGAATGCTGCACTAGATTTTCTCAATACTGCGATATGTTATGTTTTCCTGTATTAAATTTGATAAATAGTTTTTATCGGATTTACGTTCCACCGAGTATAAGAAGCCGAGGACTTCTTCTAGTAAACAATCTGATATAAGGGATTTAAATTTACGTTAAACGAGTTTGTACTGATTTATTTTTTAATTCGCATCGTATTACCGTACCGATATATTTTAACTAGACAGAAGCTATGTTATTCGAATTTCAATGAACTTAGTTCACAGACCTCGGAAACTATTCGTTTGGAAATTAATTCTTCTGCTCTTGCTTGTCAGATTTTCAAATTCTGACACCGTTCAATTATATTTAGACACTAACTAATGTGATGTTCGGCAAAATCCAATTCGTATTCGATCCACTTAAGATTACCGTCGTTGTTCTCGGTTTCGACAGATTATAAATCGAAATCAATCATACTTCCGGAAACGTAAAGTAACTTGTCTGACAAGTCTGTCAGTAATACTCCCGTCAGTTCTAATTGAATCATCCCGGCAGAGCGGGTCGCAGAATAGAACAATTAATAAGAATGAAACTGACAGGGTGAATTCAATTAGAAACATCGATCGAAAGGTGCAAGAAAATCTAAAGTCTCTCCAGCTGGATTTTGTCGCGCTTCACGATGGGAATCGTAAGATTATTAAAAAGTAAACCAAATTCGATGGTATGTCGATCACTATTTAATTTCGTATTGCATGACATTTCTGTCAAACTAACGATGAGAGTTAATTTAGCAATTTACTTCGAAATATATTCTCGACAAAAGCATGAACTTGAATATTTTAAAGAATAATTTTAAAAAGAGCGCAATTAGTATGAGCATCAGGCAAAAATTTTATGAGGTTAACAAGGCTTGTAACGTATAAGAATTTTTGTTATACAATTATGATAATATTCACATTCAGACATGAATCCCATTAAGAATTTACAGAATAAATTTAATTGGTAAAATGTTATAACTTTAAAAGAAGAATTAAAAACACGGCTTAAAGAAGAAAGGTGACATATATGTATTAGTGGAGATTATCTAAAAAAATTTGCTGCTAACATGTCAACACGTTTTAAGAGATATTATACAACATAAAGGATATCCTACGAAATATTGATCCTTCATAAATAATTTTTATCTTAATTTCATAAGTTTAATTTTTGTACAGTCCGAATATTTTTGCGATATGAAAATGTGTAGCTTTTCGTTTCTGCTTTATTATTTATTAAGCCAAATGATTGTAAGTAAAAAGTTTTTGTATTTCTATAAAATAACCTTTTTATTTTATCCATTGCATATATTTTGTAAATACAGTCTGAATATTTTTTTGACCGACTGTATGTACATTTTGACTTCAGTACAGGCATATTTAATTCATTTTGGTCTAAGTGTCAATTTACATTAAACTTCCATTATATTACAACAGTCGAAAGTATGTTGCCTACTTTGCCATACAGTATTTATGTACAGAATTACTACATTATATTATTATATTATTAATACATAATTAAAGAAAAAAAATAAGAAAAAGAAACAATAGTTCCTATATAAATAAGCAAACCGATACATTTATTTTAAAAAACATTTCATTTAAATTGATTGTAAACTTACATGATTGTAGCATACGCGTGAAGTAGCACGTCTTTATGGATCGACAGGGGTGATGGTTCTCATTACTTCTTTCTTGTCATACTATACCACGTTTCTAAAGAAATTGTATATAACTTTTCGACTTCTGCTAACTATTTTCGAAACTTTTGATATCCTTAAATTTTGGTTTTGCGAATTAAGAATTTGTTCGAGTTAAAATTTATTTACATTCTGTCCCCGTTCTATTATTATAAATGACTACAATGCGATAAGTTTACGTCTTGACCGCTTCAAGTTTCACGAAACACTGAACAGTCTGTAAGTATTGTATAAATAGAGCGCGCTATCAGGTCGTCCTTGGAACATAACAGTTTTTCTCTGTTATGCACAGAACCCAGAAATGTGATTCCCTTCCATCGATTCGCACATTATAAGATCGTAGTCTGACCATATTATGTTATGTAAACATGTAACTTGTATATGTATAGCTGAGAAATTAAAGGTAGTATAAGAGCGAAAAATAATTGCTAGCAAATAAGATTTATCAGGTCGATAACGATTTAGAATCTACGACAAAAATCATTAATCAATTTTTAAATAAACACAAAAATTACTGTATTGAAATAGCCGGTACAAATTAAAAAAATAAAACTAAACAACTAAAAAATACGAACAAATTATATAAAGCGTAGAAAAAGATTTATAACATTTTATTTCCATCAACATAATATTTACATAAAGATCTTATGCAGTAGATATATTAAACAAAGAGAGAAACGATAAAATATGAATGTTACAGTAAGTTAAAATAATAATATTTAATCTAATTTTCACTGTTAAATATAGTACACAGTATGGTATCGAAATGAAATAGAGTCTCCCAGATTATCCCAGGTAATATGGATCGAGACTATTTAGAATAATTACACTCCGATAATACCGAGAGATCGATAAGTGTTTATAAATCGTGGAATAAAATCATAAAAATAAAGTTATGGAAGTTTATTTAGTACGTTTCTAAAATGTCTTAAGAAGTCGGTGTGTTGTATATAATTATTTAAAAAACAGATCGAATTATACTAAAAAACACTCGGGTGGTCGGGTGGCGACAACTTCGTTAGAAAGATGACTCATTTTAAAGTATTTATTGAATTCGTCAAAGACTGCAAGGTAAATGACGACAGAATTGGGTGTAAACGTGAATGTTAGAACTGTACAACGAATTATAAAGAGCTGAAAACATTTAAAAAGACGCAAAATGAAGAAGTAACCACTACTAGCCGCCATAAACAATATTGAGCAAAGAAATGGAAACAAGTAATTTTTTCTAACCCGAAAAGATTTAATTTGGATGGACCCGATGGATTAAATTACTATTTTCATAATTTGAGAAAAGGAAGCAAATGGGTTGCGGTGGTATTATAATATAGATAGCAATTTTGTTTCTCTCAAAATGAATAATGCAAGATATGTAAATATTGTTTATAGACAACTTTTGAAATATGTACACAAAATAGCCAAAAAAACACATTTTTTTTCGAAATGCATACTGCAAAATAAACAACAATTTTCTTTGAACGCAATAAAATAAATGTTTTACCATGGTCTCCAAAGTCTCTGAACTTGAATATAAAAGAGAATTATTGAAAATACGCGTCAACGTATCTATTGATCGTTCAACATATTTTGGGGACAACAAATTAACAAGTCTCGTTAATTATTCGTTTCAACTGGTTCGTCTCGACATTATTAAGTTCTATAAAACATCTGTAACATATTTCGATATTAACACTGGATTTATGGAGCCAGTCAATTTCACAAATTTCAGATTCCATATTTAAAGTTACAACACTCATAAATATTATTTGTTAACAATTTACGTTGCGTAACAATATGAATATACAGGATGTTCAGCCACCCCTGGGAAAAATTTTAATGGAAGATTCTAGAGGCAAAAATAAGACGAAAATCAAGAATACCAATTTATTGATGGAGGCTTCGTTAAAAAGTTATTAACGTTTAAACTCCCGCCCGTACTGAATTTTTGTCTCGAAAATGCGCAGGATTTCGGGGGTATGCCTACTTACCAAAAATGATTGTAATTGAGCCCTGCAACCGAAAATAATTTTTCCAAAACGATTCCAAAATTTTTTTTTCGCTGAAAAAATTAGGCAGTACCCTCTGTCGATTTTTCTCAAAAATTCATTTTTGATTTTTAGTAATTTTATTTGACGCCCTACAGAAAAGTTATCTAATACTTTTGTGTAGGTACCCGGAAGCTCTACGTTAAAAAAGGTTTCAATGAGATACGTTCACTATTGTAGAAGTTATGGCCGTTTGAAAATTGAACTATTTTTTAGGGATTTTTCTCATTTTGCGGGGTCAAGGAACAACTTTACGAATATTTTTAGAATTTCGACATATTCTTCACCAAAATACACGTTATTTGCCGTTTGAAACATTAAAATCCCCCAGTCCGTGCAGAAGTTATGATATTTTAAAGATTCGCATGAAACTTCGGGGGTGCATTTCTGGCCTCACATTAGATTCTCGGTTAGTAATTTTGTTCTCGAAAGTGTGTAATGACCAAATATGATTGTAATCGACCTCTGCAACCGAAAATAATTTTTTTAGAACAATTTGGAAAATTTTTTTGACGCCGAAAAATTTCAGCACGTACCCGAATTTTTTTCTCGGAAGTGGGTAGGAATTCGAGGATATGTGTATTCGCAAAAAATGATTGTAATTGACTCCCGAAACGAAAAATAATTTTTTCAGAATGATTCGAAATTTTTTAATTTAATATTTTAATAATTTTTTAACGAAGACTCACTCAAGAAATTGATATTCTTGATTTTCGTTTTATTTTGGCCTCTAGAATCTCCCATTAACATTTTTCCAGGGGTGACCGAACACTCTGTATAATCACGAAACAGAAACAAGCGAAGAGAGCAGTTACAACAATTATATCGGTTACAGTTACAAGTTACAAATTACAAGTTACAAGTTACAATAGAACAGTTACAAGTTACATTAGTTACAGTTACAAGAGAATAGTTACAAGTTACATCAGTTACACCAATTACGAACAGTATACAAGAGTGCAATAGAACAGAATTTGAAAGGATTAGATTTCAAGAACTTTACGAACCTTTTATGCATAATTGTTACATTTCCTGTTAACACGTATATTTTTCTACCTTTCTTCATAAATTTAATATGTTTGCAAATAGTTATTGTAATTATAAATCGGCTTTAAGTTGTCTTACAAACAATTCCGCGGCGGTTCCAATCGGCGAACAGAGATAGGACGAGGAGAACGCGGACAAATAATTCGAAAAAAAGGACCAAGCTTGCCGAAGCCGCGGGAAAGAGACGGAAGGGAAACGAAAAAAAAGCGAAGCCGCGTCGCGCACGAGGGACCACGATCAAGATCGCAAGATCTAACCAGAGGGCTAGCCACTCATTTGACGCGCTATATTTATCGGTGATCTTGCCGAGTTTTCCGACCCCTGTGCCGGCAGATCTACGTGCCTCGTATGCGGCTCGATAACGCGGTCGATCCTCCCCGTGCACATTTGCACCGGTTATATGCGTGCATCTCCGAACAATGCTTGTACGACCAGCTGTCGTGCGTGAGCAAGCGCGGCCGCATGATTCAGAAGATGCACCCTGCATGCACGGGAGCGCTCATTAACGCTTATCAATAATTACGTTTCTACATTTATCGTGTAACAAGCGAGCCCGTCTCGTCATTAAACGGCGTTCCCGGCTCGGCCACGGTAGGGACACGGTCTACTTGCTTCGACCTCGGCTGATGATTCGCGTCTTCGGAGCTGCGCGTTTGCGCAGACGATGATGGATCGCGTTCGGAGAATCGTGGATCCAACCGCGAACCAATCAACGCCGGCACGAATCGACCAATACCTAACGACGGACTCTTCGAATCTCACCTTTCAAATGGTTCAGTCTTTTTAAGGAGGGATTTTTTTGATATCAAAATTTTTTCTTAGAATACAGTTTTATAAAATTTTACATATTTTTTGTTTAAAATAGGCTCAGTACCGGTGGAAACCAACTAGCCTCAAGGAAACTTTTCGTTTCTTGCGTTCTGATCTCTATGATGAATGTTACGCTGTATGTATACCAATTCGAATCTCACCTTTCAAATGGTTCAGTGTTCTTGAAAGGAGACTTCTTTGGTATAAAAATTTTTTCTTAGAATACAATTTTTAAAATTTTCCATACTTTTCGTTTAAAATAGATTGAGTACAAGTGGAAACCAACTAGCCTTAAAAAAATTTTTCATTTCTTGCGTTCTGACCTGTATGATGAATGTTACACTGTATGTATACCAATTCGAATCTCACCCTTCAAATAGTTCAGAGCTTTTAAGGGCGGACTTTTTTGGTATAAAAATTTTTTCTTACAATACAATTTTTTAAATTTTCCATATTTTTTTTTTAAAATAGATTCAGTACAAGTGGAAACCAACTAGCTTTAAGAAAAGTCGTTTCTTGGGTTCTGATCTCTGTGATGATTGCTACGCTGTACACCAATTATAGTTACATCATCGGATAAGATTAAAATACTTGACTATTATTTAATAAAAGATAATAAAGAATGGACTAAAAAGGTATTTCCGTATAATTAAAGGGTCTCTTTTCGTGTACCTAAAAGTCTAGTAGAATAGAACTTTTAATTCTTTACGATAAAAATTAAAAAGGAAACTCTCTGTTACACGAAATTCCCCCCTTAAGTAGAGGTCATGATGTTGAACGTTCATTTGACCATTCAGATGTTTAGCATCATCGACAACAGTTAATGTTTTGCTAAAATTTTCGACGATTTTAGTCTAGTCGATTTTAATATACCCTTCTTAACCCTTTTTCCACCTTTCACAGCCCAATGGAGGTCATTATACTATACTATACTATCCATTGATAGATAATTTTGTCTTTTTTAAGTATAATTTAATTGAACAAATATTTTGATTTTCTACAATTAGACATGTGTTACTATCGTCCCTATGTTGTTGGGTTGCATAATAACTCAGATATTCCTTGACACGTAACAAAATAGCTGTAACTCGATAATCTAATCAATGAATCCAATGAAGACGTTTCTTCAATTAAATGGAATAGTCCAGAGGAGTTAATCTTTTCACGCGCAACAAATTCTTTTGGGTTGACATATTAACCAATTTCTGTACTATAATGATTACTGTTCAACATAAAGTATTAATTTGTGATAAAAAGAGTCTTTATTTCTTTAATTGGTCAAGGAAATTTATAGATATAGACACGCAATTACTGGACAAAAGTATTCTTTTAATTAATAATATTGTTTCCAAGATAATATTAATTTGAAACTTATTTACATCAGAATATTTCTTTAGAATATACATATATCAAAGTCAACATAGTCAACATAGGAAAAAGTATGACGTGTGTAAATATATTTATTGTAAAAGCACGTGAAACATAGAAATTTTATACGTTATGAACTTTTTCCAACTTGAACATGGAAACTTTAAATATTTATTTTTGTTATGTACATTATGCTTCAAACTACCAACTTTATCTTGTCGATGCTTTGACATTGTGATAACTATTAGAGAAAAATAAATTTTTGAATTTAACGTTCTAAACTAACCAGTGAGTCTTGTATATAGAAATTATAAACTTCCTCAACTAAGCGCACAAATGAAGATTGAAATACTTTGCTAAGATGAAGTTGAAATTCAACATAGTCCAACAATATCATTTTTAAGAAACGAATTTTGCAAACACCTGGAAACACTGCAAAATTTGTTTAACGATTATTTTTATCTCGATGACGTTAAAATCGAACGTGAATCTACGATCATTTCCAATATGAAGTCTATTAAAGATGCAGACCTAACTAAAGATAAATTCGTATACCGTAGAATACAAAATTTATTGGAATGGAAACTAAAAAAATCTCGGAGAATTCTAATGTTCCTTCTAATGTTATTTCCGTTTTGTAGAACAGTCTGTGCAAGTTTTCATCCTGTTTGGTACGTTACATATGAGCAACTCGGAACTTCGGTTCCGTATAATCGGCGAATCACGCCGTTTTTTAAAAAGAATTTCGCAAAACTGTGTCAATGATATTTTGGAATAAACTGCTTAAAATGCCTTTTATTAAATATAATACATTGTTAATTTGTCAAAATTTGTCAAAATTGTTAAATTTGAAGGTACTTATAGATTCGATTATAGAAGAATGATTGGCAAATGAGTGGCGCAGTTAATGTAAATGTATGCTTACCTCACGCCATTATATTCAAAAAGTAATGCTTCCATAGATTTGCGTTTAGCCAACAGTAGAAAACCATTTCACAATCTGGCATCCGGGACTACTAACTGCATAGATTATGTAACTGCCCATAAAACCTTACAAATGTTAATTTCCATTGAACCCTTCTGGTTACTCTCAATCAACGGAAATATCTCATTAAATGAAAAGAACTTTAAATAAAACTGATTGGTTCGAATATGAGCAACTCCTCCACAATATTTCCACAGATCCGGACAGTCCTAACGACGGAAAATTAACAACCTTAATAAAAGATTCATGTATTAGATGTTATACATCACGCTACCAATGAATAAGTAGATTTCACCTTTCATCAAGAAACTTTGTAATTAAATACAAAGTAAACCTAACATTTCAGGAACTGGTAAGCAACCACTGCACTGGAAACTTACAATGAGAAGCGCGACAAGAATTCGAGAAACGTTAAAAATTTCCTATGATTCGGTTGATGAACAAGAACAGAAACGATAACTTTCTTATTCATAACCTCGCTGACAAATTAGATATCCTAGATCCCTATTTTTGAATAGCACATGTGGAAAACAATCTCTAGCCTACTAATATTGCCAAAAAATTAATTAAACGCATTAAAAAGTGAAACAGACGTTAAGAAACATATTTGTAACGTGTCATGCGTATATTTTTGCATTTTAAAATATTCCAGACTAGTCCAGACTATTTTGCTCTGAAAAGTAAATAATAGATTATCTTCAAATTTTGATAAAATATCTAAAGCCATTTTAATAATTGCCTTCTTTACTTGAAGTTATATTTCAATTTATTCTCGTCTCGATTATACAATTAAACGCAGTCGTCCCTACACTAATTTTTAAATTATAGATTAAGCATTTTTGAACTTCAAGAGATTATGTGACATTTATCGCAGTAAATAGAATCTTTTAAGTAATCTTATAAATTAGAGACTTTAGTCTTTTTAAATTACAACATTGTTCCTTTCACAATTAATTGGTGCGCGTTTTATTGACAGAAATGAACTCATGTTTCCTTGCAAAACTGATTATTCTGTTCAGACAACATTTAATTTGTTTGTTGCATTTTTTTTTAATTATACGCATGCATCATACAATCTGTACTAAAATGTTAAAAAATGAATTTTTCAACGGTATAAATTACATTTAATTAATGCGCCTCAGATATATTTACAATGTGTGAATTAGATTTAATTAATTTTTTCATTATATACTGTACATAGAATAGAATATTTATTGTGAGGAACCTGCGAAGCATAAGAATGTTATAGATCGTGAACATTTAGGGAAAGACCTATTTTTGCAAGAATATATTTCTTTTCTTACTTCTGGTGGCAACATCATCCCATTAACATTTACAAGTACTTCATTGTAAGATTTAGGTATCCATTTTTACGAAATTATTAATTAGAATAAAATCTTCGAGTCCTGTTGCAATTTTTTTATCGAGATTCGATAATTATTTGTACAGAAAAGAAATTTTCTACCGATGTAAGAATAAAAAGTATTTACGTATGACAGGAAAAATTTGTTTGTTGGTTAAATTTTGTGCAAGATCCTTGTGCGGAGAACGATTAAAAAATAGCCTCGAAGAATTCTCGGTACAAAATTGTTTACGATTCTATAGCCCAATTATGACCAATATCGAGCAGAAGCGTGAAAGCAGTCAGCGATAAAATTTCTCGAATAGCTCCGGTATTAATTAGACCGATTCAATTCTAGATATACAAACTATTTTCGTAGTTACTTCATTTCTGAATCGTTGAAGCCGGCGATAATGCCAGCGATTAGTCGAGCTTGAACAAAAGCGGCAAGAATTACGTATTTCTTTATGGAAGCCGGATGTTGCTTTCCTTAATAATTCTGTCTTCTACACACCGTTTGTTTCGCGAAAACTGCAAATGACCGGGAAGTAGAAGTTATTTCCTATAAGGAGGCTACACGATATGCCGAACACGCGTTCAATGGAAAACTGAATCGTACTAATGACTGATTCGAGTTCCCATCAGTCTCTTTCTGATTTCTCTTTGTATATGCGTCTATCGCAAAAAACGAGCTAGAAATCCAC
The DNA here is from genome assembly GCF_013123115.1 of Colletes gigas. Classification (NCBI taxonomy): domain Eukaryota; kingdom Metazoa; phylum Arthropoda; class Insecta; order Hymenoptera; family Colletidae; genus Colletes; species Colletes gigas. Next base: position 10,799,789 of record NW_025106631.1, on the reverse strand, counting down.
TGCCGAACCTAAGTATCACCAAAGAAAGATCTTCGGAATTGAACTACTTGTACAAGTGAAAATAATCATTCCAAGTATTCAATTTCCATCGTATTATTCTTACTTCATATTCAAGCACTTGGCGTAACTAAGTTTGCTGTATTTGATGTGAAAGAAAATATATAAATATGTTTTGGAACAGGGTTCAATATAAGTGTCGAATATTTGCATTTTTATAATATAAAAGCTCAAAGTACTATTAACATTTAATTAGGAATTCCTTTGGTTCCAGAACATTTTTCAATCTAGAAAGAGAATTTAGCAGTATGTAAATAGTGATCAAACTGCTTTATTACGCCGAATCAAACGGTTAAATTTTAGGAAAATTTTTGACGCGCAATGTGATTTAATCAAAATATGCAAAATCGAAAAACATTTTTATACATCTGTTTTAAGCGACGAAGAAATTTCCAGTCCAAATTTCACTTTTTTCTTTCGTATAAAATATGCATTTGCCCGATATATGTGTGCAATTTTGTTTGTTCGGCCGGGTTTAACATTTATCGAATCGTGTGTGAATTTTGAGTGTGGTATCGTGGAATATGACTAATGCTTCAACGCGCAATTTCCAATGCACCCCTGCGCGGCTAAGCGCATTACCTTTGCAAGATAATAACGATAAGATCGAAGTCGGCCTCTTAATGAATTCCATGGCTCGCGCATGAAATGCTGTGTACGCGATTAATATCGTCTTCTGGTTGGGTGGAAAAGTTATGCCCATTAGCGACGACCATTTAAGTAGTTGGTGTCTAACAGTGTTACTTCATTACGAGCGATACATTATATTTCATGGTGCGATCGGTCTACCTTGCGCGATCATTGTATGTATGTAACAAAAGCTCACGTGATTCATTAGGGGCACGCATTGTACGCGGCTTCGGAAATATCGCAAATAAAACTTTGATCTCCGTTCGATGAATGATCGGTAATTTGTTATGCATTCGGCTCGAAACTTATTTTTATGCAAGCAAATTTTTATGTTCGCATTCTTCCATTCGCTACACCGAAGTCGGTAATTTCTACGTACTTTTACCAAATAATAGATGTATTATTACACGTGTTCACCAATAATACAGCTTTAGCGGGAACTTTTCCGGTCTTCTAACTGTTATGCAACGAAAACAAATGCATTCCGATGCGCCTAATTCGATAGTAGTGACAGTATTTGTTGCTTGGCTGTGTTTTTTTATGTTTCTCTGTAAAACAACTTTGTTTATGCTTGTTCACGAGCACCTAAACGTCATTATTGGTGTATTTCTACGTACTTTTACCAAGTAATAAATGTATTATTGCACATATACGCCAATAATACAATTATAATCGTTCATCTAACTGTTATGCAATGAAAATAAATGCGTTCCGATACTGCTAATTCAATAGAAGTGACAGCATTCGATGTTTAGCTTTGTTTTATTCGAAATAAGAAATAAATGCCGCATTTTGTGCATGATAGTTATGCTTCAAATATGTTATTAACACATTCACTGCAATGGCGGTCATTGGTAACCAGCACTTCAAACCTATAACATGTTTCAAAATCGTTTAGAATAAAAACGAACCCTAGTATTCGTCAAATGTTAAATAACTGTAATTAGGAATGCTACAGAATGTGGGTAGATTGATATTGAAATTATCAAATACTTTTATTTGTCACATTATAATTTGAATAAATATCGAGGACATCTCTAAATATGGTAAACTGAAATTGCATCGAAACATAGAGGATTGAAATGTTTTTTATTAGTACATATGTATATGTAAATTTAAAAAATGATTGTTTAACATAAAGAAATATGTTCGAAATCAAAATTAGAGGGAAAGTTTCCGGTTAAATACGTATCCCTTTTCAGAATATCTGCAAAATAAATTAATAATGATAGAATAATCTATTTCGATTAATTAAAATTGCATAAATAGTGAGGGACACTTATATCATGAAGAATATATACAACTTATTCATACATTTCAATAAGAAAGTTCTAATACAGAACAAACTAAGGAAAACAAAATTAAAGAATTGTTCTTAAGGAACAATTTAGTATGTAGAATTATGTTAAGATTAATTAAATAAACTACAGCAGTAATAGAAGGAATGGAAACGTGGTACAAACATATGGAAATCAATAAAGCTTATCTATCCTTTAAATTAAAATTAACTTGGCGGAATTGTGACTTTGTCACAGATAAGATAAATTAGAAATTAGGCAAAAAATTAAAAGGGTTAAAACAAACTGAAAATTCTTGTACCGTATACTACTAGCACGTGGAATGTCAAATAACGTTCGTTCGTGTCAAATGAAGACTAACAACTATTTTTTTTATGAAGAAGGAAATTTTTTTTAAATTAACGGACGCAGACATTTTATTCGCGCAGTGAAATGCTGGTTGTTAGTTATTATTTTACAAATGATGGAACGAAGGACGGAGACAGCAGAGGATACCAAGAGCGATGAAAAGCGTGGAAAAGATCAGTCAGTTAAGGCGCCATTTTCTGCTTATGTCTAAATGAAATCGAAGAGATATAACAATTCTTTGTTCGTTGTGATGTTTAGAAAAATGGTGATCTTTCTGGCAAATGGACTTCTTGAACCAATATTATCGGTGCAATATTCCGTATGAAAAATTAAATAAATCTTATCGAAGTTTCAAATTCTCTGAACCAAGAAAATTTAAAAAAATAATAACTGTTTTTTAATTATACTTCTTTGGTAATGAATATGGTTTTACCGTAGCAACCTTTCCTTTACGCTACTTTTGTAGAAAATATTACCATAGGTATCTATTTGACTTTGTTTTCAAATCAGTGGAGAACGCTGCTTTAACGAAGCAACTACTTCTACGTGTTCAGTTTCTACTTCCCATGCCCTTCCGTCATTTGTGAAGTTAATAATAATTCTCATAAAATACTTCATCCGCGAGAAATTTAAAATTTATAGAGCTAAAACTCATTACTCGTAAAATGACAAATGATGAATTTTAATTTCATGGAGATGTTTCGTCCTTTAAATTTATGATTGAATTTCAAATGAACAAAATATACATTTTTAAATTTTAGCGCTCAAAGAATTTTTTCCATAGTCGTATTTTGAAATTGTCGATAGGTATAATTAAAATCAACTTTATTAAAATACACTTCGTCCTTTTTTCCTATTGAAAAATAATATCAGTTTCATAAATTAGTAATTTATGTAAAGTAATAGGTACGTTGTACCATTTACAACTCGACAGATATACTATTTTCTGTAATAACTGATAAAGCGATGTCTCATTTGTGTAATTGGACAATAGTTATACTAATAATGATTTTAAAAAAAATTATTCGACAGTTTGAAAGATACAATAGTACTAAATATGACTTACATAAATCAAATTGAGAACATAATCATTCAAACAGTGTTTAAAAAGTGATGAATAGTGGATGATAGATAGTATTAAAATCTACGATTCATTATTGATGTTTATGATGTAGGAATTTGTAAAACGTAGACTTCAGTTATTTAGTTTTGTCCATTGCTGAAGAAAAAATGTCCTAACGGTCGCACAGTCTGGCACGAAAATCTGCCTAGATCGATTGGATCTTGATTTTGCCGGCTAATTATCCCGCTTTATCACGAAAATGACGTTAATGGCCGCCGAGACGAGTTTCTCTAAGGGGATGTGTCAGTGGATTCTCCTCCGACGCGGCCTGGAGGAGACGTCGGAAGGGAAATGGGGGCTGTTTTGCCCGGTATATTAATTTAATTCTTTGGATACTCGATAGATGCTGGAAAGAGAGTACGGTCGGGTGGCTGGGGGTTGGTCTCGTCGAGTTTGAATATTCATAGGAAAGAGGGAATAGAGATCGGGTGTAATAGAATTTAAATTAAGGAAGGGAGGTCGGCCGAAACTGTATGGAGAGTTCCATAATATGATAATGCTCGTCCTATCGATATATTCCTGCAGAAGACTGGCCCGCTGGGGGTTGAAAATACCTCCAGAAATTGTCGTTCCGTCAATTGACTGACCGTTCTACCAAGGAAACTAATTATGGGTGCTGTTAACCCCCGCGTTAATCGGTCATCCATACACTGGCAACGTTTTCATGCCGACAGTGTATATTTTGTCGCAACAAGTTTGCATGACTAGAAACTGAACACGTTGATTCGTATGGATAAGCTACAGATTTCTAAGAAGACAATGATCGCTGTAGCTCAAAGGTGTAATAAAACTGGATCGAACCTGTTAGTGTTTCGAAGCTTCTGACAAATAGGAAACCTCGATCTAAACTCTGTTTCTTCGTGCATTGATTCTTGTTTATATGGCAGCTAAGCTACAAGTGAAATAGAACTCTGTCGCCCTTATTGAAATATTTTTTTTTATATTACATTATGGAATCATGAGGGCTAATTGAAGTCCCGTCAACGTATCTATTGATCTTTCAACCTATTTTGGGGACAACAAATTAACAAGTCTCGTTAATTATTCGTTTCAACTGGTTCGTCTCGACATTATTAAGTTCTATAAAACATCTGTAACATATTTCGATATTAACACTGGATTTATGGAGCCAGTAAATTTCACAAGTTTCAGATTCCATATTTAAAGTTACAACACCCATAAATATTATTTGTTAACAATTTACGTTGCGTAACAATATGAATATACAGGATGTTCAGCCACCCCTGGGAATAATTTTAATGGAAGATTCTAGAGGCAAAAATAAGACGAAAATCAAGAATACCAATTTATTGATGGAGGCTTCGTTAAAAAGTTATTAACGTTTAAACTCCCGCCCGTACTGAATTTTTTTCTCGAAAATGCGCAGGATTTCGGGGGTATGCCTACTTACCAAATATGATTGTAATTGAGCCCTGCAACCGAAAATAATTTTTCCAAAACGATTCCAAAATTTTTTTTTCGCTGAAAAAATTAAGCAGATACCCAATGTCGATTTTTTTTAAAAATTCGTTTTTGATTTTTAGTAATTTTATTTGACGCCCTACAGAAAAGTTATCTAATACTTTTGTGTAGGTACCCGGGAGCTCTACGTTAAAAAAAAGTTTCAATGAGATACGTTCATTATTGTAGAAGTTATGGCCGTTTGAAAATTGAACTATTTTTGTGGGGTTTTTCTCATTTTGCGTGATCAAGGAACAACTTTACGAATATTTTTAGAATTTCGACACATTCTTCACCAAAATACACGTTATTTGCCGTTAGAAACATTAAAATCCCCAAATCCGTTCAGAAGTTATGATATTTTTAAAATTCGCATGAAATTTCGGGGGTGCATTTCTGGCCTCACATTAGATTCTCGGTTAGGAATTTTTGTCTCGAAAGTGCGTAGGATTTCGGGAGTATGTGTATTTACCAGAAATGGCTTTAATTGATCCCCGCAACTAAAAATAATTCTTTCAGAATGATTTGAAACTTTTTAATTTAATTTTTTAATAACTTTTCCGCAATCAGCCTCAATCAAGAAATTGATATTCTTGATTTTCGTCTTATTTCTACCTCCAGAATCTCCCATTAAAATTTTTCCCAGGGGTGGTCGAACACCCTGTATATCCTAATTAAAAGAAAAATCGCATTTTTACGTAACATGATGGATTTCAATACAAGTATTAATTAATAACCGTGAATCTAGTTTTAATCGTGTGGTTTTGGTCTTTTTCACGTGTTTCCCCCATTGCGTGTTTCAACGACGGAAAATCAGATAACGTTAAACCGTAGGCGATCAACGCGATGATTTAACGAGATCGCCCGATGAAATACATTTCCTCTTGACCGTAAACAAAAGAGAAGTTTGGAAAAGGGAAAAGGATACAAACACACGCGTCACTGATTATCACAACCGGGAAGTAGTAATGCATGTTCGCTAGGAGTCGCGGTAGTCGCACAAGTTAACAAGGTTAAATATCTCAACCGTGTTAACGGGACCGTTAACACTCCACGACCATTGCGATTAGGGACGTCTGAGGCGAAAGACTCCGACGTTGGGACGTCGCGTCGGCATGAACTCTGGTGCGAGCTCGCTGGGCAAGGGGAGAACGGGGGAGCGGTAAAAGAACAGGATTTCCAGAAAGTAAGAGGTTCAAGGTGGGAAAGGTGGACTTTAACTTTGGGACAGTATTAAAACTTCTCCGAGTCGGTGGATATTTTCCCAGACGTTGGGTATTTCTCTACGATCCACCTACGAAGCTGTCTTCTGCGTTACAACAAGAAAGAATAACAGAAATTAATGTAGGCGCGAGATCTTTGTAACTAGTTAGATCATTGGGTTCTATTTTCCGACCCTTAAATTCGGTTCAAATCTTTAAGTACATTGTTTACCATGTATCGCAACGAAAAATATTTAGAGATTGAATTTGTTTCATAATTTTACAAATTGGTATCCAAAAGATTTTCAGTATATTATTATGCTGTTATATTTTGAAAAAGGAAACAAAAATTTCTGCAAAATGCACAATGAGAATGCCATCAAAGAATGCGTGGTCCAGAAGTGGTCCTTTTGTTGAAAATACAAATTTTTTACCATTTGTTCCACTTTGTACAAAATTCTCTTAATAAGGCTTTGATTTCTAAGAGGCCATTAAACGGCTCTTGATCAGTTTTCACGAGGAAACAAAGGGATTTTTATGAATAAAGAATTATGAAACAGAAAGATGGGAATTGTTGATAAATTAGAATAGAAAATATGTTATTGTTGCAAGAGTATTGTAACAAAAATTGCTTTTTATTTGTATGTTGAGAACCCCGCGAACTTATTGGCCAACCTAATAGATACAAAGAGTCCCAATGGGAACTGTGCTTTGCGTATTATATACTTAAAATAACATTGAAATTAAAGTCAACACTAGCAATTTGCATTATTCGTTTAATAGTTATAGCTCAAATCGTTTTCTTAGATCTTCTTCAGACGTGAAACTGTGTTTTAAAACTTTCTTCTTATAAAAGGGACATATTGCAATTGATTAATAAATTGACACATCGCACTTACATACTCAATTTGACATAATTTACATAATTAATTGTACATAGTATTAAAATATAAGGAAGTATGCAAATATTAATATAGAATGTAGCGTCAAACACGTACTAGCTTCGTTTCTTGTCAAACGAAATACATATATGCAAGTGTATACTAAACCAAAAATAAGATATCGACGATATGAAAATTAAAATTAATATACAGCTATCTGTTCGCTAATTTAATTTGTTGATAAAGATACAACCAAGACATAAAAATTCAGATTCATTGTGTCAGCCTTATGTTTAGGTGTACTATTACTTAAAATTCCTATATTTTTTATAATCTATACATGTTTATATTTATCCTGGTTACTTTGAAACATATTATAACATATTGTATAATTTTCCTTAACGTTCTGAAAAAAACCTAGTATTTATGTTTAAGGTCGAAACTTTGACATTTTAATTTCCATATATTCAGCTTTTGCTCTATTAACCAAAAATTCTATATTTCATTTATGCAACATAGAACATATAAAGAAATATTTTTTGTTACAAATGAGTAAGAAAGCGCTTTAAAAAAATTGTTTAGGTTAATTATAATTTTTCAGAATATTCCAATACATGTACCGAAGAGTGTTTTAACTTTTTTCAGGCAGAAGTAAATAAGCAATTCTACATTTTCTGGTTTTGATTAACATACGTAACCAACTTCTACATCATGCGTTCCTTGTAACATAAAATATTGGATAAAGTGAAATTGATTAGAGCAACATTTTTCATTATTATTCCTTGTAGTGTAAAAAGTTCAAAGTGGATTAAAACGGCAAGAAGCCTAAAGCATGTACTTTTAAGAGGGTCGTTGCAAAAGGAAGATTTTAACCTTTAAACTTATGTTAGTTTAAGTTGCGTAAAATACGTTTTAAGCTTTTGGAAGCTATGTGGAAACCTTGACGATTTCAAAAAAGCTCCTATAAGGACCCTCGAGGAATCTAGTTGAGGGACGATTTAAGCTACAAAATGACCAGAGTAAGATTGTTCTTCTTTTCATGAAGTTACAATAGTTGAAGGATTGATAACGGTTTGGTTAAGTGTCTTAATACTTATGACCGGCAGTGTAAACCTCCAGCAAAACATCGATCCTCAAAATAGACGAACGTCACGCCAAAACTTTCCCAGAACTTCCTTCCGAGCGACTAAATCATCTCTACGGTCACACGCCACCTCCTCCCGCGACACAGGTACGTAACTTAAGCAGGAAGTACCTGTATCGTGCGGAAAAGTGACTGCAAAGTTTACCTCGAAGCGACAATCAGTTAAATAGTTTCCTATACGCTGCGCCTGGCGCAAAACGCACCTAGGAACGACTCCAGGAGGCGTACTTAGATAGACTAGCCTGATAAGCGAAATAAAAGTTATACTCCTCATTGTTCGCAGCGGCTTCTAATTACGCGCGTGAACCGGCGTAGCTGCACGTCTATCGCAAGCGTCGCCTCGGTGCATCGGATTTTCGCATGTGCAATCTGGATCCTGCTCGAGTTTCCTCGTATAACGATAGGAATCGAGGCGCGAGCAGCCATAGGTTATCCGGACGGCGTGCAATCCATGGTGAAATGGGGTAATCAATGCCCAAGAATACCTTAGCAATACAATTTTTAAACCCATAATCATCAAACTTATCAAAATAACAAGTTTACTAGATTTTCAAATGCAAAATTAATTCTCGGTTCTTGAATCAAATCACCTATAATATTTACTCAAAGTGAACTTTTTTCTCGCCATGTTGGTCTCGTAGCCAGGAAATACCAACTATGGAACCACAATGCTCAACTTTATAATCGACATGACTTCAAAAAACTACATTTTCAATTGAAGAAAAATGTGAAGACTTGGTCTCGTAAAATAGCCAGGGAATATCAACTGTGGATCCATAATGCTCAACATTATAACCCACATGACTTCAAAAAACAAAATTTTCAATCGAAGAAGAATGTGAAGACATTCTATCCTATATCACATATTAAAAGAATGTACAAGAAATTTCAGCCTCTTGGGCAAAGGACATAAATTGAAAGTTAGTTAAGATTAGGTAAAATTGGGTGAAACTTGCCAAAGATTGCCATTTTTTCATTAGGTTGAAAAGTTCTCTTTGAGGCTCTTTGATCCTAGGAACTTGCCCCTTCGGATTATTTATAGCTACAGCACCACTTAAAAAACATTGCTAACTATGTTAAAACAAACCCGCCAACTTTAAAAATATATAGATGCTAATGGAGATTACTTTGATATATAAAATCTAATTTGATTATTTATAAATACATGTACATTAAAATTACTACAGAAAGACCGAAAATTAATTTGTAGACCTTTTAATAAAATTTCGATCGAAAGTTATGGTATTCGACCCCTAATGACCGAAACGAGTTACACATTATTAAGATTAGAGCCCACACGTAATTTTACATATTTGAAATAATTATCGAATTTTTCTAAGAGTTTGCAAAAGTATCTGTTTATTTGTGTATATGTTTTTAGACCAATATTTGATTAAATACTCTATCATGAATACCCATATAGCTTTAAGAACAAAATGATTAATGTTGTGTTGCAAAAATAAAATTATGTATGAAATATGTACTGGGGCAAGATGATATCAAGATGAGTTCATATCTTGCTCGACAAATTGTTGTTGCTTACTAATCTATTCTTTATTGCAAATATGGTACGAACACATACAAAAAAGACGAATAGAAGGTAATGAAATCAAAGAAAAAAGAAAAAGAGGAAATAAAACATTTTTGCTTTTCATTTCATTTACGCCTATATATAAGTATAAGTGCAGTTTTGAATACAACAAACTTGTATTATATCTTGTTCCACATATGGAATAAGATGGGGCAATATAATTATTAAAAAAGAAATTCTCTATCAAAATCATGCATTTGTATAATCTCAATTTTGTTACTTAACTTTGAAGACAAATGTATGTCGACTGTACAAATATAATCTGCACAACATGTTTCATTTTGTTTACATTTCTCCTCTATATCGTCTTACCATCTCCTACTCAAGAGCACTCAAAATTACGTGAAATCGTCGTGTCCACTTGTAAGGAACACGTCAACAAACTGGCTTCAGAAGTACCGGGGTTTACATTTTTCCGACATAAGGGACCTAGCGATAAATCACAGCCCTTGCTACTCTAACCGCAAGTGACACTAATTTTTCTCCGACCACATCTGCTGTGTCGTTGCAGCAAGATTTTTAGAACGGTCTGTTTCCACTCAAGCTCGTTATCATGTGCACATCGGAGTCGGAATAAGTGGAAGTGTACGAAGGAGAAGAATTCTCGTCTGCGGAATGATCGTACCAAATCTCGTGACGTGGCCGAGACGTTTCCACAGAGGTTTGGAATGATTTACCGGGACTAGTCGTAAAACGGTACCGCCGTTCCACGCACGGGAGACACAAGAAGACTCTGATTATCACTCGAGATTGTCCGTACAAAAGGGCTCCTCTCTTCGCAGTAAAAGGGCCCCGAGATTTAGATATTTATAAGAGAAGAAACACCGCAGGGAAAGATAGTCGTCGCGTCCCGATGATCAGGTTTATTGCGGCAAGATCCAAAAACGAAATGCATGCGAATCGAACGAAACGAACGTTAGAAATTGGTCTTTTAATTCAGTGTCAGCTGACAAGTATGATTTTAGTATTTACGATGCCTTAATCTAGTTAGAAGACCGAAAAAATAACGGTGAATGGCCATTGGTTTCCGTTTTAGATGCAGGATGTTAACAATCCTGTCAGGTTTCGACTTTGATTTTAAGTGCGCTAAAAATACAAATATAACTTGCTATTGGACCGACCGTTTATTAGAAAAGCCGATAAACATCGGCTTCCGTTTTATTCGCGGACCATGTATTTTCAACGGCGAATATTAAAAGTGATGAATATATCATCATCGTTAACACATTCGTTGCCATAAGTCACGTATACGTATGCATAACATCATTAAACCAACTTTACGTCCGTGCAATAGCGAGGTTTTCTATTTTATATCCGTATAAATAAATGAAGTATGAAATATAAACCTATGTCGTATTATTGGCCCATTTAATAATTTGTACGTAATGAAAAGCTTAGACTGCGTTAAATAAAATTCCATTGAAGAGCTATAGTTTCCTGCAGAGATGGGTAGAATTTTATTCGAATAAAAATTCTAAATTTTCATTCATTTAACTTGAAACAGAATTTGATCGTGTAAGTTAACCTGTAATTTGTGGATCCAAATTTCTGCAACCTGTAATTTAATGGATCCATTAATGCATTGAAAATTGTTTCTCTGTTTATTTGTCATTTGAGTCTCGCCCATTTTTGATTTCTGCTAATGCATTATTCAGGTGAACGAAATACTGCAGTGTTAAACATATTTTATTCGCGAATAACGAATAACAATTTTTGTGTCCGTCCATGAACAAGATATTAAAGATGGTGTTCTATTGATACGACTAAATGTTCAAAAGACACGAGAAAACATCTAATGAATCATAAAATTTAAGTTACGTAAAAGACATCTAATTAATATAGTAAAAAAAAAAAGTGAAAAAATATTTGAGACTTTCGTTTTCCTTATGTCAATTTTCTCATACTTTGAATTGCACAGACGAGTCTACATTGCAACGACAAAATAATTGTTCTAGATATGATATAATAAACCTTGCTTAAGTACAGTTTACGAATTTCGATATATGCTTGATAGTTAGATATATGCCTGAACTGAACTACAGCATAAATGCCCAGTGTTTATCCCCACCACCGACAATACTTGTGAGGGGAGACTTCCACTTGACATACTATAAAGCTTGGTAGTCAAGAAGGACCTCCGTCTCTTTTACTCTCTCCCCTTTTCTATGTCCGACAGTCGACTTGGGCTGATTCATCTATTCTATAATTGCCCGGCTTGGGGTCTCAATTTTCGGGTATATATTCAACTTTCACTGCATTTCGAAAAGACTAACGAAATCTGATCTGGCCACCAAAAACAGCAAACGATAAATATTTACACTATATAGACTCTGAACCGCTTCAGAATTTATGTAGAATCTAGAAAATAATGGTTATAGAACCTACATGAGAGCTAGAACTGAAATTTATTTAACGGTTTGCAATAGTTATTTTCGGAACCATTTCAAGCCCGGTATGTAACGATATCGGTAAACATCCAATCGAATTACCGATATCTCGAAATGTTTACCGTAAAATCGATCGTGCGACAACTCAAACGTATAATTTACAATGCCATTACTGGTGTGGAGAGTTAAGGCGCAGGCACTGGGCCAAGAAACGCTCGGCTTGAAATGCTGTCGCGGGGGTGTGCAGTAATCGAAGGGGGGTGAGACGTAAGACGAGTCGGGGACGATAGTCTCAAAACCCGGGAAGGCATTAGCGTTATTTTAATCAGGAAATATAATGATCGCCATAGTCGCGAAGGAGAGCATCGAGGGAGACGAAAGAAAACGAGCTGGCTTGCGAACGCAGGTTGCCGCGCATTTGTTACGGGCCGATAGCAATTGTTTCCCCTATCTGCGAGCTCCACTGCGACACTGTAGCCCACTGTTTGGTTGGCTGCACTGTCTGTTTCCGTCGTAGTGTGCACGCGAATGCGTGTGCGACGTGTACCTGCTTGCAAGGCTGCCGATGTGCACCGGAGAGAGTGTGGTCTTATGTAACCACCCCCACAGCCCGGTATAGATTCTATTCTATTGGTACATACAGCATTGCTCGGCTGACATTGGTCGTTTTGGAAAACGAGCGTGCCGCTATACAGGATCTCCCGTTATTAGTGGTACAACCAGGATGGGGCTGATTCCTCGCGAAAAAATAAGTCGGAAGCGAAGAATAAAATTTTTTCGTACGAAGCTTCGTTTCCGAGAAAATCCTGTTTGAAAATTTATCGATAACGTTACAGAACGAGAATTACTATTATAATAACATTGGCCGCGTTTATAGACAAAACATGCTTAGTAAGTCCCACAATTTGAAATTTGGAGCAAGTATACTCGATAAATTGACAAATTCGATTTTCTCGAAATAGAAGCTCCGTATGAAGAATTTTATTCCCGCTTTTTTTATTTAGTTTCTTTAATTTTAAAAGCGATTTTCTCGAATCCACATTTTTCCAAATATATGCCACGATACCTCAAGTGTTTTATTTGATCGATTAACATTAGATTATCATCCATAACAACATTTTCAAAATCCAATGATTTTTACTATTTCCTTTTTACACGCAGAAAATCATAATAACAATTATAAAAAATCTTAATTGTAAAAATAGCTTATTTTTTATGTAAACAAGAGTTAGCTCCAAGTAATAAATATGGCCTTTTACTACTAAAAATTGGAAAACATAGAGACCTATTAAACCTTGCAAGAAAGTACGTCAAAGAACAGAGGGCGAATTCTATTATGGGCCATAAACTTGAATTTGATCGTATGTAACGATGACAACAAAATTTGCTCACTCTTGAAATCTTTGTAGCGAATATTTATTACCTTTTTTCTTATTTTCGTGCAAAAAGGAGGCCGTTCCAATATTTAAATTGTATTTATTAGAAAAATATATAGGTTTCAAACTGAGTCTAACAGTATCTTAAGACAAATATTAGTTGGCCATACATGTATAGTGTGTTTAAAACGATATTTGATTTTTAATTGATTCTCGTCGGTTTACTCAAATTACCAGAGAATGGAGCTGCTTTCTTAACGCAGCTGAACTTTCAATTCAAAACTACACACCCCCATTTGTCGTAGTTAAAATTCAAGAGCTCTTTTGGCAGCAGTATTGAGCAAATGTTGTTCACAAATAACGAATAGAAATTTTAGAATATCGATTTAAAAAATCCGTTAATGAATAGTAAGTTACGAACGAATTTATATACGGAAATAATCCAACATTTTTGTTTGTCATTCACGAAGAAAAGTTGCCCAATGCGTTATTGCGTAAATACATTTGCAAAGATCACGAATTCCGGTCGAAAAAAACGTCGTGGCGCGTTTCCTGGATCGACAGGACTAATTACCCTTCACCCGTTCCACCGTATCCCAAATTTCTACCAATCTGCCTCACCACCCCCATATCCCCGTTTCGCCACCGGCAATCGCAGAAATTCGCGTATCCATGCTCACGTGATCACCAGCAGGTAGATTCGTTCCGGATAGAGCCCCGTCTGCCGCGAGATTGAGTTCGACTCATCTCGAAATGCTTGTAGCGACTATCCTATTCGTACATAGTCGACTGGTGCGACAGATACATACATAGACGTTCAGCGACGCGAGGAGGAGGATCGAGGGAGATACTCGCGGTGAGGAGTGGGGGGAGGGAGAGAGAGACAAAGAAAAGACGGAAGAGCGGCGGGAGGAGGAAAGGGAGTCTCATGTACGGCGTGTATCTATTTGCAGACACAGATAAACACGGACAGAACCAACACCCCGATACACCGGGACAGAGCGAGTGTTCTTATAGTGGAACTTATTGATCCAACAAAACTCATTTCAAGATACAGTGCGAAGTCTCCAAGATACTGCTCTCCTACTCCTCTCGTCCTGCCTCTCCTCGCACTCTTCCGCCTCCCCCGATCCCACCCCCTCCTCCATCCTTCGTCCAGCACCTCCACGTCGTTCGACGCCCCCGTCCACGCGATGGCCCTCCTCTCACGCCCGTGTCGTACATCCAAGATGTTCCGTACACATGCATAAGGGCCGATTAATGCACTCGCGAAGGGAAAATAACCAGAATTGGACTCCGAGGCTCATTTTTTTTTTCTCTCTCAAATTCCGACTCGACGGTGAGATTTATCTCTTCGCGGTAATCCGCGTTTAGAATTGATCGGATCTGTCGGACGTTTTCGGGTCATCCTGGCACCCCTATCGCGAGGCGCAGGAAAATTGAGTTAATCAAACCGGGGATCTGTACTTTAAATTCTTTCAACGGCGCTCTTTAATTGAGAGATATTTCGAACGTTGACTCGAAACTTTCTGGAAGACAGCTCACTAAAAAGAAAAAGAATTTTTCAAGACTAACGCGAGAAAAATGTCGAGTTAATCGGACGGGGACGCACTTAAATCGTAGAATTGGGAAATATTTCGAACGCCCAGTGCGACGGACTCCAGACTTTTTAGAGGTCAAGCTTCTAAAGGGAAAGAAAATTGTGAAGCTTAAGAAAAGTAGGTTTGAAATAATATAAGGAAAATATACATTTATATACATATATATGTATGAATATTCACATCTACGTTAAGCATTTTCTTCCACACCCTTCTCCATAGTTAGACTTCCCCTCTCCACCCTTTTAGGGATTGCACCCTCTACTTTGGAAAACACCGATCTAACGAGACGCGGAAGGTACGATTTGTTTTCAGACTACAAACGCTAGATTTGGTTAAGCGTAATGAAACCCTAGGTTGGGGGAAGGAACACGACCTTGAAAGCAAACTAGGTAGCGTGCCTTCCTGTTCATTGAACCCTTGCGCTTGAAACAATTTCTGAGATATACCCTATTCAGACAAGGAGCCTTCGACTTTCCAACTTCTAAGCAGATTTTCAAGTTCATCTTGATGGTCGGTAACCGACATTACCGATTGACGAACGATTGGCGTCGCTGCGTACGCGAGCACCGCGATGCCGATCTGCGCTGAATATTAGGCAGTCGTTAACGAGCTCACAAAGTAACCACATGTAATTTTTCCTTTTAAATATACTATTATATCTCATACAGTGCGTTATATTTTACAACACATCTGTCCTTCCTTTAACGAATCAGTTCAGAATGTGGGACTTGTGCTCTAGAATTAATCACCATCATGGTTTTATACAAACTATAAGTTCCTTAAAAAAGAAAACGAAGATCTACACGAATTGTTGGATGAAATTTTGCTAATCTTATTTCTAAACACTTATGCATATAGATTATTGTATATTCAAGATTATATACATATGTATAGATATATAGTGAGTGCCCATGAATTGTACTGGAAACGTTACTTAATTCCTTATTACCAACTTGAAATTCCATAAATTTGAACTCAAATACATGCACGTTATCTTATCGGAATGTTGTATATATAATATGTAAATATTTGATTTTCATAGAATCGAAATAATCCTCTTGAACTTGGAATTTAGACGAATCGCAAGTAACTAAAGTTCAAAGTGTTACCACTTTTTAAATTATTAACTTTGTTCTTTCATTTAAGTACCTCCTACAACTAAACTCATCCTAATTAAGAATCTTCCTTCGTTTCTCATTTCAAATGTATGGAACGGCTGAAACCATCAAAACCATGGAAACCATAAGACGACGTGATTCCGAAATAATTTGTATATATTTTATAAATATCAATAAATATGTGTGTCCCTTGTCAAAAAATGATCAAAATATGAATTTTATACTACAATAAGAATGAAGCTTGATTTTTGTATCTTATTTTGTATTCTACAATTTGTAGAATATGAAATAGTCTTTTGCAGTACAAAAATTAAATTTTGAAGTGCAAAAACAATCGGTAAAGTATGAACATGTGGAAAGGTACAGTCTTCCCGATTTACGCAGCTTACCATGTTTCCATATTGTAATTTCATTCAATATATTACTTTAATACTCGTGGAAATCAATAATGATTTATTTTGCATGACAAATCGATTAACTTTAGATAATATTGGATAATTATTTCTATAGTACATCGAATTAATTATTATGACCAATTATGATTTCATAAATATTAATAAGAATGTGTCAAGAATTCTGATAAAAAGAATTTATACATGTTTTTCACACCAAAATTTAAATTTTTGCAAATTAAATTTATTTTCTTGTTTTGAAGTACATGATCTTGGTCAGATAATGCACACTCTATTTTTCTCAACCACAATATTCACCAACGACGAGTCCCATTGAAAAAGTTTCTTAAAAAATCGAATTATGTGCGAAACATATGCTCTTACAACTGTTACTCCACAAATAATCACAATTAGTGTACGAATAAATATATGAAATTACCATCAGCTGCACAATGTTCATATTATACTCGTACGTGATTATGAATTCTATGTGTAACGAATTGCTAATTGCTATTAAATAAGCATTCATTTACATCTTCGTATTGCATGGAGTAAAATGTAAAATATTTTAACAATAAATTTACATTTAACTTTTTATTACATATATAATTCATTAACATTTCATTATTTATAAATTTAATTTTGTAATAATTTTAATCATAAAAGCTTAAAAAAACAGTTTTTGAGAAAAATAGATTTGCAAAAGGTTAAATTTGTGATGCGTCACTCGCATAGTTGTTTGCAAAACGAATGATAAAAAATACGTGCCTTAGGGTAGAATATCCCGATAATTATCGTTGCAAAGAAATGAGACGACAAACCGTGCAGCAGTCGTGGAAACGCAACGATCGAAGAAGCGTTGCGTGTAATGGTATGCCCGATGGAGAATCACTGGCACGGGCAGGATCTTCGCCGGAAAAGTTAATAATCAGCCCCGACGCGTGACCTTGTACTCCGTTTTCCCCTTGCCGCTTTCGCCGCTCGTCCGAAATCCAAAGTTTCTCGGCAACTCGACACTGCAAGCAATTTCGGCGTCGAGCAATCCCCTCCCCGGGACCAAGCGTCCTACTCGCCTAACCCTATGCCAGAGCAGTAAAGGAAAGTGCATAAAGCCGTAGAGTGTCGCCGCTCGGAAGGTCCTGCATGTACCTCGACTGAGTTTTTCCGCGGTAGGGAGAATAATTCCGAAGCAACGTGTTGGTCCGTAAAGAGATTCATGGATCTTTACTCGCGCCGAGACGCGCGGTTGAAAATGCTTTTGATATCGGTGAATTTTGAAGAACGTTTTTCCTTTAATTAAACCTTAAACTCGGCAAAGTGACGGGTTTAACGGGGAAACTAAGGGACGACGATACGCGATTAACAGAAGTGGCTACGCAACGGAAGACTCGAAGAGCGAAGTTTCATGAAGTCCCCGCGAACGCGTTCGGGGTTTGTTTTTCTCAGCTGTTTATTGTCTCGCACATGATGGCGAACCCTAGGCGGTTGGATCCCGCCGTCGTGCGTAACAATATTCCTACCGACGTTGAACGAGTAAACAAATGAAGGAACTTACGATTGCGTAAAACTGCGAAGTGTCTGCGGTTTGTTTGTCGGTGAGAGCGTTTCCAGGTAAAAGCTTAGAGCAAGTGCGTGAACAGCCCAGGAGGAAAGAAGGAAACAGAAAGGGAGCGCAGGAGAGTCTGTCGGAGTTGAGAAGGAGAACGAAGGTGAGAGGGGTGGCCGAGGAGAGACTGGGTTTAGGTAGGCGAGTCGCGAAGGATGGGTGAAGAGGACGCGGAGGGAGGCAGAACCGGTGAAGGAGGAGAAGGTAGAAGAGGTAGAGAAGGTTGGAAAGGGGTGGAAGGGGTGGAAGACCACGAATGTCGGGGGGAAAAGAGGGAAAGAGGAGGCGGGTGAGAGGAACGGCCAGGAGGGGGAAGGAGTCGGAGGAGATAGATGTATGTAGGAGGGCCGCTCGATACAGCCCCAGCAACCCCCTCCTCCACCCCCTCCCGAAGCCAAGCATCGCATCGCGAGGTTAAAGTGAGAAAAGTCAACCCCAGTCACTTGGTGAGTTCTCCTACGTTGGAATATCGAGAGGTAGGCAAAGATTGGTCTCGAAAAGGGTTAAGGACCCGATCGTCCGGAAAGGCGACTTCCAACCTCCCTACTTTTTGGCAACGCTGATACCGTGGTCCGCTGGGGGTTTCGCTTCGGGCATCGTCCAAACGATCGCTCGAACAGTTTTCCGCTGGACAGTTCAAAGCTCGTGACGGTGCCGGTTATGAACCGAATTGCAACTTTGACGCGATTAGACCGGCTGAAAACGGGACGATCCTTCATCGACTCGTACTCCTCACTTTCGCGACGAACAGATACATAATCGTCTAATGGTTAGCAGGAACATCGCATCGTGAGGTTAAAGTGAGAAAAATCAACTCCAGTCATTTGTAGTGAGCTCTCTTACATTAGAATATCGAGAGGTAGGCGAAAATTGGACTGGAATAAGGTTAAAGACCCAGTCCTTATTTTTTGACAATGCTGATACCGTGATTTTCTGATTTTACTTCGATGCTCGTGACGGCGCCGCTTACGAATCGAATTTCAACTTGGGCACGATTAGAGCGGCTAGAAACGGAACGGTCCGCCATCAACGCATACTCCGTACGCCTCGGTTTCGCGACGAACTGAAACGTTTCTAACAGTCGGTAGGTGGAAGTAACGGCGGTCCCCGTCGGGCCATCATTCCGGCACTTATCGAGAGACTTTTAAACCCACTTTTCCATGTTGGCTGGCTTTCAAAATTCGAGTCGAGAGACGTGCTCTCGCTGGCAGGCCCCTGCCAGCCGGAGACCTGCCGGGTTGTCACTTGGCTGGTTATCCAGGCACTTCCATGCCCGGCCACGCGGATACGAGTGCATAAACATGCGAGCGAACGCCATCCTAGCTAAAGAGTACCTTTATCTCTATCCAGCCGCTTCCTCCAACCTTCTCGCAGCCTGTACCCTTCTCTTTTCCTTTTAATCGTAGCCTCTCGTTCTCTTTCATCCTGTCGCTTTCTCTTTCCCTGTGCCGGTTCCACCCTCCGGAACCAGGCATTCTCCTCGTGTGACGCTAGCCGTGGGTGGAGGAGGAAGCTCACGTAGGTTACTCCTTTCTGCCGGCAGAGGATATTGTGATTTTAGCGTCTGTGTAATTATGGAAATTAGCGACATGGAAAGCCTAGGATAAAAGGGTTGATTATAATCCGGCCGCGGGGGTGAGCACCGACCTCACCGTCCCGCTCCTCCGAGCGACCATAGATTAAAACGCTCCTTCTACGCTAGCGCCTTTACTTCCACCAACTACCCCTATCTACCGCTAACCCCTATCGCTACCGCCACCACCCACCCGTCCATCCCGCGCCATTCACTCTCTTCGCATCACCTACCTCGTCCCTTCGACTTGTCCTCTTTTCCCTCCTCCCCACCCTCTCGATTCTGAATTTTTCTCCTTCTCCTCGATCACGTATCCGACTCCGGGCTCCCTTCCACCGACGCACGCTGATATTAAGATCGAGTTTCGTCTGGTCGAGTGCGCCGGTTCAGACAAATGGCCTGAGATAAGGTCACCCAGGGTTTCATCTGCTCGTCCGGATTATCTGGAATCGATAGCGGAGATGTTTCCAAGATTCCTGAAAAATATTTCCAACTTTGCTCTACCGTTACCTAACGAATTTTCTCGCAACATTCGAGAATTAACAAACGACCGGACCTACCACAAAGGTAAATTCTTTGTACAGCGAAAGTGCGAACCAATGCTAAAAATATGTTTACGGTTAAACTCGGTTAGCTTCGTTAATGGATGGAGAACTTGGAAAGTTTTCGTCAAGGAACAGAGGAAAATTTGTTTTTCTACAACTAATTGATGGTCCTCTCGCGTGTACGTTGGCACCAACGTATCGCTCCTTCGTGATCTACCAAGGAGACACAATTTTGGCATTTGTACTGGTGGGCAAAATTACAAGGATAAGGACTTAATAGTGTATTTATGTTACACAACGTTAAATGCACAGGATCATTTATTTCTAACTAATATCGTCATAAAATAAACGAATATTACAACAAATTGTCACTTCAAACCAAAATAATACAATTTCACACATTCTTTAATGTTAATATTCAACAGATACGCCTCTACTTTGTTGAATAGACTTTTGTATAATATTTGTATGTAAGTTTAATCTAAGTCTGTCTGTGCAAGTAAAATCATCACTTTTTAGTATTTGTCATCTTCATATACGTTTCTATAATATTAAGGCCCGGAAACCGTGTTGACCGATCTAAACTTGAAAAATTTTTACCATTAAAATACTTTTTAGAATTCTAGCTGCATCATCATGCTGAAATATAAAATCATTGCAGGTGTTTTCCCCTGTTGTATCATTTCTTTCCTTCTTTTCTTATCTAGATGAATTTGACGCACATTGTAAACCCGCTGGTTTCACAATGAAAGAAGTATTGGTTTTAATCTTTTCACCTTGAATTGTCATTTTTTTGCTTTCAATTATAACATTTCTATTTTTTCATTCTCGCTTAATGATTTGCCACGCGGCACGTTTTTAGTTTTATTCTTCTTCCAATTTATATTAAGAAACTCACTTTGACAAAAGATTTGTAAAACAATACACATAAATATAATTTGATACAACGACAGGAATGTCTTATAATTCTATCTTAGCTGAATTTCGAAACATCCTGTTATCGAGTACTGTTTGTACACTTTTTATTTGCTTATATGGAGGAAGTATTGCAAGAACACTCTTCTTACATCCGTTCCTTTCGTTTCTTAAATACGTATGTTTATACGTACGTTAGTGTTGGTCGAGTAGAGTGTTTTATAATTTTGTCCGCCGGTGTAGATCGTTTCTCGTTTCACGGTTTTCCTTCGGGAGCATCAACCCTGCCCAAGACGCGGGGGGAACGAAGAAAAAATGGCGAGACCAACGACGAATTGTCTGCCACGAGGTTGGGTGCAACTGTTCCCCAACCTATAACGCTTTCTCTTTCACCCCCTCGTGTCGCAACGACATTGGCGCGGGTGTTCCTCTCCTTCTCGCGTTCGTGCCTCTCTGTGCATCCCTCCCTGGGCTTCGGTCCTCTCTCCTCGCCGCTTTTTCCCATCTGGCTATTGGACTACCTTGGTGTTTCGAGCGGCGGGCAGGAACCTATGATGCGATCGGATATCGAATATCGGCTAGCTCTCTGATTGGTTGTTCTACCGCGCACGGTCGCAGCCGGAGCGCGCCAGTTACGACTGATTTGTTACGTAAAAACGTCGATAGCTTCTATACCCTCTCTTGTCCCACCCCCGGTGCGCCGCACTCCCTCCATTCCTTCCTTCCGCCCGCCCGGGCCTCTCCCTCCGAACCACTCTCTTTCCACCGCCGTGCTCACTCTATCTCTCTTTCGCGGCCACCCTTCGCCCGACCGGTCTGGCCACCCCTTCGATGGTCCTCGTCATACCGCCACCGCCCCCAACGGCATCGCGCGCGATAGACGAAGGTACGAGAGAGAGAAGGAGGGAATATTCGTCTTTTTTATCGGCGCTGTGCGCCACTGCCTGCTCGTTCGGTCGGGCATGAACGCATTATCGAAGAAATGGCTGGGCGTCGTTACCCTCGTCTTGCTTTCGATCCTTGCGCCGATCATCGATGGTAATTGATGATGCGCCTGTCTTAACTATCTCAAGGTCGCCGGAGAAAGTTATACCCTTTAAGAAACGAGATGCTTGTTTCTCCTTAAGGGCCACTTCTACAGATTCGGTCGTAATAATAACCATTTTTTTCTACCATCAAACAATTTCAGCGAGGGTTCCGCTCAAACTTTTATTCGTATTTTCAGAATACACGCAAATTTTTTTTAAACAAAATAACAAATATAAATTATTTAAGTAATAATGCTGTCTGAGAAACAGACCGGATGACCGACACGATATTTAAAGTTTTAATTGGCCAATTGAACTGAATCTTCAAGAGGCCTGCTTTTCTCGCCAAAACTGTTACTATTTATTTTTACACTTGATAAAAATAAGGAGAATCTATATTCCAACTTTAAATTGCTGTTATCTTTTTAAATACCAATATATTTAATTTTTTTAATTCAAGCCATAACTGTATAAAATGCTTCTCGATTAATTCGTTTCAGGTAAGCAGAATGACCGTTATCGGATCAATCATCCGGATCCGTTTTTTGTCACAGCCTGGACATATTATTAAATAACTTGTACTATTTTTATTATTTTGTATTAAACAAATATTCGTACATTATTAAAAGATGAACAATTTGTATTAAGAGGCTCCCTTTTATCAAGATATCTCCACCGAGATAGTCGTATATCAACTATTGTAGTCACCGTTTCCGAAACACAATTTATATACATTCTATTGTCACAATTACTTACTATTTAAGAAAAAACAAAAATTTCAATTTTTTCAACATTTCACTGTATCCTAACTTCTTAAACTATTCGCATCTCGAAAGTCTAAAGTACCTCGATCATCGATTGGTTTGGTATTTCATTCGCATAAGTTAGCCCAGTTGCATTCTGTACGATGAAGTTTTATGGTACAAATATTTAATCCGAGGAGGTTGCAGGAAGTCGACCACGAAGTCAGGATATTGCGAGGAAATCGATAGCCGGAGGTGTCTCGGAGAGTTCAGGGTCACTTCTATCTTCCTAAATGGCACTCGTCACTGTGATCATGATTACCACCTCATTTACCTCAATGTCAACTTTGCCAAACAACGTCAAACTTTTGCGCACCTCCAGACTTCAAAGACTTCGGTTTAATCATGCTACCCTGTCAGTGTTTTAGAAATAGTTCGACTCTATCAGCTATGGAATTCAAGGATTCGAGTCAAGATTTCAAACAAAGACACTATGTATCGTATTAAACACACTATTCACAAAGATTTTTTAAAGTCTACTATGTTAAATTTTTACAGAACTGTGCTCGAAAAAATCACCCCTCAGATAACCACCTTTTTATTAGATTCGGTGAAAAGCATTATTTTTTAGCCGAATGCAACATTCTTCAGTGGACACCTATAAACTCAGACCTCTGCAGTGAATGGACGTTCCTGGATCAAATACTCGTGCGAAAAAGTCAATTGTACATTAGAATTAGAAACTGCTAGGTGGAAAGTTTATGTCTACTTTTGCGAGCTGGTATTAAGAGTGAGATCTCTTGTAGACGAGTAAAAGGCCTCCATGTTGAAAATTGTCGCTTGTAAGGTCGGCTACCACATGTCCGTGTGAAAGGATGCCTTTTAACACATTGATCGTTAAACAAATTAATTCCCAAATTTATATTTCTTAGATATTAGCCAAAACCGTGCTACGAAATCCGATACAAAAAGTATCATAGTTTCTCTTTTTCTTTAATTTCACAGAACATATAAAAAATTGATGTCTAGACTAAAATACCCCATATGCTTCTCGAATATTCTCATATATGCTCATGCCGTCTACCATCTTAAAAGACACTCGGATGTAAGGTCGATGTACGTTCCCAGCCTAAGAACCTACGAATCTATTAGCAATATCTGAAGATCGTTGTACTTGAGGGCTGCTCTGGTAGAAACGACGTCAAATGGGTGACCTCTGGCTCCAATAATCTTATTGCAATTATAGTTCGTAGAAGATCAGCTTATTGGATAGGGAGACTTGGTCCCGAGGAAAAGGAAATTTTCTGCGAACATGGAAGAATTTTGTTGCACGGTCATTCGCTAACAATGGAGCCATCGTTGGAGCAAACTCCGTCCCATTTCGCGTATCGCTCGCTGGAATTTTCGAGGCAAGAAGACGTAGGTACTTGCACTCTCGAATATTCCTATCACGGCGAAGGCAAACAGCCGCGTTACGTTACCGCGAGCTGACCGTATTGTAGAAGCGTATTCAATGCCGACCCGCCATTTAACACCCCGGCAAGCCGCGAAGTTTCCTGTAATGAAAGCACCGGCGCGGAACCTATTGTGAAAATATCTGACCACTGTCCGGTGCAATGAGGTATGGCTGACCCCGGGGGCCGTCGGGTCGGGTACAATGCACGGGTATGCATGCGGCCACGAGTAGTGAAAATACTTCACGCAGTCACCGCTAAAAGGACATAAACGCACTTAACGACAATTCCGTGTCACCGACGCACCGGCTCGCATTGCGTTCGGTTCCAACGACGCGAATCGCCAACAAACATCGGCAAACTGGCCGACAGTCTTTTTCGTCTGTACCCGCTTCTATGCCGCAGACTTTGGCAAAGAACCTCTCATCGAAAAGGCCCAAGAGATATGAAATATCAACTTTGTCCTAATTTATGAAGTTTAAATCTGGGGATTTGCTGAGTCAACCGCAAATTCGATAATAAAGTATCAGCAACTGCACGATTCATAGGAATTTTCCATAATCTATTAGGCTAAGTATCTCACCATGGTGCACCAATTTGATCAAGAATTTCAAGACTTCTTTAAACTATCGATTTTTCCGTTGCATAAAAGCTCGGTCCAGGACTACACTTTCATCGATAAGATATGAGAATATGTTAGGTATACCAGATTTCAGATATAAGTATCAAGAGCTATATAATTCGCAAGAATTTGCCGAAACCTACTACGTTAAATTTCCACACTGTGGCAAAGAATCTCGGAGCTCGTTCGGGCCATCGACTTTTGGTCGTACGGGTGTTGGTGGAAGTGGTAAAAAGCGTTGACCTAGTGGAGAAGCAATTGACTAGGTATGCCCATGCATGAGTCCATTGCCTTTGCGATAAAAAAGGGTGGTCCTCGACTTCTCGTGCAAGGGAAAGTCCGTAAACTTGATCGAGGTCTGATATTAGGGAACAATATTAGCAACTTTCTGTAACACGACTGTTTGATAGCATTGCCTGATAGTTGACGAGTGCTCTCATATAGATCCGCATCTCCTGCCGCTTGGATTAAACTCTCCTACGTTCTGCAACTATCGAATAATGCTTTTTATCGGCCTCGTGCAACGAGAGGAACAGATCGATGTCAGGATAGCCGAAAAGCCCTAAACGAGGAGTCTCGTTAAAGTTCGAAAGAACTGGTTTCTTCGAAAGTCATCGCGTCAAAGACAAATGCCGGGAAGTAAGTCCAACAAGGTTCTTTGCTTTGAAAGGAGAAAACAAAGATGGAGGAAAGAAACGAGGTGCAAACAAGAGAGGAACAGGGGTGGATCAGGGTAAGGTCGAAACGAACGTCGAGCATCGCCAAAAGGAGAGAGAGCGCAGACTCAATATCTCCGAACCGAACCCTCCGATAGGTCGAGGTTCGACTTCGAGGGTGGGAATAGATTTCCAATCGCGCGGGGGGTGGTCCTCCGGCAGTGGATGCTCACCGCCGAGCACCCTGCTAAACTCCTGCCTGCTTCGGTATGCCGGGGTCCACCCTTTTCTCTATAGGTGGACCAACGCACCTACACGCACTCCTCTCTCAACCCTGCGCCGCTACACCCCTTTCCGATTCGACGCTGCCGAAGCGGACAGTCCGAGAGGGGTCGCTGGAGAGGGTAAGCTACGACTACAAACAGGAGTCAGAACGATTCTATTGACCAGGGTTCGATGCGCGCATCTGGGCGTAACCCATTCGTGCGTTCCGTCGGTCCGAAGCGATGGGTGAGAGAGTGAGAGAGGAACTATCGACGGAAGAAGAGCGGCTCGGTTAGGGTGTGACGAGGAGAGGAACAGAGACTGTACCGCGCCTGCGAATTGTCGTCAGGGCGACGGCGACACTGGAAAAATCGAACTGAAATAAACCGAAGCGTTTTCTTCGCGGAGCTCGAGCACCAGTTTCTCCGTCTTCGTCCTTCTTCGACGCTTTTCTCCTCTTTCTCTGACGTTATTTCGCTCGCTCCGGCTTCGTCGGAACTTCAACTTCGTCCTTCCACCCCCGCACACCGGCTTCTCTGTCGACTGTTCCACTGACGTTCCCTCCCCTCCGACGCCTGCACCTCTTACCTAGACGCTGTCCGCGTTCCTTCCTCCCAGGCTCCTCGAGTTTACTGTGTTATTGCCAGACTGTCCAGGACGACTGCGTTGGACTTTCCATGTCGATCGCACATTTTCTCTACGCGTTCTTCGCTTCATTCTACACAGATTTTTTTCCTTTACGTATTCTTAGACAACTTGGTTACAACAAACACCCCCATACCCATTGTTTATCCAAAATATACTCATAAAATTTTATTCCAACTTGCTGTCCAACTTGTTCCCTAACTGGTTTTCGATCCAATATTTTTATATTAAAGGCAGTGTAAATATCCAAATATAGCTACACGAATATCGATTTTATCAAATCACGTAGCTTATCGATATGTGTATTCGTATATTTCTTTATCCTGAGAAATTTTCATTACTAATTTATTACACATTATTTCTGAATTTATAACGATTGAAATTTCTGATTAATTTATTCGAATTAAAGTCAACGAACGGCGTTAAACAACTTTCTGTATTGACATTCTAGACCAAAATGAGATGAACGTAATCAACTTTAAATCTGAATAAACGTAATAAGTTCAATGGATGGTGACACCCATTGCTGCTAGGGCTTAGAATATTTTTGAGAGCACGATACATTCTTCCAGAATCTAATCTAATAGATTTGATTGCGGTTACGTCAAAATCATGTTTCTCGAATTGGCTTTCAAGATTTATCGAAACGTAATGAATGTAGTGACTTAAAAATTTGACAATTTCTTGAAAAATGAAACATGACAAATTAAGAGAAAGCCAGGATTAGACGATAGAGTGTACCGTAAAAATTTTCATTTTATATTAAAAAATCGAAAAATGTTATCTTTGATTTGTAATATAAGAATGTTATAAATTTTTATTAATCGATACAATTTTCTTGCGCGGATATCAAATTCACGATTTTCTTTTCCATACTACTCCAAGTTACCAAAAATCTATATGCGTTTGACTGTATTTGGGAATGGTTTACTGTCTCGAATTACTGGTATTATGAATCAATACATATACGAGGATATTTAATAAAATTATCTTTTAGATATTGTTGTAAGTGTATCTTTGAGAAAGAAAATATGATTTTATGCATAACCCAGATTCCAAATATAGCTAAAAGCGTTAAAAATTAGCTCGGTACTAAGCGTCTGTACAGAGCTTCGACCTCAATCCCATAAAGAATCTATAGAAAAAGAATGTAGGAATGTAGAATACTAGGATCAACTATCTTCGGACGATCGTAGTTTAATAGAGAGTAACTACGTTGAGTCGAACTAGTGAATTATTGTAGTTGTAGCGGAGATACAAAACATAAGTAATACATTAAATACTGTCAAGCATTGAACGTGGTGCGAAACCGAGTTAATATTTGTTTTTATCATTAATGAATAAGAAGATAAATAATTGTTGACAAAATTTTGTACGTTACTTAACACGTTGACTGCCAATCTACCATCCTAAAATTGTTTACAAGACCGAAACCTTGATTTCAGTCAATTGTAAACTACACAACTTAAAAGTTGTCCCAGTTACTTTCGTAATCTCATTAAAATTTATGAAGCCTATTAAAATTTATTTTCTTTAACATTTCAACTTGAGAATTAATTGTTTTAGTTCCACCGTTAAAAGTTCTATCACCCATATATGGATAACGTGGCAGTCAAAGTGTTAATTAATTTTGATAAAAATACATATAATGTTTACTTTTGCATATTCTTTGGTGTTGTTAAAAATGAGTAACGATTTATAAAAAGGTTGTGATTATTGGTTCAGTTATGCTCCTGGCCGTAACTCGGGCCAGTTTACCGAGCATCAAGGATGGACGCAAAGGAAAGGGGACGAAAGAGAGAGCAGCAGTCGGATAAGAGCCCATGAAGCGGTGTTTTGCAAGGAAAGAGGTGAAGCTCTGCCGTCGTAGATCTCCGAAGCTCGTCGCAACTTTCAGCGGATGAGTTGTTGGAGCGATTTAGGCGTTACCGCGGGAATGGTCTGCTTCCCTCCGCCCCCGGGCCGGCTCTTTCTCACTTGTGCCGCGTCTGGCAGGACTCCCTGCAAGCCGGAGAGAGCCACGCCACGGTATTTACACATCTCCGTGCCCCGCGAAACAAAGAATTATTATTTGTATGCCCTCGTGGGTGGCGAAGGATTTTGCAGTTCACAAACTAAGTTAGCAGCTACAACCAGGAGGTGCCGGATGGGGAGATGTCGGTGTCCGGGAGCAGCCAAGGGGTAGGGCAGACCGCCTTCCAGCGGTATCTGAGATTATGTACTGCGAATGTACGGGAGTAACAGCCCTCCGTCGTCCTGCTGCGAGTAGTTTCCAACGTCTGCACGTCCATCCCTTTCTTCAACGGCTTCTGTCTTTTTCGAAACTGTTACTCATTGTATTTCCGTGCGACTCTACGCTCTTATAAATCGCCTACCCCACGACGCTGGATTAGATTAGTTGTGAGTTATAACGAGGCTAGGCCAGCGACTGTTTCGGTCCTACGAGGATTGATCGATAAACTGACATACAGTGATTCGTGAAATTGATCATACGGTGACATAGATTCTAATTTTAATGGAATATAAATTTCTTAGAATAGTTAACTGTTTAATATTTATTTGCTAAATAAATACAACAGAATTTCAACCTAAGTATGTATTTAATTAATATAGTTTTACAAAACAAAAATGCTGTTCTTAGCTTGACGATTTTCTGCTAACCGAGCTTGAAGCTCGAAAAAAAGAAATAAGACGTTCAGGGGGTGCAATAAACGAGTGTCCTTCTCAGGTAGTACTGACCTTTGCTATGGATACAAATTTTCAGTAAAAATACATGCATGCAATGCTTATTCTCAACATTAACATTATAATGAAGTTACTTAAGATGTTTGTTTATATCTCCCATTGGTGCTCAAACACTCAATTATAATAGTTGGTCTTATCTTTCGGATTTAGCTAGTAGTATCCGAATTATTAGAATGTTTAGATCTTAACATTGTGATTCTTGGTCATTTTTTCCTTTAACTATTGTCAACTTTCATATTCAACTGTAGTCAATATCTGATACATGAATACATAAACGCTATATAATAATACATACGATATTATTCCTTCATTAATGTTAAATGAAATTTTGTTCTTACTCTTTCCTTGTAAAGTAAACTCGATCACTCAAAATATAATCAAACGAAATGTCCAGCAGTAGTGGTTATATTAACCCCTTAACGTACTATTTAATTTCAAATAATTTTCCAAACGTATACTATTTAATCTGATTTGTTAATAATGTTACTCACACCTTTTAACGCATTTGTATCGAATTTTGAATTGCTTTGCATCTTTTTAACGCGTTCTTAGAGAGCACCTTCTACATCAGCTCCTTAAATATTTTTTCTTCGTTATTTTTAAACTTCGTTTTTTCACGTTTTCGAAAAAGTTTGGATTATGTATAAACATTCTCAACGCTCACATCGTCGAGACAATGATCTACATCGAGATCATTACAGATTATAACAAGACAAGATCAAGTACACGCGTACTCGGCGAAAATTTAAAGCCGATTTTCTCAAAAACAAAGCCTCACATGACAAATTTTTATTCTATATTTTAGAATTATTTTTTCATGTAGTATCACCCCCTTTTCGTTTGTACCGCCAGTTACCAAACACCCTGTATAAAGGTTTTGACGGAAATAGTTACGGAGAATCGAGATGATGCTACAAGTGTTATGAGTGGGAAAGACTCCACCCAATATCGAATGTATCGATGCTGAAACGGTTCTATATCAATTTTATCGGCGTGAACATAAATTGAGAAACAAAATATTTTAGTATGCATTATTTTGTTGATGGTTTAGAAACAGTGTTTAGAGATACGAAAACCATATAAAATTGTTTTAGAACTGGCAAAATAATACTTATTCAAAATAAAGCTTCCCCATAACTGTTTTGAGAACCAAAATCGATATTATAACAGTTTTCAATCCCTGCTCGTAATAGAAAATTGTCGGTATACCCAAGCCCTAAGTTATTTAAAGGATTACGTTACGCTGCTCGATAATACGTCTATAGATCCTAACGTACGATTAGATCATTTCAGGCAATTCTGGAAAATTGTGATAGAGAGAGCAACCCCGTCCAATCAGTTTGCAGGAAGGTGAAATTAGTGTTAGCAGGAGCATTATGAGAAACGCAGACGCGTAAAACTTTCCTAACGAACAGGTTTGTAACCGAAGCGCCGTCGACAATGACTCGCGGATGCGACATCGGTCCACCGTTGGAAATAAATTCACCTTGAGGGACGCCAGAAAAACTACTTGCAAAGATTCAGGACAAGGTTTCGCGATGTCGCGGAGCGAATTTCCGCGTTTCTTCGCTACCTGACGAAAGGAAACGCTGCCTGCGTGAGAGGGAAAGAGTGCACCGAGTCTCTGAGAGGTCTCAGTCCGGGGACTTCTACGGAGAACCCAGGGGGTCATGATGGGGCGGTCGGTCGGAGGTATTGATCTCAACTCTTGCTTTTCTCAACTTTTTATCCGGCAGAACCGACCGGCACTACCACCATCGCCGTCCTCGACGACGACTGCCGGAGTCGGCAAAGCCGCAACTTACTTCAATTCCTCATTCCCGTGCGAATTCTTGGCTTGAACTTATGACCGGCTCCCAGCCCCGTGCCTCTGGTCGTCTGGCTGCTCGATGCCTTTAGCCTCTTGAACAGTGAATGTTAAATGGATCTTTCCGAGTTTCTCTTTCTCCTTTCTTTTCCGCATTTATCGGGTCATTTCGTGACTGGGAATAGAAAATAATGGCCAAATTGCTTATATGCTCTCGTTACAAAAGACTTGACATCGCAATAGGTACCTATGTTAGCACATACGAGCAACTTAACCGTTGGTACTGATTTGTGGATACATGTGTGGCGTCGCGTCCCGCACTCGTCAACAGTGGGATACGCTCAATCTTTGCCCCTTTCAGAAGTAATCGACCCACAGTAGAGTATTTGGCCTAAAAAAAATGGCCAGAACTATGTTAAAATATGGTCGATCTTTAGACTGTCATAACTTCTTTAACATGTATCTGATATTGATAAAAAGAATAATTTTAAAGCTTGAATATATGACCTCACTATAGTTTCAATCGGTGTCCAGGGGGTAAAAATCGCCTTCGCGGAGGAGTATGAGGATGTTTAAACTACCGTAACTTTTTTTTAATTTATCTGATGTTAATAAATAGGAAATCATTTTAAAGCTTGAACCTTCTACTTGCCCATGGTAGAGTATTTGGCCTAAAAAGAAATGACCAAAACTATGTTAAAATGTTATCGATCTTTAGACTGCCATAATTTCTTTAACATTTGTCTGATATTGATAAAAAGAATAATTTTAAAGCTTGAACATATGACCCCACTATAACTTAAATTGGTGTCCAGGGGGTAAAAATCGCCCTTGCGGAGGAGTATATACATTTTTGGGAATGTTTAAACTACCCGTAACTTTTTTTAAATGTATCTGATATTAATAAGAAGAAAATCATTTTAAATTTTGAACCTTCTACTTTTCGAATTTTTGACCAGCTATAAATTAAATCAGTGTTAAAGGGATACAATATGTAGAACAAAATGATTAATGTGAAATGCTTAAAACTTCTTTCAAATTGCTGGCAAAATTAATTAATATAATTTATAATTTATAATTAATATAATTTTAATGTAGTTGCATACACTTAGAAGTAATGCGGTGTAATTATCAGAATTTTATGGGAAACAAATATGAAACGAAAAAATTTTTATTTGTTTTTATTATGACATAGTAAAACTGATGGACCAATAGCCATAAAATGTTTAACTTTATGACCTTAATTCAGAAGTTAACAGTACGAACTTTATATGTCTTGTAATTATATAATTGTTAAATGCTTTCTAATGAAATAAAGTCATCCAATGCAACTTGCTTCGATGGCAGAGTGTTCAAACACCTTGAATGAAAGAAAATGGTATAAAACAATTTAAATATATAATTTACAACTATTTATTTATCAGAACAGAATGAAAAGCAAAAGAGAAAGTAAAAGTAAATCGAATAAAATGTTTTAAACGAAGTGTATTATCTAAAAGTATAACTTATTTAACAACAATATTCTATTCACATAGACACATAAGAAATACCATAAGCTAACCTTTATTAGCATTTTGTATAACACGAGTTTCATTAAAGAATCGTGCCCTTCGTTGAATTCTATTTTCTCACGAAGAATCACCGTTTTACCACTCATACTACATTCTGTAGATCATTTTATATAAATGTGCACATGCAACTAACATAACCTAATACACGTTTCACCGAAAAATTGTGCTTTTTGTAGCAATACAAAATTAAGTAAAATCGGTGATAGCGTTTTCATAAAACATAACCCAATAGAATTTGGGCGATGTTAATAGCACAAGCTGTAGTTAATTTATTTGAAGAAACATTTCCTATTCTTAAGGGGGACTTCGTGTGATGGCCAAAATCGTGATAATAACGTTGTAATCGTAACAGACTATGTACCGATTCGCATAGATTTGGCGCGAACGCGAACGCGCAGTAGGACAAATTTGAAAATTTCAAAACGAGACGTTAAAAAAGCGAAGCACAAGGTAGTAAATGTGATCGTGATTTTTAAGTAAATCGAAACTCTTCATTGGGCGAAGCCACTTTAAATAGAAAGAGGTCAGACGCTTCTACTTCTAGACTAATTACGGATGTCATTGAACCGGCTGAGAATTAATCTCCGTGTTACTGACAGAGAATCTCATAAAATCGTGCTATATTTAAGTCAAAGCTATTGTACACCAGACTCTACGATCTCTATTTCATCAATAATAGAAGTTGCAAAAACCAGGTGCACCAATATTTCTCAATATTCGTAACAGAGAAACGAAATTATAATTTATCGGGTAGTTAATTTGGTTCTTTTCCGTTTAAATCCAACGTGTGTCGTATGAATATTGGCGTTCGAGCGATCGAATAGCGGACTGTATTAATTTTAAGCACAATTTTTAATTATTCTTCGTACGAAGATGTATTTCGAATTCGTCGCCTGGCTAAAGAGAAAGCTGTAACAGGTTAGCTGAGAAAGTGATGTGCAATTATTCGTCGAATTTTCAATGGACAACAGATTAAGCAGCGAAAATGAGGTGAAGAATAGACAGGAGCAGAAAGAATATAATCATGAAGTCAGTGTACATTGTTTTTTAAGAAATCAACAGTTTCTAACAGATTCATGATTAAATCAGCAGACGTGTCCCACCGCTTATTCACTGTCAGATTTAAAGATGACTTGATTTATTTCATTATAAAATAAGCATAGTATGCAAATTCTAAATGTACACTTTAGAATTAATTTTCTTTCTAGCCTCTTGATTCTCACAATAAATCTTGGATGTTGCTGCACGAATTATAATATCCATAGCAAAGCGATCGTTTCTTATTCGTAATTCATAATAGTTATGGGTTCGAGGAAGTTAGTACTGATCATGAAGCTTAATTGTTAGACTCGGACCTTTGTCGCTATAAATAATGTTCAAATAGTCGAGCACAACTTTTAATAATTTTTGGTACGTCTTGTACAGAGATTTTGTTGAGTTGATCGCCTGGACAAAGTGGAAACCGTAAGAGGTTAATTGTAGAATTTCAGCCATCGACGTGCATTTATTCGTCGAATTTCCAACGGACGACAGATTAAGCAGCGAAAATCAGGTGCAGGATAGACAAGAAAGTGAGATGAAGCAGGAGGGGAAATCTACTTTCGGTTCGCGATGTGGATTCGAATGCGCGGGCTCACCTTCCGCGGAGCGAAGGGACGCCAGCGGGGGTAGGAAAAGGCGGACGAGTAATAGCTACGGAATATTGCAATAATATGCAAAGTATATGAGGGATATATTAATTTCGCGAAAACGGTGGAAACGTAGAGAGCTGCTGCCTAGGCAGAGCAACCCGGTTTCTGCGGGCTTCCGTGCCCAAAAGAGGCGGCACATCGGAGTCTGGGGTGGAAGGTGGTCGAGACGAGGAACCGGGGGCTTCACAGACAAATAAATACACGATATTTCACCGGATGGGAAATGAGAGTTTGCTTCGTGGCTTGCTTACCGGCTAGACTTCGCGAAACTGAATTTTAATTCTGAGGAGCGTGTATCTACATGCCTCGATTACCTGCTCCGCCACATAATGTACGACAGTTACGCTTTATTACATACTACGAGATCTATCTCCGGCAATTTGACCGGGGAATGTCAAAATTAATCAAATGCGTGTTTAACAAATTTTTTCCGCTCCCCTTTATCTTCCGTTTTTGGGGGAATCCAGAACCTTCCTTAAGAAAGGGTCTATAAGACAAATTGGGTAAATTGTGTTGGAAGTTTAAATTTTTTCTCTTATAATATGGTTAAAAGACATTTGAATTTATGATTAAATAGTTTTTAAAGAATTTCGTTGTTTCTAAGAAACGTAGAATACGAATTTATTACTTACAATAGTGCCATTCTGAAAATAAATCAGAAAACAAAAGTGATTTGATAATAATAATATTATACTTACTAGTTTCAACGAATTGGTGTCATTAAAAACCATTAATTAACTCGTGATTTTAATTCAAGCTTCGAATTTTTTCGTGCTTGAAGAACGGTGCTATGAATCTTAAAGAAGATGATGTATTGTAGAAATAAAGTTCGGATTTCAACTGTCCTCGTAAGAAAAAATCTAGTGGTGTACGATTCTACGATCGTACTGATCAACAAATTCTCCCACTACTTCCAATCCAACACCTAGAAAATGGTCTATTAAGCATATTGCGTGGAATAATTGCATTACATGTCAGGCAACTTTTAGCATTCAGGAACATCTAGTGGTCACGATATTATTATATGGATGAATTCGTTTTATTTCCAATGACAATATTACATTAACGAAAATATATCGATCTATTTAAAAAATCGTCAATGACCTTGAAATCTCAACCTAAATGAGCTTGAATAAAAATTGTTGTCCTACTGTTTTATTCACCTCATGGAACTGTGCAACTTTTCTTTTACACATTTGTTTGCACTATCAGAAATAACAGATATTACGTGTGCTAAGAATAAAAAACATCCTATAATATGATCCACAAAATGTAATGTAAGTGGATGGACAATGATTCTTCGTGAAAAAGTAAATCGCAAATCATACATAAACTTTTATTGTGCTGGGCATGCGTTTTGATAGAATCGATTTGAAACTTTTTTGGAGTATGCGTCTGACTAATATTCACTATTTCCACTTATTTTAATATTAATAGGTGCTGTACTACTTTTCTATTCTTTACCTGAAATTCCTTATTATATCGTATACATCGCTTTCACTTTATACAGTACGTGAATGTTCGTTGATTTGGAGAACAGTTTTGATATGGATAAACTAAGAAACTAACATCGGTTTTGATTAACAATATATTTTCCACGTTTCACGCAACTTAAGATGGCTATCTTGAAAAATGTAAAAAAAAATATAAAAAAAAGTCAAAATACGATAGTGCGCGAAACTGTGTATTAAGAATGTTGGAATGACATTAAAGTTATTGAAATCATATAGATAAAAGGACTTGAGGAAAATTAATAGAGAAATATTTGAGAAGAAGGTGTTTGAAGTATCGAAACGCGTGGAAAGAAGAACAAAGGTTTTCACAGCTTAAACGATCTGATTTATAACTGTTTCCTTTTTGTATCGATTATGAATTTTCTTCGTTTTCTATTTGTTCAGTTACGTTTCCTTTCAGTTTTCTTGTATCTTACTGGCTGTACTGTCATAGTCTAAGGGTTTATCCCTTAAAGAAATCAATAAATATTCTATCGTTTTCCTTTCTTTGTTGGAAGAAAAATATCACGACGTTCCATGGCAGTTTTCGTCGCAGAGGGTTTCCTAACCGTCAGAGATATCAAATATTCTCCGGTAGACTTATCGCGGTGCAATTAATAACGAACGACGTTGCAGAAATCGACCGGGAAGCGGTCAAAGTCAATTTGTGCAACGCGTCTGTCAAATCGGCGCCGGCATAATTTAAAGTAAGCCCACCGCGCCCCCGCTGTTCTTCATTTGCATTTGCTAAGTGATAAGTAAACTTCCGTAAACATATCCGAACGAACGATAAGCGGGAAATAAATCGCCCAACTTTAAAAAGTTATAAATCTATACTCGCTACCGTGAGATAGAGATGGGGGCGCGTGGGTGGAAGAGGGAACCTGACAGTGCAGGAGCAGACCAGAGGGACAGAATAAGACAGACGGGGGGAGGAAAGAAAGAGCGTTGCCTCTGCCGAAGATGGAGGTAGGTTGGAATAGAGAGAAGACGTTATCAGAGGGTGGCAGGGGGCATAAAGTATAATTGCATCGGGTGGCGTCACCCGCTCGCACACCCCCGCGCTAATAGCACCGCCGCCATCCGCTTCTCGTATTTTAATGCCTAAATTATGTACGGCATCAGAGATAGACGGACTTCTCTGAGGAAACCTATTGATTGCAATCCTGCCTTTGTCGTGGTACATTCATAATTTCGATTGTCCTACCGAAACTGCTTCAACAGTTTTGAAATGTGAGGAACAATTGGCTACGACCACCCACGCCAACCATCGACGGTTATTGCCAACCAACAAATGCCTCTGTTCCGAGGAATGATTTCTAAAGACAATGTTCGAGAATTGCCGTTTTTTATAATTGTTGGAAGGAATTTTATATGACATCTATGTATTCTAAAAAATCGAATTTTTACTTAATCTTCTTGTGAGGAAATTTAATGATAATGAGTTATATAGAATAAATGGAAAATATTGATATTCACTGGTAGTTCAAAATAAACATATAAATTGTAGAGAATTTAGGATACAAATTAAAAGACTATTGTTTAACTCAATTATATTATTGGGATACACATTACATACACCGATAATTGATAATAAATAATTACACAATAAAGAATGGGAATAGTATAGAAGGCGTTCAAGTTTTTTCGAAATAAGACAAAAGTAGTATATGTAAATCGTCTATAAACGTTTCGTTACAAAGTTTTAAACAAATATCGAAGTCAGTCGTGTAATCTGTTGCGGCCAAACTTGAAATGTTACAAAATTAAAATTGTTCTTTCAGAAATTTGATAGCAAAAATGTCCCAAATTTCATGGTTTCCTAAAAATACGTACCTAAAATATAAACCAAAACAGAGTTCAACAAACATACATTACATAAAAATAGAATCCTTAGAGTATCGAAGAAAGTGTATTACTCTGGAAAGTAATACATGAATAATTATCTGAATTTAATCGATTCCTAACATTTGAAGTTAGTATTAATTTTCGTGACTACGTAGAAAATGATATTTAGTCAAAAAACGTTCCAGTTTCAGGAATAATTATGAAAATTGCAATTAATTTTGCAGAAGCAGAGAAAATATCTACATTCGATGATTGATATTTGTAGTGATAAAAAGCATGGAAACATTAAATTTCTGGATCTTACAAATATTTTAAATTATGGATTCTAAAATTCGTGTAATGAAATCCAAGATTTATTGGGAAAACTAACTACTTAGGTCTGACAATGAACCAGCGGAGGTTCACGTCTGCTGATGCGATCATGAACGTGTTAAAAAATGTTGATTTCTGGGCAATCGACGTATATTGACTTCGAGATTAGGTTCAATGCGTGAGCTGGTGATTTCCAGACCAGATATTTGTTTAATTAGTCAGTGGCTGACACAGAGAGACGATCTCGGTTGTCTGGGAGCGATAATAGGCTCCCGCTTTAAAATGGATTTCCAGATTTATGCTAACACGCCGCATTTGTTTCTGCGCCACGACTGCCAGGACACGGTTCGTTATGTTCCCGTACGTAAACCGCCATTCGCGGAATGGAAATTGTCAAAGAAATCCTCCACGCTCGCACGTGTGACCAGACAAACGTCTCGTTTGATGTAAATGCGCGAATGGACTTAATTGCGACAGCTTACGCTATTCGACGACTTAGAGGACTAAATTAGAGGGTGAAAGAAAGGTTTCGTCTTTCATTTGTGCCTATTCGTTCCACATTATGCGTAACGCTTTGGGACCAATCATAAAATGCTATATATATTATAATAATATAAACATGTTACATTAAACATAAACATTAAATAACAATATTATAAGGCGTTCTCAGATAATTTCTAAGAACGTTTTCATTTTTGTTTTTGAAATATTCAAAAGAAAAATTTGTTCACATTACTGTAACCAGGGCTCGAAAACTGTTACTTTTATTCTGAATTATTATTATGAAGAACCTACGTATTCTATCTGTTTAAATCAAAGTTCTTGTTCTTTTTCACAGGTTTTGAAATTGTTTACTGTACGAACACCTTTTACACCCACTGTAATTCAGTCTCAGTTTGGTTGTTATTTGTCGCGTGAACGCATAAAATAACTCCGGATTAGCCACAGTCAAAACATCGAAAGACACATAATAATTGGTATCACAATGCTCGTTAAAAAAACAACTTATTCAACTTAACATTTTGAAGAACTTGCATAAAAAGTTCAATAGGACCTCTTTTATTGGAACACCCATAATACGAACACTCTATTACACAAACATTCCATTGTGTGAATATTATAATACATAAACAATACATTTCCTACTAGAATTCTAACAATAAATATAGAGGGTCTTCGCGTTCATTATTCAACGTTTTTCAGTAAGTAGTGCAATACAGTTTTACAGTCATCTATGACAGACATGACAGTGTATATTGCTTTTCATTTCTATAATATTTTTCGAGTTTCTTAAATGGAATGTTACATATTATTTACCTCATGCAAAACGTGCGATCAAGACTTTAAGATTCATAAATACTTTTAATTTCATTAAGAAGGTAAGGGAAATAAACATTATTTTTTCTTTTCGATCTTGTCGGCTATGTACGAAATATTGGGTTGTCGGAAAATAATTTCGTTTTTCTCCTTCGTGAAAAGGAACAATTTTCTTATAATATATAAATATTTTATTGAATTATGTACTGGTCATTTTGGTCCAATATCTTTTGCCATCGTCCTGGTAGTAGCATGATTCCATACTCAAAAAATTTCTGACCTTTATTTATAAAAAACTGATGCAAGTGATTTTTGACATCGTCGCTTTAAGTAAATGTTTTATCGTTTAAGAGATTTCTCTTAAAATAAAATGTCTGTTGGTAAGAAAACGAAACTACTTTCCGAACAACCCAATAGTTTTCAGACAGACTATATTTATTTAATTTAATTTTGTTGTAAGTATATAAAGCGCTAACCACTTGTTGTTCAATTATGTGAATACTTTTGTACCCCAATTAGTTCATGTAACGGTGGTTCTACTGTATTTGTATTCGTTACTCAAAGAGAAATAGCTCGAAAGCGTGCGGTA
The DNA here is from genome assembly GCF_013123115.1 of Colletes gigas. Taxonomy (NCBI): domain Eukaryota; kingdom Metazoa; phylum Arthropoda; class Insecta; order Hymenoptera; family Colletidae; genus Colletes; species Colletes gigas. The sequence goes on along the minus strand of NW_025106631.1, from coordinate 10,759,756 downwards.
CAAAAGGTTATTCGAGGAGAAAGAAAACAATTTTTAAGAGTCTCGTTCCAAGAGAAGTCCGTGGTCGGGGATGTTTTAGGGATATTAGCGAGCAAAACAGAGGGAGAGGACAGGGTCAGGACGAAAGCCCAGCTCGGAGGGTGAAACGCGGCAGATTAATTTACGACGAAAGATAAGGAAGAGCGGCGGGGTCCTCTTCTTGTCCGACAGGATTCGATTGTGTCTCGGGCTACGGCAATAAATGTATTTCAAACCTCTCGCTGCGACCACCTCCGTTCCCTGTAAAATATATCCATTGTTGTTGTTCCAATTAGTCATTCGAAGAGACGCGGGTCTCGTAAAGAATCGAATAATGTATGCTCCCGATATAAACGGCCGACGTTTATTTTCGGTCGACTGTCGGAGAAGGGAGGCCGTACGCCTGAGATTCTTCGAGAAAAACGCAGGAAATAGAGTGGAAATCGAAGATGACTTTTTTACGCACAAAACGTGACAAAAAGCGAGCTACAGTGTCTTCAGAGTTATTTTTTGTGAAAATTCTGGGGAATTCTCTTGGCATATTCTGGGTTTGCGAGGTCGTTGATCATCGCTGGTTTCGCAAATGAAAATAGCAACGATATTGCTATTTAAATAATTCGTTCCGTTTTTACGAAAGCCGCTGGGTTACTTATTATTTACAAAACTGGTTATCGAATCGAGTATACGTTCAGATTTATACGACTTCCTTAACTTCTACAATACATTCGAGTTCTTCGATCGACGAATTGCAGTTTCTAATAGAATATTTAATAAACTTACCGCATCTGTCGCTGAAATTACTATTGACGCACGATATCAATTCTCTGCTGGCAGGTTTATAAGTACGTACCTTGCAATGCACTATAACTGCATTTCTTCTGTCCTTAAAAGGGGACTTCAAATAAGTGTTATTTATACAAAATGCCGTGATGCATTCGACGCGATAGATCATAATTTTTTCATAGCGAGACTCAGGGCTAGAGAACTAAATGACCGTTACTTACAATGGATATTGAGTTATTCTTCTGATAGATCCTCAGTTGTTCGTGTCATAAATTTTACACGAAGAACTATCGTATCCACCTGTACAGTTCCGTAGGGTTGTAATTTTTTACCTCTGCTATTGAATGTATTTGTTAACCTTTTGGTAATCGCGTGAGTGAGGCGTGTCACCTATCCCTATATTTCCTTTCATACTTCTAAAGCGATTCGAATTAGCAACGCGTCACCTTCGGTGCCTTTCCAACACTGTGCAAGAAACCATTTTATACCGCTTACAGTAAGCAAACGTTTTAGTTCCCCAACATTTACGCCTTTGCTATTACAGGAACTACACACGCACTTGAAGCTATCTAGAACAGAGTCACGAGGAAAACACTATATACACGGAAGGATTTAGTATAAAACGTAGAAAATAGATGTGTCCATCGTTTAATAAATAGATGCACAAATTGCTGTGAAAATTGATTAGTATGAAGTATTTCAGGCAGTTTGAGAATAAAATTTAATATGATTATATATTTGTTTTCTTAGTTTTTAATCAGAAGTGATTTTATAACCACTTATACCCCTCGGTAGGAAACAAAATTATTAAAAAGAATAGATACATTTATAATGTTGCAAACGATATCTTTGTCTTTATTACAAATATTAACATAAAATTTTTAATTGTTAATTGTTATAGTCAATATCCAATGTAACATTTATTTGAACAGATTATTTTTTCCACGAGTTTAGCCAGTACTCTTTTATTGTAAACTGCGTTCTTAAGGTAGGATGCATATTTGGCTATCGAATTATAATTTAAATTTCAATCTGCTAATATACAATTGATATAATAATAAATAATTTGTAGGATTAATGTTTATTTCGTTTACTGAAAATAATAAAAATTAAATAGTGTTCCCGTGTAAAATTCTCCAATTTCGAAGATATTGCACAATATATATACTTAAGAATGTACTGTTATACGGGGTGGCCCACACAACATGTGCAGCTCTGTAATTTCCAAAATATACGTTGCACGAAACGATTTCGTATATAAAAGTTGAGTGGTTTTAACTTTTTTTAGCATTTACGTTTTTTATAGGTGGAGTCATTTCTGAGATTTGAAGGTCAACTTTGTTTTTTTAAATGGAATACTATATTTTTTGTATGAAAATATGGAAGAATATCGAATTCTGAATAAAAAAGTATTCACCCTTGTTAGCCCTAAATCTAATAGCTAACGAATAATTGAAGACTTAACCTTATCACAGATTTCTGCAGAATAGAGAAAATTATCAAGAAATAAAGTGAAATTACTCGTTAGCTATTAGGTTTAGGGCTAACAAGGGTGAATACTTTTTTACTCAGAATTCGATATCCTTCCATATTTTGATATAAAAAATATAATATTCTATTTAAAATAACAAAGTTGACCTTCAAATCACCGAAACATCTCAACCCATAAAAAAAATAAATATACTACGTAATGTATCCCTTTAAACCATGCAACTTTTGTACATAAAATTTTTCCTAATCAGAATTTTATGATTTAGAAATGTTCTGCATTTCCCTACACGAATTCTTACTAATTAAGTTTTCTGTGTTAACAAGTTGTTATTTTATAAGATTAATGACACAACAAAATTGGCCAAAAATTTTTGCTTCGAATCCTTGCCCAGTGACCTAAAATTTATATTTGTCTGGAAGATCACCGGTAACTATCTATTAACACGTTGACCGCCACACCAAAATCGTACAATTTTTTTGCCAGACCAAAACTTCGATTTTAGACAACTGTAAACTACATAACTTAAAATTTGCCTTACTTATTTTTGTAACCTCGCTAAAATTCGTCCTATTCAAATTTATTTAACATTTCAATTTCAATTTCTGAATAAACTGTTTTACTTCCATACTGAGAAAGTCTTTGTAGGGTTATTTATATTAGTTGTATGTCTGGTGAGTGAATGTAGTGTGAAGTAGGCTTAATGTTGGCAGCACTGACACGCGAGAGGATCTACGCATTGGTTCCATTGTCTTGTGAGAGTTGTGTAAAAAATAACAACTTTGGATTACACATAATTGACTTCATTTCTTCCACAGTCTTGTCACCCATGTATGGATGACGTGACAGTCAAAGTGTTAATAATGGCATAATAAAAACATGAAAAGTCAATAAAAAAAGATTGAAAAATTTATTTTGTATTCCCAAAAAATAGTTAAGTAAACTACGAAAATAAATTATAGCGTTGGATGTACCATTCGGTTAAAAAAAATTAATTAAGATGGTTAAATTTTGCAATGTACACATGAGACTGCCTTCTTAAATGTTTGGGGGGACTGGCCTAAGAGCGACATGGGCATAGTCTCGAGAAGTCATTGTGTGCTGGGAAAAATCATTGGCAACCAATGACGCCGATGGCGCGTTTTCGATGCGCCGCGGTATCTTTAGATCAAAGTCACCCTTCCAAAGAGGTGAGATCGTTGGCGAACGGTACCCGGAAGGTGCAAATGTGCGAAGATAGGTGGTGTGATCCGCTCTAATTTATCGCTAACTCGATACGACGCCCACTGTGAACGTGGAACAGGCCGTGACCCGTCGGACGTCGAAAATAGCGTCGCGTCGAAATTGCCCGCAATGGCAAAAGGAAATTCACTGCTTTGACCTGTCGATCGTCTAATCGAGAATCGGACGCCGCGACGCTAGACGACGCCGGTGTGGCCGACCGCAGATTTTGTCTGGGTATCGTCTCTCGTGAAATTGAATTCGCCTGCGTCGCGGCCAGTTCAATTATTTCGCGGGTTAAATTCGTTTGACGATTTTCGGTTGGCGGGTTACGAGCGACCAACGTTGATAAATTGTTTATTTACCCGCGTAAATAAACGGTCTTTCGAGCCACTTTTTATTGGACGCGTTATTGCCCTGGTCATTTATTCTTGACAAGGAACGATTTAAAATGCATTTTCGAACTTACAAGGTTTATTTTTAGCCGGAGGTTTCTCGACGTTCTTCGATAGATCGGGCGAGATGAAAAGCGCCGAGTGAAAGCAAGACTGCTCTTTCTTTTAACCGTGCTTTTATTTCCCCCCGTTTCTTGCTCGCACCGATCGTTGGAAAATGATTCCGTAATATTTGGTTTGTTGCTTCGCAAATAGCAGGCTGTAAATGTTGCTGTTTAAATATAAATAGTATCGATAGATACGATCGGAGGTATGGAAGGTGCGAGTGAAAATAGTGCACCGAATCTGATAAATAGAGCTAAAAAAAAATCGATAATGATGTAATCACTGTAAAAATATTTATCGTGATCAGGAGATAAATATTAGAATGTGCTGTTCGAGAGGAATTAATGGATAGTTGTCGGTGATCTTCCAGACAAATATAAATTTTAGATCACTGGGCAAGAATTCGAATCGAAAGCTTTTGGTCAATTTTTTTGTGACATTAGTCTCATAAAACAACAACTTGTTAACATAGAAAACTTAATTAGTAAAAATTCGTATAGGAAAATGCAGCCATTTCTAAATCATAAAATTCTGACTAGGAAAAATTACTAGAACTCCGAGCAAATATTCATTCGTATTATAGTAATGTAATAGTGTTGAAACTAGAGTTAGCATCTAGGCAAGGATTATTCTCATCTGCGTCGTATTAATTATTTTCACATGCGGTGTATATATTTAAAGCTAGATTTTCCTGATGCCTCGCCTTTACGCAATTATGTAATTACTTTGATATTGCACGTACACTTTCCTCTGATTTGCATATTAGAGACGTAATCGTAATATTGTCTTACTAGGAATAAAGCTTACAGTATTAAATCTAATGACATTAATTATAGTCGTAATCAGCCATTATTTGTTGTTGTTTTCGACCAGTCGCTTGTGATTGTCTGAAAAAATAAAATAAGGGAGACAAAGTATCTAAATTAGGCAGTAGTAGAATAACAATATGTAATATACAGGGTGTTTGGCCACACTTGGCAAAAATTTTAATGAGAGATTCTAGAGGCCAAAATAAGACGAAAATCGAGAATACCAACTTGTTGATTGAAACTTCGTTAAGAAGTTATTAACAAAATTATTAATAAAATTTGTCCACCTACACGAATTTTTTTCTCGAAAGTGAATAGAATTTCGGGGGTATGGCTATTGACCAAAAATGATTGTAATTGACCCTTGCAACTAAAAATAATTTTTCCAGAATGATTTGAAATTTTTCGATTTCGCCGAATTTTTCGATTTTCCGTAAACATTCGTTTTCCATTTTTAATAAATTTGTTTGATGCTGTACGGAAATGTTGTCTAATACTTTTTTGGAGGCATCCATGAACTCTAGTTCCCTACTAAATTTCAATGGGATACATTCACTATTGCAGGATATATGGTCGTTTGAAAATTTGACCACTTTTACGGGGTTTTTGTCACTTTACGAGGTTAAGGAACAACTTTTCGAATATTCTCAGAATTTTTACATATTCTTCGGCAAAATACGCGTTGTTTGCATTCTGAAACATTAAAATCCTTCAATCCGTTCAGAAGTTATGGTGTTTTAAAGATACGCATGCGGATTAACATTTCTGGCACCATATTATATTTTCGGTAAGAAATTTTTTTCTCGAAGCTGCGTAGGATTTCGGGGGTATAACTACTTACCAAAAATGATTGTAATTGACCCCTATAGACCAAAATATTTTTTCCAGAACGATTTGAAATTTTTTTTTCAGCAAAAAATTTTCTGGTCGGTGTGGAACTTTAAACGTGAATAACTTTTTAACGAAGCCTCAATTAACAAATTGGTATTCTTGAGTTTCGTCTTATTTTGGCCTCTAGAATCTCCCATTCAAATTTTTCCCAGAGATGTCAAAGCAGCCTATATATAAATATAAATTATATATAAAAATAGATGTGCACATAACTTTTATTTCAAAAATTGATTTTTTATAAGAATTATGTCAAAGACTATTTTATAACATATGCTACATTAATTACATTAGTTTACATGAATTACATTTTCTCGTTCTGTAATTTCTGCATTGCTGCTTATATTTAAAATTGCCTAAATAAAATTTTTTTTTTGTTTTGGTAGCTTTCCATTGCATAATTCACCTATTTCCTCTCTATAATGAACCCTATTTTATAGTTTTTAGCCGGCAGAAAACAATTTTAAAACATTTATGAACAATGAATAACTAGCCGCGACTGCAATTATATGCAATATGTAATTCGCTAAAAAATATTGTTCTTCCAATTTTCTTTTACGCGACATCAATTGAAACGACAGTTAATTTAAAATCTTCGAAAGCTATTTACATTAGTTTTACGTTTCAGTGTAAAGAGTTGAAACACGTCAAAGGAATATTGCGTGATATTTTTAAATTCGATGACGAGGAGGAAAGATTCCAAAAGCAGCGTCAAAGAGGATCTTCGTGAGTCACGGAGAACGCTGGACAAAATCCGCGGGAACCGCTGTTAGGTTCGGAGACTCGCGACTTTCGCGGAATAGGCATACACTGTATCTCTTCGCTGGTGATCGAGGAAGTTGTTCCTCGGATGGGAGGAACAGTTAGGGATCAATTAATATCCGCGCAGCGGGTCGCGGTTCGAGGAAAATCAGACGGCGGTGCGCGATGTAGCGTTATGAATTTGCTCTGGTGCGCCCCACCGACGTCGTTCTCGATCCTAGGCGGATATTATTGGATCGAATGCATCACGTCAAACGATACGTGAAATAAGTTATAGGTTAGTGGCTGCATTGGCACCGCTCGTGACAGCCTATTCCGGGAATGCACGGCCTCTATAGACGTGGTGAACCACGAGACTCTCGCGAGCACGGTTTACCAATTCAAATAGTAAAGTTTCAGGAAAATTAGCGCGTAGCTTGTGGTCGTAGAAGAATTAGTACGTACGGAGGAAACGCGAAAGGCGATTGGAAACGATTAAAACTTCCTTTGAAATTAGAATGCTTCCTCTCGGCCGTACCTGATATTCCTATGGCGCTGAACGTGCTACTCTATGCTTCAGGATCCATCTGTTTTCCAATTGCAACGTGTTAACTAATTTTAAATCTATCGTACCGATACAAATTTTCCATATATGGTGCAAAACTACAATTCAAGTACACGTATCAATGTCCTAGCAACGTAGGTACTCAGTGAATAAATTCAGTGGACAAAATGTCTGTTCGACCCCCGAAACTATCTAACTTTTACTTAATGCTATCCCGGTACAGATTAGTGAACTTTGTTTCTTCCTTAATGTTTAATTTGAACCTTTTGAATGAAATACTGATCGTTGGTTAAAACTTCTTAACGGATTGTTAGTGAAAATTTGTAATATAGGTTCAAGAGTATGAACTGAGACGATTGTAACGCAATTGGTGATTGGAATAATTCTTTCCGAAATTATGAAATGTCTTCTATGTTCTTTTATTCATTCTTTCTTTTAAACATCCTTTGGTTTACCTAATCTTAACGAAATTCTAGTTAAAGAAATAAACAACGAAGAATTCACGTTAGAAGAAAGAATCAGCTCCTGCTCTAAAGCTTAAACTCGAAAAGAAGTAAGTGCAGGCAGAGTGAAAAGGAAATCAATTATATAGACTGAAAATTATGGAAAAGAAAAAATCAAAATAGAATGCGAGGAAAAAAAAGCACGGAAAGAAACAAAAAGGCACAAAATTTGAATTTAAAAAGAAATATTAATAAAAACAACGGCAGAAGTGAACAATACTATTGCCTTATGTATTTCGTTTAGTTTTAGCAAATCAAATGAAAAATGTACTGGACACACGAAGAATGCACTAAACAACATGATTAATATGTTTGACAAAATTGTGAAAGCAAATAACCCATAGGTACATAATTAGTTTCAGTATTGATTTATGTATATTATTTTTTCTTTTGTAGTAACAGTTTAATAAATAATTGAATTATTTTGAAAATAAATGTGTGTTAATTTCTGTTTTTACTTATTAGCAAAGTATAAAATTCTTCATATGAATTTGTTACACTATTATAATTTTGACAAGGAGAATCCGTATTATTGAGATACTTATTAATAATTTTAGAATGAACAGATTTTAGTAGATTATTATTTTTCCGTTCGTTTCGATTCCTGTCGCAGTGAGGCACTGGTTGATAGAAATGTAGTGAGAATGTATATTTTCACCAATATAAATTTTTATATTCGTATAAATCTATAAATAATATATAGCAAATGATGAAAACTAGATTTTATACAATGAAAATATTCACCATCGGCGTCACAGTTTCCTTCCAACGATATATTTCCTTTTTCTAAAATGCAATGTTTCTACATTGTCTATTATGTTGCAACATATGAAACGTATGCGTTCTTTAAATGCATTTCATCAAGAGATATATTTCTGCAATATATTGCATACAAGAAAATTCCACCTTTATAGAATTCAATTCAGTTTCTGAAGTGCATATTATGTTACAAAATGTAAAATATCTGTTCAATTGTTTTGCATTCAAAAACATATCGTTTGTCTGCAATGTAAGTTACACACAAATCACATCATAGTATTTTGATCTCGTATTTTTGTTTACGAAGACGTCACAATTTATGCAGTGTTTCCTCTGTAACAGCACAACGAATACACACGATATTCGAGTCCTTTGCCTTTACGAGTTTAAACTTGGTCATTTTATGCTCGGAACCACGTGTAATATTAACCCATGTCGTACAATGACGAGGTTGATTCGTAACAATTTCTTTATGACAAGTTGCACAATGTCAAGCTGCATTCTTCTTGAAATTTAATATATTAAAATCCACACATTCGCACGTTTTACATTCGTGAAACAAAATTGTTCTTTTTTTTGTGAGTAATGCGCGTATGAAGATATTTAAACAAAAATTAAATAGTATGCAAAAGTTAACGTAACAATTAGAGACATAAGTGCCGGATGTTGATTAGATTTTTTACAATTTCTTCTACTGATTCGACCAAGCCTCGAGAATTATGAACCAAACGAGCAAGGAACCTATAGAATATCATACAAGTTTCATGACAATTTCTAGACATTTCAAATTATTGGAAAAATGTGTTGAATGTGACGAAATTTCGTAAACTAAGTCAACTTCACTTGCTTTATTTCCTTGATATATATTCCATATTTACAAAACTAAATAATGTTTTAAACAAGTTTTAGACACAATTGAATTTACATAAAAAAATTAAATAAACATTATCATTATCTTCTCTAATAAAGAAAGAATTGAAATGAGACCTTATTCCTTTCATACATAAACTATATTAATAACACCATAAATGTTGTAAAGATTATATATACAGGGTGTCTCACCCGATTTTGACATCTTCATTTTCTCGCTATTGTTACTCGTAACAAAAGATGTTTCAGCGGAGGCTTGAATGGTATCGAGTGGAGCATATTCTGATGTTATTAGTTTTTTCGTGAGTGGACGCGTAAAGGTCATATAAAGGTCAACTTTGTTTTTTTAAATGGAACGAGGTATTTTTTAATACATCAATCTATTCAGCTGGGCAATCGTTATAAAAAAGTACTAACTGTGTAACGTCGAAAAATTAGTAGTTTAGGAGATATTTCAATTTAAATAATTTTAAAACACCATTACTGTTGTACTAAGACGTTAGCGTTTATTTACAGGAATAGTTCAACGTAACGACCATTTACATCACATGTCATTACTTAAGCTATATAAAAAAAGTTATTTAATAACAAGAATAGTTAGTTTTTAACTGGATAGTGAAAATTGACTATAGTGATATCTTAAAATGAAATACAATGAAATTCATATGAAATAGACTTATGGTATAAAAAGAAGTTATTTAATAATAAGAATAATTTTCATACATCCAATGAAAATTACTAATAGATGTATGTAATTTTTAATTGGATAGTAAAAATTGACTATAGTGATATCTTAAAATGAAATACAATAAAATTTTTATGAAATAGCCTTATGCTATAAAAAAAGCTATTTAATTATAAGAATAGTTAGTTTTTATTTGGATAGTAACTACTAAATAAACGTTAACGTCTTAGTACAACAGTAATGGTGTTTTAGAATTATTTAAATTGAAATATCTCCTGAATTACTAATTTTTCGACGTTACATAGTTAGTACTTTTTTATAACGATTGTCCAGCTGAATCGATCGATGTATTAAAAAATACCTCGTTCCATTTAAAAAAACAAAGTTGACCTTTATATGACTTTTACGCGTCCACTCACGAAAAAACTAATAACATCAGAATATGCTCCGCTCGATACCATTCAAGCCTCCGCTGAAACATTTTTTGTTACGAGTAACAATAGCGAGAAAATGAAGATGTCAAAATCGGGTGAGACACCCTGTATAAGAATATAAATTGTTTACATAGTTACTGTCTTTAATTACAATAGTATAGAAGGAATGTTTAGGACAGTATTCGTGTCTATTGATATTAAAAAATGTCTGTATTTTTAAGAAACCTAAAGTTTTCTCTCATTATAGGATGACTTATATTTAAGGAAATATGGTTTAAACGTCGATGAATATTTTCGAGGCCTATACTTCTTTTGTTTTCTAATGATTTGAGTCAGTGGGGAATGTCTCAAAATTTTCAGCTCGTTATCCCAAAGATGAGTTGTTAGTTGTAAACAAAAGCCAGAAGGGTACGGTTCGTTTCTCCACAGTAGCAGTATCGTTGCTCGCGTGGAATTAAGTTCGAAAACGAACGTAGTGCATCAGTTACACGGAGGATTTTAATGTTTGCCCGTTCCGAATTGATGGGGGTAACATCTGCGTCGCGCTTTAAGTCAGCTAAGTCCTGTGCCGGCTACTCTTCTTCGGTTTGTTGTTTTAGCAGCCGGCTTCAGAGAGCGTGGCAAACATATCCGAGAGAAGATGGAAGTAGTCCGGTGTTACGTTCACATTGTCGCAGGAGAACTGTGCAAACACAAGCACGAAGAGCCAGCGACAAAGGGATTCGCGAAGCTGTCCCAATTTTTATCTGCGAAAATATGTCCCCCCTCCGCCTCGAGCAGTGCCCCAAAATTAGCGTTCGTTATTGATTACAATTCTATCCCAGCGAAATCGATTCAATACCACATTTCGGAGCATTAGTTGCACATATTTTTATCGGTAAGTTGCTCAAAAGTAATATTTATGTATTTTGTAACTGTTTTGTAAATATGAAATCTGAACGAATTGATGGGTTCTATAAATCTAAATGTCAAACAAAATAGGGATTTAACAAACTTTCGAGTTTTTAATTATTTATTTTCTGTTAAGTTTGCACATTAACACACTGTCATAGAAGTAATTTCATATTCGATTAATAAAAGTTCTGATAGAATTTATATTTTTTAACAAATATTTTCAAATAAAATATATTTGTTTCGATTATTTTTTCAAGTATTCAACAATTTGAGAATAGGATAAATACAAATGATTAGCAAAGCAAAAATTAATTTTGTAACTATCTTATTATCAAACAGTAATGAAAAAGCAGAGATAGGCAAAGTCCTTATCAGTAAAGGATGATATGAAATTTTATTAGGGTTATATATTTACTCCATTTAAATAAAATCATCTTGAATAGTAATGTAAATATAAAATGTTGTTATTTTGTATTATATAACAATAGGCGTGTATTTGGTTAAACGTAAACGTATTAATTGTATAATGAGGAAGCTAATCGATTAATAGTAGAGTGTCTTTCTCGGTCAGCCTATTTTCAGAACCTCTAATGTAAACTCTCGCTAAACGTCCCATAGAGTAGAGCCAACAAAAACTTGTCTGGTGATATTGTAGCTTCTCGTCAAGTTTAAACAAGTATGTAGTTCTCTAGTCAAAAGCTCGGTTGCTCATCTCCTGCGTGGCAAGCGCAACGCCGTTGGCAGACACGTCATTACTAAAGACACGAGGACCTCGTTCCCCCGAACCAAGCACCTTTCTGTCTAAACATTTTTGCATAGAAACGGAAATAAAAAAAACAAGGTTTTCAATTCGCACGTTTTTATCCGCACTTAAATCTACAAAATGCGTTTTAGAAAGCTCTCTCTTACTCACGTTTTCCACTCAAAAGTAAAATGTAAACGTGAAACTTTATACATGCAAAGACTGCACGCGTTTCTCATTATTTAATTATAGAGTCTCTGCCAGGGCAGGCACCATCTATAGAAGAGTATTTGTTTGTATAATGCTTTATTTCGAAGAAAATTCAACTTGAAAATTCATGGGGTTCCCGTGCAAATTAGTATAAGTAAAAAATTGTATTCAACCACACGTATAACCTTCAAATTTTCAAATTCAATTCTTTACTTATTTTGACATGTAGAATTACTCCTTGTTGGGTTTGTACCATCCATTTTCAGCCACTTTGTATTTAAACATAAAAATTAATGTTTTCTAATAAACTAGTAACACTTATGTGTAGATAAGTCCAAGGTGTACTGCACAAATGAAAGTAAAGAACTTAAGAAACCAGAAAAGAATACATTTATTTTTAAATAACATAGGCATGGTTTGTTGAATACTTGAAAAAATAATCGAAACAATTGTATTTTACTTGAAAATATTTGTAAGAAAATATAAATTCAACCAGAAATTTTATTAATCGAATATGAAATGACTGCGGAAGTTGAACTTCTATGACAGAGTATTAATGTGCAAGCAGAAAATAAATAATTTAATAGTCGAAAGTTTGTTGAATCCCTGTTTAACACTTAAATTTATAGAACCCGTCAATTTGACTTCAGATTTTATATTTACAAAGAGTTACAAAGTACATAAATATTATTTTTTAGCAACGTATCTAAAAGTACAATCTTTAATTTTATCCACAAATATTGTAATACCTGTTGGTTCCATGCAAAAGTACTGAAACATCGTGTTTGAATTACATTTATCAATTTGTAATTCTGAAACTCATTAGTAAGAAGGAAGAAGATGAAACTTTTAAAGGAATATTCATAGTTTACGTATCGTGTTTATCGGTATTTACAGTCGGTGAGAATAGTTTGAATATAACCATGAGGCGTCGGACAATTAGGTACGCTTTTTCTACATCTAATCTGCCCCACCTCGACACGTTTCGCGTAACATGCTTCCACATAGTTAGCATTTCGTGGAACGCAAAAACATCACCGCGTTAGTTTGCAGTCACCGGCGTTAAGTACACGAAACATTTATCATGTCATTCGTGTATTTTATTGACATAGAAGCGGAAAAAAAAGGGAAATGGCCGATCGCTGAAAGCGTCGTAACTTCGCAGAGCCAGGCTTGGGAATCCAAAATGGAGACACGGGCATCCTTTGTCGTGCCAAAATTCTCTGCGACAGAACGTTAAAGAGGCAGAGACAAAGGCGCGAAGGCATTAACCACGAAACTTCGACAGAGGCCGTAGATTATGTATCTGGCACAAAGAGAAAAACGCTGTATCCATTATGACCGAAACGCCGATGCAACAAGAGGATGCATTAAGTCCGGGCGCAGTCACCCCCGTGCCAGGTGCATCGGTTTCGAATATAAATAGATTTCCTACGGGGTCGGGTATTTATTTCATGGTCGATTAACATTCGATCATTCGAGATTCGATTTATTCAAAACAATGACATTCCGTCCAAATTGCATTCGCCAGACGTTCTGTTACATTTTCTAATAATACTACAATAGAACCACGATTATTACTGAAAATTTGTACCCCGTCTTATGCAATAATCGAGGCAATTCGATGAGTTGTAGTTTTACAGAGCCTATCATCGCAACTGTCCTTAATATTAAACTAGTTGCTATATGATTAATCCCTCCATTTGCCTACACTATACAACGAACAAAGCTTTCGTGCAATAATCGAGGTTCTGCTGTACTGTCTAGGATAGAGTCTAATATCGCACGGTTTGAAAAATATGAAAGACTTGAGTAAGGTTTGATTTAATAACAGCACACAGTTGAATCTCTTATGGTTTTTTCCTCTCAGTTTGCAATGAAAATGTATTATTGTACATATTAAAAAAAAGATAATGTTGATACTATGAGTTTATATTATGAATTTCAATTTGTAAATATACATTCTACATTAATAGAACCATTCTGTATTTACGTAATTAGATTATTCCTTATACTTCAAGATCATGGTTGATGAAGTTCATATAAGACATGGAAAATTAAAATCGATGATACGTGTTTGCAACACCCATACGTTTTGTCGATTTTTAAAAAAATTACTAAAAATTTTATCAATTAAGTATAAAGGTAATTTCCATGGCGTTGCTTCTGCCAAGGGTTTATGACGTAATTTTAAAGGCAAAGAAAAATTGGTGAAACTTCTGACGAATCCTCTTCCTCCTTTTATCGCTACGTTCCGAGAGACGAACCTCGCAGCCAGTGTCTATTTCTGACGGAGTCTCGGGGCAAATTTGATTCTGTAATTATCGTATTTTCAGATAGAAACTTCATCAGCCAACGTTTGACTGAATTATAGTTATCACTTTCGTCTCAACATTGTCACGCGACGTTAAATGCCGGTCAACGGCAAAAAAAATCAACGATTTTCGCATTACGCCGAGGCGTTTTCCTGAAATCAACCGGGATTATTGCCAAGGCAATCGGTAATTTGTTTTCCGGTAGATTTACCAGCGACGTAATGGTCACTAAATTAAGTGCATAGTGATTCTCCGCGATAACAACGCGTCCTCAAAGCTCCGCAATGGTTCTTGTTGCGTGTATAGAATCAAATTTATCCGATTCCTTACCAAAATGTCGGAAAACCTGAAAATGAAACGCTTCCGTTAACGATTCCGTTAAATCGTTAACGCGATACAGTTTCGATGTATTTTGAGAAAAGTTCAAATATTCGCTCGGTTAAATGTCAGTGGTTTCAAAAATATCCTACGATTAGAACGTCCTTTTACAATAAATATACTTCGTACTCTATATTCTTCAAGTTATTCTCTTCATCCCGTATAATAAATTGTATTCAAATCAAATGAAATTTTTTTATCAGAAAATTTAAAATATTTCTTTTCCTTTCTTTGAATAACGTTCAAAGTCGCACTAATAAATATTAGCAGTAGTTTGACGCATTCTAATAATGATTGCAATATTCGTTTGGATATCAAAATATATTTCAAACCATTCTATTCTTCGGAAACCAAATAAATGTAACTAATATAAATTTAAATCGAAAACTAATTATTGTAGATCTTTAATTTGTACAAAAATTCTTGAAAACAATATTTGAAGAAATAGATATCTAGATCATAATTTACTATTCTAATCTTCTTGGAAGATGCTTTTCCAACAGTATTGTACTATTTATATCAAAATATTGAGTTACAAATAGAAAACAATTTCTTGTACAAAGTGCAAAAATGCAGAATGAATTCTTTAGAGTTTTAGTATTATTCAATTGTACTGTTGTCTTTAGAAATTAAGAAAAGTACGAGAAAATTATGAAATCTTTATCAAAATTATTTGTGTAGACAAGGTCAAGTTGTGGGTGCATTCGATTTCTCACAACGGAGCTCAAATCGATGACATTTCAAAGTAAAAATTTTCAATGATTTGCCAATAAACTTCTTAAAAGATTAAATATACACGATGTCCCATAACATGTGAGACCCACTTCAGAGTTGGATTCTACACAATAAAACAATAACAAAAGTTTATATAAACATATCTCCTATCTGACATTTATAATTTTGAGTTCTGTGTTGGAATAATTTTTTCGAAAGATGAGAATAGTTGAACTAATTCCACTTGACTATTTACGAACAGTATCTAACGTTCAATCTTGTATTTTAATTCTGGAAATACTTCTTGTAAATATTTGAACAGTAGCTATCCGATTATTGTACCTTGAATATGGGCTTATTATTATAAATAATACCAAGGAGGTCATTTTGAACACCTATTGTGAAAGTAAATAGGTACAATGTGTTAAAAAAAAACTCGCTATAACTTGAAAATGAAGTCAAATAGGACACATGTTTCTATGAATTTTTGTTATTGTTTTCTTGTATAGAATAGACCTCTGAAGTGGGCTCCACGTACTACGGAAAATGCATATTAGTATATTACACATATAAAGTTTATGCAAATTCATATTTTTATTAATGAATGAAATGGGATCTTTGTAGAGGGTTGTCTCAACCCCTGAATATAATAATTCGTATTTAATTATTTCTTACAATTTGCACGTTAAGTGCATTTTGTAGCTTTTCGAAAATTAAAATGTTCCATAAATGCATAAACATCCGCAGTCTAGTTATGGCCATAAAGTATGCGACGACCGTTTACGTGTAGTCTGTAATTCTGCGCTTTTCCACGTTCGATCTCTTTTGAAATTCTGATAGCCAGCCAATAACGTCGCCGTTCAATCTCCTTCGAATACCCACCCCCTGATCGATAACCGATTGAACCAGTCTGGGGCGGTTTCATGGGCGTCGGATCCGATAGAACCGCCCCTGGAGCCGTTCGATGCGTCGCAACGGATCTGCAATCGCAAAGTGCAACGACGCGCGTTGCTTTATTCGCGACGCTATGTATGCGTCGTCGTATCTTAACTGTCCCAGCGCCTCCGTCGCCGCAACGGGGCCTCGTTTATTTATCGTCCACGACGCCGTCAACGAAGACGACCACGAAGACCGAGAAAGAAGACGATCGCACGCAACGAATATTTTTAGGCCCCTTGCGTTGCTCGAAATTAACGGCCACAAGGGGGTGGGTTTTCGAGGGGTAGCGACAGGGAAAAGTGTTTGTACGAACTTTCGAGTGGCGGTGGTTGGTATTCCGGCGGAATCGAAGGACGAACTAAAACGAAAATTCGTAATTTATTATTTTTATTATTAACCCTTAGCGGTTCTATGTCGAATCTTTTCTTTATATTTTCTATATTTTATATTATATTTTCCATTGTTTCTTAATATTGTACTTCAATGCAATCAATACAATATAATTTACTCTTATGTAAATAATTGGATACCCTTTCCTGTTAAAATATCGTTAAATCGACCGTTGTGTTTTTGTGTTTCCCCCACTTGAGTCTGTACTGCACATGGTCAATTGTTACTTATTTATTAATAAAAGTAATGCGAGAAAGAGAACTGAGATGACGAAAAGTATATACGCTTTAGTGATTTCGATGATCTAGAATAATAAAAAGCACATCTGCAAGGAAAAAATCGAATATAATACTTGGTCATATAAGTCGTTTAACTTCAGATGTGATTATCCTAAAACGTTCGAAAATAGAAGCAAGATTCATCAAACAAATCTCGAGAATGTTCGTGTTACTACGACAGTATTAGTCATTTTCTCAATAAAATTTACAACACGTAAAAAATATATTTGCTAAATTCAAACAATACAAAAATGTGGTGATGTATGTGTAAATTGTGTGGATAACAACAAAGGACAAATTATTTTCTCTTCACGAATTTATTTTCAAGTATTCTGTCATTTAAAAAATCGGTTGTGTAATAAACTATGATTTTGGGAAAGAAAATATACAAAGTGGTAAAATATTATGCGTACAAAAATGAGTCGAAAAAGAAGAATAACACTTTTTCGTTCAAGGCTTCGTTTTCTAGATAATTGAATTTGAATCGCAATTGAATATAATTTTTTGGCACATCCGACCATTGATTGATAAATCTATTTTAACTAGATCCAAGTACACAATTAATTTTCTACGTCGATTTTCTCGAATACAAGTGCTCAAACAAAAAAGTGTTATTCTTTTTTTTTCTACTAAATTTTTTGCGTAGAATCACCCTTATCCGGTTTGTAACATTCGTTTGGACGTACCCCGTACATTATAAACAATTTTGCATGGATAAACTATGATTTGTTGTTGGCCTTTTACGTCCCTACTAGACCAAATATAAATGATGGGAGATATGAAGAATCGTAAAAAGGTTTCCTTTTGAATAAAATCGTAAATATTAAGAAAAAATATTATTTCTACCTCAAATCGACAACGTTCTTTGTAAATAACAATTTGTGATGTTCCTTTTCATATTAATCCGTTATGGCAAGAAAAAAGAATTAAAGAAAATATGTTTGAGCGAAATCTTCTTCCTCCAATGTTCACGTTAATTAAAATTACGTAGTGAAATAGGAAAACGGTGAATTAAGAAAGTAATAAGTTAAGTAATTGGGCGGAATTAGTGATTAGATGACGCAAAGGCGAATTTAGAATTTAGAAAATTCCAGGAATATTAAATTGAAAATATGTAAGTGGACATTTAAGTCATTTGAAAGTGGAATGATGACGAATGATAAATGTTTCATCGAGGGTTGATTTTCAGGAAGCGACGCATGGATTAGATTTATGATGTGCGTTTGGATGCTTCACCGCTGTGACAGAGAAAAGTGACACTGCTGACTCTTATGGTGGAAGTTCACTCGCAGAAAATGAGAAATGAGAAAGATGAAACGAGAATTGAAAGTGTTTGTAGCAATAATATGTTTTGTTGTTAATTTTGTAGAAACACAGGAACTTGAGCATGAACATTATTTTTTTACACTGGAACGTCAATTAACCAAGATGTTGCTATCATAATAACAGTAATAGTTTAGTAATCAGACAAAAACCCCTTCTGAGTCATAAGAAAATATATAATAACAGTGAACAAGCGTTATAGAAAGAAAATATAACGTGGTTTTGTATGAATTAAAATAAAACATTGACGAGTAACAGAATTAGTCAGTAATGGATTATTTTTGTAGCTGATCACAAAAAGTATTCATGGTAATCACAATTATTAATCAGAAAAAATGACGTTTGTTATGTGTATTTAAAAAATGAAATGAGTTGACATAAAATTAGAGATTGCTATTCAATAAAATAATTTTGATAATATTGTGTGCTTGAAATAGTAAAATATTGTTGGAAATAATAAATATGATTTAACATAAACTATATCTGATTTTCCAATATTCGATCTTAAAATTCGTTTATAGGAAACGTATGTCTCTATCATTTTTAATAATCGACGTTCTATTATAATTATTTCTCTTAGAATAATTAGATAGAAAAACTTTATTCGAGCAATGGATGTCGAAACGCGAGCGACGAAAGAAATGAAATTACAAGTAGAAATTTTCCGAGCATTCTTAGCGATGGCAATATTTGTCAATTAAATCACGAACTGAATAGAGCGGAGTAGCATTCCCAGCCATACTGATGGACGATAATCATATTTTAAACTGAGCTTTCTTATATTTCACGTATCTGTCGTGCTCGTATCGTTAACAGTTCACTGTTCACAGGAGCTTCACCAGTAGCACGTACTCGAGAAAACCAGTTAACGCGCACGCGGTATCTTACAAGGTTTGATCTATTCGGACGTTTACGACCACCGTGAAACCAGCGGAGCAATTACTTCGCAGATTCTCCAGTGGCAAATTCGAAGGTGACGATTTCCGTACTGTGGAAACACTAACTGACTTGTTTGATAAAACATCGCGTCTTAAATTTTTTACAGCTCGAGACCCCATTTACGCAAGGTAAATTTATTAACGGCCATCATTTACGATTTTTACAAAATCTATATACGCTATAAATTGGCATATGCGGTGCAACAACAATTTTAAAACCATTGTTAAATAACACGATCACACTAGGTCAGGTAACTGATAATTGGATTGAAACGTCCCGTTTCTAAATTAGTTCAATTAGAAAATACTAAAGATACTCAGATTATAATATTGAATCTCTAAAAATGGAAAACAAGAATAGGTACTTATAATCAATTTTTGTATGAAAACATTGTATATATAGTAGTTGAATTAATTATTTTGCTACTCCGAAGACTTGAGACAGAGAAATTGCTGTTTCATCACTTTCCAATCTCTTTAATATTCCAAGTTTCGTCGAAAGTTTAAGGATATTTACGATTTCAATTACTGTACTATCAACAGCCGTGTTCTTAAATTATAAACGAAGTACTATTAGACTATATTATATATTTTAATACTATTAGAATTGAAAAACTATTTCTTCGGAATGCTGCTTGATAACTGACAATGAAACGTACATCAACAATAAATGTTCACCTAACTAGAGTGGCAGTTAATATAAGAGTCCAGATATTCAATTCCTAAGGACACAGTTCAGATAAATGGAGGTATACTGTATATCAATAAGAAATAAGTGATACAGTAGAACACCATAATTCTAAACTCAATTTATCAAAACGAAATTTTCGTCAATGCTCGATTTAATGAATTTCTGTTGGACTTCTATTGTCTGAACTACTACTGAGCATCACTCCAGTTATATGAACATTTACTACCTCCGAAAATTTGAACAAACACATTTCGTAAACATGCATTTTTACGCTGTGTTATCATCATTGTTAATGTACGCCTCAATGTCAATTACAATGTCAATATTATAAAATATATAATACGGTATAATAGTATCTCAAATCATAAGAAAATTGAAAATGATTTGAGCGAGGTAATGAACTCAATTGAAATCATAATGAAACTTTCAGTTTTTTAAAGAACATCAAAGTGTGTAACATGATCTAAAATAAGAATATACAAGTTATTGATGGTCGTTCATGACCTTAGCTGTTAATGCAACGTTAAAAAAAATTAAATCAAATTTTTAAAAAATGTCTTCACTCTTTCAATAAAACCTGAAATACCGAAGAGATTGAAAAGTGGTAAAATAAAAGCAAAAAGAAAACCGTGTCGATCACAGGAAACACTATTTTAGATGATTCAGTTTACTTATGATTTTCGCAGCAGCGTGCTCTTCGAATACTTATTAAGGAATCAATCTTCCATGAGAAAACTTTACATTTAAACGAAAAATTAAATCCAAACGAGAGTTTTAGAGCTAGTAACTATTGCAAAATTTTAACAGTAATAGAAACAAAACAGACAGTCGTTCTTAAACATATCGATATCCTCCATTTTTAAATAGAATTATTAAATGGCTGCAAGCACAGCCAGAAGCAAATGAAAATAATTTAGAGTGTTTGAAAGATTTAAAAGATCCAGAATTTATAAAATCCTTAAATGAATATAATTAATTCAATGTTAATAAATATTTATATTTGTCATTATTACTTTTGAGCAAAATTATTGTCTTATTGTAATATTGCTATATTCCGTTGTTCAGTTGCTCTCTTTAAACAAAATTTTAGTAAATAAAAAAACATCACATTTCATATTTTTGTTATAACTTTTTAACAAATCATTTATGAATTTTTTGTTATAGATATAACACTTTAGTCTTATTTTTACTTATAGAATACACTGCTGAATTGTGTACGAACACCCTGTATACACCTGCCCGGTTACAAGAACTGTTTGTTCCCCTGTTGGATTCATATATAAATGGAGATTTACTGTATTTAGATTTCTTAAATTTCTCTTATATGTCTACCGAAATATCATCGATAGAGCGTCGTGATATTGTCTTTAATACATTCCTTGCCAGATCAAAACCATATAATATTTTGCAAAAGTAAAATTGTGATTTTAGACCATTGTAAGTTACATAACCTAAAATTTGTTTCGGTACTTATTTTTATAACCTTGTTAAAATTCACAAATTCTATCCAAATTTATTTCCCTCAACGTCTTAACTTGAGAATTAATTTTTCTAGCATCATAATGGTAAATCCTGTCACCCATATATGGGTGAAGCGGTAGTCAAAGTGTTAAAAAAGCCGTTATCCGTCGGTGGATTACACGACCGTCAAAGTGTCAAACTGAAAATAGTAATCGGTAGAACTGCCAGGCCCGGGACGAACGGCCAATCAGAAGCATTGTTCCCTGACGGAGCATGATCGCGAGACAAAATGCGGGTCTGAAAAAAGATCATAATTCCGCTTCATTGGAACGATAAATATAAACAGCCGGCTGGCAAGGCTTGCATTATTCCCCGCTTAAGCGCGCTTTAAATCAGCCCGGTTGTCTCCGTAACTCTCGGAAACGCGGCCGAGCCGTCACCTTCGTCTCGAAGATCGTCGCCGAGAGATCAGCGGCCATGAATCTCTTCGACGAATCGAGGACGTCGCGCTGAGCCTGCGTACGCGCGCACGCGGAAAAAATAGCGTGCTGAATACTTGCCAAAAGTACAACGTACCGGCGATGCACCCACAGCGATCGGAATTCATTCCTCTTTTCGCCAACGGGTGACGGATCTACGAGTGAAAAAGTCACGAAAACATCCCAAGTCTCGAGGATTCCACCCCTAAGAATAATAAAAATAAATTCATAATTACGAATTAACCCTTGAAGAGTCGAACGAAATATTCAGCCAATTAACGTGAACGCAGGTTATCGCATTAGTAAAATACTCTATTCGTCATAGAAGCAGTTTTATGGAATATACAATATGGCACGTTGACTTTTTAACAAGAAATATGTTCTCCTTTGTCATCAATTAACTTCTGACAATTTTCCAACGTTTGCTAGTCGCAGAACTACACCTGATTTAATGCACCTCTCATTTTATTCTTGGTGGTGCAATCCATTTTAAGTACTCTGGCTTTACATATACCCCACAGGTTTTCTATGGGGTTCAAATCGGGCGTGTTTCCAGGCCAGACTAAACAACTTAGCCTTTTCTCTTGAAAATATCGCTGCATAAACTTTGATGCGTGACACGGAGCTGATTGTGGATCCGTTTGGAAAGCTGCTTTGCCATTAGGATAAACATTTTCCAATTCTTGACTTAAATATTGTTCCTACAACTGTTTATATTTTGCTCTGTTCATCATCCGTTCCAGTACCTTACGTTCACATTAGATTGCACAATGCTGTAATATCAATGTCGGGTCACTTTTGGCCCATAGCGGAACTATGTAGATGTATACGTTTCACAATTTTTCATTTTTCAAACAAAATATTACCCTGTACAGCTCATAATTAGAAAAGTAACAGATTTTGTTATTAATAGAAGAGATAGAGTTTGAATCCCTTATAACCCACCTTGTAGTTACCATTGTTCCGAACGCTTTCGAACTTAACAAGGTAACTTCCTCAAGTGAAAGTCTAACTCCTTAATAAGGTTTATTACAATGATATAGCATAAAACACTAAGACTAATTAATATAGTTTTAATGGTCATATGGTTAGTAGTTCACGAAGTATTTAACCTGTTGTTACTAACCTAACCTTGCGTGTATCATGAATATGTGTAGAGTATAATAGTTATTATCACTATTCCTTATATAAAAATGATATAATACTGTTAAGTGACGTGTTTATTCATTTTCTCGCTTGAAACCTACACTCCAACAGTATTAACTATACTAAGTCAACAACATACGGTGTTGTTCAAAAAGGATAAGATGATTGGAACTTTCTTTTGGGAAATTTTTGTTGGAGATTCATAATGTAATTTATAACATCACTTTACATAACATTGAGCGGCGTGTGATCGATCTCCTGACAATATACACATGTGTACATATGTGTGTACGAAAATCGCCAGTCGTTCTTAAATACTTATTTTGATAGTTCTTTATATGTTCTTATGCTCTAATTATATTGCTTTGACTGAACACAGTGTAATATTGAAGTTGTGGTTATATTTATAAGGTTAATTGCAAATTGTTTTTTAACTGATCGATCAGTAGATTGAAAATGTAATCGATCAGTGCCCAACACTGTGTCCAGTAATATTCGTTGATATGAAAATCGTCGACCACAATTAGAATATATTTGAAGATAAGAGGTGATGTTCGTGGAAAATGAATTGGTGGAATTTTTAATCGATCGATAACTAACACTGTATCTAATAGTGCTCGTTCATACGGAAATCGTTGATCACAGGTAGAATATATTTGAATACAGTGAGATGGACGATGATCTGCGTGGAAAATCAAACCGAAGAAATTAATTGGTCGCATATTCAGACATCGACCGACCGCGAAGCAGCCAACCAAGTAGCGAAGAACCACGCTGACTAGACTGTTATTCTGAGCCGCGCTGAAACCGTTTCTCCGTTTTTTCCCCTGGTTTCCGTCTCCCGATTCGTTCCTCGCGGAAAGACGGATCGGTCCTCTAAATAAAATGACTCGGTTATTCATCGGCGCATTTGTACGCGTCAAGGTCGGCCTCGCTTTTCTTTCCAAGTCTCTTTGTGCTTGCGGGGTTAATTGGCCAGAGTTATTCGGACGCTCGAGAGCCGCATCCCATGCTATCGCTCATTTTATAGGAGAAAGTGAGGTGTTTAGATACAGAAACCGTGATATAATTTTCAGTAAAACGTTCACAAGCTATTACAAAGATTTCATCGATATGAGTGAATATTTGGATATTCTTCCTAACGACACTCGCGGTCGATCGACATGTAATTCGGGGAGAAGCATAGGAAGAGGAAATGTATGCCAAATGTAAAAGTTTAGTCACCGGAATAAAAAAGTTTTCCAGATATCAATAAAGAAGTCCTCTTTGCATTTACTAGCAAACAAATCTATAAATCAAATTCTAATCTTTAGTTTCTTATAACACTGGTCCTATAATTCTTTTAATACTGTTCGTTTGCCAATTGTATTACCTGTGCTATTATTTCATTTTGTAACTATTGAAACAATCGATGCTTCATCAGTTGGAATATATTTGCCCAACAATTTTCTTTCTTATTGTGTCAATAGCTTTGGCCACCTTTAGAATGATGTTGGTATTATGGCACAATATTTTTTCCTCGTTTTCTGCATAAGAAACTGATTCACATATGTTCGTACAATTTTTCTTGTAGAAAAATCAGAATTAAATTTTGAAATTATATTCCTCTCGATTTTCTTTGATATTGGAAAAAAGTTTTAAAAAGCTATAGTAATTACATAATCAATATAATCCATCTATCTACGACTAATTTAACTATAAGTAAGAAAATGCATTTACAAATATGAACATTGCTTAAGAGCAACTTCAGAAGAGGTGTCAAACTAAGTACGACCAAGGTGTCATTTTTAAGGTTTTAAGAAATGTAAATAAACATTAGAAAATCTTAAAGGACAACGTATTATGTTAACTTTTATGCATATCTATATTGGTTGTTTTCATTTTATATTGAATGTATCACAACATTTATCTGTAGGCTATAAAATATACATCATTTGATAACTTTTGTTTATTTCTTTTGAATTATTGTGAAGTTTTCCGTTGTTTGCTAATAATAAAAGAAGCCGTGGTCGATAACTTTGAAGTTGCAGGTAAGCAAAAGTGAACATCTCCGACACATGTATTGAATTATACTATATGAATTTAATCGTGATTCTGAATAAGTTACGGCTGCTTGGAACATTTGTACCATCTACGAATAGGGCTATGTTGCGGACAAAGCAACACATAAATGGCTCTTACGTTTCCAGGAAGATAATTTTACCATAAATGACGAGTTACGTTGTTAGATGAGGAACGTGTGAAAGCTCTGCTTTGTAATGATTCGCGACTATCAACTCGCGAATTAGTCGAGGAGGTCCATTGCTCCGCCATTTAAAATACTGGATTACTAGAAAACCACATGAACATATAAAACAATACAACATTGGGTATGTAAATCAGTGTTAACCGATTCGACAGCAAATTAAGTACTTCTGCACTGGAGCTTCGTTAAAAAGTTATTGAAAAAAAAATTAAAAAATTACAAATCATGCTGAAAAAATTATTTTTGGTTGCAGGGGTCAATTATGATCATTTTTGGTCAATAGACATATCCCGGAATTCCTACCTATTTTCGAGAAAAAAATTCTTTACCGAAAATATAATCTGAGGCCTGAAATGCATCCCCGAAAATTCATGTGAATCTTTGAAACATCATAACTCCTGAACGGATTGAACGATTTTAATGTTTCAAAATGCAAATCACGCGCATTTTTGTGAAGAATATGTGGAAAATCCAAAAATATTCGAAAAGTTATTCCTTGACTCCGCGAAATGAGAAAAACCCCATAGAAATGGTCCAATTTTCAGACAGCCGTAACTCCTACAATAGTGAATATATTTCATTGCAATTTAGTAGGGAACTAGAGTTCGTGGATACCTCTAAAAAAGTATTAGACAACTTTTCTGTACAACGCCAACCAAATTTATAAAAATGAAAAACGAATTTTTAAGAAAAATCGACAAGAGGGTGCTTAAATTTTTCGAAAAAAAAAATTTCAAATCGTTCTGGAAAAATTATTTTCACTTCGGGGATCAATTACAATCGTTTTTGATGAATAAACATACCCCCGAATTCCGGCACATTTTCGAGAAAAAAATTCAATACGGACGGAACTTTAAACTTTAATAACTTTTTAACGAAGCCTCCATCAACAAATCGGTATTCTTGATTTTCGTCTTATTTTGGCCTCTAGAAACTCCCATTACAATTTTTCCCAGGAGTGGCCGAACACCCTGTATATAAACGAATAATTGAATAATGAATTCCCCTGTAACGGTTATTTTTACCTTCATTTTTACATCTGTTTACTTTAACTATCTGAACAAGACTGACAATGAAGGACCTTCTAGAGTCTTATCACACATACTTCGCACACACGCACGCTTCTCACGCATACCGGCTGTAAACAGGTGGTATCTATAAGAACGAAATTATTGAAAGGAGGGTGGTAGGAATAGGCCAATTTTGCACCATGTCAATGAAAAATGTTATCAGGATATGATTCTATACTTCCTAAAAAATATGAAATATACAATTATTTATCCAAGATACGATGGGAAACTTATTAAAAATAAACGTAAACTTTGAAATATTGCCGTCCGTAATATTCACTAAATACTTTGTTTCTTGTTTGCAAGGTAATTTATAAGTAAAATAATCATTTTAAATAACAGAAGGTAAATTCTTCATAATTTAGTGTCAAGTATGTTATAGAAATTAGAAAATTATAATTACGTGAGAGTAAGAATCTTTGACCCGTGCACCAACATTATGTTCGCAGTAAGGAGCAATGTTTAAATGTTTGACTGAAAGGTAATATTATTTGATTTAAAAATATTTAAAAATATACATATTTCGATGTATGTATATAATAGTAATATATAAAATATATATTATATATACATACAATAATATGTCTAATTTGAACACTGTTAAATGTTTTGTGCATATACTATTAAATAAAAATAAAAATGGATTAGAAAGTATTATTGGAAATACGTATGGATGTAGAGTTGGTGAACGAGTTGTTGGTTGCTGCTCTCACGTAACAGTAATCTTATGGTTTTTTGGATATGCTCGACACCAAATCACGACGAACATGTCTGCTGAATTTCTAAATAACTATTTTGATGATGGATCATCATCAGAAAAAGAAAATATCGCAATACATTTCCCATCAGTTCCCGGATAAATAATTGTGCATTTCATATTCTTTAGGAAGTACATATAGTGTTAAAATATTCAGTTTCAATTTCGCGCCTTTTGTTTTTGTTATTAACTAATGCCGCTAGGCGGCTCCATACTAAGTTAAGTTTACTTTCCTTCCTTCTTTTGTTATTTGTGTGTGCGTGTGGTTCTTTTCCTGATTGATGGGTTTTGCTGTTCGGCTGGGTTAGAGGTTTTGATATCTGTACGAAATAAAGTTTAATTATCAAACATATAGAATCATATCCTGATAAAATGTTTCGTTGGCAGCATGGTCCAAAATCGACCTATTTCTACCACCCTCCTTTATCGTCGACAGTCAGATTAGGAGAAACGTAACGGGGGTTTCGGGGTTCGATGAGTGAATTCGCCGGGCATCCCCGATATCGTCGCGTCGGAAGCACGGCACTCTCGAGATACTTGCGATGCTTGTGTCGCGTTCCGGGCTGCCGTTCCGATCGGCCACCTGTCCACAGGAAATGCGGCGTTAACGGAGCTGTAATTGCCTGGGAGGACCGCGGTCACCAAACAAAGGTATATACCTAATTGACTCGGAAATAAACCGAGTCGTGGACGGCCACGCGGCTCTCTGTTCACGGTATATGCTCGCATACCGAAGATTTTGACTTATGCCAAAACGAACTGTCTTTGTGTCGGAGACACCGGCCTCGTTTAACGCGTCCCTCTAGCTGCCAACTCGCGGCACTAACCCGGCTTATTTCCATGGCATGCCATCGTCTTAATATAGACTTGCGAATGCTATCAGATTCGGTCCGAGACGTCCACCGCTCTTTCGCTCTTCGTATTCGATGGAACGGGACAAGTCGACGCAAACAGCTCCCCTAAAGGAGAAAACGATCTAGCCGAATCCACAAAATATCGAGCAAAATACGACAAAACCGTCGATACTTCGTCCAACTATCGCGACAGGGTAAACGCTTACAAACGATAGTTATGGAATCTTAGATTCACTGGATAAGGTAGAACACCTAATTACTGTCATCTGAACGATCAACTTTATCAAAAGCATAGATTTTTCTTCTTCTTTCTTGCTATTCAATATCTATTTCGTCGGCGAACTTAATAATTTAAGAAGAATGGCTTTGGAGCAATTACTATCACCTGTAGAACGCGTTAAATACTATTACTCCCTTAACCAGACATTGTATACTATAATACTATAACCTTTTTCGTCGCTTTAGTTGCACTTATAATTGTATGTTAGAGTATTTTTGGATAACTTTCTAAGATTTATTCGGTATTTAGGTAAAATGATTTAGGATAGACTAAATAGGTACTATACTCTATATAACAGGTATTTCGGTAGAAACGAAGCATGTTACATTCAAAACTGTCAGGTGGCACGTTTCGAGAGCGCCAACACGGGGGCCAGAAAATTTAAAAGAATTAAATTACCTACTTTTCAACGCTTTAAATATTCGGACCATTCGTGTAAAAACTCCTGTTAAATTCAGTCTACATCTGCTCTATATACATTATGTTCGAAAATCAGGACGGTCAATTATCAGTATACGATAGGGAATTGTTCTTGGAACTGGTCGAATTTGAACGAGCCGCTTAAAGAGGGTAGCGAATGGAATACAACACTGAGAATGAGAACCGATGCTTCAAAGAGATGCCAAACATATATCGGTGTCTCAACAGTAACGTAAACCAACATTTTTTAAATTTCTCTTTACATCTGTGTATATTAATCAATTCGCGAGGAACAGGATCTTGTTCGAACAATATTTGACTGTAATTAGATATAGTATAGTCAGGACATGTATAAAATTGTGGATTTCTTTGCATCTGACCCGGATATATATTAATATTAATGAATATACCTATATTTGCAACATAGCCGTTTAAATTGTATATATTTATTTCAATAAAATTCTCTTCTAGAAAGCCAGGTTACACAGTAACCAGCAAGTTAATTGTTTTAATTGTTTCAAAGGACGATTTTCATGTTAGCTGACAGTGCGTTCTCAGATTCCCCGAAAATGATAGGACACCCCTCAATTAGCAGTAATCCATACAACCATTACACCATAATATTCTGATTTCAAGCTCTCCTCTTTCAAACAACTTGCTAATTTACACGCCCCGAAGTTTCTCCGAAAGGCTGAAAAAGTTCAGTGCCGTCTCCGCCCGCGTGGCTTGTCCCCCTGCTAATGAAGCTCGTTCGAAACGCGACAGACGTAAGACAGGAGGAAGGAATCCACGACAATTTCGACGCGGCCCGAAGCTTCAAAATGACGGATCGTCCCGCGGGTAGCGTGTGAGCTCCCCGGACACACCCACCTCGTCTTCCTTCGCGGTAAAGTAGTGTCGCACGCGAATACATACTAAATATACGTCCCGTAAATATAGACGATGTATTTACAACAGAAACACGGACCGCCGTGTGCCGATATTAAGCGTACGAGGTGGAAAAATCGTCCCTTGCGGCCACCAGCGTCGACCCCGTACACTTTTTCATTCCCCTCTACCGTTGGCAATACTCTATAATTGCGACCAAGGCAATAGCGATAAGTTCAACAATAACTTAAAACATAATCGCTTAATATTTCCTTGTTAAAAGTGCTTCTTTTACATTTTCTTAGAAAAAGAATTGCATCAACTCTGGTCGCTTTGAACCTTCATCTACATAGGTGGCTATGACCTAAATTTATTAATTTTCTTTTAATCGATGCACACCATATCCCTAGTGCCTAGACAACACCACCGGGGATATGTTATTTTCTACGTTTACTATAGAGGGTGTTTGGAAAATCATAATACAACTGACTAGGAGGTAATTCTACGTAAAAAGATAAGGAAAAAATTTGGTATTAAATTTTTTAATATTGAATTTAAGGTTTATTCCATTCATTTTAGTTTATTACTTTAGAAGTAAATGTCCTTCTTGTTGCTACTTATAAAACTGTGCACGACGAATTAAAGTTTGTAACGTATTATCATTTTTTAGTTTTCTCTCACTAGTTTCCAAAGCAAGTAACATGCCAACACATTCTCGATTAGAATACCATGTCATAACTTGATAATTTGCAGTTTGATATACTATAACCTCTGTCAGACATTGAACTATCTGGGTACAGTAGTCCCTCGCTAATATTCGCCACTTTTTCCTTCGATATCGTTCGCGGAGTCATCACTACCAATTTCTGAACGTTGCAAGCCTGGTCTATCATGATCAATATTTGTAAATACTAGCATGGTCAAAGAGAGCCGGTAATAGAATACACAATAAATATATCGCATTTCATAGTTAAGCAAACTTCAAATTCGATTTTCTCAAAAACGGAGCTTCAAATGAAGACATTGTACACCACATTGTACACCTACGATTCTTCACCCACCCTGTATTTGATTAGCTGAAATTTTAACCCCTTGCCGTATGATTTAATTACAAGTAATTTTTGAAACTTATAGTATTTAACTTTGTTTAAATTTCTTCATACATGCAATGCTCACAAAATAAGAACAAATTTGTATAAAAATCTCTTGAAGCCTTATTACTGCGAAACTTCTCATAAAGAATTTATCTAGAGTCAGACTTGTGATTGTACGGCAAGGGGTTGAAGGCTATATGGACGATACGGAGTAGCTTATAGATCATCCATTTATGTTACCACCTCGAGTATAACATATCAGATCCACTATCGGGGAATGTAATACGCACTTGGAACAACTACTCAAGCACAAATATTAATGTGGAATTTCACGATACATTGCGCAACGAGTTTCACGGTTTCCGTTCTATCTTCATCGATGATCGTAGGCTCAGTCTGGTTTTGTCTGAATTTATTAGTCTCTATGATAGATTATCCATTTTTTCATCCCATAAATCACTCTATCGAATTTTATTACGTTATATAAAAATAAATACATATTCGATCTGAAAATAATATTGACAACTACCCACTCTATATCTCAGAATCTAAATTAATTTTTTGTACGAGTAGCCTAATCGGTAACGAAGAAGCAGAAATCTCTGCATCCTTGTTGGAAGATTCCGCTACAAATTCACTTTGCGAACTCATGTTTTGTGTGGTCTTACGTCAAAACTACAGGATTCAAGTACTTCAGCTTCTGCGTTGCTAAAAGTATAAGGCCTTGGTTTGATCAACTGTCTCTGTTTAGGCGCGTAAACGAGATTTCTTATGCTATAATAAACCATTCAAACGCGATGGAACATATTTCCAAAATTGAAGCAGTCTTGTTATGATAAAATGTCTTTAGAAAGAATTTATTCTATAATTTTATGAGCTATTTAAAATAATGTAACTTTATTTTTAAAAATTTCTCTACTCACACCTCTAAGGGATTAAGTTGTTGGATTAGCCTTATTGATGAGTCTATCAACTACTCAAAATAAAATTCTTTTCCCTTCTGGGAAGCATTTTATTAAAAATGCTTTAAATATTCTTAAAAGGATTGCATCGACACAGATCCCTATAGATCATTTATTATTTAACTTCTATATTCATATTGACTGCGAAAAAACTAACTTATGTTTATAGTAATAATTAATTATATACCATATACAGGCCATGACGCTTGTTATTGGGCATACTATTGACAGTTTAGATAGTGAACGCCTTCATTTTGATTTACCATTAAGAATGAAGAATGATATTTCCAATGCTGCTTCTATAAACCTACAGATGTGTCCTCTTGGGAAGTCTGACACGTTGTGAGCATCGTATTAATTTTAACAGCACGTTTATGTATTTTTATTAACTATTAAAAATCTAGCATTCTGTTGTGTGTTTGCTAGTATTTTGTTATGTGTCAAAAAAACAAATTAAATTAAAGGAATGTATATTGTCAATAATACTATCCGAGTGTTTTTCTCCTTGTTTGTCAGCAAATATATCCCGTTTTCATGTATATTTTACGATTACGTTACTCGAAACAGATAATGGCGTGCGACATGGGAGGCACTAGAACCCAGCCTGTAAAAGACTTTGCATTCCAAAACAATAATGACCCGTGTGTGGCGAGACATGCGAGGAATAATTCATAACGAGCTTCTCCAACCTGACCGAACCACCAATTCTAATGTTTATTGTCAGAAATTAAGCCGAGTAAACGAATGTCTTCGTTAAAAACGCTTTCATATCATCGATAGGATAGGAGTACTTTTCTTCTAGAAAAATTCTTAGCCTCGTGTCAGTTTAGTGACTGTTAAAATTTGAACTGGAAAATTTTTGATCGTTCATATACGCCACACCTTGCACCATCATGTATTCAGGTCGCTGGAGATTCATTTAAATAGCTAAACATTCCTAAAGCTCAAAGATGTTGACAAAGTTTCAGAAATCTATTTGGAATTGAAAATCTTGTCGATCATTGGCGAACAAAATTAATATGAAAATAAAGAAAGAAAACACGTCACTGTTTTACTAGTCTGCAAAATTTAATAAAAATCAGCGTCGAACAAAAATATTATATTATATGCCAGAATTCTAAAAAGTATTTTAACTAAACTTCGCAGATAATTTTACATAAAATAGACAAACAAACATATTCTCTGTTTATTCGAATAAAGAAACGATTAAATAATATCACTTCAATGCGTGCAATAACGCTTACCGCATCAATAACGTTTACCGTTATTCTAATTAATCTGTAAAAATATTGTGCTGTTAAAATAATTACCGTGTTTCAATAAAATAGTATTAAAGCGATACGTTACAGGTAGTGTGATATATTCGTCTTCGTTAATTTTGAACCGACATCAAAGCGGACGAAGCCAGAGCGCAGAGACAGTACTAAATATATGAACTCGGATTGTCATACATAGCGAAGAAGACTGAAAACCGAGTCGAAACACGCATAAATCTCCTATCTATGGAAATCTAGTATAATTGTACAGGGTAGATTACTAAATTCTGATATTAAACCGAGTATCGCCAAAATGGTTACAAATCCAGAGATACAAAGCAACCCCGAGACGCAGCCGCGGCCAGTAACTCAGTGCTCAGTCGCGTCTTAAAACTCGAGGTTGCCTTATTTCGAACGATCGCTGTAAAGTGGCATAAATGCTTGACCGCATAAATAACACGTAAAGCCGCGGTGAAATGTGGCGGCGATTACTTGCGTCCATCGCCGGCATAGATCCTGCAATTTTTCCCCGGCCTTTATCCCCAAAATTAGGAGCCGCGGCCCGCGGTCTGTCGCGGGATTTACGTTCGTTTGCACGCCGATGCGAGCCGATAACTCTCCAGAGACAAACGAGTCGCGCCACCGCGCCGCTGACGAAAAACTTGGATCTCAACGCAACGAAAATAAACACTTTTACCGCGAAATCGAAAATCCGCCATGTCTTTCTTCGTATCCAGTCGGGGGTGGAAGAAACAGTCCATAGATACACGAAGGAAATGCAAATATGTACCCCGTTGATGTCAAAGATTAGACATGCTCTTTCCTTCGTTCGTTACTCCTTAAATAATTAACACGTACGAATACGTCACGATATTTTTCGAAGTACCATTTTAATAAAAGTATTTATGATAAACGTCGCAACGAATAAGATTTTATTAAATTTGTTCATTTTATGCTAGGAAAGATAGAAAATGAATATTTAATTTTGCTATGTAAATCCGTATAATACAGGTTGTGCATTCCAAATTCACCCTTTTGCAAATTAAGCTTTTCTACAAATCTATTTCCGTAAACCATTGTAATAAAATTAGTATTCCGAAATAAAAATTGTATTGCACTTAGGTATATAATAATGCTTAAACAAAACATAACATAAAATGTCATAAAATTAACGTAAAATACTTATTTAGCACTAAAACTATCAATGGTTTACCTTTTAAGAGCTAATTTGTTAATTACGAATAAAATCATAAAAAGCGACAAAATAACATTGTATTACTTTACTTTTGAATCACCCCCAAAGTGATCCCAAAATTTGATTTTCAAAAAAGTGAATCTGATTTCGAAAAGGGTTAATTTGAAAAATAAAACTTGTACTAACAAATTTTGAAACAAACTTCGAAATATTACTGTTAGATCAAATTAGCCTCTAAAAGGTGTATGCTTGTATTCATTTTAAGTAAATTAATAATTCAAAATAAACTTAAAAATTAAATATAAAATTACCTACTTTTTGTTCTGTAAAAGATCCATTTTCTTGCACATACTAAACGAACAATACGAATTTCATTTTCTTTCCAATAGCTTTAAAATTGTTTTCCAAGTGTTCAATATACCGTCCACTCAGTCATTTTTATACCTGCGTCTCGTTCCGGACTACGTTATAATCGATAAAAACGTTGCATACAAAGTTCGTATATTATCTAAATTTACGAACGCGAGTGAGAAATTTGCATTGGTTATTTGTAAATAAAATTTGCTCGACTCTGGTTGGAACCCTGAACGCAGAGATTCGTAGGGAAGTCACCGTTTCGTTTTGGATGCCGTACGGGAATGAGCGTCGCGACGACGCGACGGCACTGATTGGTTTGAAATTTGGGGTCTAAAACGAAGCCGGTTTGCGCGTCGGCAATTGAAAATTTGTCGCCGGTACAATTCGCGTTAACCCGCGAAGCAACTCGTTCCAGACGACGAAAGAGAGATGCTAGGGACAGAGCAGAGAGCGGTTCGCCACGCTAGCAGCGCCACTAAATTAGCTTAATGCGATGCATTTGATTAGATCGCTGCCGAGCTAGTAGGAGGAAATACCGAAGGGAGGTGGGAATGAGAGGGAAAGAGAAAGGGAAAGAGCAAGAGGGAGAGTGCTTTGCTCTTTCGAGTTGCGCGGGGTGGCCAGCCTCGTTTCATGGAATTGATTAGATTCAGTTATTAATATTCCTCTATCCCTCACTTCATTTCCGGCCCCGATTAACTCGGCGCTAACAGCGTGACGACGAGCAGAGACCACGCTGTAGAAGCGAAAACCTCTCTAACCGTTCCCTCCCTTCTCCCCGACGCTGCTCCTCTTTCTCCAATTACGCCCACGCTCCCACCTTCTGTGGGATTCGTTGTTTGCCGACTCGCGATGAACTTCGACAGTAGTTTTTGGGCTTCCACGACGTCCCAGAACCTCGCTTTTTCCCCATCGAATGTACAGCATCGGGCAAATCAATGTGAACGCAACCATTACTTGACATTCTTCCAATTCTTCTATTGGCCTCAGCTTCGTGTTCGAAAATGTTCAGACCCATAGTGATTTATCACATTGACTGCCAAATCAAAACTGTTCAATTTTTTTCAAGACCAAAACTTTGATTTTAGACAATTGTAAACTACATAACATAAAATTTGTCTTAGCATTTATTTTCGTAACCTCATTAAAATTCATGAATCATATACAAATTGCAACTTAAACATTTCATTTTGAGAATTAATTATTCTAGTTCCATAGTGAAAAATCCTGTCACCTATATGTGGATGACGTGACAGTCAAAGTGTTAAGGTGGTTACAAGGTGGGTTATAGGGGATTCAAACTCTATCTCTCCCATTAACAAGAAAATCTGTTAGTTTTCAAATTAATAAACATCTAAGACACCTGTTTGGACCGATTCTTGTACTTGTTAAATTATTCAAAATTCATAAATAAAATGCACCGCTTAAATTGACGGGTACCTATTTATATGCATTCCTTATTTTCCGCAATAGCCAATTCCATTAATAACATTTTGTCGGTCTAGATTCCTAAAAGAAAATGATACGCAGTACTGCTTTACTGACATCTTTACGCAGCATTCAATGATTAAAACAACAACACAACTAACCACATATCTATAAAAAAGCATCAATAAAAGTATAGTATTTTAGAAATTCTATCTTGTTACCAGTAAACATTCGTAAAATAAGCATTCATTTCTTGCGTTCAATTTTAAACAAGACATTCCTTCTTTTACATTCCTATTTCTATTTCTGATTTCAGATGCATGAACTTGTACGAAAAGAGACTGTAAAAATTTTGTCAGACTATAACGTAGATTAGTTTTCACACGAGAGCCAAGGAACCTTAGAGGGATTTTAGGATCCCCACTCCACACATAAAAATATAACCATATTAATAATTTGTAACATATTCCTTTTTATTGCGTATTCATTATAGGCTGTACAGTGTAATATTTTCTCTGGGAAATGAAAAATTTGGGACGTATACGTGTAGTTCCCGACAAAAGTGACCCGACATTGATATCACAGCATTATGCAATCTAATGTAAACGTAAATGTTGTTTGAAATTTTTACGGTTGGCGGTATATACGCCATTAGCAATACTTTAGGTACTGGAACGGATGATGAATAGTGCAAAATATAAACAGTTGTAGGAACAATATTTAAGTCAAGAATTGGAAAATGTTTATCCTAATGGCAAAGCAGCTTTCCAAACGGACCCACAATCAGCTCCGTGTCACGCATCAAAGTTTATGCAGCGATATTTTCAAGAGAAAAGGCTAAGTTGTTTAGTCTGGCCTGGAAACTCGCCCGATTTGAACCCCATAGAAAACCTGTGGGGTATATGTAAAGCCAGAGTACTTAAAATGGATTGCACCACCAAGAATAACATGACAGAAGCATTAAATCAGATGTAACTCCGGAACTAACAATTGTTGAAAAATTATCCAAAATTAATTGTGTTTGATATTTTCCTTATTAAAAACTCAACAGGTGATATTGTATTTTGCCATAAATCTTCTTCTAGTATAGAATGTAGTATAATTAAGTATTTTTTCAATTAACGACATCGAATGCCCGTACACATAAACACAGATTTTATATCTAAAGAATTTATTACAAGGTCTTATAACGTATATTTTTCTAATATAATGCAGATATTAATTAAAACATAAGTATAGTTCAAAGATAAGTTCAAGAAATATTAGTATCAATTTATGAAAGTCTTACATCGAGAATTTATTAGGTAAATGTTCCTTTTTCATTAATTGTATTTTTTAGAAACTTGAGATCTCAGATCATAGTAATCTTAATAATAATAGCCTATATCAGTGCATGCATATACAAATTAATTTACTTCTGGTTACTTCAGACTTTTCAGGTTTCCTAGTAATTTACTCAAATTTACTAGTAATAATACATGTTAAACATACCATTTAAGCAGAATAGTAAGATAATAATTGATACTGTTTGAAGCTTTTGAGTCTGAGTCGTTCAGTCAAACAATTAAAGCAGCTCTGACAACTAATGATCTATAATGATCTCGGTGATTGTTAACTAATCAGTGATCCATTCCACGGGCATAGGCACTTTAAACCTCACAACACTCACCACACACGTTACGTTATTTAACCTTTGAAGAAACTAACACATCAATAACCCAAAATTTTCAACCAACTGTCAGAATCTGAATCATGAAAAATTCGAATATCTTAGAATAAGAAATTGCAATTATTAACTGTTATCAATCTAGTGACAAAGTCTCCTTCTTCTTATTATTATTCGAAGAGTTTGACTTTTGGACCTCAAGCTCTTAGAATGTTAATGAAAAAGACGTGTGATCGTCCAAACAAACGAGAACTTTTTACTATTTTAATTGTCACTCATCCACAAGTCAAGGAAGAAGTTAGGTTTGAATTGCTCGTGCAACCGATATCGCACCCTTATAGCAATCGTCACCCAGAAATCGTTTGCAAAGCCGCGCTTAAGCTACGGGGAAAACTGAGAAACGCGGCCAAAGCAAACAGAACGTTAGCTCTCGGAAATCCCACACAGTTGACGTTGTAATATGGTAAACGTTTTATTGGAACGGTACAGCGGTAATGCGTCAAAGTGAGCATGTACTTGGACGATTGTGTTTGTTTGAATTCTGTGGTCGAACGGTGCTCAGGAATTGAGGGGTAATTTAGAGCAGCGGATAGAAAACGAGGCAGGTACAGCTGCCGGGACGATCAAAGGGAAAATATTTGAACACGGATTGATGATACGCCTCCTTAAAAGCAGCTTTTAAATTTTTCAATCGATGATCGTTTTTCGAACGCTTTCATCGACCTTTGCGATTTTTATTTCTCCATTTTTCCTATTTCACCGTTTTACAATTTTTCTATTACTTGAACATTACGTGGTTCTATTTTGGACGAATGATCAAAAGAAATCGGTCAGGAATAATTTATACTATGTACTAAGGTAGAAATCGAAAAAATTCGGTAATTGGAAAGCTAGTGAAGAAACAGGGGCAAGTAGAAGCATAGTGTAGAAGTTAGAAAATTAATAGAATAAATCAGCAGTGTCAGTGATTCGAAAAATTTGAAGGTTCTTCAAACTTTATTGTCCAGTCCATTTATTCTGTTAATTAGATCAAACAAACGTAATTTCACTAAAAATACTAAAATAAGTGTTATACATGGTTTTACATATGTATATTGTGATTTATGTAAATCATTCGTGTATTTAAAATTATAATTACATATTACCAAACGAAAAATATGCAAAATACCAATGAAATGTATTTGTTGTTTTAATTTCTTTGTATCTCGGAATAAAATTATTTCATGAAATAAGGTAAGCAATGGGATATCTGTTATTTGAATATAATTTCAGACCAACGCGCTTTAATGAATTGAATTTTCAAATACGAAGTATGTCTTGGAAAATAAGTTTTAGCAAAACATCGATGGAAGGCTAACGATCGCAACAGCTGGACAGTATCGAGCCCAACTGACATGCGCGAACGCTTAATCATTTTTATAGCGTTTTCTTATTATCAAATAAAAATAGCAGCTCATTCGATTACTCCACTTGTTTATTCCACCTTGTCTTATTACGCTGTTACTTGGAACTGCTAGATCTATCTGCGCTTTACTTCAGGATTACTCGGCTGAAAACTAGAATAGTTCTATCACGGATAATATCCATTAACAGTTACGTTACGAGCCGCGAAGCATCGTTCTACGACTCTCTCGCTACAATTAATTATCAACAACATGTGCGCCTGTAAATCTCGCCGATTCTGCCACCAATTCCTGCTCGGTCCTCTTAACTCTTTGTATCCTACGACTGCTCATAATGTTTCGCGAATAAATTTTCTCCCCTGCGGATACCAAATGCGTTGACTGTTATAGCGCTCTTATCAACTGACATAAATAAATTCATTGTTTGAACGTTCCCCCATTAAGCATTAATAATTTGTAAATATTCTTCGGAGTCTTTTCTCTGGAAAACTGAAGAGATCGATGCTGATTCTCCAATCTTCGCAACTTTTTCGAAATCTTCAATTTACCGATTTTACTCTATTTTCTCTCTCTTCCCTTTCATTTCCTGATTCTCAAAAATATTAGTTTCTTGAATTACTAATTTTCTTGGTTCTTCTTTAACACTTTCTTTTATATAAAATTAATAGAATATTGATTACATTTATTAGAAACAATTTCGTTAACTAGAGTTAACCAGGGTACAGGAAATTATACTTTAGATATATTATAGCCATATAATGACGATTAATGTAAGGTAAATTTTCCAGTGTTTTAAACTCAAACTGTACGGCGACATTCTGTTTGAAAAATTCGACGGAAGTACGTGGAAAAACAAATTGATTCGCAGATAAGCTAAGTCTTTAATGAATGATCTCAAATATTGGTTGTTATTAAAAACTGATTCATTTGTCAATTCTTCTCTTTCTGAGTCATCCCATTCTGGGTCCCTAGATTAATTTCTTGTCATATAATATTTAACCAGACATCCATATTGCACGTCAAACACGAAAATTATTATTATTAGGAATAATTAATTATTCTTGATTAATACACTTTTTTTTTTTAAATTAACAAATAAAAGTTGAGTGACATGAAATTGGGCGATTTTGTAGACTAAAGTATGGACCCACCAGTGGCAGTACTCTGGCATTTTAATTGCAGATATCATGAACGAGATTCATTTCGAGGAGCATTTCGGTACAATATCTAATAAGTTACTCGCGATATTGCCGAAAATTACCTTCAAGGTGTATAACAACCTCAGATAATAAACACAGCTCTCATAAACAGACTAAATGTAAATATTGTTGATCTACTCTTAGATTGTATTGCAGTATACTGTTCCCAATACTGTCAATAAGTCCAAAACTCCCGTCATATTTTGTATTTTTGTCTTAATTTTGTAATAAAGCTTCAAATAGCTTATCTCTTATAAAATATACTAACAAAGTTTGGCCTTTAAAATCTGGGACACCCTGTATAAGCCACTGATAGAAAATCGAAAGCGTTTATTTATCTTTGTCTTCATGGAGTTTCGTATGTTCCACATAAAAAATCTGCTGGGACATAAAGTCACTCGCACTTGAGATAGTACGGGTCGTATCATGAAAAAAAATTATTATTCTACAGACTAATACTTAGTTATTATTCACGCAAAAAATAAAAAATTAAACATTATTTTTTATTAATACAAAAAATCATAACTATCATACTCCAAATCGTTCTCACATTTAAAATCGCACATAAATATATTCAGTATATTTACATAGTGAAAAACAAATTTAATTTGAAAATAGAAGAAGCACTTGTTGATGAATTAAAAATGCACGTTCCTCTAGTGACGTTTGTTTCACATTTGGATTATTATTTATTCGGAAGACCGCCTTCAACCGATATATGTACATAACGTCATTCGACTGACTCCAAAGAACAGAGAACCAAATAAAAAGCTGAACATTGTGTAGTATTTGATTAAAGAAATACGATATTACTATAATGTACGATTTTAAATGTAAAGACTATTTAGGATACGATATGGTAATCATTTTTTTTATTAATAAACAATAACATTTAACTCTTCATTTTTTGTGTGAACGCACGTGAGATCGCACGTAATGTTATTATTTTACACTAAAGGAATTATAATTTCACCAAAAAATATCGGTTAATAAATTTCGAATAAAACGATACAAGTACGTTCGACTCTAATGCAAAATCGTTATAATTTCAAAACTTCAATTCAAATGTAGCACGTGTTCTAGTTGTCCAATTACGCTAAAATTTGGCATAAATGACTTCTTCATCAAGTGTTGCAATCTATGGAGGTGCGTAAAAAAAACTAAAAAAAAAATTTTGACACCTGTAGCTAAGGACCACCCTAGTATCCACGCCACAGTTGGGATCTGCAAGAAAATACAGGGTGTTCGACCACCCCTGGGAAAATTTTAATGGGACATTCTAGAGGTCAAAATAAGACGAAAATCAAGAATACCAATTTGTTGATGGAGGCTTCGTTAAAAAGTTATTAACGTTTAAAGTTCCGCCTGTACTGAATTTTTTTCTCGAAACTGCGTCCGGTTTCGAAGGTATGTCTATTCACCACAAATGATTGTAACTGAGCCCCCTAACTAAAAATAATTTTTTCAGAACGATTTGAAAAATTTTTTTTCGCCGAAAAATTTAAGCACCTTACCCCTTGTCGATTTTTCTTAAACATTCGTTTTTGATTTTTAGTAATTTTGTTTGACGCCTAATAGAAAAGTTGTGTAATACTTTTTTATAGGTACCTATGAGCTCTACTTCAGAAAAAAGTTTCATTGAAATACGTGCACTATTGTAGGAGTTATGGCTGTTTGAAAATTGGACCATTTTTATGGGGTTCTTCTCACTTCACGGAGTCAAAGAACAGCTTTTCCAATATTTTTAGAACTTCTACATATTCTCCACCAAGATACGCGTTGTTTGCCATTTCAAACTTTAAAATCGACCAATCCGTTCAGAAGTTATGATGTTTCAAAAATTCACGTAAAAGTTAGGGGAACCATTTAGGCCTAAGATTATATTTTCTTTAAAAAATTTTTTTCTCGTAAGTGCGTAGGATTTTGGGGGTATGTCTATTCACCAAAAATGATTGTAATCGACCCCCGCAGCTCAAAATATTTTTTCCAGAATGATTTGAAACTTTTTAATTTAATTTTTTAATAACTTTTTAACGAAGCCTCAATCGAGAAATTGATGTTCTTGATTTTCGTCTTATTTTGGCCTCTAGAATCTCCCATTAAAATTTTTCGCATTGGTGGCCGAACAGCCTGTATATCAAAGTCCAAAGAGAAAAATGTCGGATCGAAAGGGTTAAACAGCGTATCCTTGGAGGATCAGCCCCATTGCAGCCGATACGTAAAAAGCAGTGCGTAGGAAACAGTGCGCGTCGATGATCCCGAGCAACGAGAAAACAGTTTCCTTCCGCAGCGCGGTCGGAAAAGCGGCGGGCACAGAAGAGAAACGGCTCCGAAGATCGCGGCCGAGTATTCAAAGCGAGCTCCGCGGCTCGTTTCGTCGGCAAAAGGCTTGCAGAAGAAGAAAGAGATCTCACAGACGAACAAAAAAGGCGCCTGGCTTACAGGGAGCCGCGTGTATCGCACATGCTCTTTCCGTCTCGCGGCTCCCTTCTCCGTCTACCGACCCTCCCGACGAACGCCCGCCGAACGATTCAATCTTCTGCCGATTGTAAAAATAAACGGGACGCGCTTTTTCTCAGCACTTCGATCTCAGAAGAGGGCCGGGTTCCTTCTATTTCCGGCGGCCGCGGAAAGCTGATTTCCAGAACGGCCGAGGACGTTGCACCGCAGCCGGAATCCGCTTCTTTCGTCGGTGCTATTTCGCGAGGGAGTCGACAGGTGCATTGATCCGCGAAACAAGATCATTTTCCTACCGTACGTTTCGACAGATTCGAATCATTTTCTTATCGTATGTTCGTAATGCGCGTATTGGGAAATAGAGATGCTCTGGATCAGTGTTTCTCAACCTTTTTCGAACAATGCTCCACTTCGACACCTACAAAATTTCGACGTCCCATTATCGTACAATGGACAACCAAGTTCTGAAGAAGTATAATATAAATTTCAAATTTCAAATAAAGGAAGAAATGTAGGTAAAATCGTTTTTCATTTAAATATCATTTTTATATTCTGTGTACGTGTTGTAAAACATAAACTAAAGTTTTTGACAACGATTAGTTCATCCCCCTAGCACCTTTCGATTATCTATTTTGTATTATTTGTAAATTTCTTACTAGATAAATATATCATTGATGAAATTAATAATTGTTAATACTAAATTTATTTGCCTCCTCGTATCAAATTTGGCTATATTTCAGTTTCTCCACAATTAAAATATATCCAATGAAACATGAAGCCTCGGAAAAAGATATACAATAATTGTAGTAATATAATGTAAAGCAATTGTAAATATTTAAAAAACCAAGTAATCTATTCTAAGACTACGATTTATAAAAATGTTCGTGAACTTAGCGGTGAGCGAAAGAAGGGTAAAGAAATACGATTATTTAGCATAAGGGAAGAAAAGAAAGACAGAAACTTTAAACCAAATAAACCGTTGTTAATTACTATTAATTTTAAATTCGGTTTCCTACAAATTGTAAAATATGCACATTTTTCTGAAAACAGATTATTTACGTGAACGATAGTGGAACATTTATTTGTGAGTACGTGTTATGCTTGTTTTCTTTCCTCAATTCTTTTTCTTGTATGTACTGAATGTGGGTGAAAATGGAAATTTTTAAAAAAATTGTATAAAATTTTAAGGAGGCCGTTGTAACAAAGTACCTACGCAAAATA
This sequence comes from Colletes gigas, assembly GCF_013123115.1. Taxonomy (NCBI): domain Eukaryota; kingdom Metazoa; phylum Arthropoda; class Insecta; order Hymenoptera; family Colletidae; genus Colletes; species Colletes gigas. The sequence continues at coordinate 10,715,862 of NW_025106631.1, read as the reverse complement.
ATTTTTTGTATTCTTTTTATGAGGCTGAAAATAACTTGAACTGCATTTTAAAAAGTATAAAGCTTAAGAATTAATTCCACGCAATGTCAATTGGAATTCATCTTTATATGGTTAATTTTCAAGTACCGTATTATTAAAACATTGCTCTATAATATAGATAAATTGGACTATATTTTCAACGTTTTGCAGATTTATAACCAGTTATTAAAGAAATATATCAATATAATTCTCCAAAGATTTAAAAAATGTAGTGTAAAAGAGTATAAAAGGTCAATGATACAGTGTTATGATTTAACATTGCATCAACCGTCTAGACGTTATAATATACAGAATTTTGGTATTATTAGAAAAGAATATCTACAATTATCGAAAAAGCTATTGAAATGCATCTTCCTTTTCCAACTATATATCTGTGTCAACCGCATTTTTTTTATACGCTTCGAGTAAAGTAAAATATCGTATCGGATCGGATGCAGAAACAGTCATGAAAATTTTAGCTGTCTTCTATTAAGCCAGATACAAAAGAGCTTTTCTAAAAACATAAAAAAATACCACGAAGCTTAATAAAAATTACAATATTTTTAGTTTGGAAAAATATCGAGATTTTTCTTTGAAAATCATACTTTCAACATCTAATAAACTAACTATTATTATATATTTATAAAGGTATATATGAGTATAATTAAATGAATTGATATGTAAATATATGTTTACACAATATCTAAAAGCTTCAAGTTCTAATACTGTAAACATCCCAATTTTGTTGAATGTACTATAGAACTCCAAAGACAAGACATTTGGAAAACGCTTGTTTATGCAATACATTTCACTATAATATGTATATGCATACAATATGTAATTTAAAATATACGCGACTCCGACACACATTTAATTGTTTTAATAAAAGTTTATTCGTGGTCAACGTATTCGTTACTCGCTAACAAGATTACGATCTACTGGAAACAAAAATCGAATAAACTGTTTTGTACTTACTCAGCTATTCAATATGAAATGCTAATTTATTCAGTGTTCACTGAGCAAGCAATTACAAGGTATTTGTGTATTCTGTCTTCAACAATGAAGCCGAAGATAATGTATTACAAAAACCTAATTTTAAGCATTGCGCTAAATACATTTTACTTGGTTGTGTATCAAATACAATCGTTCATACTTTCTCTTGAGTAATACTTATGTATATTTTACACGAATTTTTTGTTTCTGGAAATTCAAGAATGCTCGAATTCTATTTTCATTTTTTATATTCGTTCAAATTGGAAATATAAATAATATGAAAACTTTTTGTAGAAACAGTATTGACGTTTAAAAATGCGATTTCGGCCTAGTTTTCTAAAGGGATGACTCACTGCATTTTCAAGAATTCGCAAAACTCTGTAATATCCTCTGTTATCTTACTTTGCTCTACGATAAAATAAATTCGAACGTACAACGTCGCCCGCAATTTATAGTGTCCATATTGTTCGTTGTGTGACTTAAAAAATAAAACTCGATTTTTACCCTCTTTTATAGTGGATAAATAATTGTAGGAAATAATATTGGGAATGATGGCTAATTATAGCTTAAAAAATTTACAAAATTCCACGATATCTATTGTTTATTTTACGTTATTTTGCCCCCCGTAAAACAAATAGAAGGTACGGTATAAAAATTATGACATGGCGTGTACGAAGCAAAATCATTCGACGCGGAACGAAGCGTAGAGTAGAAACCAGAGCACGCAGCCTCGCGAAAACATTGCATAATCGCAACCACAAGTTATCTGTGTTTTTACACGCGAACTATATAAAAACAACACGGCTCGCGGTCGATTTTCCTAAGCAAAGAACCATGGTGGAACATACGTAAGATCGTTTGATAATTAATGACAAATAAAATATTCAGCGTGCAAGACACGGATCACGGTATCATGTAATCCGTGCCGAATGAAATAATACTCTTCCGACTCTATTAAGAACAATTGCTGATTAATTTTAATGCGGCGTTATCGTTGTGCAATTAAATATTAACTCGCGGCAAGATGCTTTTGACTACGTTCGTCTGTTCGTGATTAATTACAAATAGATAAACATAATTGCTTGAAATGCTTCATGGAAAAACATTCGTCTTCCAACAGAAATCATTGTTGACGGAGAAACATGTGTTTCCTTTCTGCTCAAGATTAAAGCTAAGTCATTGTTCGACGAAAGTGACTGACTAGAATTTAATGAAAAATTAAATCGAAATTTCCATGTTTTAATTTTTCATTTCTTAAAGTTCCACGTATCTTCGTCATATTGAGTATCGACTTTCACTTGTTTCCAATTTTCTATTTACCGGTCTTCCTAATATTATATTGTTTTCTTACTTTTCTAGGTGAAAAATTGACTAAAGATTCATTATCTTAATTCAGATCTTAAACCTTTGCACTCGCAAATTTTTCTTTAATCACCTACCAACAACTCGACCATACTTTCTTACGAAATAGTATAAAACGAATCAAATTAAATGGTATAGCGTTAGGACCAATTAATTTATTTAGTTGATATTTGTCTCAAAATCCTATAGAACTTATCTGTACAAAAATTTCAAACTTCATATCTTATATCTTTTTAATATATATTTGTCGTCTTTCACCTGAAGTTGTTATATTTGATCACACAAGTATCATGTTAGGTTATGTGATAGACATGGTATACCCTATATTCTAGATAGAAAAAAAACTACTTTTCGTATAGAATCGCTCTTTATCTCTACCTTCTGTTACAAACAAGTGCTGATACCACTTATGCAAACTTATGGTACTGCCAGCTGATATTCCCTTACGTATATTAGGACACATTTTTTATTTTTTTATTTATTCTTTCGTACATCTGAATGGAAAACTTCAAGGAAATACGTTTTAAAATCTTTGTGCCCCCTTACAAGGGACATTCGAATTGTTTGCTAGATTTACAATGTCCCTCAGAAGGAACAGCTGAGAGCAAGGAATTAAAAAATCAATTTTTCTTTAAATCCCCAATTCTGAAGATTCTTTCCATTGAAGTCAATCGGCTAACTAGGTCTCAAGATATCGTGTCAGCTAGTACGAAAAATTTCGAGAAAGGAACTAAAGCTTTTCCTGTTACAACTGTGTGTAACAAACGTATTCAAATCTGTATAACTTTACTATTTCGACAAATCGAAGTAAATGACTTTGCACGCATATTCTCACAAAAATTCTAGACTGGAAACCCCCCTTAAATCGAAGGGTGAAGTCGAGTAGCCCCAGAAGCAAAATTGGAAAGCGATCGTAGGGTTGATCGGTTCCACGCACACGACGAATCGCCGCCATCGAGCTTCGAGGATCGGAGATGTCGTGTAACCGACGCGAAAAAAGCATCGGGGCTATCGGTGATCTTCGAATCGCAAGTTCCTAGAGTTCGTTCGGTTCATTCGCTGTGTATTTATAGTTTAATTTGTGGCCTAGGGCCACGTTGAGGGTCGCGGGTATATTTACTTGGCCGGCCTGGCTTTAGAAGCCTCGAAATCCGTTTACTCCCGGTCTTCCTCGCCACGGTGGCCGAACGAAAGAATTTTTATGAGGACGTTAAACGAGCGGCGAATGTATCTCCGTAGTCTTCGACTGCGAGCCACGATCGGTTTATCGTTCACCGAACGATCGGTCGCTCCCCTTTCTTCGCTTTCGTGCCACGCTTCGCGACGGATGGTGGAACGACCCGAGGCCCGAGCTTCTGCGCCCGAATGTTTCTAATTTTGGCGATAGAAAGGAAATTTTAAAGATCGGCTGGAACCAGTACACAGGTTAGATCGAGAATATCAATATTGACCGCGAGAAGTGGAAACGTTTAATACCTCATCCTCCAAACAATCACGTTTCGCCTATTGACACATCATTGTTTACCTATAATTCTTTTCCTTCAAATTTTAATTAATTTATCGACAGTCACATATAATATAAGGATAGTTTAAGACAGATAGTATATGCCAAATGTATAATTTTCCAAGTTATAAACTCCAAGTCCTTACAAAGTAAAAGTACAGACACTTCATTATATAATATTTATTTATTTATATAATGGAGTGTCTGTACTTTTACTTTGTACATACAGAGACTTTTATACTACTGTTAATGTTAGAGACATGCAGACTTGCAAGCAATACTAATTAATCAAAGATCATCTTGTATCATAAAAGTCTGTTAGTCTTGTTTCAAAAGCTTGTCCAGTGTCGATCCCTAAATTATTAGAGAACGAAACGAATGTTACTATAAACTTTATTGAATCCCATAACAGCCTACGCTGTTAGTACGTTTACATTTATCGGATGCGAATGATAGAGTATGTCTAATATGAATTTTTTTCTTACGTTTATTTTTAACTCAAACTCGTTTCAACGACTTATAGGTGGTTGAATGTAAAACATTGATGGACGTCTTGCGGTTTAATCTGGTGGAACCAGCTTTATGTATGTTTACAATGAGCCAAAAATTCGCGTAGTTGAAACTCTTTTTAGTGATGGATAATATTTCAGCTTATTGTAATACATTACTACGAGTTAAAACTGTTGGATATGTAGACATGCATTATGACGGAGTGCGCATGCCGACCTCGAGAGTGTGAATGAGAGACATCTATGTGAGAGATCGAGAGCGGAGAGATACAAGGAATAATAGGAAGAGTGAACACGTGTCGAGACTATATCTGTATGCATATCGTTTATTCTGTATCACAATATATATATTGTTAATATACAACGTGGATGTTCATTTACATTAACAAAAACAATTGAATATTGTTGTAACTTTTAAATTATAAATAGACTATTCGTTTCCGATGCTTTGATGACGAATGTAACACTAAAAGAAAAGATTCAAACCATTTTTACAAGAAACGGTCGAATTATTTCTTGGGGGTCAATTTTTGGAAAATAAAGAAGAAGATGAAATACAATTAGAAAAATGGAATTGATTACTGTAATTAAAATTGTAACTTTCTTATTTTCTTGATCAAACCAAGTTTTTTCAATTTCTTTTATTTACTACTTTACGCCAAATGTGTATATATTGCCTTTATTATATAATAAAATAAAAAAATAAAACATAATTCTAGTTGTCAAGTAAAGTGCCCTGAGTGAAAAATTTCACACCTTCTCGAATTTTTCCCTAGAAAGTGGGTATGATTTCGGGGGTACGTTTATTCATCAAAAATGATTTAATTGACCCCCGCAATTGAAAATAATTTTTCCAGAATGATTTGAAATTTTTTAATTTAATTTTTTAATAACTTTTTAATATAGCCTCAATCCAGAAATTGATATTTTTGACTTTCACCTTATTTTGGCGTCTAGAATTTCCCATTCAAATTTTTCCCAGGGGTGACCAGGAATGTATACTTTTCTTCACTAAAATCTACCTTTTTCCACCTATAACTAACACAGTAAAATTTGGAACAATTTTTCTAACATTTGAAAATCAATTCTTCTGCGTATACTTTGTTAATTTTCTAAGGTTAAAAACAGCAATAATATCGGTTTCCATTCTGAAAACAGTTAAGAACCGAAAAAATGTTATAACTGTTATAGATATATCAGTTCTGGCTTAGTTTGGTCTCGGTTACAGTTATTCAGAATCAATATTATACTGGTTCTATAACGGCTCCATAACTGTTGTTTTTAGGTTCTGTTTCGTTTACGGTTCTATTGTATAGTATTGTATAATAGGTACGCCGGAATAAAAATTAAGATTTTCGTTGTTACTGACGAATTTTTGGCACTGGATTAAAAATAAAAAATATATGAAATACGAACAACGTATTAGTACGTTTCCCATATACAGTGTGTTAATATTTTCAGAAATTCAATAAGAATTCAGGACTGTTTTGATATAAGAATGTTCATATTTACTGACAGCAATTGAAACAAAATTGAAAACTAACAGTTATATAATTGATATAAAACCGTCATAATATCAATTCTGAAGAACCATAGCTGAAATCCATATGTCTACAACAGTTACGAAATTTCCGTATATACGTATACGAAATATACGTATACAGTTTAAATCAGTCATTTTTTAAATTGATACCACAGTCTCGTAACTAAGTCTTCTATTTTTAAAGGAAAACCAGAAAATCTTATGTAGGAAATTTGTATTGAATATTTGTACTGCGCTGTAGTTTTATTGAATGTTAACTTATGTGCAAAAGGGTTGCAAGTGTTTTGTTCGTGAAGGAATGAGTAACCAGAGACAGCAAGACAACAGGAAGAACGAAACAAATGGTTGCGAAAAACAGACGTGATTCTTATATGATATTAACCCCTTGATTTACGATTTAATTCCAAATAAGTTTTCAAACGTATACTATTTAATTTTGTTTTGTTCATACAAGAAATGGGTAAAAATGTGTTGATTTTAATTTATAAATCTTGATGACGAATGAGTGGCCTCATAATTATGAAACTTGACATGAAGAATTTGTAACGAGTCAGACACGTCAAGGCAAGGGGTTAATTTGTGTAAAAAGATTGTGTGCTTGATGTTTTTCAAATTCGTTTATATAATTATATCATTTGTACATTTGTTCCAAATATAATTCTTTTCGTTAAATCCTACACTTAGCGTTTCTTTTTTCATTTTTTGGATGCAAATACCCCACTGTGCGACGTTCGCGCGATTCAAATCCATGGGAAAAGCCAATCGCGAGTATAAATCGAAAGAAGCGGAGGATCGAAAGTTCTGAAATAAAGGAAGATACGAACCGTTTGAACACACCCTGTATAGATCGGCGATGATTCACCAAGTGTAATTTCCCGGTGAACGCGTGACGCGGACCGCGTGGACGGCATATATCGCACGGCAGCGCGCAGTGCGACGATTTCGGTAAAATGTGTGACGGTCGAAGCGACGGGCAAAGCTTCCTTTGACTTCTGTCCCGTGACCATAAACCCCTGATTTACGCCCGGTTCGGACCGTGCGCGATGCCGTTCGCCAAACCACGCGTGAGATCGACCTGTCGCGAAAATCGAATTACCGGCTTTTTACTTTGTCTCGTTTCTGAGCGCGCGAAACGAGAGGGGGGCTCGCGGCCGACGACACGCTTTGCTCGCGCGAGATTGATGCTTCGCGGGAACTCGCCGCGCGCATACAAACTATTTTACCATTTTCTTTTTTTTCAATTTTCTTCTGATTCTGTAATTCGATTTCGAAAGCGTTCCGGGGGCGAGGAGTTTGAGTTTGATAGACAAACCGACCGCGATTCAGTCCATTCCAATTACCAAAACGTATCAGAAACAGACTTTCGTTCCTACGTGCGAAATACAAATATACATTGTGTCCTTCGTTTATAATTTTCCAGTTTTCTAGCCATTTGTTCTCTGAATCTTGTGACTACAAAAATTTGGAATTATTGGAAATTCTTAATATACAGGGTGTCTCAACAGCGGTGGTACAACCGGAGAGGAGGTGATTCTACATTGAAAAACAAATTGAAAATAAAGAAAGAAATTATTTCATTTGAGGTTTCCTTGTCCAGAAAATCAACTGTGTATATTCACCGAACACGCGCGCATTTAACTATGACTTAGATAAATCGATTCCGATACAAGCTTTTATTATGTTTTTTGTACTTCTGTACACTCATATTGACATGATTTCCTGAGCACGTATCGTAATTTTATTTGTTGTCTGAGTATGTCATTATCTTCAATTTTGACTAATCATGGTCCCCATATTTGACACTCCTTGATTTGTATCTATGGGGTCATGTTAAAACAAACGAGTATAAGAATAATATTTTATGCACTCCTCAATTAAAAGCGAAAATTATTTGACATTTGGAGAATTAAAGATACAGAATACATTAGAATCCATTAGTTCATACAAATCTAATTTAGAGAGTTATATATGTAGCACAATGGGCAATTTTTGATAACTTTTGTTTCAATTAAGTTAGTTTAACAAGTAAATTACATCCCTTATTTTCATTTAAATCTACTTTAAGTTCATAAACAGAGGTAACACAGTACGTCATGTTGATACTAATGATATTGGTGCTATTTGTATCGAGATCAATTCACAATAGATTTTCTCGGCAACGAAATTTCTTAAATGAAGAAATTTTATTCCTTATTTTCGATTTGTTTTTTCATCTAGAATCACCCTCTTTCCGCTTGTGCCACCGATCCTGGGACACAGTGTATAGTAGGTTGTGACAATTCTTGATTATAGAGGATTTTCAGTAACTATGGCGCAATTGAGAAGGTGCTAAGTGATTCTAGATAAAAAAAATAAGTTGGAAATGTGAAATAAAAGTTTTTCGTACAATGCTTCGTTTTCGAAATAATTGAGTTTGAAAGTAATTTGTCTGCCCATTACTTACTTTTTCAACTTATACATAGATGTCGCGCGTCCCACTTTCGTCGTACGACACATCGTCGTTTAGGCCAATAGCGCCAACTCTAAACTAGAGTGGGGTTGTAGACACCAATCAGACCCGTATTCAATTTGGTAGCCAATTTTTCGCAAACGCACAATACTAATGTCTATTGTTTGCGCAACCAATCAGTTTTCAAAGTCGATTTCTTCGAAAACAAAGTCTCATACGATAAAATATTATTCTACATTTTCAACTTATTTTTTTCATAATTACTGGGACAACCTATATAACTATTTTATTTAAGATATTTGTAATTAATAGACATCTTACTTTTTTTTTAATTTCTCTATATCCCCGAAATTCGTAATCTATTATTTTTCACTATTCTCTAAATATGTAATTTGTTAATAATATTTCATTACTTCCCAGTTCTTTAACTTTCAATATCTATTGTAGCCAGAGGTCTAAATGTCTTAATTTCCCAATAAAATCTTATACTGTTCATATACAAACAGGGAAGAAGGTCGAATGTTGTATATCATTATCCAAAACGTAGAATGTAAGCAGATACTAATATATGATTATTTGTTTCATTTATACAAAATTTATATCGAATGCTAGCAATGCAATTTTCAGTGGTTACTAATGATAATGAACAAACCAAGAAAAGACAATTGTTGTAATGTAGAAGAAATTACCTGATTTTAACAAATTAAAGCATGGTATAGAAATTTTTAGATTAGATGTTATGTTAGTTAAATGTACTTATGAAACAAAGGATAAAACTAAATGTAGTATACCTACTACCTAGTTTCTACCTTAGGGACTGGAAAAGAACTAAAAAATCAAATGAAATAAAATTACCATCGATGCCCTTTTCGAAAGAAATTAATTACAGAATTAAAGAATACCAGAAATAATACCTATAAATATCTATTGAAATGTAAACATAACTAAATTTTGTGTCTCAGAGACAAGGAAAGGGTTGAAAATACAGAATAAAATAAAATTACCATCGATGTTGTTTCTCAAAGAAATTAATTACATAATTTGGGGAAAAACTCCATTTTTGTGGGCGACGTGAAACCCCTCGGTCCCAATCGTCCACCCCGTGTATGTTCGTGAATATAAATACCCGACGCGTATCGGCGCGCGACGCCGTTTCCTCGACCCGATCCTGCCTGAAATACCAGTTAATATAGCCAAATTCTCGGCGAATAAAGCACGGCCCTGAAGGAATTTCGAATTCTCGACCGCAATACGATCAATCTCCGACTGCTCGTTATCCGTCGAGTTCTCCACGCCGGTCGAGTTACTCGACTTTAAGTGCCTCCCCCCTCGCCTCGAGCGGCCGTATAGATGCCAAAAGCATTTTCAACAACAGGCCGCTGCTGTTTGTTGATATTGATAGAATGACAAGTGTCACGCGCTATATTCGGTGACTCGGCCCTTTTCCTATATCGTTCGACAAATTTTTACGCAACCACGATCGGACAAAATTTTATTTGAACACTAAACAAGTAAATAGACAATTAAATTCGCGTCATAAGTATACTATTATGTGAAAATTTAAATTCAGTTTTCTCGAATCCATGTTTTGCAAAGCAGATAGGTACACGCCTATTGACCATACTGGAATGAATTCTGCATGGGCCATTTTTACAGCCTCTAGTAGTAGATAGAAAAATATGTAAAGCAATTCTTTAAAAGACCGCCATATTATTAAATTATATTCTCAATTAACAAAAGGGACTTTATGCTCTACGATTTCATAAAGTAATAACTATCTCTCTAAATTAATTTATACTAAAACCAATAATAAGTAATGGAAAATAAATTATTCTAAAAATGTGTAATTCAATTTCGATGGCCCATACAATTCAAACTCTTGACTAACTATAAGTTACACTTTTAAATATACGTACTTGGTAAGCTTGATTATTGTGTTATGACTAATTTAGCAGAATTTTGGAATCAAGTGGAGTTGCGTACGTCAGTTCAATGAATTTGTATTTCCGATCTGGTTGTTCGCAGGATGTTGAATGTAGTTAATCCCGGATAATAGTTGGAAATCGCACTTATCGAATGCAAAGTCGAGCTAAACAGAAAATTGAACTTCTGCGCAGTTCGCGGCGATCGTCGCGGTTTAACCGCATGGCAGAATTTAGAATCCGTGACCGCCGATTAATCTCTGGGCGGTCGTTATCCGTCAGGTTCTCCACGCTGGTCGCGCCTGGAGTTTAAGTGCTCCGCTCAGTGGATGGTCTACGATGGTTCCCGGAAGTGTTTTCCATGCTATTGCGACGCACGATATGAATCGACTGCTGGCGAAACGGGGATGAAAGAGGAGCGTACACCTTTTCGCGATCCACCAAGTTACTGGCGCAACGCGCGCTCGTCGCGCGACTCTTTCAAATTTCAAAATAAACGTCATTCTCGCGATTCCAGGAACAGATTTCCACATTAAAAAATAGAGATTCGATAATTTACGAATTAACGGAAATTTTAATTAAACGCGTACGCCTATTTTCCGAAACGTACTACAGATTTTTGCAAATTTTCTCATGATTTTAGAAACAGATTTTCTCATTGGAGAATAGAGATTCGATGAATTACAAATTGTTGGAAATTCTAATCAAATGCGTGAGCCAATTTTTACAACTTATTCTAGAGCATAGTCGATATATTATTTTAACGCCAGCTTTTTGAGGCAAATAAGTTCCAAACACAGTAAATAAAATAATGTACAAAAAGAATTTGCTCTAAAACGTGATATTTGAACTTTTAATAATTGGACGAACTATGTATAATATTTTGTTATGGTTCCTTTTATAAAATAGAAGAGAAATTGCTTAAAAATCACTACTAGGAACCAAAAAAAATGTACATGAAAGTAACCAAAAATTGTTTGGCATCCATGATATCTCTTTACACAGGTTTTTAGCAGATTTATTTAAAATTGGGAAAATATGAAAATTTTTGATTTTACAGAAATATAATAATATATAAATGATATAGTATTGTACACTTTTAAATCAAACACAATATTACTTATTATTATTTTATTACTTATTATAATTTTACTTTGTTAACTATACAACTAAGACTTATTGTTAGAAAAGGGAAAATTTGTTATCTATTATTGAAACGATAGAATAAAATATCATAACTCGGGATACAGAATTTGAATCCACCCTTTTTACGTGATTTATAATCCACTTGTGTTCCTGTACATATTTTATATGTATCCACAAGTGAAATAAATTTTCATTTTCTTCCACTTTTTCTCCATAAAAGAAGTGCATATAATTTTTTTACGAATAACTTTCACAACAAAGATATTATAAGAAAATGTATTTTGAGGAAAATGGTCCTGCTTGGTCGTATTGGGTCAGATATTCGTTGCAAAATATCAATTTTAAAGTTTTACCATGGGCAGTAATTTAAAATGTGTTTAACTTTAACAGCGCCTCAATCTCGGAAGGGAAATTTTCTAAATGGCTGGCGGCTGGTTTCTGCCAATACCATATAAGATCAGGAACATGTACAAAAAAGGGGTAGATACAATTTCACATCAAGACAGATACATACGACACCAAGCAACGATCAACTATCAAGCAGAGACCAGTGAACGCAAAACTTGCATATCGAACGACGATGTGCGAGAAGAGGCTTATAGCCGTGCATCCATCATTGCACCCAAGCGCTCAACAACTAGCCAACGATTTTAATGAACTTATTAGAGGATTAGAGTGTATATTGACGAAAATCTTGAAAAAAGTAAACAATTTGGCAGTTTTAATATTGATTTTAAAAGGTAATCTACTGAAGGGAATGTAATAATAATACACGCACATTGCCTGGGTAGATTTAAATAGATATATACACAAAAACTTGTAATATCAATCACTGCCATGACCCCAAAATAGTTCACATTACATTAAAAGAGAATTCCTGTATTCCGTTTGCAAGATGCAAGAGAGCTACAAACCTGTGTTTTAATATTTCAGAGACACCGATTATAGATAAATAATTTTGATCCACTTTCGCGATTATAGATTTTAATGACTTTAATACAATTGACTACACGTTATAGATATAATACTAATTCAGTAAAAAAGTATAGTTCTTCTTCATGTATAAATAGTTTCTATACATTTTGTTTTAGTACAGGAGGTCAAAGGAAGGAATCAAATTTTTTCATACGAAACTTCATTTACATGAAAATTGAGTTTGAAAATGTATAGAGTTGCGTTAAATAGTGTTCGAAGTGGACATCAGTTTAAGTAGAAACATTGATTAATGAACAGATGCGTCAGTCAAATCCTAGATAAATTTTCATTATATAAACAAAAATTAATTCTACATTTTTAAGTAGTACATTTAACTTTTCTACGGTTGTACTATGAATAACAGAACACACTGTATATAGTATGTTCTGTAAAATTGTCCCAGATTGTATTTGTGCCTCAGAAGGTTTATAACTCTAAAATCGAAATCATTATATTGCAAGTGTAAAATAAAAATACTCGATTTTAAAACACTCGACTTTGTATTTTCTTGCGTTTCGAATGGATCGATCTTGTATGCCACTATGTTTGCCGGGTGAGCTGTGCATAGTTCGTTTCTTTGGGGAGTTGGGCGAGGACGAAGTCGCAGGACTAACTACTTGCCAAGTCCTTGAGGTTCTCCCGAAGAGGACGGGAAGGAATTACGATCTCTTTGATTGCTGTAGTTCGACTATAGCTGGCATATCGAGGGTTGTAATCGCCCTCGGGGACAATAATTAGACCGACTAAAAATCTGTTGACAATCAAGCGAACAGAAGTACCACGGGCTCCCAACGTCTTCGTTTCTAGATATCAATTAAAACCGTGATTCGCGCTCACTATTGTTTACTACCCTTGTTTTAGTTTTGTTCGTAAAATTTAATATACAGTATGTACTAAAGACTATAATTATCGGTATTGGACAAGCTATTTCTACTAATGTCTCCAACTCATGTGTTTTGAGCTTCAAAGTATTTAGTATAAACACTTTCATTTCATATTATTGCTTTACTTTCGCTATTTCTCACAAATATTGTCAGCAGTAATTGACAATTCTTGTCAAGGCTGATGTTATTTTTCATATAGATTCATCTATCATTATATGAAAAGTCAAAAAGTCAATTGAGAAAAAATGGTAGGAAAATTTAGAAAATAATTTCAAGTTCAAATGTTAAAAAGTATCTTATGACCTTTGGTAGAAAGAATGTTAAAAAGAATAAAAACGACTTTTAACGTTAATAAAATTATGAATGAAAATAAACATCAGTACGATCAAATAAATTGTTCGAAGAGGTGTTGTGTTTTGAACCTGACCTGTTTGAACGCAGAAAAGTAAAATTCGCCGGATAGTCCTAGTTCTGGTACAACTGTGAATACTAATTTTACCGATTGATTGAATCGAGAGGGGGCTGTAATTATTTCGGTCGAGACGCGATCGATTTTAACCATGATGCGAAAACACATAGGTCGCGTTTCGTTCCAACGATTGTCACGCACGTCAGTAACGCAACGGCCCAGCCGCAATAAGGTCGATATAATTGATGATTAATACTGCCAAGTTCTAATTTCGCCGTTGCCATTAGTTTTAACGAGCAACCGTTTCTGAGTATCGAAATCCGTCATCTGTCTCGAGCAATTTGCGCGCTTATCAAACGTCTTTTCGTTCGCTTTCGCTGGCGTTCAACGACCGCACCGCCGCGCCGCCTCTAATTCCGCGACGCGGACAAACTTCGTGGGAATTCTTCGGTAAAAACAAACACACGGCCGTCCGCGATTTGTTCCTGATGTTCGATCGATCACCTTAATCCGGATGGTTGCGCAATCGGCCAGTCGCCGCGTGTAACTCGGCTGTTTCGGTGACTCGAGGCGAATCGGATCGGAGCCAACTGGGATTATCGAAAACCGCTGTACTATTAAATAGAAAACCGTCCGTGCATAAATAATATAAATAACACCGGTTACTGAAATACAATGTTTGCTAGGCTCGAGATTCTGGCAACAATTATTACATGCACCGAAAACTTTTGGAACGGTGAGAAACGTTCGACTAAAGAGATTTATCGATGATTTCGAAATTGGTACCCGCTAATAAGAAAAACTAGTTTTTCTTTTTCTTGCTCTATTTTACGTTGGTACACAGTATTAAGTTTTATTTAATTTTGTGAAATCTTTTGTAGGAATTGTAATAAACAAGCTTCGCTGTTAAAAACTTTGATTCGACTTATGATAGTTTAATTACAGAATTTAAATTTCTCAGCCAAAAATGGTATCGTTAAACACTATTGCTCGGATGTATACTCTATATTATAGACATCTCTGTGTTCATCTTGAGCCGTTTCCCTTACATTATTATACAACAGTAGAATATAATATACAGGGTGTTCGGCCACCCCTCGGAAAAATTTTAATGGGAGATTCTAAAGGCCAAAATAAGACGAAAATCAAGAATACCAATTTGTTGACGAAGCTTCGTTAAAAAGTTATTAACAATTAAATTCAAAAATTTCAAATCGTTATGGAAAAATTATTTTCGGTCGCGAGGGTCAATTACAATCATTTTTGGTCATTACGCATACTCCACAAATCTTACGCACTTTCGAGAAAAAAATTCTTTACTGAAAATCTAATTAGGTGCCTAAAGTCGACGAAAAAAAATTTTTCAAATCGTTCTAAAAAAATTATTTTTAGTTAGGGGACTCAGTTACAATCATTTTTGGTGAATAGACATACCCACGAAATCCTACCCACTTTCTAGAAAAAAATTCGAGAAGGTGTGGAATTTTTCGCAAAAAAAATTTCAAATCGTTTTGGAAAAATTATTTTTGGTTGCGGAGGTCAATTACAATCATTTTTGGTAAATAGATATACCCTCGAAATTTTGCGCATTTTGGAGAAAAAAATTCAGTACAGGCGGAACTTTAAACGTTAATAACTTTTTAACGAAGTCTCCATCAACAAATTGGTATTTTTGATTTTCGTCTTATTTTGACCTCTAGAATCTCCCATTAAAATTTTTCCCAGGGGCGGCCGAACGACTTGTATAAATATGGGCCGCGCTGTGAGGAATGTTCCAAAAGAAAAATGTGAGCCGTTGTTCAAGTGATGAAGTAATTTGTAATAATCTGTTAGATAAAATTAACATAGGAGATCCTCCAAAAGTTCTTGTGAACACAAAAAACTATCGTATAAAATATGAAATAATAGCGCCAGTCGATCGAAAAAACTAATTGTAAAAGTGGAGAATCGTAAAATTCAGGAAGTCGGATGGAAAAAATAAAATTTTCGAGAAACGATCGATTTCAGCGTCTTGTTGAATTCCGTTTAATACCTTGATTCCCCAAAGCACTAGTAATTAATACTCGTCCGCTGCTTGTAATCCACTTCAGGATTCTCGCGTAGTCTTCGTTTCCGCGGCCACCCTTCCTCGGCAACTTCATCTTCTTCATTGCGATATTTAATTTCTGAGGGACGTGTTTCCATTACAAAATATTTCTGTATTTGTCTGCGAACTTCTCTAAGAGTTTATGAGGAAACTCTGCCGTTAGCCGGCTACGAAAACCTCTTGTTGTTTGCCTCGCGTTACCGCGGCGCCCTGTTCGGCACTCCGTTAGCTCTGCTGTTACTCGCCACCCTCTTTTATCCCCCTCCACGGGACTCGCAACGCGCAAAACTCGCTTCCTTGCGCGCGGCCACAGCCAAGTCTCCGCAAGTCCTGAAAGCTGTGGACGAGACCGCCTAACTTGCATAACACATTTTAATTTATAGTAATATTAATTAACAACTACGACTGTGCTATCATTGGCAGTCGAGTAGATTGTCCTCGAGTCGAACACTCGGTTCGAATGATTCTTCTCATGCTATCACAGGTCCATCAAAATCGCAAAACTTCCACAGAGTTGGAGAAATTTTATTCACGAATAACGAATACTCAAAATTCCATAATTCATTTATAACTTAAAATTTATGAATTTTTTAAACTAATATTCCAAAATTTAGTTTACTAATTACATTTTTATTCGAATTCAAGAATAAAATTTAAACAACTCTGAGCTTCCATTTATGGAAATTTCACGAATAACGAATAAACATTTCAAATTTATTGGTACATTACAATTCATTAATTTTTTTACCCGACAAACTTCCTTGGTTCCCATTTGGCGAGTACGCACATTTAAATCCACCATTTCATAGACGTAATTTATCTTACTATTGTTTGAAAAATTTGAATTTTGTCGAAGAACTGTATTTATAAAATTTTATAATCATTGTGTCTCTATGGAACTGTGTAAGGCTGAAGTTTTACATTACATTTAGCTTCTAATAGTTATAAAAATATATACTCAGTAATATTTCATTGGTTACATGTAATTATTAAATATGTCTATTTTGTACATAATTATACCAATGCTACTGAACAATATTTCTCCTAATGAACTAATTTATAAATAACTGTTTTTCTTAAATGTAAGTGGGAGATCGTACAAACTAAAAGTACAGTTGATCAAGTAATCAAGGTTAGAAAGGAAGCAAAATAATACGCATAAAACTCTTTTTCTAAGTTTCATACAGTTGATTGTGTATATTTGCAGGCACACTATCCAATATAATACAAAGAAAGAGATCTCCACAATCAGTTGACAATGTGTTAAATTGGAGAATCAGAAGGGAAACGTGTGATATGTTGAAATTGAAAATGATCGTAGTAGCAGGGTTAGCGTTACATTACAGGCAAAAGGTCGACGAAACGTAACAGCTGTGCCAAATTTTGAGAAAAAGAAACGAATTTTTGATACTTGAAGCGATAGAACGCGCAAGGCGGTCGGGCTTTCACGCTCGTCCCATTGTCACGTTGACTGTTGGCATCGCATCTTTGCGATGTGCGCAGGAAGCGACTGGGAATCTCGAAGATTGGCTCGCGTCCAATAAACATCTTTGGTATAATCTAACGACAATTCTACTCTCGACACCTACTCGTACATCCTGACGTTCACGAGTATCGATCGAGAGAATTTACACGACCGAACTATATACGCTGAATAATATGTGCAATTTTATACAATTAATCCCTAATCGTAAAAAATCACTCATTTTTAAATATTAAAACTGAAAAACACGTATTATACTTGAACTACCTTTTAATTTTTCATTGAACTACTTTTACCTTTTACACAAATAATTTATCCGGATAAATATTCTAAAAAATTTGTTATCAACGCATTTCATAGTCTTTTGGATTTTTTCTAAACGTTCAATACAGTCTTTAATTTAACATTTTTATTTTCTGTTTACAACATAACTGCTCTACCCAATTCCATATTTGACTACTAATTTTCTGACGATTTTATTCCGTTTTAATTTATTTATTATTTCATTTTGATCTCAGAAGTACTTGGAGACTCTAGCGGAATTTGACTTGTAAATGCTAAGTGATGATCCAAAGACATCGTGTACGACAATGGTTGTTGTCACATAGTTGATTCGCAGGGAGTTCAAACGGAAACGAAATGAAAACACTGTACGTATTTCTCTTTCATTTTCGTTACAGACCAATGTTCACATAATCCAGGTTTTATTGTGTTTTCGTTTCTGAAAGGATAAACTTCTGGATTTAATAAATTGAAGCCAACTAGTTATGTTTGCGTCCTCCTAGAGAATGAATCATTATAATAATATGTATTCAAACAAAACAACATTTTCATAAACATATTAATTAAAACGTTATTGGTAAAGTATATGAGATTGTGGGAATTATAAAAATAATAAAATAAGCATATTAATGAATAGAAATTTGAGGAAAGTGCCTATAAAGTTTGAAAATTGTAGACTGGAGATTCGGGACACGACGAATTCAAATCGGGTAAAATAAAATTTGAAAGATACAAAAGTGTGGGATTTATAAATTGGAGGATTGCGGATAACTCATTACGTGTCAAGCAATTATGTTTTTCGCCTGTTACATGGAAAATATAAGCACTTGTGCAATGTATTTCATCACGAGGACAATAAAGTCAAACAGCAACTTCAATTTGTTTCAAATTGTGCATATACGTTTTCATCATCGTTGTCATTTGTATCACTTTATTTCTCGAGCGTGGTATTCGTATTTAATAACGACAACCGACAGAAAAACATAGCTGAATTAGCTGGAAATTATCGTGAACTTGACTGATTAACCATGATTACTGGAACAGTGTATATGTACAGGCTTACTATGCATGGAAAACATATTTGCAATTCAGAACCATCAAATCAGAGAATTCTATTATTCTCCTCTAGGAGAATAAACGTTACTAACAAAAATTACAAAATTCGGTTGTACAGAAAAGTTACATATCTTTTGAAGTGAAGAAAGAGAAGCAAAAAACAATTGAATGATTACTTAAGAAGAACTAGATCCATTATATAGGTTTTATAGTTGCGTATAAGAACTGAACAATAATTTATTTTCAGTTTGTAAATTAAACAAGCAAAGTATGATTGTACCTATATTATTATTTAAATGAGTCGTCCGAATTATTCTGATTATAATTCATTATTGGATAACTGAAAGTGGCAGTCGCCAATATAGAAAAATAGTGATCTGTAAAAATCTATTTAAATTACATAAGTATAAAATAAGTACTCTAATTATATATGATACTCCGTAAATAGTAAAAAAAATAATGGTAACTATGGTTTTTTAACAATTATTTAAAGTTTTAAAGAATAGTACATTTTTATATTCTTATTTAATATTGCAGATGTCAATAATGTGCAATTTTTTATATTTCGAGCTCACCGGATACCTAAATTGATTGCAAAATGTAAATGAAATTAGTTAGGGACCAATTCTTAGTGCACGTGTCCCGCGAAATTATTGTTTTTCTTTCTCGCTGCTCCTGCGTAAAGGCAGAAATAAGGAAAAGAAATTATCATGCTCGAGTCTCGCCGGAAGTGGCTTGTATAAATACAGCTGTCGCGCGCTACGCAAAGGGAGGTAAGTGCAAAACAACTTAGCCGATGTGTTTTGACTCTCTGTCACTTTTAGAGCCACTGTACGGGGTAAGCGATACTCTAGTCATTCTTTTGCAAAGGGAAATGAGTACAAAGGGCACGACGAGTTCAATTTTCAAAGACAGTACTTTTTGAGATCATTTCCAAATTACTTCTTCCATTTTCGATACACATACAACTCTAAATAGTTTTAGGCACTAGTGCGTTGAATGTGCATTTTCCAATGAAGATAGATAAGCTGTCTTTTTGTCCGTATATTGCGTTTTCGCAATAACAGTGTTATTAGTCATCAGCCCCTCAAGTGTGAAAAGTGAATACAAAGGTATACATATAAATGTGTTTCAAATTTAACACTAAAACTACCGAACTGGTCAAACTGACCCATTTTTAATGTCTAATAAAACATTTTACTCCACTGAATTTTTGCAAATTTACGATGATTTTCTATAAGAGAATGAGTAAACATTTATTTCCATTGCATTAAACATTTCTTCAAGTATCCATTGTTTTAATTTCCTTGGTACAAATAAATACACCATAATTGTCGGTCAGATTTTAAGTATGAATTTAATACTATATTTATTGTAAAGAATGTCCTAGTATCGATGGTACAACCGGAGAAAGGGGCAAATTTACATAAAAAATTCGGAATTGAAAATTAACCGTGCTTTCATAACAGCGTGACTTCGGTCCTGCGTTTCTTTCAGTTATCCAGGCATCGCTGTACACACTGGTCGAAGAGAAAATACGGGGTCAAAGGGAAAGAGAAGCACGGAGTGGACGGTCAGCCAACCAAAAGCAACGCGTAAAGAGTGAAGGAGACAATTGTACAGCTAAGTATACTGTAATTAAACAGTAGGCGAAGGAGCGTACCGTTGATGAGGAACCCGAGAATTCGAGCCTATTCGAGAGTCCGGTTGCTCGCATCTATATACATACTTGCATACATGAAACGTCATACGGGACGTCGTATGTGTGTGTGTGCGCGCGCACACGTGTTCACGCGCCTCACCTAGCATACCCACACGCATTTTGCACTGCCAGGAGTATTAAAGCTACATACGTCGTTGCCCAGTAAAAGAGGGGCGTCGCGGCCGAGGGAGGGACACTCTTAAAATGTTATGACGTGGAACTCGTGATTTCATGGAACATTTAATCACTATATCGGTAAATAGCCGAAACAGGGGTTCTCGGGCTTTGGACAATTTGGTTCCCTGACACTGCTTTTCGATTCCCTTGCACGAGGGAACGACATTTTATTTAATCGATTGTTTATTATTTATTTCTTGTCGTTCTCGTTGCGTAAGAGCAGAGATACCGGTACAGTTAAACTCTATATAGAGGGTATCCCGCTAATCGCGATACAACCATAAAGGGGATGATTCTACGAGGAAGATAAGTCGGAAACGTAGAGGGAAATTTTGCTTACGATGCTTCGTTTTCGACGTACATTGGTTGGATTTGAAAATTTGCCGGACAGGCATGCGTTTTAATTGTCTGACACGTCTGTCCATTATTCACCGATTCTACTTGTTCCATGAGTTTTCGATGTCGATGAGTGGGCTGATTTTTATTTCCCTTATTTACTCAACGACATTGCAAGATGTACGAGAGAATTGTACCAGGGTGAAAGAGCAAGGTTTAGAGAATGAGTTTTAAAAGTTATCCTAAATTGAGAATAAGAGAGGGAGAAAGAGTGTCTGTAAAATGAGGTTTGTGTAATGTTCATTAAATAACGAAGTATGTATATACTTTTAAAGGAAATGAAATTCATTCTTATGTAAATAACAAATTTAACCAGATACGTATTGGTCTTGCTTGCAATTAAATTTTTAGTTTAATTAGATATCTTATTTATATAAAAAATACTATTTCATTCAGTCTTGTTATAAACAAAGTAAAGTAAGTTAATTTAAACGAACGTTTCGAGCCTAATTGGAATTGCTTGCACCCTAACGAAATAAGTAATTATGTATAATATAAGAAACTAAGGAAACTAAATCGTTACAAAAATTTTTTATACACATGTTTTTACGTCATATACAATTTCTCATTTAGTTAGACTAAAAATGACTCGAACTGAAAACATAACTTTCGTTTAATTGACTTTTAATTGTAACAAAAAATATTATAATAATACTGTAATAAAAGTACAAATGGGTTTGTTTAATTTTAATTTGCTTTTGTAACAAAGATTGTGTACTAAATGTATTTTGTAAGTAGAAAGAAAGTCTAGTTCTAGCAGAGGTTTTAAGCGTACTGGGTCAAACAGTTTAGTCAGTCTCCGGAGGATTTACATTAATTGTAAGCAAAAATTATTTTACACAGTTTGCAAAAGAATTGAAATTGTTGTTAGATAAATTTAAAACGTTGGTACCTGTTTATCAACAAGTGAATCTTGGAGTTGTGTAAAATGTGCAAATGTACAAAAATTTTGTGTCGATTTTAAAAATGAATATTGAAATAGCAAGTACGTACTGTGTTTTTCATAAAGGGCCATTATAATGCTCTTCTTAAGTTGAATACACATATTTTTATACATATATTAATCATTTATTATTAATTACAATGCTTCCGACTATTGGATCTTTCGTATGTGGATCTTCCTTAGTATAAAGATATCTCAAAATATTTAAAAATATATAAATATTTTTCATAATAGCGAATACTCGTAGACTGATATGATTGCGACACTTATTGTTGTATATTAGAACATGGTTCCATAAGAATTTAACGAATAAACAAAATAAAAGGTACTGTTTAAAGATTTAAAACAAGAAAAAAGGAATAAATTTACTAAAAAATATTTTTAACGTAGAATTATGTGGATAAGTTAAACATTTCTTTATCAGAGTTTAGTTTCTATCATGTATCTTGGATGCTGAAATATTCTTTCTTCGATGATAACTTTTTGTCGTCATGAAATTTTGAACTATTGTTTAAGTTTATGGTCAGTATATTGGAAAGAATCTCACGATATCGAATGGTTGCAAAAGATTGATTTTATTTTGCTATAAATTTCTTTTCTCATTTTAATGTCATGAATTTCAACCGAGTTTCACAGTACATATTTATGTTATAACTTCTTAACAAAGCATTTATGGATTTTCTGTAACATAACATTTCAGACTTAGTTTTACTTGTAGAACACACTGCTAAAGTGTGTACGGAAAAATGCAAAAGATTCTGTCTATTTTGAGATATTTACAATGTTACAATCGCCCCCGTGGTACAACCGTCTACTCTACGTTTCTTTAATTCGATTATTGAAAAATGTCGCAGCATTAATTTGTACCAGCTCGCCGACAGGTCGAAACGCGCGAGATATCGAGAACCACTGGATGCGGTCTCCTGCGAAGGTGCTTGAGCCAAATAGTTACAGCGTAGAATCCCCGTTTCCCTTTCTCTCCTCGCTGACGACTGCATCGGCGGAGTAGTTAGAGTGGCGGAAAAGCCCGGCAAAGGCGAGGGGTGGGTTCGGGTCTCGCAGCAACGGGGGTGTGTACCAATTATACAGACACAACTATTGTGCGGCTCTCATTAAACGACGCCAACAAATTCGATTACTTCTGCTTCCAAATTTTGCCGGCCCGGTAAATGCCAGCATCGGCACCTTCACCCTTGCGCCGGGAGTCGCGGGGGCGGAAATACGCCGGGGAGCTTTCTCCACGGTTCGAACTCGCAGCTACGTCCTTTTGCCACCCTAACGGAGAATTTATTTTACGACTAAACAGAAAATTAGTGAGCGTTTGGGTTTGCGGTGTTTAGGTCTTTTGCACCGCCGCGGTTCGAACCGCGGTCGAATAGGCTGGGGCGCGACGCCACGTTCCAGGGATGTTTCGGTGCGTATCAAAATTAATTGAGTTCTGGAAAGGGCGCGGGACCCGGCAACGAACGGTGTCTTATGGAATTGAAACATTTTTACGGGAGTTAGGTCCCGGTTTTGTATTGGATTCGGGATAGGGAGCTGGGGTACACGGTGAATAGCGTTTTATGGAATTGAAACTGTTTCTGGAGGAATTAATCGATACTCATTACCTCAACAGGGGTAACTAATCCTTTTCGTTTAGTATTCTTGATTCAATCGTCGAGATGTCCATATAAAATTGATATTGAATTTATCGTTGTTAGACGAGTACAATCTGAGTTTAATTTTAACCCGCATACTCTGATTATTAACCTTCAACTGGTGACGTATTACGTAACAGAAATAGAAATCTATTTTAAATGCATAATTGATTTAATGTTATTATCTTTTATTTAGTATATTATTTTATTATAATGTAATATTTTCCTGCATCTTGAAGTATATGTATAGCATATTCAACGTTACCTTAGACGTGAGATGTAATTTTGATAACACATCACCAATTGAAGGTTAATAGCAGAAAATTCTTTGTTATTCAGTACTTAGTTTAAAGTAAAACGTTCATTTTTTCATGGTTAGGATATACAGTTTCTCAATATAGGTGTAGTATTGCAGAGTTAATGTAATTTTCAAAGCAATTCAGACATATTTAACCTTGATTCATTAATATGATTTCTAGTAGTCCAGTAAAACTATAATCTTTCTTTACTTTTATTAGACTAACTATTTAAAATTCATTGTTATTGGAAACATTGTAATTATTATTTCAGGTACAATGCAGTAAAGTTGCAAATAAGTGAAGGTAACGGTCGAGACAAAAGTGGAAAAGCAACTTTGTTTTAATTTTATAAATTTAAAAAGGAAGTTAGTATGTTTCTAGTTACATTGATATGACAATAACTTGCTTCTTAAAGTTTCAAACATAAAATAAGCCCACTTACGAACAATCTTATATAACAATATTCTAATCACTTCTACGTCTTAGTTCTATCATAAACAATTAAAATTTTAATATACTTTAAATTAAGTCCCTTTCTAATATTATTAGCCGAAAAAGAAAAAAATAAATCTCTGATCAAACTTACTAAAAGCTATTTTGGCAGTCAAGTCAATACTATTTTTCTAAATCCAATCAAAAATACCATTGATCGTTCCATTATTATACAAAGCGACGATCGACGAAAAGTATGTGAAGAATCATGATATTTATGATATTCATGATTTTCTGCATTAAGAATAGACTACTCGTAAACACGATAATATCGCATGGATCGATGAATAGAACGTTGTTGATTCGTTCGTTGGAGATTATGTTTGTTTTTTTGAACACTTTTTCAGACCGACTAAACGGAAACTCGCTTCAGGAAGAAGACTCTTCGTATCGTTAAGAAAAAGCATTTAATTGGCGTTACAACCGGAGCGCAAACGAACTCAGACGCCCGGCGAGGGTGATTTATTATTTAATCTTCTAGACGAGTGATTTTTATCTGGACGTCCGCCACGGTTCCCGGGGCCGAAAAGCTACCCCTGTCCGTTACCGTTTACCGACCTCGGGTCAGTAATGGTTATGCTTGTCATTATCGCCGTGTCGCACGAATCGTCTGGCCGCTCGCAGAGCCCAGCCACGACCAATGGACTGCAGCACTTGAACTCGTTACGTCGTGCGGTGCAATTCCGCGACCGTTTCAGCCCATTCTCGCTTAAACGTTGCGAAAGGGGTTGGAGGTTCGAATTTACCGCTACACGCGACCGGGAAAAAGTTTCTTCGTCGAAACGCGTCAAAAGAAACACGATGCCCACTGTTTCCTTAACCCTAGGGTGCAACACTGGGCTCCCATGAACCCTAATCTATGAAAATGGTAGTTATATCTTTCGCAAAGAGTCGCATTCAGGCTTCTACCCTTGCAAGGTAAAATTTCTGTTGTGGTTAACACCGAATCGAGCTGAATATGCTTACAGAATTGAAACAGCGAATCATTCCTTAACTGTAGGATTTTCGAGCCGCAAACATTCTTGGAAATTATGTGGATACCATTGAAAATGTTCGACATAGATTTCGAAGTGAAATATATCAATTGTCACCATCTATCTATACTATTGTTTAAATTATGTTCCAAAGTATTAACATAGTCCTCGACCGTCATTCACCCGTCTATTTTGTAAATCTTTTCAACATCTCCAGCCATCTTGGATCTCCAGATTACTCATTATTTCTCGTTTATTCCTTTACAAATTAATTTCATTTTTTTGCAAATTATAATCGCATCCTTTCATATCAGATTTTCTTAAAACAATTTCTGAACAAATATTTGAATTATTGAAAAATATTAATATTGCATTTGAGCAGCATTTATGAATTCACATAGTTCATTTGTCGATCTTGATCGTTTTTTGAAACACGTGAATTTTTAAAGTTTACAATCACGTCGAGCAGACAACTGTATTTTATAGACATTTGATATAGATTAGCTAAGACTACAATTTCTGTCTTCAAATCTTCTAAAACTGTCTCTACCTCTAGTTCATAAATTAAATAATAAAATATATCGATTTTATTAAAGATTCAAACACATTGAATGTTGGTAGATAATATTCATAAAGAAAACAGGTTTACGAACTTTTTAAAGCAACTTCTTTTTAATTTCACAAAATTTCATTTACAACTTTGTTTATATTACCCATTCAAAGACTTTGGTACGGATAAACAAACATGCATATTGCTAATTACAAGTAAAGAAAATATCGAAAGTGACAACAAGATATAAGTAAACACTGTATAGCGAGTATTTGTATTTTAAGTTGCAAAGCATAATACAATAATACGATAATACAATAATTCTTAGAATTCAGAACTATGTCAACAAATACGTAAGTCACTGCATGGAATAAAATCTCCCAATAAGTAACAGTCATTGGGTTCAACCGTTCCAACTACAGAATATCTGACACGGTTTTTTTCCTGTACTAGCGGCCTCAAACGCAGAAAAAGACAACAAGCGAAAAGAAAGAAAGGATGAGCATTCAAGGCGGCAGAGATCAAAGGCGTGTTGATATAATCTACTGTAGTTCAACTATAAAACTTATTCTTATTTTTCAACGCGATACAGTTTGAACTGTAATTTACATATTAAATTAGTAAACACATTTATTAAATAATCTTAATAATATACAATACTATATTTAGTTTTATTTTAATCAGAAAAATGTCTCAAATGCGAAAGTGAAACCCTCGTTGAAAAATAACCACAAATAAAAGAAATTTTACTATTTTGCTAGGATTGCCTCACTGTGACAGACGCTGACATTATTCTCCGGTGTCATCTCGAGGCTTGTTTACGTTATCATGTAGGAAGAGGCAGAAACAATTCGTGAGCTCTACGGTCGCATAGAAGTCAAATTTACTATACCGATTCCATTCCAAGTAACAGTAAACGTATCTTGGTTTTCTATTCAAGTAACAGTGTACACACTATTTTCGTTTCCTCGATATTCAACAATGGAAACACATAACGAAACAAATTTTGACACGCAAACATCTGTGTTTTATGTTTCTCCGGAAATAATGTGATATGTATGTAGGTACATATTCCAGGATTTTAGAGAAACAGAAGACAGCTACAGAAAATTCAAAAATATATTTTTACCGTTACATTGTTGATTTCGACGCATATATTTTTATAATACATTTGGAAATAATGAAAGTAAAAGTGAAATAATCTATAGAAATATATATAAATTATTAATAATAATTAACAACTTATTTTTGCAATTGATTAGATCTAATACTGACAAAAGAACTTTGTTATTTACCTGTTAAATAACTAAATCTCTCTGTCGAGTTTCGCCTTATTTCAATCAGGAAATTATAAGGAATATGTTAAATAAAATTGCATTAAATATAAATAAAAAATAAAAAGGTTTTGTCATTGCATTAGCAATGTGATTTTATCTCCTAACCCAAACATTCGATTGCAGATCAGATTACATTACTCTGATCTATTTACTGTATCTCGTTTAATTTGATTTAAAGTTTCAATTTTAAACTCGTGTTATTATTTGTATCTAAAAGTTTCGGTGGCGGAGGAATACTGGATACAAAACGATGGTCACGGCATCTCCATCTCGGCGTGTAAAGAGATGAAACGTAGGTCGAGAAGGTCCGAGGAAGCAGAAAAAGGTAGAACAATAAACACACGAAGTAGGAAAATAAAACGGGTTGCATCGATCGTAGACGAAGAGACAGGTCCACGGTCTTTCGCTCCGCTCGCCGTGAAAAGTTTAATGACTTTTTGTTAATCAACATCCCGTCGGACAGATTTAGAGCAACGACGGTCACTTCGGTCCCCCTGTTCCCTCCTGCTCTTCCTTCTTCGTACACCCTCCGCCCCCTCCGCCATTGACGTTTTCGTTCTAGGCCGAAATGCCGAGGCAACACACGCGTACTCCTCCATCGTTTTGCGTGGAATCGCGAACACGCCGCGCGAAACAATTTACCAGACGATAAATTTTTATAGAAGGGCGCGCTGGAGACCGGCCTAGGGGGTGAGGGTGGTCACCGCTGAAACGGAATTGAATCGATATATTTACGTGCCGTTTACCAGAGGGAAAGGGTTGGAGTTAGCGCTCGTGTAATTGCAGGACAACGCAGAGACCGGAGATTAGGGGTGCGACCTAACTGCTGCAGCCTGACTCTTGTTTTGACGTCCAGCGAAAGGGAATTGTTTAACTCGTTTAAATCCTTAGCTTCAACGAAGAATCATGAACTCCCTTGTTCAACTTAATACATTTGTAAACGTCGAAAATTCTACTTCATTTTGCTCATACAATAACCATGTTGCAGAGTATACTTTATATTATAAATAACAAAATACTGTTATATGCGTTTATAGATATCTGTATATCTGTATATCTATACACGCATATAACAGTGTCTTATTGTTTATTATATAAAGTATAGTCTGCTACATGATTATTAAAGGAGCAAAATGAAGTAGATATACATATAGATATCTTTATAGATATATGTATATCTGTATAGATATCTGTATATCTGTATAGATATCTGTATATCTACAAACGCATATAACAGTACCTTGTTGTTTATTATATAAAGCATAGTCTGCTACATGATTATTGTATGAGCAAAATGAAGTAGAATTTTTGACGTTTATAAATGTATTAAGTTGAACAATGGAGTACATGATTCTTCAAGGTAAACCAGACTTTATCATCTTAACACGCTAACTACCTTGATGGTCACTGGTGATCGACGTTTTAAACTCATAACGTTTCTTTAAAACATTTACACCGAACGAACAATTAATACATTGTCATTGAGAACACTGTAAAATTATAAGTAAATTATTGAATTATTCAATATTTCTAAATTTTACACTGTAATTTAAAAGAGTATCAACGACATCCGTATGCGTGAAAAGGTTGGCGTAGCAGTCGACGTGTTAAATAATTTTTAATGTAATTACTGTACAAAAAATGTTTTCACATGAATATTGCATCACATTTTCCATTTTTTAAATGCTGTTATTTCTTTCATCATTTGAAAAAGAATCGAATTTCAAATAAAAATTTATTAAAATACATGTAGTCTATAGCTGCTATTTATTATGATACTAATGAACGAAATTTTAATGTTGAAAACCTTTCAAAGTATGATAGTTTACTTTGGAATGTAATGAACGATGTGTACAAATTTATGCACTATCGCTAGCTCTAGACATAAATTTATTATCAGTAACATATTTTACAAATCGAAATAACTGGCGCATTGCTTGCAGCATATTGTATCTGGTGGATCAGAAAATGAACCTCCCGAACAAAAATATTGGCAAATGCTAAAATACTGTTGTGAATAATAAATAAATTTTATTTTGGAATCTCTGGATCATGTTGATGTTTCAAATTGAGTTTTTATTTACATTTCAACGTGATATATGCATTTCGACCGTATTTTTTGGATTGTGGTGAGTTTTATTTAATTTTGTCTCGTGTTGGTCTATTAGTAGTACTAAATTGTCATGTTAATAAAACTTGTGATCAGAAATTAATAAGTGTTCTAATTATATATTTGTACACTCAATAGAGTGTCAATTATGATTTAATAAGGCAGTAAAATTGAGGTTTTTATTATTGATACGCACAACGTTCCATATTAATGTTCAATTTAAATCATATAATAATTTTGCAAATATTTATTTACCCTTCTAACACGGTTTTTGTTTTTTAATGTTTTTTCGCGGTCGATTATATTCTAAGAAAGATCATAAAATCTCACGGTCAAAACGTAGTGTTAATAAATAATCGACTCAACCATATTGCTTGATAAAGCCAAACAATTCACGTGTAACCAATTTTACGACAATCCGTATTTACGATACTTTTCAATTATAGCCTCCGTTCATACGATATGTAATCAGTGCTTGCAACATATTATCAACGAGAATTAATCGATCCATATGTTTGAACGAATGAAAATGGGGACGTTAACTATAATTGTTACATTAAACTTTAACTGCAGTGTTAACGTTAAGTGCTATTGTTAAATATGTATGACCTTCCAGTGACTTGCAAGTGAATAATGTAATATGTAATCCGCTTTACGACGATTTTCGATTTATAGCGGCCGAGACCTATCATAACTACGGGGTACGCCTGAACATAACTGTCGTATCAACGTAGTTATCTTGCATACACACATAAGTAAAAGAAAAAAGACCCTTGAGTTATAAATAATGTAATGTAAACATAAATTTCTTACAAATTCAAATCCCACAAGGTTTCGTAAAAAGAAGAAATAGTAATTTAACTATGATTCGTAAGTAAAAAACTATAATCGTGGCGGGCAATTATAGTGCATTTAACTTTTTTTAAAAAATGCAAATAGAGGCAGAAGAGAACAAAATAGAATTAGTTGTCAGGTTAATTATTATTTACATTGTTGATAATCTGTTAATACTGATTGATGATGATCGAGTGTAACTGAAAGAATTTGTTCGACATTGATAATGATTATTGTAGGTAAAAAAATTTAATCTTTTATGAAGGTCAGTCAATGATCAAAATCGTTTAAAAACAGATACTAATCTTCGAACCATAATTTTTAAAATATATCTTATAATAGTTATGATGTATGCTCAGAACTAAAGCGTTTAATTGGAATGTGACCCACACTTTCAAGCTAGCTAGACATCAGAGAATGAAGTTTAGCAGATTTCTATATATCAAAATACACGTATTTATAAATTTACGATTTATCCACAAAATTAAAGCATTTCCTTATAAAGAGTATTCAGTACTAATACAACTACACTTTTTACCGTATAAGATTGGTCCACAAAGTATTTAGTAGGTTGACTGCATGGGGTTCACAAATACATTTCAAACATTCATCATAGTTTTTACTGTAATTATGTAATACTTCAAAGGGGTTTTAAAGGATTACCTTCTAGGTTTCTTTTCGAAATTCGATGTTCAATGTTCCGACTATGCTAGTCATTTTCAATGCCAAAAAAATGGCTTTTTTAGGCTACAAGGACAATAATGGCTATGCTAGTCATTTTCAATCGGAACATTGGACATCGAATTTCGAGAAGAAACCTAGAAGGTAAGTCTTTCAAAATCTGACTAATAATGAGTACCATTATTGTTCTTGTAGCCCAAAAAGGCAATTTCTTTAGACTCCGATGCCAATAATAGAAAAAATCTATGAATCGTTTGTCGATACAAACAGAATAACAGTATAAATAACTTAACCCCTTGTACTCCGAGAATTAATTTAAATAGAAGCGACTAGCTACTTTAATACAATTTTGTGGTGTCAGTTTAAGGAATTAAAGTTCCCAGAAAAATTTATAAAAGTTTGTTTAAATAAAACAAAATATTACTTTAAAAATTTCATTAATAGAATCTAATTTACAAATGAATTTAAGTATGAAGCGTACATAGGAATTGGTTTAGGAATTAATCTAAAATTTGTATTCGATATTTGTGAATTTTTCCAACTTTGGGTGGAAATTATGTACGTCGCCATATCGGAGCGATTGAAGTGCATAGGGTTAAATTATGCTCGTACATCTATTTTTTCTCGGTACATGGTTTTCAGACTTGTCCTCTGTAAAGAGTCAAGACTATTCCCAAGAGACTTTGCGCCGATATTCAAAGTAAGTTTGTATATACCACCATTTTCCCTACCTCTCGACTGTGAAATGTCACACGACCGCAGCTGGCCTGCTGAATTTCTCAAGGGCTGATATTTTCGAGTTCGTCAACGACGATTGAACTTTAGGCGGCTGTGCCTCGGGGACAGATAAAAGCCGATCCGTTCTATTATCGCGTTGCTCGCCGACTGTCCGCGCGGATTAATACCCGCTCGCGTGCCGACAGAGCAAACGGCGTCCTCAGAATTTATTGTAATTGGTCTTTTGATATACC
The DNA here is from genome assembly GCF_013123115.1 of Colletes gigas. Lineage (NCBI taxonomy): Eukaryota > Metazoa > Arthropoda > Insecta > Hymenoptera > Colletidae > Colletes > Colletes gigas. The sequence continues at coordinate 10,684,135 of NW_025106631.1, read as the reverse complement.
GTCGACCCACTCACGTGCAAGCATTTCCTTCTCCCCTCTCTCGCCAGCATTTCGTTCGCGTCTCCAACAGTATTTTCCGGAACAACGACAATATAGGATTTACCAATCAGAGCGATAGAAGTTTCAATTGTCATGACCGCCATATTTGTTGTTCAGTTGTTCGGGTCAGGTGACATTTGTATTCGGTAGCGCTTTACAACTCATCGCACAGTTGCTCGACGCGTCGAGATTATTAAAATTTTGTCTCTGCCAGTTCGTTCTATAAGCTATGGCGAATTTTAATGTTTCAACAATTTTTCATCAATTGGATTTCATAAAAATTGGATGAAGCAAGGTCTGACAAATAAAATTATTAAGGTAAACTATCTCAACCGTAAATGGTCAATAGCCAGAAGGAAATAAAACCAGATCTGTACAGAAAAATACAGGACAAGATGTCAAAGTTGTAATAAATTCACTTGTAAGAATCATACAAAAAGTATATATCGTCACTTCCTAAACTTAATTAGCAATAAAAATGTACACTAAAATACAATATTATAATCCTGAGTCACGAAAGGCAGAATCGATCGATGTCCCCGAGGATCAACGCGAACGCGAGGACCACGGAGATCTCGTTACAAACGACAGTCGCGATCGGAAGCGAAATTCGACAATTAGGTTTTTCAGATCGAAGAAACCCGAAAACTTCCCGCCTCCTCCGTGGCTCGTCCTTCATCGTCAGACGAATGTTCTCTTCCGCGCTGAAGAACGCAGGAATTCTGTGGAACGTCCTGGCTCGGCTAGATGGGGGACGAGGAGGGTGGGGCTGGGGTGTATCTCGGCAAACGACTTGAACTCGGGAACCGAGGTCGTTTGGGGAACGTACGGGAGACGAAACGCTGGAAACTCGAAGGAAACGCGGCACCAGGGGGGAGGGTAGGACAGTCGAAGCCAGGGGAGCGGAAAGAGGGAAAGGGTAGTTCTGTTGCCGGTTCTGGAGACTTGGCGAGGAGGCCGGCAGCGGCGGGAGGGGAACTGAAGAGGCAATATAGGAGAAAGCTTATTATTGGAGTTCGCTGCACCCGAGAAGAGAACAAAATACAGGCGAGCAGTGATTGCTGTTTCCAATTGAACCCCTCGTGCGCCACGCTCTCCACCTGAATGAACGAGCTAGCGGAAAATAATCAAGCTCCGCCCGAAGCTACTATCTAGTATTCGTGTATCCAACCCAGCCTTAACCTTCCAGGCTCACCCCCCACCCTTTTCGTCCCCGCGTATCGGAGCCTCTGCTTCGCATTGTCGTTTGCATCGGATATCAAGAGTGGAACTCTACCGATCATCGTCTTCTTCCTTTTCCCGTCTTGGAAATCCCCTATTTATTAGGCAGTGCCATATGTTCGTGCAGAGTTCTGTACTACTTAACCCCTTGCCGTACAATAACGTGTTTGACTCGTTACAATTCTTGATGTCAAGTTTCACAATCATGAGGCTACTCACTGGTCATTGAGACTTGTATATTGAAATCAACACATTTTTACATTCACAAGGCATCAGTAAAGTAAATGTATTCTTTCTCGTGACCGTTCCTTGCACGAACAAATATAAACAAGAGTAAGTAGTATACTTTTGAAAAATTATTCGAAATTAAATCATTATGCTTTCAGAGTCAACAGACCTCTATTTCCTTCGAAGATCGAGGATCATATATCGACGCGCATTAGGTACCTACTACCTTCGTTACATATTTGAGGCCAGTTAAATTTTTGTGGTGAATTTGGTAATCAGCTTTATTATGTAAAATAAAAGAAAGACTACCAGATCACTCTTATCACATCATAAAATCTTACCTATCCGACAGATTTTTCCAAGTAAAATGTCAAAAAGAAATTACTGATCTCTATTCACTAGAAGCGGACGTTCTCCAAGACTGTATCCTGGGACCAATTTTGTACACTATTTTTACGGCAGACGTGCCAACTAGAAGCCATATTATTACAGCATACTATTGTCACATTTGCCGATGACAGGGGGCGTACTTGCATAAAACGAATTAAGTTTTTTAATTTTTTGAAAAGTGATCCCAAAACAGGTAGCGTAATGTACATGCATTTAGATATTCATCTGGACAGACGTCTCACTGGAAAGAAACACATTTGCACCGAATGCAAACAGCTAAACCTTCTTATAAAATGTATTGATTACTAGGAAAAAGATCAAAAGTAATGTTAGCAAATAAGGTACCAATTTATAAAACAATAATAAAATCGATATGAATGTATGCGATACAACTATGAGAATCCACTAGTAATTCATGAGTAATCACAAACGCACCCTGGTATTTGACAAATGAAATACTTCATGAAGATGTGCGGATACAAATCGTGAAAGAAGAAGTGCGATTCAGTACTTACATGAACACACTAGAAGCGTATTCGAATCCTCAAGCTTTCAGCTTACTAAAGACGCTCCACACTGGGCCTGCCTCATTGTTTTTCTAACAATGCAAACTCATAGTACACGAAGAAACATTACATTTGCTTATGATCTATTAAATGCAGATCGATTGCAAATACACTGGGATATTATTACAAAAAAAAAGACAGAAGAAATAACCAGTTAAGAAAGATCTGAAAGTCTCTGAAAAGCAATTTCTTTGTGACGTTTATCGAATACAATAGAACTACGTTTATACGCTCCTCATTTATACGAACGAATTACTGGTGAACCTCAGATTTACAAACTCATGACTAAACCATTATTATCCGAACGCGTATTCTTATATATATTATACATATGTAATAGGATCTAACATTTGGTGCAAGCTGAATCGTAATTTAATACAATTAATAAATTTGTAGATTATTTTTGCGTATTGTTCATAATTTATTTGAAAACATTTATGAGTATGTAGATAGAATATAATTTTACATAATACATATGCGTAAGTGCATAATTGAATTGCAAAATGAAATAAAAAAACAATTAGGTCTTAGTAGCATGAAACAATAATTTTTAAGAACAGAATGCAAAATAACTAACCCTTAATAATAATACTAAAAATTATAAAAATTGTTTTATACTAAGAAAAATAATAAATCCACTGAGGAAAATAATTAACAATAATGAATATAATTAATTTTCACGTATTTACAATCTTTGAACATGCAAGTTTTTTTAAGCTCAGGAGGCGTAAACCTCGTTATCCGACTGACAACCCCTATTATTCGATTGAATAGAAATACGGTGGGAGGGATAAGCATCGAACCTCTATTATCGGATCACCTCGGTTATCTGAACTGCCTTGTCCCCCGACGCGTTCGAATAAACGAGGCTCTTCTGTATTGTAAAAATGAGTTTTAAGAAGAATCGACGAGTAGAAAAGGAAACGAAACGTCGATCGCGGAAGAACAACTTCTTCGCGCGTTCCGTAACGAATCAAACTGTATGGGCTAGCGTCCCTCGTTGTTGGCAAAGAGTAAGTGGCCAGGGATAAGGAAGTGGCAGTCGAGTGACGGGGGTAGGAACGGGTCTCCTAGCTGGCGCATGGGGTTACACGAAGAAGGGAGGGACGGTACCGGGAGCGGTCGTAGTTGGGTGGCAGTAGGATGTACTCATCCGTTGCAGTGCTGCAACTAATGAGACATCGCTAAAGGGCACGGGGTAGGTGGGTAGACACGGTGAGGCATATACGGGGGTAGGCGATACACTTCACCTGAGACTGCAGACTGCAAGAGATAGACGACGACGGCGACGTCGACGACGATGAGGACGAGAGTGCAGGCACAATTAAAACTGACGCTCCTAATGGCAAGTCAAACGCCGACGGGCTCAAGAGATTCTTGACTTTCCAATGAAGCGATTGTTTCATATTCCTGTGCTTTCCTCCTGCACCATCTATCGACCGACCCGGCTCCGCTCATTTCTCTCTTTCGCTCTCCGCCACCCCCGTTCACTTGGCCCCCCCTGTTTCTACCGAGCCGACACGTGAATCCTGGTAACGCGACGGAGACAGAGGGAGGCAGAAATAGAGAGGACGGGGCCCGGTTGAAACTTTAGAAGGGAGGAATCAGTAGGAATCTGCGTAGATTTCTACCGGGCGAGAGGGGAAGACCTGTCTGTTCCGTCGCTGACGGGAGACACGTGAGCCTTTGTTTCGTCCTTACGTCGAAAAATTTCGAGTCCATACTGAAATTTCGATAAATTCCTCCATCTACGAACCGCGAGACACCAAGGCAGGTCCACTTCTTGTTCAGGGGGTATTCCGGTCTAAACGGTCAATTTTTTGCAAAAGAACTGTAAGATTCTCTTAATGATTTTTAAAAGACATATTCAGTGCCTTTTTGTCTATATACATTATTTTTTTCAACTAATAATTGTTGGAATATGAAAATTTGAGTATGGGGCTAATCGCGACATCTGAGTTATCATACAATAGATATTGTATTGGTGCCATCTAGGCTATATAAAAGTGCTGTACACGTTGTCGACCTCTCAAACACGTCTTACTTTATATATAAAGTCTTGTTAATATACAATTGTGATTTCGTCAATTATTATTTCACCTACCAACAAAAGTAATAGAAATTACGTATGCTACGTGTGGCTAAATATAGATATATACAAAAACAAAGTGGTCTGACGGGGTGTAAGATTTTGTATTATACGAATACAGAACAACGGAACCGCCAAGAAGAAAATACACCATTACTCTAGCCACAGCTTTAACAAAAAATGAACAAATGAAGAACACATTAGACTACTTAACGGAAATCATCAGAAACAGTGTCGTCGCTAATGACCAAGCAGTCGTTGAGACGTAAAACGTTTAAAGAAGAAAGAGAAAAACTTAAGTTAAAACTTAAGTAGTATGTTTGCTGAAGTTTCTATATAAACTTTAAGTTATTCTAACTACAATTCGCTACTCGACAAATTTTAGATTAAGTGTTGACAAATGTTGATTTCGTAGAAAATTTCACGAATTTGATTTTTGACAATTGTGAATTAAACTTAAAAATTGTTTTTCTGAGCGAATACTCTTAATGTTGTCGTTGGATTAGGCTGGATGCAGGCGAGCGACTTTTTCCGGGGTTGCAACGTCGCAATCGCCAGTCTTGTATGTCTTCGTTGTTATAATTGCAAAACAAGGAAAAGCATAGAAACACTGGGACTCCGCAACGGAAAAAGTCGCTCGTCGGCATCCAACCTTATACTGTCGGCGCGCCACTTACAGTATCGCTTACACTATCGCGACGACTTCAACAAAGACGACCCGACACCTTTATAATTGGACCGCGTTCTGATATGGTCTCGAACCTTCGAGAAAGTGTCGAAAGTGGGGGATTCTCACAACTTTATTTCGGACAGAACACGAGGCAGCCCAATCTCGACCTAAGAACCGAACGAGTGTCGAGTGACTTCCAAATACAATACATATATTTATTACGCGTTAACCTGTGGCTTCCCTCCTTTTTTATTCCTTCCTCGAATCACCAGGCCATCCTCTACATTTTAGTATTAGGTTATAAACTAAATTTCAACCCTATGATACATAACTTTGTTAATTTGCAAATTATTTAAATTTAGTTTTTTCCCCATGCGTTAAGAATATTTTCATTTGATGTACTATGTTCGCGTGACGTTTTAGGAAATTGAGCTTTTGCAAATGAGAATTCAGCTATCGTTACGGAATTTTTTAAGGTGCAAAGGCTAGAAAATACTCATGGCTTTAACATCATTATCAGACGTGTAATATTTGAACGGTGTTCGAAATTTTGGTGTAGAAATTTGACAGTATATGATTATTAAAACTGTGTTAGGCTATGGTCCATCGATTAAGAGAGTATAAACGCGAATAAAAGTGAAGAATATATTGATTATCAATGTTTTTAAGTTTATTTGTCTTTGTTTTTTACTTAACTACGTATTCAATGCTGAAAAGTTTGCAGCTTAATAATTATTTTTGTAACTTCGAGTCAAAGCGTTAATCGTGTCGTTTTCACATGCTATACATTAGATTTAAAAATTAATTCTCGGCCCCTACATTAAATCATATATAATATATAGTCAAATTAAACTGGTTTTTTCGTTGCGTTGGTGTCATAAAATAACCAAGAAATATCAACTTAAGACCATACTACTCAACTCTGCAACCAACATAACCTCAAAAAATAGTAGTGAGGCCAATAAACAGTACATTTTACACAGACATTTTATACTTTTTGCATTTCAATTGAAATTATTAAAGTATGTAAATATAATAATTAAAAGTATGTACCTATCAAAGATTTTACGAAAGAAATTTCAATCTCTTTGACAATGAACATTTTGGAACTATGAAAAAAATTGAAGACGTGTTAAAATCGAATGAAATCTTTCAAAACCGCCATTTTTTCATTAGATTGGAAAGTTTTCCCTTATACGGCTTATTTCTAGGGCCTTCCGGACAATTAATTGAACTCATTTGTCAAATCGATTAACTCCATCAAACAAAAAGTAGAAAATTATGAATATAGAAAGAAAGGACTCGATCAAGTACTTTGTCATTAAAATTAAAACAAATTCAACAAATGGGATTAATCGATTTGTTGACCGTTTGGGGTTGATCGTTTTCGACTATCCAAAGAAATTGAAAACGTCAGTGTCGACCATGTCGGCACAAATCGCCATCCTTTTTTAGAGAGAGGAAATTATAGATGTTAAAACAGGTTAATTTAATACTTAAAATCTAGTTTGTTTGTTTACAAATATACACTAAAATTACCATAAAAAGGCCGAAAATTAATTTATAGATCTAATATTTAGTCATGCATAGAATCAAATTAATATTCATAAAACACTGGAGAAATCAATAAAAATGGAAATCTACAAGTAGAAAGAATCGTGCGAGAAATTCAAGCAAAACTGCTGATAAGTTTATCAAACATTCCGAATGCTGTCCGAATTCAACCAAGAATGCCACGCAATCAATCGGGCACAAACAAGCCGCTTTTTAAGAAACCTAATGCATACGTATATCTACGTAGACGTTCACCGTAAGGCAAACCGCGAAGGCGAACAGTGTTTGCTTCCTGATGACGCAAACAATTCCCGCGATTCCTCCCAGACTTTCTTCTTTCATTGGCTGCGTTTACCTCGAGATTTGCTCCTCATTAGCTTGGAGCTTGCCAGATATAAGGCGCCGTTCAGAGAGACCCGAAGGCGGCCCAGAGTTCTGCATTCCTCCCTTGTTTTTCTCCCGAATTTCTTTTTTTTTTTTTTGTTTTTTACGGAAGGAACAATCCGCGTGGCGTTTACCCGCGAAACCAGGACGAAGGACCAAACGAGAAAAGGAGCTCTGAAAGGCGGAGAAAAAGGGGCCTCCTTCATTTAGCGGAGGCTAATGGTTCAGCCCCGGGAAGATTATTATACGGAAGTACAAAAGCGATACCTTTGCAATTAAGGGAATAGCCGTAAACCTCGACGGCCAGGATGCATGTACATGTTCACGGTGGCAACGTGTGCGTTGCACGGTCCCGCTTTGTTTGCACAGCGCGATGAGCTAAAAGACTCTGGCCTCTCCTCTTTTCTCCGAGTTCCACTGGACTACTGTCTCCGCGTCTGTGCAACTTTGATGCTCCACTAATTCTGAAGGAATAAGTAATCGCGGGGCTGGTCAGCACGAATGCACGAGTGGACATCGCACGGCCCTTTACTCGACGCGTATTGGGTCACGCGGCGATGCGTCGGAACACGTTGCCGGACTATGCGGGTGACAGTCCGAACGAACGAAAGATGTACCTACTGGCTAAAAAATTTACAAGCCCGCGCGCAAAGTTTCAGCCGTTTCTACTGAAATTACAAATTCCAGTCAACGATATAAAAATATACAGCCTCCAGCAGCCGGATGTCCTCAGTATACTCTGTGACTAGAAATAGAAAAATTTTTTATACATAACAAATCTAAGTCGTCTGGAGCTTTGTTAAAAAGTTACAATAAAAAAATGTTTAATGTAAAGGAGATAGGGATAGTGGATATTTATATTATATCTATAGTATAGTATTTGTTTTTTTGATTTTTTTTTATTCTGCTAGAAATATTGGATATTCTATTATCCAAAATGACACAGAAATTCTATATAGACGACAACTTTGAAAATTAAATGATAAACTGATGGAAAACGAAATAAGGGAATCCTTTTGCACGATAATACCGGACCTCGTATTGCATCGAATACGGCCCGTCTATACAACACAAATTGTTTGCTATACGATTTTAAGATGTTAAAGAATTTCACCAGTTTGCTTTTTATCAAAACGGTGGGAAATACATTGACTTAAAAATATTACACAATTAATAAAAAAATTTCTTGTAAAAACGATGGAAACTTTTGCATACCTCTAATATTTTGTCGCTTTAAACAAGCTGTGTTTACTAATACTTATTGCTAAAAAAAATATGTTGACAAAAAGTTTATCGTAGCAGACATATGCGTCTCAAGATAAACGATGGCACAGCTTGGGCCCAGTTTGGGATCGATCGAAATATCATTTGGGATCACCGCCGTAGAAAAGAAAATGGCTGAGAAGCGGCGCAACTGGACCAACATCGGCGCGAGAACGTCCCGAGTATTTCCTGTCCCCTTTGTCAGACGACAGCGCATATATCTCGACGTATCAGTCCAAGTGTGCTTCTACTTAACAAGCTTTCGCGTATTGTGAGGAACATGCTTAAAAGGAAACCAAAAATGAGGACAAGTAGACCTACAGTGGGGGCGGGTGGCTAGGGTGGGCTCGTAACGACGAGAGAGGTGCGAGAATCAGCGGGATCACGGTGACACCTCGGGCACCCTCTCGTATCACGCTCTTTTTCACCCCGAGTGCCGTACAAACAATAACAAACAGTACTAATGAGGCTCTTCAATAGCGAGGAAGCAGCGGCGAACTGTACGCGACACTCGGATGCGCGCGACAAAGCTTCCGGAATGATTACGCGGCGTTGTTCGACACTTGACTCCACGCCGCGTCGATTGTTCGTTTCGCTCCTGAGCGATCGTCGGCCCGCCGCGGGCGGAAAGTATCCTTTGACGCTCCGAGTGCCACTCGAAAGTCTCGAAAATCTGGTTAGAAACTCTGGACGCCGTACAAACGAGGCGTTATCGATCTTCGGTCGTCCTAACGACACGGACGGCTCGTTTTTTTCGACGAATTAAGACCGTTGCGAACACTGGCCCGCACAAACAACTCTCTTCCCGACTGAACTGCGAGAAATTTGAATTTTTCATTTTATTTCTGCTGGCCAACATTATACTCCGTTTAACTATTGCGTCGACAGAATCTTCAACATTGGTGGATAATTGGAGTATCAGAGCAACGGATCTTCGAGAGCTCAAAGGGGAAGACTAACTTAAAATTGCGAAGAGATTCGAGATTTCGAGGATTAAACAAAATTATAATCGATAATAATAATTCTTTATTTAACGGGTTGATTCCCATTTGTATACGTTTAAAAAGAAGGCGAGAATTTAAAGATGGATTGATGCAAAATTAACTTGCTTAAAAATGATATTTGACGTTACGGAATGTAGATTGGAAATAGGCATTAAATCCGTTAACGTTTTTATGATTGTTTACTTTGATTTACTTTTGGTTAATGAAAAGAGTGGTCAAGTCCCTATAACCCTTCCTTGAGCTCACCATTGCCAGGTAACCCTCAAGTGCCCTGTCTGGATAAATTAAATCTTTCATATTTTTACAGAACTCTAACCTAAGCCGTTCATAACATATTATGTACAGTTTTTGAAGACTCTCATTTTTTTCATGTTTCTTCTGTTTATAATCTTTTCATTCCTCTGCATTACTAAAATTTGTATTTTAGTTGTTCCTCGTTATTGAAGCTTTTTAATTTACTTTTAAGTAGTGAATCTTAAGTATTTTAGCAATTTTGTCCTCCTTCGTAAATATTTTTAATCGATTTAATTTCAAGATCAATAACAAAACCAAGAACGTCCATTGTACGTACTGTTCGACTCTCATACTAATTTCACATATTGGGATGTTTATTAACATAGAAGAATTTCCAAGTTTCAATCGACAATGTTGAACACGTGGTCAAGAACTTTGCTTTTGAGGAATAAAATTGCTGTTAAAAATTAAAAAATTCTATAATCACACGCTGGTCCAATGTCTCGTAGTATCCTCATTAGGATTAGGCCCTTTCGATTTATACATTAATCGTCTTATATTGAAATATCAACGCAACTTCAGCGATAATCACACCCAAAGCGACTCTGCAATTCGCACCGAAGATATATTGAGTAATATTTAGTGAATAATATACCATTAGGATATCTCAGATGTCACGAAATAATTTCCGGTATGAAACTATTGAGTCATCAATTAAACCCAGCCATTTTTTGTATATATTGGATAGTTACAAATTAGACGAATTTTGATCAATCCTAACTAACCACCATCATTTTTAATTATCTAGCTAGCACCAGAAATGTAACATTCCATACTTTTTGGTTAAATGCATACTTATATAAAATTGAAATTCTAAATTTCAAGTCTAAACAGTGTAAAAGAAATTTTATTGTGAGGGAAGATTAAAAATTGACTACTTCTTTGAAAGACTATACATTTTTTGTAACTGAAATTTTAGTAAAACTATTGGTGGTTTTTTTGTATAGGATCGTTAGAAGCAACAAACAAATTTTGAAACGAATTGATTCGCTTTAAAAAGTATAATTATTTTAAGAAATGAAAATTATACATTTGGGAAATTTTACTGTAAATACTTCTATGTTCCTATTTTATCATTTTTGATATCTCAGATGTTTATTGGGCACACCATAATAAATAACAACCGATCCGTACGTCGCTAATGAACAAACGAAGAAGATTGATTGCAAAACACTGCATTATATATCGTAATCAATAGTATTTTATAGATCTGATAAAACATTCATAAAGGAAATTTTGTAAATTTCAAAATTATGTAACGTTTGGCCGTAAAAGTAAATTGAAAATTCACAAAAATAAATTTGTCTGGCATCTAGGTACAGTACGGACCAAAACAGTCAAGACATAGTGAAATATCATGTTGTTTGCATACGAAGAATATTTTCTTAAAATCGTTGGCTTCCATATAACTATTCAGTGATTCATAAAAACGTGGTATTTATTTAAAGTTTTTAACGAAAAATTGTTGCATAATACTATAATATAACCAATCTTCACATCATCACTAGCAGACTCTGATGCAGCTAACAAAAGTTACTAATAAAACCATGACACTGAAATAATTACATTTCCAAGTACTTTAGAGTAAATTCTATCTTCTATTGTGAATCGTCAAAAATATTTGCATACGATTCATGTTAACAAAAATATTAATGAATTACAAATCGAAGCACTCTGATCGTCGTTTAAAGATGTAACGTTCTTTGACTCCGAAGTTGTACAAAATTGCTCTCGATGACTATTCCCAGCTAACTATCGTATAGGATTTCCGCTGCCGCAACGTTTTCTCCGGCATCTCGACTGACAAGTTGAAGAATTCTCGTGTCCACGACCGGGCCTCGCACGATTTTGACTGGTAAGCATAGCTTCCATGCTCTAATTTCTCGTTTGCGTTTCCTCTAAAAAAAGAATAGCTCCCTTTTATCTCTGGAGAGCACCAACTATCTTTCGCAAGCCTGCAGCGCACGGTACACACTCGACGTCGTGCTCTACAATTCCAGATACTACAAGATCCCCGGTTCCTCCTCTTTTCCTCCTCGGCCCGCTTTTCATGCGCTCTTGTTTGCCACGAAAGTCCGCGTCTTTCGAGGGGACCAATTAGTTCCATTTTTCTTACGGAAACTGCATTTCGCTTCTTCGAACCAGTCGGAAACCGTCTTGAGGAGTTTGAAACGTTGCCGTTTTATCCACTCCCCCTCCATTCAATTATAAGTAAATCCTATTGTTTTCTTTCGCTTTGGCTGCGTAGATCCAGAATGAAATTTTACCTTCTTGCTATTATCTTCAGGGTGTATCGTAACGCGTGGAACCCACTTCACCGGGGGATTCAGGACGCAAGAACGACGATAAAAGTTCATATAAACAAATGCCCTATTTAACACTATTTCTACCGAAGTTTCATGCATACCTATTTCATCCAGAAGATGTTTTTATGTGCAATTGTTAATGTGAATTATGTTTATTTTTAATATTATGTAATTAGAAAATAATTTTAAGTTTTTAAAAGGTGTCATCTGACACTTTCAATAGAAGCAGTACATATTGATTGATCTACATGTCGCCATTTTTTAGAAGAAAATAGGGCTCACTATACTTAAACAGGTTATACTTCGAATATTAAATAATCTTAAATGTGTATTGAAATATCTGTTGTGTATAAACTTTGTTTTATTATAAATTCTAAAATACAAGAAAACATTTCTTAAAGAGCTTTTCATTTAAAAAAAAGTGGCCTTGAGCCTTGTTAAACTAGAATAGTATAATGAAATAAAATTGACAAGTTTGACAACAAAACGCAAGTGTTTGTAGCAAATAAAAAAATTGAGAAATCACGATTATCTTCAGCAACTACAACTATTGAAAATATGATTTTTGTAACATGGACCTTAAACTTTGGACTTTATTTGTCTCAGGTACTTAATTTTTAAATCCTTGGGTTAATAAACCAGGTGTTAACTTTTGTCGAATAAAATGAGCTTGTTTCGACTTTAAATATTTAATTTTAATAAAGTTATAAATATTATTAGTATTTCTAGTAACATCTGTTGTATTAACGCACGAAAATATACATTACAATACATTCAACAAAAATTGCAAAAAACTGATGCAATAATTAGTATGAAATTTGAAGTGAAATTCATGGGTCTCGTAAATTTAGTGCTAAGTAACTTCGAAATTGGGTTGTTTAATTTCACGGGAAATTTGATTGCGAATCGGAAGAACTGGCTGCAGATTTCGTTAGGTTGGGAGTTTTGAAACATTCTTTCAAAAGTTTCTCTCGTTTGCTTCTTTTCCGTCGTCAAATTTCGTGGACAGAGGCAACATTCATCAGAGGACATTATGCGGAGAAACGCAAAGGATGACCCGAATTCTCGGTTTGCTGCGCCCGTGTTCGGATTTATTTTTTCGCCAGGAGATATCTCGATTTTTCAAAGTATGCTTTGTCCGGATTTCCGCGGAATCAACGTCGGTTTTGCTCGCCCATCCGTGGACACCGCTTCAAAAGATATTTTTTTAATATCGAAGCGAATATTTATTCGTGTTCACGGACTTAATTCTCGAAGTCGGAAATATCACTAAATAATCTGACTGGCGAAAACAGTGAGACAGGTAAGGAAACGTTTTCGTAAACCGGCAGATTGTTACTCGTAAGAGATTTTTTATTTCCATGCTTTCAACGATTTAACAAGGACAGCTTTATTACATCGTCTACAAGTTTATTATTTCGTATTAATTCTGTAGATCATAATAGTCTGATAGAAAATTGCGCTTCGCGAGACTGCCAACTTGTTAAAAGTCATTTGAATTTCCTTATTCCGATACAAACTATAGCTATATTTATACAATTAAAGTCTATATTCGATTTAACTATTTTGGATGACCAGAATTGACGGCTTCCGCTGAGCCACCACTGGTTTCCATGAAAGAACGACTTTTCAGTACAAAACTCAACTCACAATATTGTTAATAATAATTATGACAACCTTGATGTTTGTCTAATCAAAAGAAAGATGAATGATTGGAGAAAAGTATAACTTTGTATGTTTTATTACTAAAATTTACGAAAATAACCTAAACGTTGATTCGAACTATGTAATTAGATTACTTTTTATGAACCACATTATTTCGAAACGAAAAATGCATAAAAACAGCACTTCAAGAATTTTTAGATTCTAAAAGTACCTAATAATTGTTTTCAATCCAGGATATTCAAGTTAATCAATCATTAGGAAAAATTCACATTTTTGTATGATAATGTGGATAGAATTTTGATTAAATATACCATGTTTCAAAAATACTGCATGCGATCAAAGTTTCATTTGTACCTAATAGAAAATGACATATTCACTACTCAGTCACCCACAATGTGAATTCGATTTGCAAAAGAATGAACCTATACAGGGTGAGGCACCAAAAACAGACCACCTGAATAACTCACTTGTTTATAATTATAAGACAAAAAGTGTCAGGCAAAAATTGTTTGATTTCGAGGGACTCATAAAGCGATATCAATAATTTTTATTAGTAGAGGTGCAGAGGAGATATAAAAGTCAAACTTATTTTTTTAAATAGAATAATATAAATTTTCATGCATATTCTGATAGAGTTTTTCAGGACGAGTTGAAAAAACATCTACACTAATAAGTAAATTAGGAAAATATTACAGGTGACCTTATGTAATCATGAATGACCTTCATTTATAGATCATTGTATTCATCCTGAAAAGCTCTATCAGAATATACGTAAAAATTTATATCATCTCATTTAAGAAAACAAGTTTGACCTTTATATCACCTCTACGCCTTCGCCTATAAAAGAAATGATTGACATCGCTTCACGTGTCCCTCGAAATTAAACAACTTTTGCCAGACACGTTTTTTTATAATTACAAACAAGCAAGTTATTCAAGTGGCCTGTTTCTGGTGCCTCAGCCTGTATAGTTGCTACTCTGGTGACGTTTCATCTATTAATAAATCTACCCTCCTCATGTATTTGTTATTAAGATAATCTGGAAATTGAAAATTGTTGAGTCACTTTTTCTGCTGGTCAGCTAAATATAGATACATGCATTGAGGCCTGTGCACGGAAAGTTTGAAATCCTCGACCGATCACCTCATCATCATTCTTCGATAAAGGAACGCACCGCCTCGCGCTTATTATTTATCATTTATATTATCTTTTTCCCCAGGACTGGTTCTCCAGTAGCTGCTGCAAACGATCGGGTCCGCGTCCGTGGCAATTTAAAACGATTTATCGCGCGGAGTAACTCCTTATTATGGATCGCTTAATGCGGATAGTCTTAACAATACACAAAAGCAGGGGTTGTATCGGGCGAACCCCGGCGCGGGTGGGAGTTAATAGAACCTCGTTGTTACGGGGAGGAAATTCGATAATCGCTCGACATATACTCGGCACGCACACAAACGAGGCCCCCTTCTACGTTGATTTCGCGCCGCCTTGGAGAGAACTTTGACTAAACGGCTCCACGCTTCCTTAACCTCCCCATTAATCAATATTATATCGCCCAGAACGTTCCTTTGTTTATTGACTGTCAGCTAATAGGTTTTCGGTGCCCCGGCATCGACGAATTCGCCACGACGACGCTGACAAAAACCGGGAAACGCTTACGATCCCCTCCAGAAGGCTGGGACGGGGGACGATTAGGTGCTTTCGCCTTGCGATCAAAGAGCCTCGTTGTGTAAACGGTGTAAACTACTTTGCTGTCGCAGCGTCGTTGCACCTGCGAGAAAATTACTTTGCTCGTTCGACGCTTTGTCTACGCTGATCGAACGCTCGCGGTCATGTTAACGATAATAAATTTCAACCCTTCGCGAATACGTGGACAGGGATCGAGGGTCCGGGAAAACATCGTTGCTTGATACGAATTATGGCTACCTACGAGCTTAGAGCTGGTGTCTCTGCTCACATTTTACCCCATTACGGATTTCTTTATTCTTAGACATCCAGTCAGAGACTTCGAATTCGGCGTTTTCTTGTTAGTACGCTTGGTGGACAAAATTCAGTTGTTATTCAGAAGATTGATGTTTCTCGAGATAGGCCCTTTTTTTAAAAATCTACAAATCGTATTATATGTGTTCATACATTGCTAATGTACCATAACAATGGTCTTGAATATAAAAATGTTGAATGGAAAAAACTTGCTCATTATAGACATAAATATAGTGTGACAGTTTCGTTTAATTACATATATATTCTTCATTTTCAGAAATAGTATCTTATAATTTTGTCCAACTGAAATTGTATTATTTTAGTTTATAAAGATATCAGATAGAAATAAATGATCATGTAATTACACGTAATGTTGTTTAATATAAATGCAATGTTAAACCCTTATCTCAGTAATTTTCATGACATCTCATACTTTTATGCATCTGATTCCTTTTTTATATTTAATTAACAGAAGCATATAAAACTTATTTTAAAGGATGCAAACTATACAAAAAGTAATTTAATTCTGTGTAACTACAAAATAGTGTAAAAAGAGAGTTAGATGCATACAATCTTCATAAACGTATTTTACAAAAATTAAATACAAAAATACAAGAAGCTACAATTCCATTACGAAGCTATGTCTGTGTTATTTACTTTAAGAGATACCACGTGATACCTAAGGTAGTTAGTCCTTTTACACATGCATAATCGATAATATAACTATAATTCTACATTAGAATTTTCAAATTTCAACAACAGATTTGATTACAAATCAATTTTCGTTAATAAACAAACGTTTGCTTGCGGCTGTTTATTGGTTTCTTGGTGAAACGAATGTTAACGTTAGACAAACAAAAATTTTGGAAATATATTTTTAAAATATATTATATATATATTTTATAGATTTATAACAAGATTTTTGTGTTATCATATTTGTTAATTCTGTATTTACTTATGGCATAATTTCATAAGTTTGCTGTAAAATTATTTATCAAAAACCAAAACTGCAATATCCAATATGCAATTTGCAAGAATTTAAAGAAAAAACAAAAATACTTATTCTCACTAATTTATTTGTATTCGTATGCACCTACAGGATAAAATAAAATCCAGGCAGCCGTTTGCCTAAAGAGACGATGTCAAAACGAAGAGTTGGAAGATCTGGCCTGATCTATAATTATTCACGAACACGGATATCTCGCGAAATTAAAATGTAACCGCCGAGTCGCTTTGTGGTAGAAGGTAGAAAAATCTGTCGAAAGACGGACACGGAGCACGAATATTGCTAAATTTAGGGCACCCGCAATTAGGAAGCGCATACTACTTCGTATTTAATTACGTTCCTCGCAAGCCCCCCTAGATGCACGTCGGTGTTGTTAAACGTCGCTACAATTTAATAGCAACGGCTATTCGTATATTAAGCAAATGCGTTTGTCCGCTCGAAAGTTGATCCTGATTTTGACAAAAACTAACCTTTACTTTCGAGTATGAAGGAAATTATTTGACAAACAACCATAAAAACTGAAACAATGCTGATTCTAAATAGATTTCAAGGATTAGACATTACTTGATTATGGTATGTACGTTTACAAATAATTTGTCTTTCAAAAATTTGTAAACACGATAGCGCAAAAATTCAGTCAGAAGTCTTATATTGGAATGCGAAATAAAGAATTTCAAATTTGGATAAAAGTGGACCCAGAGTTCGTCGTTCAATCGTTGAGCCAAAAAATATATTTACAAAATTTTGTTTATCTGTTTATACACGTGACACTTGTAGACATAATTTCGATTTAGAGAATAGACTGGCATTTCCAATTTCTTTCATGGTAACACCCTCGTTTACAACCCTCGTAAATTAAATTGAGCGAGGTATGAGAACGGAAATGTGTTTCGGTGGCTTCAAACAATGACGAACAAACAACTATCATAAAATATATCTATCTGAAGTGGTTTGCATAAAATTGTTTCCAAAATTGTGTTCTGAATATATTTCAAATCTTAAAATGTTATAAATTAGAACCAACATCTATTCTAATTAACTACACATACACTTCCACGTCTTCGAAGCAAAATGCAACAATTAAATTATTTAATTTTAATTTTACTCACAAAATTGCACATATTATCAAATAAAATTGGCCAAATAATTTACCTATTGTTATATTTATACAACTAATATTTTTCTTCCAATAAAACGAGAATGATCTCGTCGTGCAAGGTTTTATTATTGTTCTCGAGTGGTCTTTCTTCGACTATTAGAAACAAGTTAATGATTTTTTGGAATCAAGATCGCTGAAAGATGAGATTTTGCTTCCAAAAACAGTTGCGCGGTGTAATTTCGTCTTTAATTACACCGTAATGCAAAATTTACTCTAGGGAGCGATAATAAAATGTAAGAGGCGTTTAGGTCGACACGTGGTCGGCCTCCTGGTTGCTCAATCCGTAGAAGAACCAACGCTTGCCGTGGTTTAGGTTGCTGAAACCCTGAGTCTCGGCACTCCTTGTTGCTCGATTTCATCAAAACGTTTCGGTACCATCTCTTTCCGTACTCGTAATTGTGTCTTCGAGCAGACAACATGGATTTGAAGCGAAAATGTTCGTTTGTATAAGAAAAATTTCAATGTAAAATACTCCATTGCTAGCTGTTTACAAGATGTTGCGTCGTATAATAAGTTGATATATTATACTATATGATTATTGCAAATATGTTGACCTGTATATCTTAAATTATTTGTAAACAAAAATACGTATGTGTATATTTATATAATATGTGCTATGTAGATATATGTATACACAGACACGTACTTTTATGGATATACACCTTAGAGCTCATATCAATTTCAACGTACACATATGTATATTGTTTACATGTGAATTAAAATACAGACTGATTGCGAATAAATGTGTATTTACAACATGCTAGAGCACTGCTGCAGAATAATTAAGTGTTGGTGTGTCTAAAAATACGTGTCACGGTTTCATGTACATACTTACTTGAAAAAGTAGAACTACATATAACGAATAAAAAATATTATTAGCGAACACAGATTGACTCTTGAGGAAAACTAAATAGAAATATGCTTACGGCTGTGTAAAATTATATTAACATGTACCTCCGCTATTTCAACTTGTTTTCAGTAATTAGAAAATTGTGAGCTATTCATGTGAGCTATTTATATTATAAGCATGTTAGCCAAATGAGTCCCAAGAATGTTAAAAATCGATTTTCTCGGAAAGTAGCCTTCGAAAAACAGAATTCTATTACATATTTTCGATTTATTTTTACATAAAAAATCGTCCTCTCTGTTAAACGATACTACGTTTTGTGGGACAGTTTGTTTAAACGAAGATCGTAAGAACGAGTACGTGGTGATATGTACAATATCGCAAGGGCGAAATCTTGAGTGTACTCACCTTCTTTCCCTCTGTTTGTCGCTAGGGTGTTTCAAACTCAACTAAAACTAGGTCGACGAGGTGCCTAGACCTTGCTATGCGACTATAAGCGAGTTTAGAAGAAACTGGAAACAGTGTATCATCGCTCGCAATTAACGTAACCTTCGATTTTGTACCCTTTGCAGTCGAAATTCGTGGGCTTTCAACATCATTCTTTAATACAAAATACTTAATCTTTTTAATATAAATAAATAGCATATACTCACTGTAGATTTCTGCATAGGCGTCGTGATAGTTGGTAACATCTGCAATAAACATAAAAAACAGTTAATCAGATATTTACCGATACTCGAAGACTTTAGACATTTCTGTCTACGTATATCTTATTTCGTTATTAAAAGAAGATCTTTAGAGTATCTTAGATTAAAGTTAGTTTATTTGTAGATAATTGAAAGTAATAATTGGATAAATTCGATAAAGTTGCTATAAGGCGTGATCTGTGAAAGACGATTTTCCAATTGAATGATGGTAGCGAACATGTAAATTTAAACTTCATCTTTAATCAAATTAACCCCTTGCCGTACACATTTCCTTGTTAACAAGATATTCATGAAAGAAATCTGCACGTATAGAAAAATTTAAATAAGATTAATGTAGTACACATTTGAAATATTACTTGTAATTAAATCGTACGAAACGGAGTTATGTAGAAAATTGTACAGCTATAGAAATAGAAAATTTATTTGATTCTTATACTTGAAAAGCTTTCATGCAATTTCTATGCTATTCTTATAATATTTCTGCAAACGTTCAGACATTTATTTTTCGTCAGAATGTTCGATTGGAATCCACGTCAAACAATGCTCGAAGGGTGGAAAACTCGGAAAACCGGCCTGGGGGAAGCAACTCCGATCTCTAAGGTTGCCGATCCGCGTCAGTCACCGCGACTTAAACTCGAGGTACACCGTTTTAAAGGGGGTTTTAGGAGGAAGACACCCCTAGCAGGTAACGGGCTCGAGGACAGGGTAAGACGACGTGCCGCGGAGGGGTCGGAGGGGGCGGGGTGACAACAATTCTTTTCCGCGACGGCGAAGGACCGCGGCCGGGAAATTAGCATCGATAAATTTTCCGGCGCGTCGTTCCGCGTTGTCGTCGGCGACGTCGACGACGACGACGACGCTGGCGACGCTAGCGACGCCAACGGCGCGCATATAGCGCCGCGAAAGTGACACGATGATGCATAGGCGACTGTTTTAAGAATTATTTGTTATTTATTGCCGGCTATGGGAGCAGATTTTTTCGTCCCGTTTGACGCGTTTCGGAAAACAGGGCGCTGAAAATGCTGCGAGTACGGCTTTTAATTGAATCTTTCAGGTAGGTTTCAATTATTTTTAAATTACACTAGCCAACGGCAAATATGTATTATCTTCTGAGTCACCGGTTTTTAATCTACGGTTATTAATTATAATTAATTTAAAAATTTTACATTTAATATGCGCGTAAAAAATGATAATGGAGTAAATAAATTTAAAAGTATCGCTGTTTCTACGACAGAAATTTGGTATTTCATCGAATACTTATTATCTTTTTGCTGTATTGTGAACCACATAAAAATGTTTCATCAAATTTTATAATTCGATTTTTATTATAACTTTTATGTTTAATAGATGAACTGAACTGAATCTGAATCTTTATTATTGGTCTTGATTTTTTACCTATAAGTCAACATTTTACAACTATCCTCTTTTGCTTGACTTTTGAGATTTGGAATGTAGAAAGAAAAATGAAAAGGGTAAAAGCTTCTCATAATTGTCTCATAAATGTTTTCATAATTTCAAATAGACATTACTTACAAAGTAGTATGTGACTTGCTTATATATTGCGTGGGTGATACGCAGGGATAAATGGTTGGGAACCACAGGTCTAAGCAATTAATCCCAGTCTCTGTTTATGACTCTAATTACGAAAATGAAAGTTAAATTAAAATATTAGCTCTAGTTTTTCTAAAACGCAAACTGAAATGGAAAATTTTGTAATACCTAAAAAAGGGTCATTTTTTTCAACTTTCACATTTTGTGTTCGGCAGCCTTTTATCTGATCTGTAATTTTTAGAGACTACTGCTGGAAATTAAACATAAACGACACTAAGTAGACATAAATGTATACATATGTGGTATTCTTTGTTCCATTATTTTAGTAAATTTATGATTTCACAATCTGTGGTAGGTTTAACGATGATATAAGAATCTATATGAGTATACATTAGTTTTAATACCATGAATATTTCATGTAATTAATTTAGAAAAAAGTGTCACTTTCCACTGCACTTGAATTAAATAAATCATGCCTTATATTTTTTAAACCATACCAACATAATTTTTTCTTCTGTTATATAAATAAGAAGACAGTTTTATTGTAAAGAATACAAACTATTATTTACAGTTTGTTGACCAATGTTATTAACGATACAACAAAAATTCTTGATAGATATTATGTTTCGTACAGCTTGAGAAAAATGGTAGTCAAGAATTTGGACAATGCAAAATTCGATGTTTTAGAAACACATATGTTGTTTATTTCAGTTTAATTTTTTTGGATAGTTCTGAAATAATCGAAACCAACGTGGATAATCCTTATGGCAGGTAAATCAAACAGTTTTGTTCTATCTACCTTAAGGATTACTCACCTTAGTCTCAATTATCTGTTCCTGAGATGATCGTCACTTCGTTGCTACATAAACAGTTTCGTCACTCTACACAGCCCGCAGGCAGTTTGTTGTGCATCGCTGATCTATATTACATCTTATGCCAATAACCGGGAACCCGGATACACCTAATTACCCATAATATGTTTAAAAATTGTTTAGTGCTTCTCTGAAATATAAGAAAGTAATTTTTAATTATTCTTTCTTCAATAATTCTATAACCCTTTAATTCGCAATAAGGACTAGAATTACAATACTAGCTTTATCCTTTGACTAGTAACATGGTATATAAATTATAAATGCGATAACTAATCCGAATTATTTGATTTTATAATATAAATCTGCATATGAAAGACATAAAATGGAGATGGTCCATGGAGATTCAATATTTTAAGATATATTTGATTATTTAGAATATAACATATACTCAAACGAAACTTTGCTATTTTTTAAATAATTTGCGTTTTCTGACAATATTGTCCTGAAATCTATAGCACAATCATGTTGCTTTCTTTTTCCACACCTTTTATTGTACAAATTTATAATTGCAGATACGATAAAAAAATTTCACGAACATGTTAAGTTATGTTTGTAAGCCTACAATACATACAGACGCTGAAACTTCTTGGCTGAAAAACTGTTTTTTGAACGAAAGGATATTATTTTTAACCTTCCTTTACACGAGTTTAAAACTTCTAATTCATTTACTAATATTTTATTCGCCTGAATGCATTAATTATTTATTTATACAAACAGAATTGGACAAACTTTATTCACAAATAACGAATACAAGTTTTAGATTTGTTCAAAAAGTAACTTCGATGTAAATTCATTTAAAAGTTAGAAACTATTAATGAATTTTTTAAACCAATATTCAGATGAGCAAAGCCAAGGGTAGAAACGAGTTTACGGGTGAGTTTAATATTTTTATTCGTTATTTGAAAAAAAATTCTGCATACGAGTGCATATACGAAAATATTTTTGGAATATAACGACATAATAAAGAGGATAAAAAATAACAAAATTTGAATTGTACAACGTGTAAGATAAAAAAAAAATACAGAATAAAGACGAAGTCAGTCATCATAGAAAGTAAACTGTTAACGTTTCTGGGTCTCCCAGTTCACAAACATGGAACCTAATCCATAAATTACGATATCCGAAAGTATATTTGAAATTTGGCGGACCAGTTCAACAGAAATTTCTTGTTAAGGTAGAACTATTTCGTTTACGAACGAAATATTGTATATAAGGAGGGACATAGTCGTAGGATGATTGTTCCGTTCGGAGGATTTTGTTCGACAGAAAAGAAATTTTTGCAAGAAAGGAGAAACTGAAGAAGCGAAATTTTCAATCCGATGCCCCGAGAAGAGTAGAAGACTCCCGGACAACAAGATTCGTGCTCCTGGAACCGGGGCAGGATTTCGCGGGGGACGTGCGCGGCCCGGTAGTTAAAAGTTACAAGATGATTCGTTGAGTAATCCCAGACCGTTTCCAGACGGTTGCAAATTGCAATCGTGAACGCCGCGATAATTGTCGCGCCAGTTTGCGTAATGACAATTTTCATCGTGTCGTCACACGCCGCCTCTGGTGGGGAGAAATGGTAATAGCCCTATTGCATCTTTCGAGACACCGTCATTACTACGAATAGACCACTCGGATCTCCGAATATCCTGCGGCCACGTACTCTAAAAAATTCTCGTGCCATACAATAATACGCATAACGTACTAACAGTCCCAGTAATTGAACATGCCCCAGTTATCTTCACTTACTCACTGTTGATCACGAGTATACTTGTGTTTGATTTTATGCATGTAAAAAATTATTATTATTCATTACTACGAATAGACCACTTGGTTCTTCGAATATCCTGCGGCCACGTACTCTAAAAAATTCTCGTGCCATACAATAATACGCATAACGTACTAACAGTCCCAGTAATCGAACATGCCCCAGTTATCTTCACTTACTCACTGTTGATCACGAGTATACTTGTGTTTGATTTTATGCATGTAAAAAATTATTTAAAATATGTGTACTTATCAAGAAATAACAGAACTTAGATAAACGATAATGCTCAAAACAGAAATGACAATAGGAATAGCTTCATACAATTTAGGCTTGGCAGCTAATGGATTAAGGAGGAATTCTACAATCCCTGACAAACAGTTTTTGACTAAACGCAGCAATACGAAACTTCTTCAAAATAATGTAGTTTTCTAAACCTAAAATGCTATTATATATATACAAAACATATGGGAATATTAGATGGGTTTAATATGCAGACATAACATATACTTTCGATCAGAAAATTAACAAAACGAAATCATGCTTGGAAAAAAGTATTTAGCCGACTTAAGTTGTGAAAAAATTTGTCTGTAAACCTTTTAAAAAATCGATTCCTTTTACATTTTTTTGAGGAACAATTATGTATGTGTAAGAAATAGATACCAATGCTGCTACCTGTCATATAATTAGAAACAACATATAAACATGTACACACCTAGTCTTGAAGTTAGAACAGAATTGTAATTCATATAACTGTGATCTAAATACTTACTATCGGTAGGTATACTTTTTCCATCTGTCCTCGAATCTGACTCAAGTTCAACAATATGCAATATCGTGCGTCCAAACACGAGGAATTCTAACAAAACTTTGTTGTACAATTCTTTGCCAAAAAATTATCAAAAGAGACTTAAAAATACGCGTTTTATCCCCTAAAGCTTGAAGTAGTATTATTTTTGTTAACATTTGATTTATGGAACTCATCAGTTTGACGGGTTTCAGATTCCATATTAAAAGTTACAGAACTCATAAATATTATATAATGTTAGCAATTTATGTTGAATTTGATTAATTTAACAATAAATCATATAATTTGATTAGCTTAAATTAATATATTACTAGCGAATCGTTAAAAAAATTTTTTGTATTAGTTTCTTTTTATCGAATTTTTTCATCATCTTCCACCATCTTTTAGCGAACATAGGACAAAAGCAAATATCGTAACAAATACCTCTTCTACATTAAAACCTAAAATATCGTTAAAGCAATTTTTAACAAGATATAGATTTGCAAATGATTTCTACTAATTTACTGTACAAATAAATTATGTGTATTCAGGCGTTGACTTTCAGAACTTAGAACGGTTATGTTTAATACAAAAAAAAAATAATTTATACGCATCTTGTAACTGACATAAAGTCGTGTAAATTTCTCTTATTAAATATTTTTGTAACTTCATCATTAAGCATTTACTTGGACATTTATAGACGAACAGTTTGTATATAGTGTATATTTAATACAATAGACAATGTTTTCCCATCGTTAACATATAAAACTAAGACTGTTGGGTATCAAATAATTATATTGCAACATAGTGAAAGAAATAAGTATAGATAAAATATTGTTGACATTAGAATGATTTCCGGAGCTGGCAGAGCCTAAGAAGAGCTTATAGAAGGCGAATAACGCGCCGACAATGGTTATCTCGACTCTGGTACCTCTGTCTCACGGTAAATCAAGGATTTCTTTTAACGAGCATTAATTGTTTTTGCGATAGTGAGAATGGCTTGGTCGGGCGGTTAAAGTTAACGGCGTCTGCGCTCAATATTGCCTGTCGAGTAGCATGTAAATGGTTTCTTTCCTCCTTCCAGGACGCATTTCCAGCGGACAAACACAGCGTTGGGTTTTGTTCGTGCTAAAGTACTCTTTTTAAACAGCGAACCACCTTCTTTCTCTGTTTACACCTACCGTGTTCAATGTACGCCACCGAATGTATTCTTCTAGAGTTGAATAACGTGGCATATTCAGAACTATTTTTGTTTTCTTCGTACCTTGACAAACAGGGGAACGGAAAGTTCTGAATGCAAGAAAACAGATATCGCGCAGTGAACACTAGACGCTGGACAAGAAGGATGGACTTAGAAGGAAATTTCAGAAACATAGACGATCTTAGAAACGGAAAGACGAGATATGAGATGGAAGTGGAACGGTAAACTAAACGGCAGATAGTAAAATACATCCTGAAATTAAGAAATTTCAACATGGAGCCTCGATCATCAGGTTTTCTTGGTTGCATTCGGTCGATGAGTGGAACGTTCATGAATGAAATTGAAGGATTGGTTATCTTAATCATTTCATGATTCTTGATCGAGTTTCTCTTATATCTAGTCCTGTTATAATTTTGAAAAACATTACCGTTTTTAATTAACCGAAACTTATATTTGCAATTATCAATAAGAGATGAGAATTGCTTAGACTACCTAAGTTTATAAGTTTTATATGTAAACAATTACCAAAACTTTTAGCCAGGTAAAAGTTCAGATTTTTAATGAAAAGTGTCTGTATTTCCTTAAGAATTTTTTTTGGAATACAATGAAAATTAGAAATCAAAATTACTGTCACTTGGAGTGCTGTAAAATAACAGTTACACTATTGAATTGTTGAATATTTTTATTTTTCAGATCATAATATAAACAAATGTTGAGAACATCTTCGAACATAAAAAACTGTCGTGACAGTCAACGTATCAATGATATATATATTATATTTTTCTTATTTTTCAAACGTAAATATATTGTTTTCTTCTCTTCGCTTTTCTGAATTTTGATGATTTTATGTAAAATAAGTATTAGAATTGGATTTTAAAACTTGATATAAATATTATACATCAGTGTCCCTTATTTTTCTTCAAATGAAGATTGTTTCGAGAAAAGCAGCTGTCGGCTGGCCATTAAGATCTTGCGGCTCGTTGTCATTAGACTTTTTCTCGCAGAGCCATTAAGTCTTTTGTTTATTCCAACAAACCACGAACTGTTGACGATCTCAAAGCAAATATCGTTCGTATTATTAGTGAGATACATTTACGTGCCAGAGTAATCGAGAATTGGGTTCATTATATTTACTCCACATAAAAATAAAACAACGAGCACCAGATTGTCTCTTGTAGATTTCATATTATTTCAATTCAAAATTCTACCAGCGTTATTAAAAACCCCCTTAATAATAAACCCGACATCCAGGAGGCACGGAGAGGCTCGAAAGCAGCGAAGGAAATAAAGGGGAATCGGAGAAACAACAGACAAGATTCTCGGTAATGTTACGTAGGGGAAAACTCTTCGGAGCCCATAGATCAATGGTTAGTAATTATTGTAAGTTCATTAGAGCCAGCAGGTTCCCACCTCTTGTTTCTTCCCGGTCGACGGTTCTCCATCTTCCCCCACCTCGGAAGAAGTCTCCGTGGCCCGAAAACCCCTGTTGGCGGACCTGAAATTGCGACATTCCGCGCGAAACGCCGAAACTATTTGACTCTGTAATTTGTGATTGTAGTTTATTGCGCGGATAGACTAACGGACCGTCGTTGCAACGCTGTTGCTCAACTCCCCGCAACGATTCCTTGCAATTTCGGGCTTGGAATTCCTACGGAAGCCTGGGACACGCGCGACGTTATGGATTGCGGCTCTTCGAAACTTCTATCGGTCCTGAAAGAGTGGGCTTCGTCGAAGCATAGCAGAAATACGCGGCTAGAAAATATTTTCTACGCAAAGCCTGATAATTCTCGTGGATGCCCTCCCTCTCTGGCTAGGATTTAAATGTACAGAAGCGACCCAGGGTGGTTGATATATAAAAAAATATGGGTCACAGGATTTACCACTATGATACTAGAAAAATTCATTCTCCAGTTAAGACGTTGAGGGAATTAAATTTCGATAGAATTTGAGAATTTTAACAAGGTTACAAAAATAAGTACTGAAATCAAAATTTTACTTTTGCAGAATATTATACGGTTTTGATCTGACAGCAAACGCGTTAACACGTTAATTGTCTGTCCAAAATCGTAATATTTTCTACGAGTCCAAAATTTTGATTTTAGACAACTGTAAACTATAGAACTCAACATTTGTTTTAGTAGTTACCTTTGTAACTTGAACAAAATTCAAATTTACTTTCTTGAAAATTAATTTTGTTAGTTCCCCTGTGAAAAGTTCGGTCACTCATATATGGATGACGTGATAGAAAAGATTATTAATCAAGGGAGGTTTCAAAATTAATCCCACCAATATAAAATATAAATTTTGTTTACATTGTAAAAGCTTTAAAATTTTTACTATAGAGGGTTGGTTCCCAGTCTGTTATTTTTATAGAAAATTTTTTCGCAAAGATTTTTATCACTTATTTATTTCAACAAAATACTGATTTTTGCTAAATGAAAATAAAAAAATATTAAAAGCTTGTTGTGAACATTATTTTAATTACTTACTATAAATTTTCAATATTTGATTCTCTTTCTAAAAATAAAATACTGTAATGTCGTGTGATTATGTCTGTACTATTCTAAAGTAAAAGCAAGAAATAGATTGAATGTTGAACACAGTTTAAAGTTGAATTTAACAAACACTCCTTTCACTATTATTTCTCACCACTGTATTCCATTAAATAAACATAATAAACTGATATTTTTTCAAATAATTTAAGTAGTTTCGTTAATCTCATCGTCCATTTAAACTTCGATACTGAGTCTGGGTTAGGTTGAGAAAAAGTGAAACGGCGTCTAGCTTATGTTTGGGGAAACCTATAAATTTTATAATTTATTTTTGTTCCAAAATTCCTTTGGTATAGAATTTAAAAAAGAATTTAAAAAATCTTGGATTGATTGTATATATGGCTTATTGTTACACGTAATAATGCGCCTGTTATATATTTATTTACTGAACTTAATGTATAATAGTATTTCATTAATATGTCAAATATCAACGATTTCACATTAAAGTCTCGCTCTAAGATAACAAACTGGAATTTATTTCACTTTACTTTAATCGTACATGTTTTATCTTGACATTATTTGCTTAATTTCGTTTTAATTTGATTCAATATATCTAAATTTAATTTAACGTAATTATTGATTCGATTTGACTTCGCTTGATTCCGTTCTCTTCACTCGTACTTCATGTCACTTAAATTCTTTACTTCGGGTATGTGGAATAATTTAGAAGGAATTCCAGCAGTCGATAGTGATAAATTCTGTCACAAATAATGCAGCTGGCAATTAACTAGAAGATTTATAAATTTACTTCGCGTATATAATCGAATTTGTATAGAAAATTTAATCGATAGAGCAATCCAGATGTTTAAAATACACGACGTTTAGTAAGACGACAAGTGAAGACAAAATAATATTAACAAAATAAATTAATGCAGTTAAATTAAGTGGTTCGTTACAAAGTTAGGAAGGGAACAAATATTATTTATCTCATTAATTTTCGCTGGATGGTCACACCCTTTGACGATGTACTAAATGCTAGCCTGACGATGGGATATCATTAATTTGTTAAATTTATACACTTGTTCACTTCGTACCATAATTACGCTAGCACGATCTGGGATGACACTCGCGTCGTGCCACCGCAAATTATGCTCGTGCACCAACTATAGAACACAACATTCAACCCTTACACGAATAATAGTCGCCGCAAAATAATTTTTGTTGAACAACATATACGAATGCATTCATTTTCACACTAAATACAATGGCGCATTTATGTGTTGTATATGAAATACGTGCATAAGAATGCTGTAAATAAATACAATTCTTTTCTAAAAAAAAAAATTTGTTCATTAACAACATATAAGTATAATAAAACTACGTTAAGCATAATTGCGGTCAATTCAGAATCAGTAATTTGCAATAATAATAACGTGAATATTTTTTAAAAAATATCTGTTATTTACATAGTTTTAGAACGTTGTCAGAACAAATTATTTATTTACTTTGGTATGTATGTTTGGTTTGATTTTAATATAACTCTCATTTGCTTAGGATACGTTTATTGCTGTCGCATATAAAAATAATCTTTTACGGAAGAAAATTTAATTACATTCTTACATTTATTTTTGTATTCTGTACTGTTTCTGTAATTTATATTTAATTCTATAAGTTCTATAATTTATATAACGCTGACGATAAGTAAATACCAATTCTCGATACCGTTGATAATAATTGATAATGGCCGAGTGTAAACAAAAAAAATTTCACTTTCCATATTGTTTACCAGTCATCAAACAAATTTTACAAACGTCATTGCTACAGCTTACGAATAATCCAAATCAAATTTCTATCATTCATAACGGTCACTGTAGTCAAATAAACAATTATTCATAATGGTTATGCGTAACCAGAATAATTAAAAATTAATATTTTTTGGGAGATTGCTGGGAGATGGAGGGGAGAACTGATTTCCGTTGCAATAAAAATTGATTTTTACCGAGTGAATTTTTTCTAATCTAATTACTAAAATGAACTTTCGCCATCGGTAATGGTTACGAGTAAACAAAATTAAATTTCCATCCAAAATAATTAAAAATTGATATCTTTCGATGACTCCGCTCGGAATAAAAATTGATGATTTTCCAAAAAAAATGTTTAGGAATTTAGAACAGCCGTTGTTTTGGACGACTGATTTAAACATTAAGCGACGGAAATGAAAGAAAAGATTGCAGGCCGTGCAATCTCTATTGCATTTCTATTTCGCCGGGCGGCCGAATTAAGGAGACTGTAGTCGTCCGCGTAATTCTTGTTACAAAAGCGTGCACGCAGCCGGCATTATGTCCTAGTCCTCAGCCGGCTCGTAATTCCGACGCCAGTTTTTCCGTCGCAGTAATCTTCGTAACGATGTCGCGAGTGCCGTAACACGGTAAATTACTGGATCAATGCGCTTTAAGAGGGCCGCCTCGCCTTCCGAAGACAATGCCACCCCTCCGCCCCTACACGGTGGGGGTGGTGTGACGGGGTATGGAATAATCTTGCGAAAATTTCAATCAGCGAAATGCGTCACATATTCCCGTCACCCCCTTGCGCCACCAAGATCGTAAATAAGCTGAGTTATGCCGCGGGCCGTGCAGATTTAAAGGCATCGAGCCTCGCGACTGTGAAATTACGCACCGTCCTACGATTGGTTGACGCTCCCATATTTTTCGGGGGGACTTAGGCGGACGTTGAATCGAAGAAACTACAAAGTGTCTAACAAGGGACGTTTTATAATTCTTTCGTCTACATAATGTAATAAACGCGTACAACAAGTAAGAATACACAGGTTGTTTAAAAAAATTGTTTAAAGCGATCTTTTATTTATGACAGAATCAAATAAAGAGAATTTCGAAATCTATAAAAAATCCCAGAATTCTTTCGTACAACTGGACAGCTATTTTCTAATTACTCGATACTTTTAAAGAATCCTCAAAGACAAACTTAAGAGGATTTAAATCGAGTAGTAGAAAAGGCGCCATGGAGCTGATCCACCGTATTCAATCTATCTTTCACCAATATTCAAATATAAATATGAAACAACTTTTGGTTGATGTAATTAATGATACTTCGGCAACTGTTATCCCCATACATCGACACAATTATTAGATCGACCCATAAGTTCGTGCCGTATGATATTCTGAAATTGACGAGGATAAAATTTGTAATTTAATAGCAAACAAACAATATTTATCAGTTTAGAGAATTTCTGAAATTTTAAACATACTAACATCAACAATTCATACTTTGAAACGAATAGATACTGCGTCAGAGCTTGAAGTTTGGAATGCATACTGATAGTCTGGAGCCTGATTGCATGAATACTTTTGTTAGCATATAATAAAACCAAATCTTATAAGAAATAAAATACAACAACCTTTACGTGTATTAGTGGGTAAACAATTTGAAAATGTCAACGTCTTAATGAAAAACGTTGTACTACATTTTAATAAAAAAATCAAACAAGTTTTGTAAGAACGAATGTTTTTGCCAAAGCAAGGGGAGGGAGTTGTCGAACGAGAAGAGGTTTGCTGTTTTTCATAAAATTTCATTATATGTTTAAAATATTGCTTTAAGTTGAAGTGCAAAACTCTGCACGAACATATGGGACAACCTAATACATACAGGGTGTTCGGCCACACTTGGGAAAAATTTTAACGGGAGATTCTAGAGGACAAAATAAGACAAAAATCAAGAATATCAATTTCTTGACTGAGGCTTCGTTAGTAAGTTAATAAGTTATTAAAAAATTAAATTAAAAAATTTCAAATCGTTCTGAAAAAATTATTTTCGTTAGCGGGGGTCAATTACAATCATTTTTGGTGAATAGACACACCCCCGAAATCCTACGCACTTTCGAGAAAAAAATTCGAGTGGACTTTGTGGTGGAATGGACAGTACTTCGAACACCGCTTGAAATAAAATTTGTTTAAAAAATATCTCAGTAATTATTCATTCGAAATCCATCGTTGTGTAATACTTTTTTACGTAAAATTTAATTACTTATCCGAATTCGAAAAAAAATATTAGACATTTCATTTAAAAAACTGAAGGTGACCCTAATATCTCAATAAAAAATTAAGGTAATAAAAAACAGATTAGAGCACTGTATGTCCCCCTAGATACCATGCAACTTTTGTTTGAAACATTTTTTCGTACAACGAATACCTTACGAGTTATTTGAGGTCGTCATGTTAAGATACTCACCCTATTGAATATAACATAATTAAATTGCAAAACGAAGTAATTAACAAAACAACTAGGTCTTAGTAGAATAAAACAATAATTTTTAAGAACAGAAAAATAATAATAACCTTTAAAAAGAATAATAAATCTACTAAGGAAAATAATTAACAACAATAAATATAATTAGCTTTTACGTATTCACAATCTTTGAACATGCAAGTTTTTTCAAGCTCAAGAGGCAATTCAATTCGTAACATTCGAACCTCAGTCATTCGACTGTCAGCCCCGATTATCCGAATGACTAAAAAATCTAGAAAAGCACTGAATCTCTATTACCGAACCACCTCGGTTATCGGAACTGTCTTGTCCCCCAACGTGTTCGGATAAATGAAGTTCTACCATAGTAAAATTTTAAATATTTTACCAATAAATTTACATTCAATTTTATGTTCATTATATACAAAAGCTTAAACGATTTTGGTTTAGGAAAGCTTTACCGCGATATTCTACGTTTCCACGAAGAGGATCTGTCCTCAGACTCGATAGTTGTCCGTTCCCAGAGCGGTAGGCGCCAGTAAAGTTGTTGAATCCCAGAGGACTAGTAGAAAGAGACCTCGGGAACGAGTCCGCGACGCGTTGGAAGCAGAAAGGAACGAGGCTAGCTAAGAGGGAGGGACAGAGAAGGAACTCGCGTACGGAGGAACAGGGAGGGACAGAGGCCGCACCCTTCTCGCGTGGGTCGCCGGATGTGACAGCCGCTCTCTTTAATTACTCACACGCATACGCGATGAATGACCGCGTAAGAAACCGGCCAAGTGCGTCGTATGCATTCTCACCCACACTCGCGCCGCGAGCACATTATGTTTTGCGCGTCTGCCCTTCCACAGGGCCACGCAATCATGCGGAGTCCTGCGGTACCGATAAAAGGACGAAAAAGATCGAGGGTCCAGCCGCGATCGAAGATCCGTCGGTCGAACGTCGCGCGTGCCACTCGGGATCGCGAATCTGAATCACAAACACCCACAAGTACACACTCACGCCCATTCATGCGAATCGCTCGCTGCTCTTTTGCTCCGCTCAGAATGGAATACTGATCGTCCAGATCACATAATACAGTAAAGTCCCTGAATATGTAAAAGTCACGGGGTTCAACCGTTTCATATACAGAATACCTGACACGGTCTTTTTCCTTCGCTGGCAGCGTCGAAGGAGAAAAGGACTCGGTTAGCTGAAAGAAACCGAAAGGACGAGCGTTTGAGGTAGCCGGCAGAGATCAAAGGCGTGTTGATATGATTAATTGGAGTTTAACTATCAAACTTCTTATTATTAGTTATTTATCATAGAGAATTTCAATGTCATACCCGGGGTTCTTTCCCGAACAAAACAAGACCAAACACGATATAGTTTGGACTATAATTTACATACTAAATTAGTATAAACATTGATTGGATAATTTTAATAATTTATTATGTTTAGTTTTATTTTAATCAGAAGAACGTCACAAACACGAGAGTGAAAAATAACCACAAATAAAAGAAGTTTAATTATCGTTTTAAGATTGCTTCATTTTGTAACGATTTGTAACCTCTACGAACGCATAGAAATCAAATTTGGTATACCGATTCCATTCCAAGTAACAGTGAACATATAAACATTTATATTTTAGTTTCCTCGATATTCAACAATGAAAGCACTTAACGAAATAAATTTTTGTTTCACGTTTCTCAATTGGAAACAATATGATATATATGTATATGTATACATATTCCAAGATTTTGGAGAAATAGAGGATTAGAAATAGAGAAAACATTTTTATAAAACATGTAATTTATACTAAATAATCTATAAAAATATACATATATAAAACATTATTGTTATACAATAATCCGAATTATTTATTGTAACTATTTATTTTAATCAGAAAAATATAAGAAATATGCTAAAGAAAGTTGCATTAAAAATAAATAAAGAATAAAAACGTTTTGTCATTGCATTAATAATGTGGTGTACCTCTTCACCCAGGCATTCAATTGCAGATCAAAGGTACACTATTTTTCCTTTCAGTCGCGGGTACACAAATTTTTCTTGAATAGTAAAATATTGCCACAACATAATTGTTATGATATCTATGTAACTACTAAACTGATTGATTTAAATAAACAATTTTTTGACATAAACGTTTATCGTCTATCCTAATTTACTACATAACAGAAGCAATAATATAAATGAGAGGACAACAAAATGATAAGAAAAATATATTATATAAGCATTTTATAGGTGGACAAATTATTAGCACGGTAGAATAATAACTCTTATAATTAATCGAAAAATAAAGGTTTAATATTTGGTGACTGTCCTTTTAAGGACTTCTTTTAATTTTTTTTTATATTCAAGCTCAATATTATTTAATTTCTACAGATGAAACATTTTTAATTTACTTTTATTTGTTACCTTGTATTTCCTAATTTATTTGTCAACATGTAAGCAGTGTTATATATTACCTACTGCTGAACAATATACGCCATGTATTTGGGATTTCGAATCTGTTAAAAATAAAACTCTCTGGGAAGATTTTACGTTTTAGCATTTTTAATATATTTATCCAGAATATTATTGATCAATATAAGTTCTCCTACGTCATAAATCCCTACACCATTAAATACCACCCCCACGCTTCACAGTGACTTGCAAATTATGTTGATTCATCTTTTCTAACTTGATTTTAAATATTTACATCATCTTTTTATAATTTTTGTAATGATGGTGTATGGAAAAGGTTCTATGAAAATTCGCACATATCAAAAGTGGTACCTAAAATTCAAATCTAAAGATTTTGGTTTAGAAGATGCCCCATTAGGGTACTGAAAACAATAGATGAAAATAATTCAGCGACAGCAAGTGCTATAGATTGTCGGATTACAACTAAAGAATTTGCATCGAAGTTTAATGTTTTTCACACGTGTTGAATCGACTTCGAAATTACGACATCCGGATTTCGCATGTTGCGAACAAAAATAAAAACTATCGTAAACTTTTGTATTTTTGGTTGAAAAATAGATTCGAAAATCTGGGATTACACGAGAGACTCACTATAGAAAGTTGAACTTTACAATAACGAATGCTTAACTACCGGCGCTATAGCCATTAACGGGTAATTAGAAACAGATGCCGAGCGAATCTTTTAACATAAAGCATAACCTTAATTCATAAAGCGCGATTACTCAGCGGCCGAGACGGCCGGAGGAGGCCGTACATCAGTGACACCTTCGAAACAAAAGTTTTAATTATTTATTAGCGGGGACACGCGTTGAATGCGGCATTTCATGACCCAACCCCGTGGTGCTTCGTGCTTTATGTAGCTGCCCCCTTTTGGTACTTCCTTCAAATTGGGGAAATTTATCAACGCGAAAGCATAATTCTAAAGTAATGGAGGAACCCCGGCATTTTTATGCCCTTAATTTGGAATCTATTTCGCAGATGAGAAATCAACGATGCAAAATGATAGAATTCGCTTCGACCGTACGAATTTTCTGGATGCATTTTGTTTGAAATAACATAACAAATAATTATTTAAAATAATCTCATAGACTTTATCAAATTATTTAACTAAACAATTTCAAAAACTTTATCATTTTTACTTCACAAATAATTTTTGTAAACTGCACTTTTTTCAGAATTTTGAACATTTAAAACTGTGTGAATACATAATGATCCCTGCCATGATGTTAAATAGTACAGCATTCATTGTAGATTTTCAACGAATTTAATCGTTCTTAATCTAAATATTAACTAATATCTCTTCGCTTTAACTGAGAAGTATAATGTATATAGTGTTACATCATGCATGAAAATTAACAAATCAATTTATTAAATTTGTAAGACATTTTTCAAACAATTATTTGCCTTTCATATCATTGTTATAATAGATATTATAATAGAAATTGTTCACACTTTTGCACCATTTAAATTAATAATAACATGACGTTGATATCGAAAGGAAGAATTAATATTTTATTCTTCAAAATACTGGTAAAAGCTAGAGAAAAAAGAATCGAATTACTTTTTCTTTTAAATATTAAATCAAGTAAAACAGGAAACGTAGCGTAATTTAAATTTGATAGAAAATAATTAAATTAAGATCCCAAATTGTGGTCACAGTGAACAAATCCACTCAAGCATGCTGTGACTCAGAATAAAAGAATCACGATCACTGTGATTAATAACGATTTTGCACGCCATCTGTACGCGTCACCGATGGAAGGTTGAAGCTTCTCCGATCGAAAGATCGGTTTGATTTGACCGATCGTAGTCATCTGTTATGGCTCGCGAGCCGCGTAATAATTATCCACCCCGCGAGAGCATGCGGCCCCCCGACAGAAGTCTTAATTCAGTAATTAACCTAATGGAATGTATATAACAATTAGCCGGTCCACACAGTTCCGTTTCGTTACTCCGAAAGGGGGTGCGAATGGTTCCTCTTCTTCACCCTTGCTACCCACTCCCGGCGTTCCGTGCAAAGTGGAAACTTACCCCGGTGGAAAAGGAAAGCAACCACGATGTTGCAGGGTGGGGGTTCAGCTGTATCTCGTAATTACTAGCTGATAATTTATGTTTATGCGTTCGTAGGAGCCTCGGAGCTTACTTACCCCTTTTGCTGTTCCCGAATGGGGTGCTCCGCAGAGTGTATTACTGCACATTCTTACGTGCATGCAAGGGTTCCCGCGCCGCGGATGGGTTTGCCAAGGTTGAGGTGAGGGTTTTTCAGTCAGATACCGGTGGTGAAGGAGCCCCTATTCGTATTATACATCCTTAAAGTCCCAAAAGCCATTACGAGCCGTAGCCGAAATTTACAGCCGTTTTCACACATTACTGGAAGTTAATAGTCTCTATGGGAAAGAGAGTGTGACCCTGGCGTCAGTACTGATACAATCCCAAAAATATATCCTGACTTTCTAATTACATTAAACATAATACTCAAATTTAAGAGCGGGAATTACCGTCTATAAATAAACACTGGGAAATTAAAGCTACCCTAACACACATTTTAATGTTATTTTTCCTCTTTCTACTGCGACAACTTCTGAGTCACTCTTTTTGTTACACTATCGAGATATCTACTCTCTGGATAACACGGAAATTAATTCCATTTAATTCTTTGCAGATTATTTCGGTATTATTGTATATTACAAATAATTTTCAGGTTATTAAACCACTATTATTGTTATGATTGTGGAATTTAAACGAATAATACAATACTTTCAATTTAAATATTATCGTATAGTTAATTATCATAGAGAAAAATCGTGAAATGTGTACATATTTCTATAACACGGAATGATAAAAAATTGGTAGAGGACACAACATAATTGCACAGCTTCGATGTGTTCCAAAGTGGATAATGACAAGCTACGAACTAATTACTAATAATTATTACCATAAAGCAACGCTAAAAGTGCTATTTGATGTATTCCATTAAAAAATACAAAAGAATTATGAAATTATGTTCAAACGTTATCAAATTCTGGTTAGCTTCCGATGTACATAGGAAATATGTATATAGCAAAGATGAATAGAGAAAATCTTCAATTTCCACTGTTTTAGAACAGTCTAATAACGCGTATTAAAAATAGTTGAACGTTATACACATACAGTTCCGATACCAACTAGTGTTTTCTCCATAACTAAGCCGCTATTAGACGTGGCAAGGCCTCCTCTTTAACATGATTTTTGTTACATGTGACATCTCTGTCACCGTCTTACGTATTGGACCTCTTTCTCGCACGTGAGTCGTGACAGTCGTGACCGAGTGACGTAATGTTTACTATTTTACGAGCACGTGCGGTCAATGACCTCACAACGTCAACAATGAAAGGTAAACAAACGCATAGAACCCTTATATCT
This sequence comes from Colletes gigas, assembly GCF_013123115.1. Classification (NCBI taxonomy): domain Eukaryota; kingdom Metazoa; phylum Arthropoda; class Insecta; order Hymenoptera; family Colletidae; genus Colletes; species Colletes gigas. Next base: position 10,645,987 of record NW_025106631.1, on the reverse strand, counting down.
CCAGAACTAATCACGCTATCGACTTGAAACAAGTTTAATTTTAAAGGGCTTTTATTAATTATTAATATTTATGCTATCTTCTATGTTTATTTTAAAATCTGTCTTGACTTTATACCCCCAAAGAAGTTTCAGCAATTTCTATTGATTATACGACTGGTGTGCCACAAAACTGAATTACAAATTGTTTATTTAATTGAAAATGAATTTAAATCCGTGTACAGGATGTTTGGGTAATTACTAGCCAACATTTGTATCAACTTGAAGCAAAATTTGTTTTCAAGAGCGTTTTATCTTCTATCCGACGAAAATTAAAAAATTTCGAAGCAGTTTGTAAATTTTCTGTACGAAGTTAAAGTAGTAAGTATGCTATATTTAGAGTAAAATTATTGAATATTTTTGTACAAATTTTTAAAATACATGCTTTAAGAACAAATATGCGACATAAAAGAGAAAGAAATCATAATTGTCTATGCATATAATGCAAAAATTAGAAGTATGTATGTTGCCCCATAAAAAAGGGGCAATATTTACATGAAGTATCGGTACGTTTAATGTTAAATTTTTTTTCTTTTTCGTACGAAATATTCGCGAAGAAAAACAACGAGACTTTGAACGAACGTGATAGATTACGAAAACACTCGATTACAGATTACATGGGAATCGTATTTGCTAACATTGATCAAACATAGAAAATATGTATTTTTAACTTCTCCCTATAGATTGGAATCTCTGTACAATTTGATAAACGAGATCTCTTTCTTATATACTCGCTCGCAGTGTTATCAATGCTAGCAGATTCTACCAAACATAGAAACTGGACCTAAACTGCGCTTGGGCAAATATTGTAACAGATTTGCTTGAAAACATTTTAGTACACGCGTCCAAACTGTCAAAGAGAGTACATAGCAGTCACGAGGTCTCTCGTTCCAAGCGTTAAACGAACTACAGCGGGACACGGGATATCTCGTTCGCGAGTGAGGAGTTAAATCTGATTTAGTTAACTCGGACAATATGCGCGCGTAATAACAAAATGTGCCAGACCCGTGTAATTTACAAGAAGTAAATACACGAGAAGGATTTGTGATTGAATAATCTTCATTTTCTAGTAATATACAGGGTGTTCGGCCACCTCTAGCAAAAATTTTAATGAGCGATAGTAGAGGCCAAAATAAGACAAAAATCAAGAATACTAATTTGTTTGTGGAAGCTTCGTTAAAAAGTTATTAACGTTTAAAGTGCCGCTCTTACTGAATTTTTTTCTCGAAAGTGGGCAGGATTTCGTGGGTATGTCTAATGACAAAAACTGATTGTAATTGACCCCCGCGACCGAAAATAATTTTTCCACAACGATTTGCAATTTTTTTTCTCCGTTGAAAAATTTAGGCACCTGATTGGATTTTCAGTAAGGAATTTTTTTCTCGAAAGTGCGTACGATTTCGGAGGTATGTGTAATGATAAAAAATGATTGTAATTGATCCCCGCAACCGAAAATAATTTTTTTAGAACGATTTGAGAAATTTTTTTTCGCCGAAAAATTTCAGCACCTACTCGATTTTTTTTCTCGAAAGTAGATAGGATTTCGGAGGTATGTGTACTCACCAAAAATGATTGCAGTTGACCCCCGCAACCGAAAATAATTTTTCCAGAACGATTTCAAATTTTTGAATTTAATTGTTAATAACTTTTTAACGAAGCTTCCATCAACAAATTAGTATTCTTGATTTTCGTCTTATTTTGGCCTCTACTATCGCTCATTAAAATTTTTGCTAGAGGTGGCCGAACACCCTGTATAAGTCACAGCAAAAAATCACTTTTCTCTTTATTAAGAAACCAAAATTATGGAAGTAATGGCTATATTATTGGGTTCATAAATACATATGTCGGCGAAACATCATCGGAAATTATTCGTTAGACCAATCCTTTATCTCGTAATTCGTTTCGTATTATTTAAACTTTTCAACTAATTAACGATTAACTACTAACTCAAACAAACTTTATAAAAAAGAAAGAATAATCAACGAAAACTGATGAGTCCTTTGTAGGAATTATTTAACTTTTATGTCACACGTCTTTATCGTCAAGAACACCCTTTTTATTTTGTTCTTTTCTTTTCGACAGACAACCAATTTGACTACCTTCAAAGGCCACATCCAAGCCTAACGTCAACCAGTCGCACGTTTGCGTTTTCGATGACATTCTTCGCAACGATTAAATTTAAGTGTCGATTAAAACCAACATAATTTTATTTATACAGCGTGAAGTGACATGAATCAAATTTTCTAATGATTTACGACATATATTTTTGAAAGAAAAAAATACCTTATCTTTGCCATAAACATTAATGTAATAAAATAAAAGCAATAATCCAATATAATGACAAGTGAATAACAACTTTACTTAAACCTAATATAAATAACTTGTTAAACGAACCTATTTATTATAGCCTTATTATAACTTTATTATAACGTAGTTGCGTTTTTATGTTTTTCCTTCTCTTGCAATTGTCTTGTCTGTCTTCGTTGATTTAATTGTCAAAGAAGGAAAAACTGAAATACAATGGCAACGCACCGCTCGTGTGATCCTAGCCTTAATGATGAATTGCGTTTCGACCGACCATTTTGGTTGGGCGAAGAAACGTGTGGAAACTCTACTTTGTAATGACTTACGACAATCAACTTGTAAATTAACCAAGAAAGTGCGTTGCTCCGATTTTTATTTAAAAACAATGGAAAAAGTTAACATATGGATCAATCCTAATAAAAACACAATTACGTCTTTGAAATTATTGTCAAAAATTAAATAAATGGTTAGAAAAATTAGAATTTGGTGTTTCGTTCAGATAATGCTAATAGTTTCGTCCTTGCCTTAGACAACTCCTTACTTTTAAATAAACAATTTTCTTAAAATGTTATTCATCGAACGAAGCAATCAAAGCTATTTTAGTAACGTGTAACATTCGATTTAACAAAACTGATAAAAAGTAATAGACTGTAGTTTAAAGAATTACAAATCAATAGGTGACGATGAAATAACGACAGGTAGCCTTCGTTCAGGATATTATGAAAATTATGAACGTTACGAGGAGAATAAGGGATGGAGAATTCTCGAAGAGTTGCCTTGGTACTTTTAGAATTAAAGGTGGCCGCACACTCCGGGCTAGACCGCATTTCTTGCTATCCTTGCCATCCCTTGACCGCAGCGGTGGCAAGAGGGTTGTATACAGAAATGTGGTGGTGGCGAACATCTTGTGTTCACCACAGGTATGGAATAATATGACAGTATAATCTCGTTACATTAACGAGGGACTAATTGAGAAGTGAAAAAGGGAAATGCTGTAGATGTAAGGAATTTGACTGCCGCCACACATTCTTTATCGAAATATTTTCCAGTTGTAGAATCTGGGCCTATTAAATCAATCTTACGCAAATAGAAAACAATATTTATTATTTAGTACTGCACAGAATAATATTTATAGCTAAATTATAAATTCTTTCTCTCTAAAATTGAAATTGTTTTTTTCTTTGCCAATGGTTTGGCCATACGTATAAAATTTCTTGAAAAAAGAACTATCCGGAACCTTAATAATAAGTTAATGTAATCAAATAAATTCGATGCAGAAAAATTTACTCGAATTTCTTGTTACAATATTAAATATAATCTTTAGTCTATCCTAGACTATTGCATATAATAAACGAAGTGAAGTAGGTTTTTAGGTTCTATCTTTTTAAGTTTGTGAGAAAGCATCTTGTAATTCTTTATTTAGACTGTACGATAATACAAATTATTTTATGACACATTACTTTAAGTATTATCGTAATCGTATTATGTAGTAATATTTTGTTGTCTAATATTAAAACCGGCGATCGAGTAACAGAAACATTTGTTTAAATTTTTAATCTGTATCGTTTTCTCTGATACATGCTCTCTTCGAATAAGCTATTGTACTGACACCGCCTCTTTCTTGTAGTAAATATAATGTCGATCTTTATTTTTTATTTGGTGATCCATTCTTGGGCTAGATTTAAATAGCCGTCGAAGACAAAAAGAAAAACAGTAGTGGTATTTTTATGCCTGAACAAAATTACGGATCGTTCGAACGAAGCCAATATTTCGAATCTACGGAATCGCTTTAAAATTCCCCTGCCCCAAAGATTCGACCTGTTATATCGTCCGGAACTAATTGCGATCGTCAATTAGAGCGCACCAGCCGAAACGGCTCAGAGATATTAATTATCGATTGCCAGTGAGACTATGTCAGGTAGCTAAGTACTTCTCGGTGGTCCTCTTGTTAAGTACCCGGTAAGGGGCGGCGAGAGAATGGCGCAAGGACGAACCGCAGATAATTAGCTTTCAATTTCAACTCTTTGTCCGACCGACACCCATACCGAAACGGAACCACAGGTAGACTTACACCTGTGCCAGTGGACTCCGCCGTTATCGGAAAAGGAAACTTCCGGCACCGAAACTCGTCGATTGTGTCCTGCCAAGTTTACACGGTCGGCTTATTGCACTCGTTTCCTGGTCGGCTTTCGAGTGCCAGCAGACGGCTCTGGGCTTTCTTATCGGTTGTTTGCACGTGTTGTAAGTAGACCTAGGAGTCAGCACATAGCTCTTTGATCTTCGGATCCTTTGTGCACTCGATATCTTGTGCAGTAAATTTCGACGTGCAAACACCTTCGAGGAAGTTGGAAAGTAATAAAAAATTTGTCGTTGCTTGTTTGTCCCAGCAAGGACAGATTGCCACAATTGGACCACTCTCGACTCTCTTTTGAGGGCGTATTCCCGCTTTTTAGACCAATATTTAGGTCAACATTGAGAATTCTTTCATGAAAGACGTGCAAAGCTTTTCTGTAATGTTCGCCTATCAGACGATCGAATATCAGGTAAATGTAGAAAAACCAGATGGAAATCAAAAACGAGTACCAAGACATTCTTTCCTATATTTCATTAAAAAATTTGTAACGTACTTGTTCCAAAATTATTTAGAATCTTCATTTTTTGAACAATTTTGGACTGATTTGTGTTTTCAAAATAAAAATTTATGGAGAAATTATGGAGTTCAAGGACTTCAAATATACTACGGTCAATTATAAACAGTAAATCGGTTTCATTACACAGAATATAAAATTTTTTATTAAAACATCGGTTTTTAGTAGGTAACAATGTTGCTTTTACTGTCGAAAAGAGAGAGAAAACAAGAAAAAAGATGACATTAGTTGTCAAGAAGCAATAATATGTTATAATAACATATAGTTATTATATGTTATAACATATAGTTGTCGGCCTGTATGATCACTCTGTAAACAAGTTTTTTTATCATGTGTTTCTCATGGGTGCATTCAACCCATGGATAATATACAAGGAAGTAAACAATTTAAGTATCCCACTTCATGACTTTATGATAACCGTTGCCGAAATCTTAGTTCAAGTGAGTCGGGAACCAACATCGATAAAAACAAGTAGTAATAGTAATAGAGGAGAACATACAAAAATTTCAAACTACAGTGAGATGCATAACTGAACCAATAACCACTAGTTATTTATCGCTAAGAATATAGGAGAATGTTACAAATTAAACATTATATTTATTTTTATCGCAGTTAAAGGTAACATAAGAAATTTTTTCAATAATTATTTTTTTCTTGTTTGAAAAAAGAACAGATTGACTCAATTTTGCACGTTTTGACGTTTAATACTTGACAGTATTTAATGTGTTATTTATTTTTAATATTTTATCCACAATCCTTTTTCTTGCAAAACTGCACTAATTCGGGCTGCACTAAAATTTGGAAAATGCAAATTAATGTACGTTAAATAAAATTATTCGGGGAAGCAAATTTTGAAGATAAACGCGTTTAAAATCTAAAAAGAACTCGTGAGCAATATTATAAAATGGCTGGAATGATATTAATGAACAAAAATATTTTAAACAATTGTTGATAGAATTCTACCATTAATTTGAAGGGTTGTTTTCAATGAGACTGATACATTCGTAAAACAAAAATTTTGAATTGTTACCTAACATTTTGGTAAAATCCATAACATACAATATGAGTTACAGTTCCTTCATCATGAAATGAATAAATAAATGTTAGTTTCATTTTATAATTTATATCACTTCACAGTGTTAATTTGTTTTTATTCTACCTTCGTCAAATGTCCGGTGATTTATGGACGAGAGTATACACAGCGATTTTTTCGAAAACTATTATGATTAGAAAAAAAAATGGAAGAGGAAAAAGTTTTATAGCTTTTTATGACCGATAGAATAGTATATATCAATTTTGCATATTTACATTATTTTGCGAGAAATGAAGTTGACCTTCAATTTTTTAAATGGGATGCCATATATTTTTTATGTCATATGAAAGTATGTGTCAAGACAAGTTTATTCATGTACTATATGATGACCTTCGAGGTTATCGAAGATCGGGAATAAAAGCAGTTCGAATATTTCATAACAGTGTGCTTATTAGAACTCTGTGTTAGTAAGATTATAAAAGATGTTCAATATGATTTCTTTGTGCACGAATACACGATTTCACTTCTACGGATTGCGTTTTCAGTTGTTTTAAATCGTTTATATCTATTCAAACTTCTTTTATTCCCGATCTTCTATGACCTCGAAGGTCATCATATAGTACTTGACACATATTTTCATATGACATAAAAAAATATATGGCATTCTATTTAAAAAATTGAAGAGCAATTTCATTTCTTGCAAAATATTCTATTGATCATAAAAAGCTATAAAACTTTTTCCTCTTTCACTTTTTTTTAATCACAATAGTTCTCGAAAAAATCGCTGGCTAGTAATATCCGGGACACCCTGTGTGTCCCAATTTCCAAAATCATGAAACAGTTTGAAAATCAATATGTAGCCATCCCTGGCACATTATTATTAATTTCCAATGTCAAAATAACTGAACTACGAATAAAAAATAGTGAGGTCGAAGGGGTTAAATCGGGTATCGAGGAAAATTTCGTTGCGATAAATGGAGTTCGAGCGTACTACATAGTTGGCTGTTGTAGCGTCGTCCAAGTCTAAAGAAGGTTACGCACCAGAAGTCAACGTATTCCACTTCTCGTGGAGCGTCCACTCTGCTCCTTATGTCGTGCTCGTTCACCCTTGACTCGACACCTTTAAGTCGCCGGGGCCGAATGTTCCTCCTGCGCGTTACATGCACACCGTATTGCGAGTGCGGATGCACGGAGTGGCAGAGAAACCGAAGGGGAGCCGCGCAGATGTCTGTGAAATTCCGTTCGGAGAGTCACTCGAGCGGAGCCGCGTGCATAAGTGGACGAGGCAACTCACTTTGAGGCGTCTTCCTTTCGTTCCGCGCGAATTCGGAACGTCTCGACGTCACGGGGGTCGGAGTCCCGGCTCCCATGATCACCGTTTTCGGTGATTAAGGCAATTCCCGATCGAAACGAATGGGGGAGGGGAAGGAGAGACTCCGGTGGTTACCAATCTGCTACAAAATTGGCGCAATGTCGTCGCTGTTGACGAACTATATTGCAGGGTTGAATAATGAATGCTCGTGTTATTCTTGGTTACTCTTCATTATTGTATGGAGCACGTCACACTGTAGCTTGCTTGGGTATAATTAGGCATCCGTCGGATGTATAATTTGTACATGTCACCAAACTTAATTATTCTTTTCTACTATTTGCTCGTTTCCGTTCACGATAAATTTGGACGGGTATTTTCGGTTGTTCCGGGATTCGAGAAAGGAGCAAACAGCGTGGACGAATTTTAATGACTAGACGGAATAGGGTCAGTTTTTACCTAACGTAGAATTCTGTGTCTACAGAGTGGATTCAGCCACAGGTGTCTGAAACTTTAAGGGCTCGGTTTACGTTCCCAAATAAGAAGACATTACGTCCGTGGCTTTCTATCCTTGTCATTAATTGAGAAAATTTAATCGCAACTCGAAAACTGAGGAGTAGAGAACACAGTTACAGTTACAGTTTGGCATAAATTATTGGAATGGTAACACTTGACTTTTACTTATTGTGTCTTATTAAAGATGGACAAAAAAAATTACTAATGTTCCTCGATTATAGAAAAATTAAAACGTGAAAACGCGTTAGAATTTGCTTGTAATTCTTTAATTCGTCGGGGAGAACTTTATATGCAACAACGGGGAAGACATTCTCAATAGTATTCGTAAGCTAATAAAAGAAAAAACAGAATATAAACAAATCTGTTGTTTTGTTTGAACTATATCGTAATCAATGTAAGCATCAGCACTGATAGAAACAATCAGTAATAGAATGATGACATGACAAGCAAATCTCAATCTACCTTACACGATCCGAACGCGTGTTCAAAATTTATTTTCTGGACAACTATGATTCATACCAAATTATTTGTTTATTTTTCAATAATGAATCGTCTCCTTTTCGTTTATACCACGAATTCCGCCGCATTTTATTAATATCTAGCAGTAGAACGTCGATCATCCAAACTGAAGGGAAGACAAATTCGTTCCGATAATCGGTCCAGGAAAACCAAAGTTGCATCTACATATGTAATAAAATAACAGAAAGTAAAATAATTTTGAAAACTGCATGTTTACTATACGAAAAAACACATAGTAAGCGTAATAAAAAAAGCAAACTAATTAATAATTTTTGGATTTAGTTAAGTTTTGTAATTCCGAGGATGGTTGTTGCCTTGATTACTCATCTCGTTTCTAAATTCGAATAGTTACGATTTACAATTTTTAATTCGGGCAATCGAGGACATTCTAATATTATAGATACATGACTGAACCAGAAACTATCTACAAAATTTCTTTCTTGATTAGGATACCATTCTTTTTCTTTTATTACTCACAAGGTAAATAAAACGTGCAATTTGAATTATATGTTTATATTTAAAAACTGTTAGTATGGGTCTTGTAATATTATACTATATTTTTTGGGATCACACGAATATTGTTCGTATGGTGCATAGAGCTCAAAGTTGTTCTTCGTCACTACGTCTCCAACGTTAAATTAATTATGGTGGAGTAGGTTGATTGAATTGTTTAATAATAAACACAATTTATTTTTTTTTATGAACAGTGGGTAGGAGTTCTGGTTTGTTTTTATTAGCGAGCGTTAGAACTGATCTATGTATACTCATATATTTCATTTTGTGTTCCGATAATCAGTCATTCACAATAATCGGAGTAATTCTTCTACCCGTGTTTTAAAATAGAAATCGACAGTGAAGTTAGTCAGGCATGATCGAGAATAAGGGTGCAAAATTTGCATGAAAAACAAAAAACACACTGAAACTGGAAATGTGAGAAATGTTCCATTATGTACTTCAAGTTGCTTTAATGTTTATCGTTCTACACAAAATGATTAAGAAACACATTCAATTCAGGACTAACGATTTGGTGGCCCGCGAGCCACAGTTGGTCCTCTCCCCCAACTTGAATGGCCGCATACATCCTCGCCACACTCACACTTGATAGCGAAGGAATCACCTAACCGAAGGGGAAGTCGCGTGGCCCGTAACGAAGAGGAAGTTCGTCAAGCCTGAACAGAGTTGGGTAAATTTTATTAAAAAATAACGAATACGAACTTTAGATCGATTCGTAAACTAATTTCTATGTATGTTTTATTCATAAATTCATTTTTAAGTGAGAATCTATTTTTTAAGCCAATATTCAGATCAACAAAGCCATATTTAAAAGCTAGTTTACGAGTGAATCTAAATGAAAAATAAAGTTTGTCCAACTCTACACCTTGATTAAATGACTCCTTGGTGCGTAACTATACGGTGTTCCCTGATTTGAAGTTATGGCCCGTTTCGAATTACTGTCGATGATATGAACGAGTACTTAGTGGTGACCGAGAAGGAATCATTGAAGTTTTTGATACTTTCTAAAATATTTGTACTCGGATTCGATAACAAGGACACATTATTTTATACGATGGGAACGGGTGAAATCGGAAAACTTCTTTCGCGTGCCAATGCAGTCGAACCGGAAACAGAACCGTAGGCGGTTTCTACCGAATGCAGCACCGACAAAGGTCAGAAAACTCGAGTAGATGACTTCGAGGTGGACCGAGGTCAAGCCTCCTTGCCGCAGAGAGGCAGAACTCGAGCTTTCAGCGAGATTCGGCTTCGCCCTCCTTTCCTTCGCTCTCTAGTCTCACCCCCTAGCGCCGACAATCTGATTCCAAGCCGTCCGTAGTACACCACAGTATTATTTATCTTATGAATACCAAACACGACGGTACGCATTGTATTATAATTTACTTACCGACGTTACAATTACAGTTTTGAGCGAGTGACCGGAGCTTGTCGAGCAATTGCGCCGGAATTGCGTTTTCAGCTCCATTCGAATCGGGCGTCTGTTCGCCTCGCGGAGTCCTGTTTGTATAGGCCGAGGATAATATTCAATTCCAATTCGTCCAGTATTAACCTTGCCACGATGTATAACCAGCGGTATAGTCTCGATACCAGCCAGGAACCAGTACTCTTACAACGATAATATCATAATATGAAACTTGCCCGTTCTAATACGCTCCGGGATAGAAAGATAGCACATCGTTTTGGTATTACAAATCGAAGAAAATAAATATTTTAATATGTTAATATCTTTGGACGTATTTGTATATACAATATTCTGAATATAGTCCACAATATGTATTCAAACGGAATTCTATGAATGTAATCGTAAATATTGGAGTTTGCAAACGAAACAAAATGACAGTTCACGCAGCAGATTTACTCTTCATATGAAGTTTTCTCATGTTTATTTGTTTAAATAAGGAACGGAATGATTTGAAATACATAGGATATTAAAGTCAAAGGAAGGAAATTTTAGGCAAACGGGCAAATGATTCAAATTTTGCCATTATGGTGTCACATGCGAAAACAATGAATTTTTTCAAGGTAAATTCAGTGATATTAATTAATTCCCTTAGTTATGCGAACAATGTAAACACAATACCAGGGATATTTTAGGGGTATATTATTTTATGTTATTTTATATATTGTTAGATAAAAAGCTACGCCCGTAATCACAAATTCTACAATGTCCATTCGAATTTAAATTTTAAAAAGAATGTATACTATTTTACTAACGTTTCTATTTTTTAATTCGTAGATCTTCGTACAATGCATTCAGTTAGGATGTTTGTGACATATAAATATAAGAAGTTAACTAAAGAAGGTTTGCAATCAGTCACGTGCACCGCCTTTCACAGATTTTTAAAGTTATTTTTCTCGATAACAGAAGGTCGTATAAAAAAATTCTATTCTACAATATCGACTTATTTTTGCACAAACAATCGCCTACTACGCGGTGGTAGTGCGATTACTGGGACCATAGATTGAGGTGCGTTATCTTGTTATCCCGAAGTGTATGAGAGTGTTTGCAGCCTGTTGGTGTTTCTAGCCTGTTCGCCGTGCTGTTCTTAACACGGGGCCCATTTAGAAACGATCGACGAGCGATTAGTATCGAAGAAAGGGGGGCGAGGCTACATCTGGCGCACCTGACGGTCAGTTGGCCCCTTCTTCGTCGCTCCTCAGGCTGCCTCCTTTCTCTCCAACCCCTTCGGCAGAACGCAGCCGGATGAGCGCGCCTCGTAACGTCTGCTTCTTAACGACCATTATTGAAATTTTACTGCCTCTTAATTGGAAATTAATGGTTATACTGACGCACGACTCGTCAGGGAATTAGCTTGCCGATCGTTCCGCGTTCAGATATCGCGTTATAATTAATTGCGTCCATTGCGTTTTTGTTTTCTATGATGATTCCAGAACTGCATTTCTGTGACCGCATAGGATAAGAGACCTAACTGTGGGATATCTAGTGGCGACGAGCCGACTTTTTTAATCGTTCGCGCTGTATCTTAATTTATTGTGCAATATTTAGGATTACAGAATCGATTACCAATCATTTTTGTACCTTTATGAATTTTTTTGGATATCATTGTTGTAACAAGAAACAAGTATTTGCTCAAAATGTAACACGATATCCTTGTCGAATTTAGCAGACATCGTAAACTGCCGGTAATCACTGGTCAACAAATTGTAAAGTTTATATTCTTTGCTATTAAGCTATCTTTCTATTTATTTATATATACTGATTTATAAGAAAATATAATGCATGATTTGTTTAATTTAAATGCAGAACATTGAAGTATCCTAAATTAAAACAAACCATATTTTTTTTGGTTTTTCACGTGGGATCTTCATAGCATTAAAACTAATGAATTATATGATATTTATGATTTTGTTAATGCATTACAGGGTACAAAATCATAAATTTATGTAGTTGATAATTAGGTATATAAATGGCCGCCATTAATAATGGAACTGAAAATACTACATTTGCATACGATTAAGTCTACTTAGTCGTTTACATTTAGTTTGAAACAATAGCTAAAATTGTAGATTAGATCAAAAGCTATCGGATATAAAATGTAAAAGTAATCCTTTAGATGTTATAAAATTTCCACTTTTAGTTTGCATTTTAAAAAGACCAGAGTGAATATTTTAATTTAACTTTCATTTTTATAATTGCAGTCATAACAGAGGCTAGAATATTTGTCGTTGATCAGTGTTATTAATTACTTCATGTATCGCGTTTTGTGACTGAACCCTTTTTAATGGAAGCAATTTAACCTTTTAAATTTTTCTTTATTTACTATTTAAACAGGTTAAAAAACGGATGCTTGTTATGAATTATTTCATTTTTTATTTATTTTATTTTCTGTATAAGAATAAATACCCTAGAGACCTAACAGAACACAAATTCCTTAGCACTAAACTATTACTAAAAACAATGGATATTTGAAATAAAACAAAACGTTATGTAATTATTAATTTTGAAAGTTAATTTATTTTGTAATGTTCAATATATTAATATTGTATATTAAATAAGTAAATTTGTTTAAAAAAGGATTAATTTCAAAATATTCGACTTCTAAGAGTTTACATGATTTGAGTTCAGATTGGTATAGGCTAAGTCTTTGTCAATATAGATTCGAAAAGATCTCGTGGTTTCAGAGAGAGAAAACTGTATAAGTTTCATTTTTTAATTTATTTATTGAACGGTATCGTTTGATATAACGAGGAAGAAAATAAAAAAAGTAGCACAAGTTAGAGTATGTACATAAAAACATGATATATAGTAAGTAGTAGAGAAAGTAAGGTGAAAGGACGAGATCCAACGAATAACTGTTTTGCAACCTAACCTTAATTTTGATGGAGCACATCGACGTGTCAACCGTAAATGTAACATGTAAGTATTTTTTATGTGAATTTTCGTTTGGAGTCACTCTGCTTAAGGGCTTTTTTAACGTGAAAATGTGTTGATAAAAGTAATTCCGTGGCAATACTGTTTTATTATTATGATACGAAGTGAGACACAACAGATCACGTACCACGATAACATCTGAATCGAAGGAATAAAAAACATGCGTAGCACGTCGTTTCCCAGAATGGTCTGTAGAAAGTACGACATACATAGCACGCTATTCCGACGAAAATGGTTCCAGAAATCGCAAATGATGCCAGAAAAGAGGGGGACTAACGGATTTACGGTGATTATCGTTTAGTACACGATGATTTACGTACTTTCTAGCTCTCAATTTACCAATTTTCGCCAAAGGAGCATTAACCATGTTTCCACGAATGCCAAACTATCACTGGAATCGTGTGAATTATAATAACTGGTAATATTCGTAACTTGTCTGTTCCTAACACGTGCAAATGTAAATTTCGTTGATAATAAAAGCGTACTTTGTCAGAATTACTATAAATTATGATAACACTGTAGTAGACGTGTAATAGTAGTGTAACCGTATCATAACACGTACCATAACATTATCGTGATCGTTACTCCGAGTGAAGTATGTATAGTTAAATATATCCGATTTTACGTAAAAATTATCGAACAATATTAAATTTTCTTTCCCTCGGCGTACCTATCTTCCTCAGAAATAATCACTCGATCTAATAGTGGCACTCCGTCTATCAATCTGTAATATTTTTCAAAAGTCCTCTGATTTTAAATTACGTATGAGCATTATAACGAAACGAATAATTACAACAAAGTCAGAAACTTGTACGTGTATCTTCGTTTGCGTTTTCCAAGCTGGAGAAGCGTATGATAGATGACTCGTGAACGGCTTATCGATTACTTTGAAACAGCGATGGTAGATTGAAAGTCGCGCGAGAAGATTAGGTGATGGTAAATGCGAAAGGACAAGTGTTTGGTTGAAAATAGCGGCAGCTGTATTCCCTTGGCCAGGAGATGTATATTACGGTAACGGCGTTGGCGGAGTTCGAGACGCACGATTGCTCCACGGGCGCCATGTTTGATTGCCCGACGTCGTTGATCGCTGTCCAGCTGAAATTATCATAACTCATCCCGGTAATCTAGCCACCGACTGGAAGAAAGCGACACCGTCACGTGGGTGTTATTTACCCGGCGCGATGGGGGAACTTTTGAGTCATGGTCATCGTGTGGCTGTCTCTCGCGTATATTGGACTTTATGTGCCGAGTCATTAGGACCGCGAGAACCAGGAACCCTAATAAGCTCGTTTGTTTCAATTCAGTTTTATAAAAAAATTTTAACAATCAATATCCTGTCACATCACGCATTACACACTGCGAAATGCGCGCGCATTTTCTTCACCATACGAAAAACTGACCAAACAATCAACCAATTTGAAACATATATATGTAATACTGTACCACTATATTACTTTCCGTGAAATATCTAGGTCTCCATTTATGATAGAGTTAACATATGAAACGGAAAATTAAGAGTATTACAATACGGAACAAATCTATGTATGGGCTCGATAAAGCAAGTTCAATACGAGTAACAAATTGCTTACATATAAATGAACAATAAAAACAATTTGTACTTAGGGAATTGCAGTAGAATCATACATCCAAAAAATTGAAAGCTTACGAGCTTCTTACAGAAAATATATAAAAATAAAAAATAACGCTGCTGTTTGATCAGTGGTAGTATAAATTATTTTCAATATAAAATATTGAAAGAAAAAATTTAAAGCATGTTTTTTAACATCTGGCATGAAAAAATCGGAGCGTTAAGGAGTTAACACGTTCAATCCCATGTCAATTACTGGTAAAAATTAGAAAGAAAATACGTCTAACTACTTCTTACTATAAAAACTATTTTAATGAACTTTGTCATAACACTAGACAAAGAAATGGTTTTTTGTTGCAGGTATCACAGAACATTATTACTACATTTGTACTCCATTAGCTTTAGGTTAATTTTAGATTAGTCTATTTATTACATTGCTACTTGTGATTTCTTCATCCCGACGATTCAAAAGATAGATGGGCTAATTTCTTTCAAAAGTCTATGATTGACATTTTCTTTGAAAAAAAAATAGAACACGTAATAACATACGAAGTTACATTGCAATCTTGTTGTCATGCTTATCTCACTTTTCAGCGTAAATGGAAATGTCAACGAATTGTCGCCATTTAACGTGCGTTGACGATTGTAAGAATTCATGAAATAAATTTGTTACTTTGCGTGAAATGTTGTTCAAACGTTTCCAGGGCGCATTTCTGACAACCTGTTCCTGAAAACGGTCGATCAGAGCGTGGTGACGGCTGATCGAGACCACCGAGGCTGAGCGGATCGACGCACCGGTCGAACGGAGGTGGAGTGGAACGCGAAAAAAGAGTGCGACGAGGACGCGGGGGAGCGTGTCGGTGGAAGCGGGAGGCCGACGGAAGCGCGAGGAGTCCCGATAGCCAATGGAACCGATGGAACCAATGCGCGTGTTGCCAGTTTATTTCCACCGGCCAATCGTGTTAAATCGCCTTGTCCTCCTCGCTCCACGATTTGCCTCGAACTGCCGCTCGAACCGACCGCTCTAAACCAACGATCGCGTCACTAGAGCTGCTCCGAAACAACTGGATCACTCGATTCGTCATTTTTTCCGTTTCGACAATTATCCGCTGGCGTTACATTCTACTCAACGTTTCGACTCCATTATTTTTGTTTAGACTCCCTGCTAGAAATATTATTTAATTTGACTCATGAGGCCGCTCTAAACCAACGATCGCGTCACTAGAGCTGCGCCGAAACAACTGGATCACTCGATTCGTCATCCTTTCCGTTTCGACAATTATCCGCTGGCGTTACATTCTTTTTAACGTTTCGACTCCATTACTTTTTTTAGACTCCCTTCTAGAAATATTATTCAATTCGGCTCATGAGATATTTATTCAATCGAACAGTCAGATTTTTGTCATTCCGTCCTGTAATGGAAGAATTTATTGTTTCTAAAGTTCCGATCCCATTTTTTTAAACCCCCCGTCAAAAATAACTATTTTAGAACAAGATTACTCAGAATTTCATTCGAATTACTGGTAACCGATAAAGCCAATGCACTTCTTTAATTCAACAGAAATATTTCATTCTACAGGGTGTTTCGTATTTTTCCGTACACACTTCAGCAGTGTGTTCTACAAGTAAAACTAAGACTAAAATGATATATAACAAAAAATTCATAAATGCATTGCTAAGAAGTTATAACAAAAATATGAACTGTGAAACTCGATTGAGATTTAGGATATTAAAATAAGAAAAAAAATGTGTAATAAAATAAAATCAATCTTTTGCAAACATCCGATATCATGAGTTTCTTTGCAATTTACTCAACATAAACTTGAACAATAGTTCAAAATTTTATGACAACAAAAAGTTATCATCGAAGAAAGGATACTTCAGCACTGATAAAGAAATGTTTAAGCTATCCACATAATTCTACGTTACAAATATTTTTTCGTGCCGCAACTAACAGTTGCTCTCTTTAAACAAAATTTTAGTAAATAAAAAAAGATCACATTTCATATTTTTGTCATAACTTGTTAACAAAGCATTTATGAATTTGTTGTTATATAACACTTTAGTCTTATTTTTATTTGTAGAGCACATTGCTGAAGTGTGTACGGGAAAATACGGAACTCTTTGTATAATAAAAGAATAAATAATTGTTTATCTTTTATTCGTTATTCGATACATTTCGAAGCAATTTCTCAAAAGATTGAAAACCTTCTCAGAGAATTTTCAATATTCAACCGTCTTGAAACCACAAAAGAAATTAAGTTGAACTACTATAGAACGAAATCCAGTATTCAAACTGGAAGCAATATGTGTAATTTATCAAATTAATTGCACGTATTGTAAAGCAGCGTATGTGGGTCAGTCCAAGCATACCTTAAACATTCTATTAAAGAACATGCAATATAAAATATTTGGATGGCACAGAACGACACAATTAACAAAGGAAATAAAACGATTGTTCAAAAATCTTACTATGTCGAAATGAAATTTCTAATTTGTGAACCGAAAGTAGTGCAATTTCTAAAGTTTGCCTTGGGAAATATTCTATTTAGAAATATTCCAATAAAGCTGCAATCACTTCTAGAAATCTATCACAGAAATAAAAATGAAAAGAAAACATAAAACTTGTCCCATCCCGAATTAAAATGAGAATTTCACCACAGTTTCATAAGTGAGTCTCGAACAGAAATTTTGTTTGGTACACCCTAATACTAAACACAAACTAATAATATTTTGATGAAAGATTTTGGACCTCTTCAGCATAAGTTTCACATCACAAGAGGTATTTAGGTAATCACGTAATCTCAAGATACATATTTTTCATTATGTTTGATATTTTAATTCTTTTTCCATGTTCATGCTTATATTATCGTTTGGATTTAATCGCGTTTATTTCTACCTCGTGGGAAGAAGTTAATATCTAATGAATTCTCTATATAACTTTGTAATATGATAATAGTAGTAAACAACGCTCGTTTAAGATATACATATTTATATTTTCACTATTCACATCCGCGACCACCATTTTCTTGCTCCTCTTACGTTCACTATAATAAATGAATAAAACAGATAAAAATCAATTCATCCTCCCTTGCTGCCTCTAGTATGTGAAAAATTACAAATCTCTTCTGGACTGCGACCAGAATCGGGGAAATTTTATTCACGATCAACGAATAAAAAATTTTAAATTCGTTCGTAGACCAACTTCCGTCTATCGTTCGTAACGACATCCGTAAATTAGAATCCATAACTATTTAAACTGACATCCAGGCGGGAGTGGCTAATTTTCGAATGGATCTGAAATTTTGATTCGTTGATCATAAATAAAATTTGCCCGACTCTGGTCTGCGAGGAAGTTTGCGGAGGGCCAGTCGTTGCTCCGGAAACATCGGAAGTCCTTTTCCGAAATACAGGGTGGTGCAATTGGAAAAAACGAGGAGGAGCGCGAGAGAAAAGGAAACGGACAAGCCCCCTACTCCCGTGCTTCGCCGCACCGAACCCCCTTCCTGGTCGAGCGGTCCCCCCTCGTTCAGAAAGGTCCAGCAGAGTCCAGAGAGGCAGAATGGGTGGAGGTGGATCGGCACTCGACTCGAGGCTCCCTGTGACGGAGGAGGGGAAGCCCATCGAGCGACGGAGGGGAGGCCAGACCGGAGTAATGGAAGCTGAAGTAGATATTGTATGGCATTACTGGACGAACTTTCTGCGGCGAACATTGCGATATTGGTTTCGAAGAGCCGAGCGGGCTGCCCGAGCTGAATTTCTCTCACTCTTTCTCTCTTTTCCTCCGTGGTTTTCCTGCTGTCTCTCCGGCTCCGGTTTTTCCACTTTCTCATCCGTCTTTCTCCGAGGAAGCAAAGCAACAATTGGAACGAAACGGGGTGGGATTTAAGGGTTGGTTTTGTGAGAGTCGGGGGTTTAGGCTTTTGCTCGTCGTCTCTGGCTTCCGAATTTTCGTTCGAATTTGGTATATCGGGATATAGTTTCCTTGACCCTTCTTGCTCGAATTAATTGTTGCATAAACAATAAATGTTCTGCCTAAACATGTTAGCGAAACGGTATCGCGGAACACATTTATTTGAAAAAATTTTCGAAATTAACTGACAAGCCCAAGTATCGATTCCACATGGAATCGTTGACAACAATTTCATAACAATTTTTATGATAAATTCCCATGATTCGAATAAAACATTGTACAAAAATTCAAAATTTTTTGAAAATTTAGGGATATAGTGTAAGGCATATGTAGATTATAGGTATTATATAAGGTAGAAAAAAGTGTTTAGATAAAAGTTACGTGTTTAATTATCTTTTGTCACCAAAGTATCACAATGTATTTGCATCTGCGTGCCATAAATGTGCACATATTTATGCTATACCAAATTGTCAGGAGTAACAAGACAAACATAATCGTAAATTTCACTTGTGTCGATAAAGTAGAGCAAATAATCGATCGCCACCTGCTGGATCACTTATTGATTATAGATCAGTCTGTAATGTAATGTAACACGCTTCGTTCAGCTAATTGTTTTCTCATTACTTGTTATAAATAAAACATATGAAGTTGCTCCATACGTAGCAATCATGCTATCATACGATGTGCATGGTGCAACAAATGCCTATGTTTTAGTTTTATTGTTAATGTTCACGTGTCTTAAATATAATTAACGTGTCTGAAATCACTGTACTGTCTCATGTGTTTGGCGAAAAAGCATTAGAAAAGTTCGATAGTTACGTTAAACTAAAATATTTTGATAAGAATAAGTTGAGACCATCTAATTCTTAATAGCTCCCTTCTATGATAAAAACATTAATAGTCGAATATTTATGGATTTATTTCGTAAATAAAAAAAATTTTATTTACTAAGTATAACTATGAACTTCAAACGAATAACGTACTTTTAAAACGCTTAAAATAAATGAACCTTAAATTTTATAATGTTTTGATTAATGTTACCGACATTAGAAATACTGCAAAAATAACAAACATGCCATCGAACTATTGAATATTTCTATGTATTTATCATATTAGAATTTGAAAAATGGTTAAGGATAAACCCAGACAAGGAAGATTAATTGGGAAACATTGAAACAGGTGAAATTAATGTATCGTCGAAGCAAGAAAATGGTGATGATATGATTTAACTCTCACAATTGATTACTCTCACGATTTATGAGTCGTTGACAATCCAAAATGATTAACTTCACTTTTGGAACTTATTCAAATTTTAGTGTCAAACCACTTGATCGATAACTTTTTATATTTAAAATAAACTTCCATAATCAACACTACAAATTGATAACAAGAAATGTAAATTTTAGAAGGAACCCTAGGAAAGAACGAGGCTCAATTGTTTTAACAAATAAGCAGTTTATATTATAGTTTCGAGTACAAATTGAGTTAAGTTTTAATTGTGGGAAACAAATTGAAGGAATTTTATAAGAGCAAGCTATAGAATGTTTCTTTAAAGTTACGAAACCGTTGTGAAGGACTCGCACGTCGATGAAAGTTTCCATTTTATCTGGGAACTGTGAGTACGCAGCACTGTCAAGCAATAACAAGAGCAGAATCAATAAAGGTAATAGCTGAACTAAACGAGCTCACTTGGTGATGTATACAAAGTCGTAATCTTTGCAATTTGTTGCGCAGCGAGAGTGAAATTAACAAGTACCGCAAATATGTCAGGCACAACTAATTGGCCGATTTGCATATAATTATACCCATCCGTCGAGATCGAGCACATGATGCAGTTTTTAATGCGGAGCGAACAACCCGTAAAATGTTCAATTTTCTGTTCTCCCGTAGACCTTCAAACTGTGCAAATTTGATGGCACGCCGCCCAATTACCATGTTTCACCATTATACTCGTGGTAAGGATATGATTACTTCATGCTTTATTACTCAGATACGTGTGCTACTTGACATCACTGTCCTGAATAATTAATGTCCCAGCCAGTTCGGTGGTTATTAATTAGATGCGTCGACGCTTCGCTGAAAAATTACGAAAAGAAATCGAATTCGAGGTATTTTTAAGTCCCGATTGGCGTATTTCTATACGAAGTTCTCATTTTGTTCGAACGTTGCGAACCACGCTCACAAAATGGACAAACGAAGATCGTTGGTGAACTACATTTCTAATAGATCGTTGACAAATTGGAACAGTCGTCGATAATTTTTAATGATTTAGTTTCGACTTCGTTTCGGACCGACGCTTTTTCGTTTTGTTCTTTGTTCTATTTTTTAGTATTATCGAATGCAAATCCACTTTAGAAACCGTCTATTGAAACAAAAAAATATATATATACATACATGTTTGTTTGCACCTCTATTACTATTTGTTTCGTTTACGTTTAATGCGCCTATTAATAGAGACAAAAGTACAATTTTATAATAAAAGCTGCCTTTGATTGTATGCAGAACGATGATGGAAGATTGAACATCATTATGGAATGCATTTTAGTGCAAGAAATTGCTTTTTATTGTAACAAAATGCGTAATATTTACTGGAACCTGTCAATACTAACACCATAATTGATTTTAATTTCAGCGTTAAAATACCGTAAGATTTATTCGATTTACAGAGGAGCTTGTATTTTGTTCCAAGTTTATGCACCATTCAATTACTGCTTGTTTCTACTTCAAACGAGTAATTAATTTTATAGGTATAACCTGTGTCTACATCTGGAAAGTACTATGTAAAGATCTAGTCACGTATGATATCAATGTCACAAATTTTAAAAAATATATCTTGTAAAATGTTTCTTCAAAAATCTGAAATTTAAAAAAATTGACATTAATTTTATATCATTTTTATCATTGTTGACATGTATATTTTAAAATATTTGTAATTGTATTATATATAAAGACATTTGTAGAACCAATCTAGATGGAATCTATATCGGAGCTTCTTAATTTATATTTATATTCCTTAACAAAAATGTATCAATTCTTAATTTGTTTTGTGGTTTGGAAAAACTTTTTCATTGTACTGTCCCAAATTGACCACGTCAACTGTGTTTACAGTAAACTTGACATAACACGATGAAGATTCTGCAAAATACGTTTTCCTGTTTAAACAGTCGAACCAGTTCTGACAGTAAATCGATACCGATAGTCGTTTGCACAACGTGTATTAATTGTTCGTAAATTAATGTTTCTTAATCTGAAATTATTTTCCAATTATCGCGTACTAATAACAAATCATTCGAATCATCAAAGAACCGGAATCGTTGCAATCTTATTCTAAAGAATTTAAATAAAATAAGTATAACGTACGCATTATCGAGTGCAATAAACACTTAATGGGGCAGTAAACGACGTCTTTACTTTCCGTGAAATTTTTAAATGTATTCAAATTATCAATAAATTTTATAGTCACGTCGTACGAACGATTCCTCGAAGGCTATAAAACTGGGAACCTCTGGTTGGGCGGAGGTGTTCTTATCGCGATGTGCAACAGCAAGAGTTACAAGAGGCGACATTCTCGTAAACAGTTATGGTGCACTGAGGCACGTCAGGTTTCTGAAGCAAGGTTCCGACCCCTTTTTTTCTTGTGGCATTGTGGCCATTGTTCAACGTTCGACTGCCAATACGTCGTCTCCATTGTACCCGTGCCACCAGGCAGATATCTATTTCCGGTACTCGTGCGCTTTTCGTGTGTTACGCACCTCTGACTTTTAAGCGATCGCCTATCGAGCCGTGGCAGGTGTACAGATATGGGAACTGCGGGAAGGAAAGAAAATTTTATGTCAAATGCCAGTGGCCGTTCAATTTACTTCTTCCGTGACAAAATTTAAACACCGTTACTTATTTGCGACGCTACGTTCATAATAACCCATTCTTCGAGCGACGAAGAAATTTAATTGGAAAATGAAAATTAAACTTCTTTTAATTCCTTTCAAGATCGAGTCCATTATTATCAATTTAAACATTGAAATGCTGTTTTTCAATTACTGTGAAGCGATTACATAGTTTATTCAATCAATTTGGTATCTATGTTTTTAAAAATAACAGAGCAATTTTCCGAGAGCACGAATGAGTACCAATGCATGATTTAGCCCCGAAAATTTCATGTCAAATACCAGTGACCGTTCAATTTACTTCTTTCGTGGTAAAACTTAAACACCGTTACTTATTTGTGACACTCCATTTGTAATTACGGTTAACACAATCTTTCAGCAATAAAGAAACTTTCGATTTCCGATTTTGTCTAACAACGAGTTTATTTTTATTAACAATTTAAACATTGAAATGTCGCTTTTTAAATTACCTATATACTGTAATGTAATTGCATAGTTTATCTATTTCATTTGGTGCTTTATCTATACTTTTTAAATAATTAAACGATTTTGAAAAGACGTATAATTTCTAAACGAATAAGTACCGTAACATTTGAAA
The DNA here is from genome assembly GCF_013123115.1 of Colletes gigas. Lineage (NCBI taxonomy): Eukaryota > Metazoa > Arthropoda > Insecta > Hymenoptera > Colletidae > Colletes > Colletes gigas. The sequence goes on along the minus strand of NW_025106631.1, from coordinate 10,622,733 downwards.
TGTAATAGTCACTTCAAATGCTTAATAAATATCTAATAAAATGAAAATTTATATAAAAATACGGACCCATAATTTTCCAAGATTTTATTTCTTAAGAAAATCCAATCTTTTAAAAAGAAACGAATAATGTGAAAAGATCGTTCAGTGCTGTTAATTCCACCGTTATTGGTATCGTCATAATAATTATCCAAGATTTTATGAATAAAGTGTTTCTGTTAAACGTGAACGTTCTTTAAAGACAAAAACTAGAGCTTCAACGGGAGTTTTTAACAGTAAACCATAAAAATGTGTATTTGAAAGAACCATTGCTTTTATAAAAAATAATTCGTCTGTTTTCTTGTGTTCTTAAATATTTAATAACGAACTTTGTCCACTGCGAAACATAGTGGATAAAATCAAAAGCAATGGGGAACTGAAAAGACTAGCCTAAACTGTTACTCCTGACTGGTGTACAGCAACTTACAATGAAAAGTCATTAAACAAAATAAAGCTAGTAATTATTCTCTCAAGTTTTAATTTGCTTGATAAAATAAAAATTATCTTAACATTCTTGAGCGCGTTTAACTCCAGCAAAGCCTGATTTAACCTCTAGCGATTCAACCCTGTACCCCACAATCTTTATTAAGCGAATTTTTCTTTAATTCTAATCGTTATGAATATATTTCAGATAGCAACCGTTGTTAGACCACTCTGGCAACCCTGTATTACACAATCTATGAAATAATATTTCTTACAAAGTTGTCGACGTTTTCATATCACATAAGATAAGGTACATTCTCGCGCATTCGTTTAACAGTAAAATCTCTTGAATAATTTTCTCCTTGGGCAACTGACTGAACCCTCAACGTTAGAAGCCTTAAGGGTGTATTCTGGTCTGAAGGGTCCAAAAACTCGATTTCTGAATTACTGTATTTCCATAAGGTTTAGGGTCCTGAAAATGTGTCCCTAATGTAATGTACCTACCTATTCGGGCGAAATTCGTAACATTACCAGTAATATAGAGATTTCAAGGTTCATTAGCTATGACAAAGGTTATTCTTAACGCGTCTGTCAATATTATTGCTTCTCGATGTTAACACGTTTTTAGTACATTGGTTTCTTATATTTTTAAGCACTGCTATGGATGGGGCAATTATTTCAAAAATTATGAATCTTTCTATGATGATTGTATTATGCATCTTTAATACACCGCTGTCAGATGATACGTAACAATGTCAGACAATTAATTTTTATCGTGCATTACAGTAATGTTTTTTTTTCTCATAACGTTATATGAAGCACTGTTACGTTTGTTTCAGATATTTCTTACAAATATTTCTGACTTGTTGTCAAATTCATGAATGGTGCACATAAAATTACGAAATGCAATTATGGGGATGTACGAGCAAATCAAATATAAAAACGAGTACATTCACAAAGATTTAAAAATAAAGAGTCACAAATAAAATACCCGAATTCGTCAAGAACTACAATAGCCGGTTAAAACAACGCTTGAACATAAACGTGTCTCAACTTTCACAAAATAGAAAATTACAAGATTTCATACTCGATTGAGGAATCTACTTTGAGAGGCACCCTCGTTCACGCTAACTAAACACCGAATAATTGTTGATTAAGCAGGCACGAATATTAGAATGTAATTTGTCGAGTGTTAAAACAACACTCGAACATAAACGCGTCTCAACTTTCACAACACAGAGACCAACGTCGAACACTGAAAAGAAGAAAATTACAAGATTTCATACTCCTTTGAGGAGTCTACTTTGAGAGGCACCCTCGTTCGCGCCAACCAAACACCGAATAATTGTTGATTAATCAGGCACGAAGATTAGATTGTAATTTGTTGTGTATTAAAACAACGCTGGAATATAAAAGAAGAAAATTACAAGATTTCATACTCCATTGAGGAATCTACATTCAGAGACAGCCCCGTTCACGCCAACCAAACACCGAATAATTAGTCAAACGCGAAGATTAGATTGTAATTTGGTTATTTAGATAGAAAAACCTACCGTGGTATAAAGGGGATGAGCGTGTATCGAAAGAAACGAATGTTTCGTAGCCGACATGGTAGTTATCGCCCTAACAAATGGAAGGGAGTCAAGGACGGTCTCGTGGCCGTTGGTTCCCGCGCGGAGCTCGGTTCTCGATGAAGAAACGCAACTCATTAGCTCTGGCGATCGCAAATTAATTCAGTCGCACCGACAACGCCCAATTAACGCATATGAAGCGTGAAGATAGCGATCGAGCTTCCTCGATTAAGGGGGAACGCGATGGTCCTGGTCGCGTGACGTATCGACGCCGGCGCCGTTAGTAACGGCTGGTTTGATCCTTTCCGCGAAGCCGAATGGCGCCGCTTCCTCTCGAAAATATCGCTCGCTCAGCGACCGGAACGGCCGCAGGTTGTTGACTCGATTGTCACCAGCTCCTTTTACTGAACCCGGCTACGACACCGATTTCTGGCGTCGTTGTCGCCGCCGCGGGTGTTCCACTGCGCCAGTAACGTCCTCGGAATACTTGAACACAAGGATCGGATACGAGAAAACCGCGGCGAACGATAGAAAAGACTGCCCCCCGACAGCTTGCGTAGACACCATCGGCGACGTGGGAAACGACACGTTTCGCTTATCAATCGTTTCTTATTCGCTACTACTGACTGTGAGAAAATAAGTCCAAAACATAGAGAAAAGTATTTTCATACAGGGCTCCATCCTTAAGAAAATCTTCTGGGTTTTTTTTATTTTTGGTTTGGATTATTTTTTTCGTTAGATTTTATGTCATAGATCGAAGTCTTTGATGAATTTCAAGGTGTTCCAGATACAGGGTGTTCTATATTTTTCCGTAGACACTTCGGCAGTGCGTTCTACAAGTGAAAATAAGACTAAAATGTTAATGTTATATGACAAAAAATCCAGAGCATTTAATTACAAATTTAAAATAGTAAGAAAAGTTAACTATAAAAGTTATTTCCTGAATTTTTTCAATGATTTCCTGTGTGTTACTTTTATCTGTAGTTGTGAGAGCTTTAGTCACACCAACTCTCACAGAACTGCATACGCTTTAGCTGAGACGCTGCTTTCAGGAGTTCTTTTATTGTTTGCTTTTCTGTAACGATAGCGAAACCTGTTCTTTTGTCTGTTTTTGATGTATTGCATTTTTGCATTTGTCGTTCAATTCTCAGAACTTACTCTGGTGTTTTAATTTCGGATTTTGATTTATCAGTAAGATTTGTATTTGTCTTCATCATCCAAGAAGCTATTTTTTTAAAGTTCCTATATCTTGCAACCATTTTTTTATTTTAATTTCGGGTTCCTTTCTTATAGAATATTGTATCTATCATAAAATATGTGTGCTGTAGTTCCTTAAATGCAAAATCAATTAATTGCACGTAACGCAAACGTCTTTCGACTATTTTTTTTACGTTCTACGTTCAACGATCGAATAAAATATTTGTGTTGAGAGTTCATGCGCGTGTTCGGTTTTGTTCCTTACTGTACATCTCCGAGGTTCGCTACGAAATCGGCAAGGGCCAACAATGGAAACAATTTCTCCCAAATAAAAGTGGACGCTCGAACGAGAACGGTTAACCGTTAACAATAACCCGATGGAATGGCCGGGAAAATTGCGAAATGCACGAAACTGCGTACGAGTAATATGCATACATACATGGTGCGCGCTCGGTGTCCGCGCGAAATGATGCACGGTGAACCGTGAATCACTTCCTACGTCGAAGCCGATGCCTGGATGATAGCCAGCGATACCTCGTCGGCTGAGCTGAAACGGCGAAGTTAATGAGATGTGCAAATGAATCGAGGTCTCGAGGGGCCTCGACTTGGCGCGATAGGTGAAACGGCGCGAGGAAGAAAATAAAAAGGGGCACCGGGCAATATCCCTGCAAGATTGCACAACTTGTCCCAGAGAATTATTCCTGGCTACGATAATAGACCGACTATAGAGATATACTTTCTTAATCATTATACGGATAGAACCCATTTCGTATACGAAAACTAAACAAAGTGAAATAATATTTTGCGAACGATGAATTTCTGCGATACTTTCTGTATTATATCAATTGTTTTATCGCAAAACTATACCAGAAATGTTTCGAAAGTAATTGAAGACAATATAGTTAAACTCTATCGTACAAAACTATAACAACGCTATGTATTTGCTAATTATTTGATACTGAACAATGTAAAACTATATTATTTTTCATTACTGTTTAATAATGCCGAAAACAAAGAAAGTTGGATCTTCGAACGATTGGAAAAAAGTTTAGGATATAGAAAAATTGTAATTTTTAATTTTTAACTATAAGCGAATTAATAATCCACGAAGTCCAAAAAGAATAGGATGGCCTAGAAAAACTGATAAGCGGTTGAATTTCAGTCTTGTAATCACTTATTATGTTTTTCAAATGAATGTTGATAGACCCGATCGAGATTATATCACGGTAGTACCCATTTCTAATTGCACCGGAAGTTCATACTATTGCTAAGGTTACGAATATTTCAAGTAGAACCGAACAATCGTTTAAACAAAAGCAAGTTTATGGTAGAATTACAGCACACGAACCTTACATGTCAAAGAAGAATGTCTGTACTCGTTTAAAATTTGCTAAAGAGCACGTCAATTGGTCTCTGGTCTGACAAATATGAATTTAATTTATCCAATACAAATGACATTTTTGTTAGACGTCTAAAAATTAAAAGACTCGATCCAAAGTACACTGTAAGTATACAATTAAACATGGCGGCGGTAATGTTATGGTTCTGGGGTGATTTGCTTTCGATTTAATAAGTCCACTGCACAGGATAGAGGGCAAAATGGATTAAATGATAGATCAATAAATCATTGAAAGAGTAATGCTACCACATACAAGACAAAACATACCATTGTACAAAGCACAAAGCAAAGACGATCATGAAATGGTTTGAGGACAATAATGTTTCTCTTCTTAATTGGTCGTCCTAATCACCGTATTTGAATCTGATTGAACATTTATAAGGAAAAATTAAAATGAAATTCATCAAATCTTTTTACGATTATAACCAAAAAATGGTCTTTATTACTAAAAAATTCTTGAAAATTTGACACTAGGGATGCTATAACAAAATACTAGTATTATATTATATAATAAATATTGTTACTCGCCTGAATAATATTTAATGTAATAATAAAGTTGCTATAGTTTTGTCATTAACTTCCTTATATCCAATGTTTTTCGAATAATAATTATACGATATCATAAGTAAAAAACAATATTAAAATATAATGTAATTAATAAAATGGGAAAATCCTTCTGATTGGTAAAATAATACATAAAAGACACATGCTTAACTTTCTTTAGAAACTTCGTTAAATAATAATTATATTAAAATGTACAAAAGTAAAAAATATAATTAAAATTTCTTACTTCAAATTACATAAAATCATAAAAGAAACAGGATCAGTTACGTATGTGTAATTTGTACAATTCTTTCAATTTCCGGAATTTACATTATATTTCTTACTTCTATATATTTCAGTCGAATGTTAAATACGTGTTCTGTATATATTCTTCTACCAATCAAACGTACCTTCATTTATTATTTATTTGTGAATTCTTAATAATATACCTCATTAATTCATGATCAACGTAGATATAATACTACACTCATGTATGAAAATTGTTAAACAGCGAATATAGTGAATTTCGGTGTAGGTGTAAATATGCACCCAACTATATCTTAGTAAAGACAGAATGCAGAATTACAGATTTAGAATTTTAGATACATAATGCTGTCCATCCATAAATATGCATATATTGATAAAGAGATAAACTCCTTCATATAAATGAGAAGTTAAAATAAGGTTAAGCAGAGAGTTAAATTATAAAGATATGGATCACGCAAGAAAAAAAAATCATTATAAACGTATTCAAAGGAATTATTTGCCTGAGGTTGAACTTAATATAGCGTTCGTTATTTTAAAGAACAATCAAATGTATTTTTTATAGGACGAGAATATTCATTTCTATGAAATTTTTGAGTTTCGTTTTATTCGTAAGCAAAAATTATTGAACTCATTAGTCATGAAAGTTTCATAATTCTGTCAATGAACAGATCGTATTAAACTGGACTGGACTCTGAAATTTGAATTTTGTAAACTTCTATCTATAATGCAATGTTGTAAATGTACAACATGCTAAAAAGGTACACAATACCTATATGTATAAAGTAAACTGATGGTTGACGTTGGTTTTCAGTAAACGGTATTGTTCATTCGTTGCACCGCGTGTGCAATTTTCCGAAATAGTTACTGCGAAAAAAAAAAACGAAATGGTAGAGAACAAACATTTTTTGCAGCAATTCAAAATCGTGTAATTCACTGTTTTTCACGCACAAACTGAGTAAACTTACAATCATAGCCTCTCGACACTATATTTTATTCGTTGGTTTCTTCCAAGATTACGAATCTTGCAAACGAACTACAAGTTGAACGACAAATATAGATTTCTTGCTAATAAAAAATTGGAGGCTATTATGAGTAATCTTGAGAGTGAAAATGACTTTGATTTGGATGGTAATTAACAGAATAGAAGATCTTGATTATCTACCCGAGGTAAAATCGTTAGAAAATGAGGGGAACAATGGGGGAAAGGAAGTCTTTATGCATCGTGGGACTAAAATTCTTCATTGTCAAAAGTGTCGCCATATGTCGAGAAACGACTGGAACTCAAGTAGAGGAAAGATACGAGTGGTATACATATACTTCCTGTGAATGTGGTCCGTCTTGAGGGTACAGACCACAGGCCACTCTGGCTAGCGAAACGGATCGGAAACAAATATTATTCCAGACACACAAATATCAAATCCAAAATGCAAGGTATATCCAAAAATTATTTACGAAAAATTAAAAGTAAAGAAGAACTGTTTCAGAAACTTTCATTACGAATCAGCCATTTTTTTTATTAACGTTATAGTCAAGACTCATTTCTTGACATTTGAATAGTACGATTTATTTACATCTTTGTTAAAAAACAAAAGAGAATAGACTTTTTTAATTATCTTTCCTGGCAAATATAGTTCTTGCTTTCGACGAATTTTCACATTATCGTTGAAATTAAAGTTATAAAATTGCAACATTAAATAAATTCTCGTATTTTGCTTCTTATTATTATTAAGAAGTCAAACATAGTTTTTATTGAAAAATAATCAATTAAGAAATTTTTGTCTATTTACTATACCAAAATGAGAATTTTTTCTAGAGAAATTTCAAAGCTCCCGAAGTTTATTCTGAATGGAACACGAGCAACTACCGAATTTAAGCGTTAAATTATTTTTTGTTCTGAAATTACACCAATATTTATTTCTATATGTTTAAATATTGATGTATTACTTCGTTCTTAAATTGTATCATGATATTCTTTTATTTTATGTGTAATATAATTTAAGTAAATTTTGTTCTGTAGTTTTCATAGTTTCAATGAAACCCCATGAAATTGATATTTCATTCCAAAATACAATAGAACATAACCAGTGCGTCTGTATTTGTTACAATTTGTTGAATTTGTAGTCGCGCCTTCATAAAATGCTCAAGTGACTTAATATTTGCTATAACTTAAGACATTGCAAATATGTAGAAAATACTGTTATTTACTGAATTTGGAAAGAACAACGAATTCCGAGTAAATAATTGCATTGGGAAAACATTATTTCAAATTTTTAAAATCGTAAAAAATGAATTGAAAATAACGTATTAAGACAATAACCAGCATCAAATCTTTTATTTCAAATTTTCGTGAATCTTCACGAACTATTTCCTGAATATCTTCGGGAATACCGAGCATTTTCGAGATTATGTGTGATTTCTGACAACCAAAAACATTCGTAGTGATTTCTCATCAAGCTACAAAACATTCCATCCATTGTACCTTTATGCTGTGTACATAAATTTCTTGCGAAGCACTCTTTAGACCTTTTAACTAGCATTTTCTGAAGTTTCTAGTCTAATGAACTCTTCCTGGTCATATTTATAATGTATTTTACCAATAGACTCAAGTCCTAATTACGAGTATAAGTAGTGTGTTTGCATAATTATATAATCCTTATAGATAAGACCCATGTAATTTTTTTTTTCTGTATTATTAGTATGGACAGCAATGTGCATACTGTTAATAACCCTGTAGAGGATTCTATAGTTATACGAAAAGCTATAAAACATACTGAACTCCACGCAACAGCAGGTAACGTCCATCGTAATGCGAGGACTAATTGTAAGAAAACGGATCAAAGTACTGATATTATAATAGTGAAATTAGATACTCGAATGCGCAGAAGTGCATCGATCGTTATTCAAAGAGTACCGAGTTTCGTAGCCTCTCGTCGATTAATCGTAATGACTTTAAACAATCATCCTGTCACGAAGGGTCCTCGAAGGAAACGTTTCGATGAAAACGGGTCGCGATCACGGGAATCGACGTGGCCCACAAAGGGAACCACCTTGCACGCCGGTCCTAATTGTCTGGGGAGAGCCAGGTGGGACTTGCAGTCTCTTCCTGTCCGTTCATCAAACTGTCATTCGACGTCAGGCCCGAGGAAGACGAAGCCGTCCGGCGCAGAAATTCCTCGACAGGGAATCGACTGATCGTTACCCGCGGAAATTACGTATGCATGAGCGCGCAGGAACAAAACAGAGACGCGGCGGAATATTATTTTAACATTCCCGCTTTGAGCGTCTCGCTCGATGAGATGCCGAAGGGGAACCACGTGAATACTTGTCCCGCAGGTGAAAATACGCTTTCGGAAAATGTGCATGGAAATTGACCCTGGCTTCGGCTAAACGAAGAACATACAGGGTGTTCGGCCGCCCCTAAGAAAAATTTTAATCAGAGATTCTAGAGGCCAAAATAAGACGAAAATCAAGAATATCAACTTGTTGATTGAAACTTCGTTAAAAACTTATTAAAAAATTAAATTAAGAAATTTCAAATCGTTCTGGAGAAATTATTTTGGGTTGAGGGGCTTAATTGCAATAATTCTTGGTGAATAGACACACCCGCGAAATCCTACGCATTTTCGAGAAAAAAATTCGAGTAGGTGGACTGTCGACAAAATTAAAAAATTTCAAATAGTTTTGGGAACATTATTTTTAGTTGCAGGGGTCAATTACAATGATTTTTGGTCAATACACATACCCTCGAAATCCTACGCACTTTCCAGAAAAAAATTCTTTACCGAAAATATAATTTCTGGCCGGAAATGCTTCCTCGAAATTTCATGCAAATATTTAAAATATCATAACTTTTGAACGGATAGGAGGATTTTAATGTTTCAAAAGGCAAACAACGCGTATTTTAGTGAAGAATATGTAGAAATGCCAAGAATATTCGAAAAGATGTTCCTTTACACCGTGAAATAAGAAAAACCTCATAAAAATGGTCCAATCTTCAAACGTCCATAACATCTACAATAGTGAACGTATCTCAATGAAATTTAGTATGGAAGTAGAGCTTATAGATACCTATAAAAAAGTACTAAACAAAATTTCTGTATGCCGACAAACAAATTTATTAAAAATGAAAAAAAAATTTCCAATTGTTCTATATCGTTTTTATTTTATTACAAAATAATTTTGTGTTTATATTTTTACTTCATTTCATTAGAATAATTCCGGCTGTAAAATGTTTATTTCTTAATTGATTGGGTATAAATTAGTAATATTTTATTTAATATTCAGTACGCTTTTAAAAGGCTTAGTTAAATGTTATGACAATTAAAATACCCAAATGGTCCTCCATATCTTGACAAAAAATTTATACATCAGTTTACAAGTAAATTCGTCATTTAAAGTTTATACTATAGTTTTATTCAACCAAGATAATCTCGTACAAAGTGAACAAAACGTCATAATCAATAATAAAGATATTAACGAAGATCCATTGCTACTCTTGTCGGTTACTGTGTTTTTTCACTTTGGTGAGTGCAAAAGTTTCGTGAAAAAAATCGTGTCATTTTATAGAAAATAGTTTCTGATTAATCATGTTATAATTAGCAATCTCTGTCATAGAAATTCGTGGATTTTTCTACATTAAATTGTTCAAAATATAATTATTAACGACAGAAAGTAGTAAAAATATCTTTTATTTTGTTTGAATTTAGAAAATCACCTTTTACAAGTTGAAATCGACACAGTGGACTCATCAAACACGTTACAATGTTTTTCTCAGTATGTTAAATGTCGATTCCTCTACAAAACTTTCATATTAATTTTCAACAAAATTGTCAACTAGAAGCAGCTACTTTTGGTTGCAAATAACAATTGACAGTAGTTTATTGCCTCATACACAAAGAATTTTAATAGATTTTCCATTGTTTCAGAGTACTGATACAGATGTCTATAACGAATCCATCGAAAGATTTGCACCCAATATTTCGGGATTCTGCTTCGCCGTTTTTATTTCCATTCCGTTGTCTACGTTTTCCAAAACCTTGTCTACTTCGCTTGCCGTCATATCAGGTGCGCCTTAAAAAATAATTATTTCCCCAGTCCAAACAGACGCAATTTCCTGCGAAACAGGTATGCTTGTCCCGATGGCATCTTAGCCTGCTCTCCGTTCGTTACTTCCTTTCGATTATCTCGCACCGTCCTCTATTAATCAGACCCGACAGTGGCGGGTCTTAATTACGCGCACGTAGATTGACCATAAAGATCGCTCGGACCCAGTCGATTCTTCGATGATAGGGGGACTGCGGGCAATGAACAAACAAGCGCACACTGGACAAGACCACTTCGGTCGATTCTTTCGTTTCAAGATGTCACTAAGGTGTTAAATAAATCTGAAAAATCTTATTTGCGTATTTCAACAGACTCTGTATCAATAGAACGCCCAATCTAACAGGTGCAAATGCTCCTTTACAACCCCCTGCTACATATATCTACCCTTTAACCATCGAAATTTTGTTCTACGTAACGAGACAAAAATAAACTGTAGACACTTCATCCACTATGTTTCTTTCTTATTTTACTTATTCAACCCTCGATTGCTATCATGTATTTGCAAGACACGAAGAGCAATTATTCTTTTAACATGTTCACTGTTATGGTGGTCCCTGGTAAACAGCATTTTAACACTACATGTACGAAACTCGTTAGTTTGTCGGGTTTCAGATTCCATATTTACAGTTACAGAATTCATAAATGTTATTTGTTAGCAATTTATGTTGAATTTGATTAATGTGACCATACGAATATATATCTTAATTAAAAGAAAATCCGCATTTCTATGTAAGCGTCAACATGGCGAATTCCAATAAAAATATGTGTAATCAATATCTGTAAATCTAGTGGTGAACTTACAACGTGTTGTAATAATGGTTAGAATAAAAGCTATCGAAAGCTAAAAACTATTGAATTATAAAATATTTCTATGTTTCTTGGTATTTCTGTAAAAGGTAAGGCAGCACGAAAGTTATTCATTATGCAACTTTGAAAAAAATGTTATATACAATAATTGACTTTCGAGTTATTTAAGATGGTAAAGTTAGATGATTCACCATATATGGGATGCACTAAGAAAAGCATCGAAACTAAATTACAACGTGTCAATAATGTAATGTTGCGTACAAAAACCGAATAAATATCAAGTACATAATAATTTCCATATGTTAGCAAGCGTCATTGACACTAAAGTTTCTTTATGAATATTAACATAATTGTCCAATGATGGTCGAAATATTGTAGATATAATATATTGCCATTCTATACGAGCAGTTACGTTCCTACCTTTGCTGGTTGTATATTTATGAGTATAATTATTAAAAAATAAATTATGGAATTAATTCAGCACAGAGACATCTCCTACCACTAATTAATTCACCAAGGAAACAGCTAATTTTCAACTGGTCGAATATCAACTATTTCATGTAATATAACCATGAATTGGGTAACATTCTTATTTATTTAGATAAAATCGAATAAAAAATGAACAATTGCTTACCCACTATGTTATCAAGATTAACACTGTAATTACAGAATGGAATATTTTACAATTAACTAATACAACTGTAATTGTTTGATAGAATATATTGATATACGTTCGTTTCATAAGTTATTTATCTGTTATTTGAATAAAAGTTTGACCATCCGAATATGATTTAAAATTTTTTCACGAATAACGAATAAAAATTTCAGGTTTGCACGTAAACCAGATTCCTGACAAAACTCGTATTGGACAGAGTAGTACAGATATAAAGCGTGTTACACTGGCACAACAACGACACTATAGTAAGCTACATACTATACAGGGTGTTCGGCCACCTCTAGCAAAAATTTTAATGAGCGATAGAGGCCAAAATAAGACAAAAATCAAGAATACTAATTTGTTGGTGGAAGCTTCGTTAAAAAGTTATTAACGTTTAAAGTGCCGCCCTTACTGAATTTTTTTCTCGAAAATGCGCAAGATTTCGGGGGTATGTCTATTCACCAAAAATAACTGTAATTGAACCCTACAACCGAAAATAATTTTTCCACAACGATTTGCAATTTTTTAATTTTCTCGAATAATTTCACACCTTCTCTATTTTTTTTCTCGAAAGTGGGCAAGATTTCGTGGGTATGTGTAATGATAAAAAATGATTGTAATTGATCCCCGCAACCGAAAATAATTTTTTTTAAACGATTTGAAAAAAATTTTTTCGCCGAAAAATTTCAGCACCTACTCGATTTTTTTTCTCGAAAGTAGATAGGATTTCGGAGGTATGTGTACTCACCAAAAATGATTGTAGTTGACCCCCGCAACCGAAAATAATTTTTCCAGAACGATTTGAAATTTTTGAATTTAATTGTTAATAACTTTTTAACGAAGCTTCCATGAACAAATTAGTATTCTTGATTTTCGTCTTATTTTGGCCTCTACTATCGCTCATTAAAATTTTTGCTAGAGGTGGCCGAACACCCTGTATATCGTTAAATAACACTTTTCGAAATTTTCATCGATTACAAAACTTTTTCTCCAAAGACCGAATAACCATGACAAAGCTACAAACAGGACACTGTAAACTCTCACACGATTACCTAATGAAACAAACCGAACCACCAACCTGTAACCTATGCAACAAAAATCATAAATCAACCATCTACTATATGAATGTAAAAGATGCAACGTCCAAAGACAAAAATACAAGATAACATCACCCATAGCCTTAATATCACAAAAAATACCCTGAAATATCTAAAAGAAACCAACATCTACCACAAAATATAACCACACCAAAAGAAGAGGACCCAGCACCAAGTCGTCGCTAATGACCTGAAGGTCGATGCAACGTAAAACATGAATTAAAAAAAAAACTCTCTCCTTATCAATCGGAAGAAACGTAAATGAAAGTTGGTTTAAAATTTATTTCGTATTTATCATTTGGAGATGAAGCTTACTGAATTTTGAGTAACATTTGCACCAATATCTATCGAGAAACTCGTCTTGGACAAAGTACCACAGATATTAGGCGTGTTCCGCTGGCGAACGGCGCTATAGAGAGTCATATCCGGCTGGTACCGGCAATTAATAACTCGCCAGGGCCTATTAATGCTATTGTTCAGAGACGCGTGACGGGCCCAAGCGCGCGCGCGCGCTCGCGTGCGTGTGTGTTTATGTGCACATGCGTGCAACGCGGCCCAATTCGCGCGCGGGCCCCGCGAGGGTGCACGGACAGGTGCTGCCTCTTCGCACCCGCGCGCAATCGGGCCACCGATCTACCGATCGATCGGATCTAGCCACCCGGCCCACGAAAACGCGCGGAGACTACAACGAGATTTTAATCGACTTTTCGCGGCCTGCGTACGCAGCTGGAAGGACTTCCTGACTTTACGTTGTCTGAGAACACTTTCTTGGTCTCCCTTGCAATATCAAAATTCTTTTACAAATAATAGATAGTTAAACCGACATACGTTGGATTCATAAACATTTCTTGTTTTTACTTCTAAAATTTAGTGATATCGATCCCCCATATGTCAAAGTCAGGAAAGAGGCGTCAACAGAAGTTTATGCACACAAGATAGATCCGTCGCTTTCTAAACAAATTGTTTAACATTGAATGGCATCGATGCTAAATTTTATCATTCTCTAATAAATTAGCAAAATATAAAACGAGTCAGAAAACGACTTATTTATGCAAATATAATATACGTCGATAAATATCCATTCCCTTAACAGACTTTTTTCAAGTTTTTATAGGATGTTTAGAAGTTACTCTATCAAATTTCATGACTAAATAACTACTCTTGATATGTAAAAAAAAAGACGTCAATAAAATTTCATATATACAAAATATATCAGTGTTCCCCCTCACAGTAAAGGTTTTTTAAAAAGTTTTAATGACACCAATATCTAAGTCCTATATCTAAGAATCACTGTACCAAATTACTTTCTAATGAACTACTCCTGACATGAAAATCATGACAAAGGCATATTATCGCAAATAAAATATAACTCAATCTATTATCAATTTTTCAAATTGCATAACATTCTGCTAAACTATTTTTGAGATTTAAAGCGATATAGATGCTGAAATAAATATCGAAAAATGCAAAAAAACAGGTGCTGCAAATTTTGACTTATAATAATATTTCTCCTTTAATATAATATATTTTAACTGTTGAAAATATAACAAAACTCCGCAATAAATATATAAAACACCGAAGGTGTCAAATTTTGACCTGTAATAATACTTCTCCTCTAATATATACGTTTTATCTGTCGCAAATATAACAAAACTCCAACAAAAATTGCAAAGTATAAGAAATCGGGACGTCAAATTTCAATCCATAGCAGTATTTTGCCTCTGTTATTGCTTTCTTTATAACTTCTACTATCTTTGTCCAATTTAGATGAAATTTCGTTTAGTTTTTAAAGTATTATTATAGTAATATAAAACTGATAATCTGAAATCTATGGTCAGTAGTTTTAACATCGAATGGCCACGTTTGTAGCGAATTATTTCCCATTCTTCACTCTCGATAGCACTATAAATTCTGTATACCAACATTGCAGGCACCTATTCCCATTCCAAATCTATGTGTTTGTAATTACTTCATAACTGCTACAATTTCTGTCCCGTCCAGATGAAATTCTCTTTATTTGCTCTTTATGTTCCAACGAAAACTATAGAATACTCAACTTTCCAAATCAACTCTACATTGTTTCGTCCCGTTCGAGAAACCGAAAGAATAGTTTTAAAAACAATAAAGACTCAAAATATACTTTATAAGAAATTGTACGAATGTAGATTTCGGTGCGAGAATTAATATAAAATGAAGAAAATGGGACAAGCGTAATTAAACTTAGCAATTTCTATGTTTCGACGACTTTTGAAGTTCCACGAACTTGAAATTCACAGTGTCCAGTGTTGCTATCGAACCAGTTTTGTTCAGAAATTGAGGTCACGCTCGTAAAGTAGCAATGCGTAATGAATTATTTAGCATAAAAGCGAGCAATGTGAGAGAGAGGGGGTCAGACCCCCTCGTGATTGTTCCGATAGCGCCTATCGAAGTTAAAACAACTGAAACAATCTATCAGACCGTGGTAAAAATTCAAACCAATGTATCGGTAACACGTACTGTCGGGTAGTGTGCTACCTGAATTTGGAAAAGTTTTACAAGCGTTCCGATATAAAAAGTATTCTTTCAACACTAATTTGAAATAAATGTTTATGTAAATGTATCAATTAGAAATGCTTTGATTAATCAATTAATTATTATTTTTGGATACTTTAGGATATTTGTATAGTCACTAAAATTAATTGTACGGAACATAAGGTTTCTGATAAAGGATGTTCTTAAAATGTCTTTTCGCATTAAGAGCAGAACCAATTATGAAAAATACAATTTCGTATTACTAAATTTAAAGTTTATTTAAAAACAGAATGGAACAAAAATTATTTGTATAAGATAAAGAAGTATTATTATTACATTTTATAAAAATAATCAAAACGTGTTAAATACAAGTAAAAAGATAATTAATTTTGTTTAATTGCCTTCAAGAATAATGATTTTAGTAGGTATTACGTGAAGTGTATGATATGTCGCTTACCGTTACTTTTACGTTAAGAATGTGTATAATAAAAATGATTAAGAATTTAATTTAGAAACTTTTTTGTTTTATACAAATTTTCAATAATATTGATAGTAATCGAGAGATCGAGTCCAGCATAACCTACCTTAAATATCTTACAAGAATGCATAACAATAATCTTGCTCATTTGTGTCTTGAAAAATAAAACAGTAAACGTTTAGTATAAAAAATGTTACTAAGTAACGAATATACATATGTTAGAAGAACTACAAGAAACATCTACAAGAGATAACGTCATTATCCATGATCTGATTAGAAGTAATCAAAATTTAAAACATTTTCAAAGTTGTCCTCAATTTCAATACTTTCTTTATAGAAATGTAATATCACACGGAAGCTATTCCGACTAAATACGATATACATATACATAAAGTTTTAACCGTTATTCGTATTATAGGGGCCGCTGTAGCCCCCCGTAAACCGCCAATGAATAAATGTATGTATGTCGATGTAATTATTCGAGATTTTACATAGTCTATTAATTCATCAAGCTTCTAAGATTTGCACTTATCAATTCGATAAAATTCAACATTGCACGGAATAAATATCAATTTGTCCCATGAGTTCGTACCGTTCAACATTCTCAAATTATCGAGAATTAAGTTTATAAATTAATAGAAAAAATTCATTGTATTATCTTTCATTGCAGTTCAAACATTTTTTTATTTTATTCTAAAAATTGAAGCTTTCGTAAATCTTTTAATAACTGGAGGTGAAAAACGAATGTTATACAACAATCTTAAGGCTTTCTAATAGGTAAATAATTTGAAAATGTCAACATTAGTATCAAACAACATTTTAATGAAAAATCAAAGAAGCTTTATAGCGGCGATATAGTGGCGTAGAGAAGGGATTACTGATTTTCGTAAAAATTCATGATATGATTGAAATATTACTTTAAGTTTTAGTATAAACTCCGCTCGAATTTATGGGGTGATCTAGTAGGTGTAATAGTTGACTTTTGGGGTTAAGAGCCAAATGACACTTAAAATTGCTTAAAATGTTGACGTAAACAAATGTACAATAGGGAACATAACTGATCGTGAATCAATAACTACAAGTTTTGTATAAGTTATTATTTATTGTTAGGAACAGTAAAGAAAATGAAAAACTAGTCAACCATAAGTAATTATAGCCTGCCTGTATATGGCAGAAAATAAAGATTGACTCAGTTTTGTATCACGTTTAATACTCAGCAGTATTTAATATATTCTTTATTAACAACTTTTGTTTGCAAAAAATTTCATTAATTTGTCTTTGCACACTCTCTATTAAGCTTCTACTTTAAGGGGGTATTCTACTTTAAATGTGTAAATATCCAAACTCCCAGTTTCTTTCATACTTTGTCAGTCCACGAAAATAATAAAACATTTTAAACGCGTGTTTATTAAAGCTGCACTTGTTATCTGGTTTTCACGATATCTCAAAATCTATTTGATGTACATCGAGAGCGTACATAGGTTAGGAAAAGCCAATAGGAATTCGAGTTTCCGGGGGGATGGACGCGGCTGAGACGTATTGCGGTGCGTTTCGAAGGGGAAACGAAGGAAAATTCGAGAAACGGGGACGTCAGTTTTCCGGTGGCCGGCGTCGATGGACCCTCGAACAGATTATCAAGCCTATGGAAGGATGAAACGAAGACGCTGGCTAATTCCGAATCAAGATCGTAAAATCCCCGGCTTCCGTTCACACCGAACGGGGCCCGCTTTTCTCCTCTCTGTTCGCCGAACGGCCAATAAATCTGGATCCGGTCGTCCGGATCGTGTGTGCGGCTACTAAGGCGCTTACACTTACGCGTTCTTTTCGTCGTATCTCTCCTCCGGATGGTTGGTTCTTTCGTTTATACGGTATGGTTCCCATCGAGCTGGCCCGCGAGCACCCCTCGCCCGAGCCCGCAACAAAACTCGAATCTAACTTATTTACATATCACTGGCGATGCCGGTGAATTACCATATCCACGTGTATATATGCGTACACGCGGCCGAAGACAGAGGGAGGGAGCGACAGAGAAGGGATCGAAAAGGGCGGGGCACGAATGTCACGGGGAGGAGAACGACGAGGGTGGAGAAGGAGAAACAGGAAGAGAGAAACAGAACATGGTAATTTAGAGACCAAAGAAATTTTCGAAGAAAGCAATTGGAAAAGATTAGTCGACGAAAGAAATTTGAAGATGTAGAAAAGTTCCACCCTTTTGTGTAACCATATGGCGATATATTTAGAATTTAAGTATGCTGGAGCCCGTTAGGGGAACAAACACTTTCTGCACTATGTATTGTGTTTTCGTTGAGGTTCTGTGTAAACTAAACTATTTACTTGTCAGGCAATCTTCAAATGAAATTTTATCTTCAAGAAAAATACTTTTAAGTAAAATGTAACAATATGGTCTCCAAATTCGATAAAATCAGCTCTGATGTGCTTCAAGATAACATCCTGAGGCTCTGCTTATTTTTAATATAGATGGTACACCGTCCCATGTGTGGGGAACGACTAGGGTGGATAAGGAGAAACAGGAAGAGAGAAACAGGACATGGTAATTTACAGATCAGAGACATTTTGGAAGAAAACAATTGGAAAAGATTAGTTTACAGAGAAGGAAATTGAAAGAAATGGAGAGATTCCACCGTTGTATTCCCACCTGTAACCATATAGTGACATATTTGAAATGTGTCGGAATACAAACAATTTATATAGTAATTTACTAATATAAAAGAAACACTGCTTAATGGGCAATCTTTTGGCGTGATCCAACACGTAGAACTTTGGTATAAAGTAAAGTATTTACTATGCAAACTATTTTCTAATAAAATTTTCCTTTCAAGAAAGTTACTTTTAAGTGAAGGGTAACAATAATCTCTCTAAATATTAAAGTAACATCTTGGGATATTATTTACTTTTAATATACATCTTTTCTGATGAAACAGTTGCAATGACAGAAAATGGAAACCCAATTGTAATAATCGAGCATCTCTAAGAACATCTAAAACAACTATAGTTGTCCAAATGGCATATAAAGGTTAATGGAACCAAATCAGAGCACGTCGACTTCAGAATTAAGAAAAAACTACTTGCTCTTTCTAAATAAAAGACCCATTCTAAAATCTGGTAAGGTCACATAAATTGAATTAAGTATAGATAAAAAGTTAATCTGAAAACATTTATCTTCGGCAAAAGAGATAGCACATCAAAATGAATTATTTTTATATAAGATCATTTTTAAACCTGTTCAAACTTATAGAAATCAACTAAGTTGATTAACATAAATTTAATGTAAAAGTTTTTATTTGGTAAATGTTATATTAGGATCTGCGTAGTCCATAAAGATTTCAATATATGTATATCATCGAGAAAATTCAAACATTTATCAAAATCTACTATGTTAAGCTCCCATAACATTGCAATAATCTAGTTTTACAACGAATCATTATAATAAGAAAGTTGAAATTTCAATAGCCTACACCAATATTTGTTACACAGTACTAGAAGAAAGTAATTGAGGGATCACTTTTCTCTCTAAAACATAGTCCAATTTATTTATTGTAACTGTAGTTGCATATTGAAAGATCAGTTTCGGTAATAAATAATAAATAATCAGAATTGAGGCATATATTTGTTAGATATTTTTCTTATAATAATGTTTCTAAAATTTTCTCGAGCTGCAACTCCCTTTCGTAATAGCCAAATAACTTGCAATCCTCTCAAAACATTTCATAGAAAAATATTTTCAGTAGGATAATGATAACACATTAAAAACAAGTATGTATTTAAGAATGTAATTCTAACTTAATATTTAATCAGTTTACGTCATAATGAACACGATGTGCTTTTAATATTTCTAAAACATTTATTTTCCTTCGTCTAGCAAAGATCAGTGTTACGATGAAATAAATATTTCCCACCCTTAACTCGAGTTCCTTTCAAAATACAAAATTTGCTCGTTAAAATCAGCAAACATACAAGTAAATAAATTGAACGAAAGAAACAGAAGGTAATCGAATAAGTTATACAAATTTACTTTTTATCGATGGTAAATTAATATTAGCCAAAGGGGCAAATATACAGGGTGGGTGGAAAATTATAGTGCAACCGATCAGGGGGTAATTCTCCGCGAAAAAATAGGGGGAAGTATGGTGTACAACTTTTTCAACCGAGGCTTCGTTTTCGATAAAGTTGAATTTGAAATTTGTTTAATTGATAATCGAATCGTAAGACCTAATTTTCTTCCAGGCAACCTAAATGAAAGCAGATATTTTGTCTTCGTTATTAGAAGTACCTCTAGACATCAGGACTAGAATTATTTTCCAACGTGGTGCTCCGTCATATGTCACGAGACCAGTTCTAAATTTCTTAAATGAAAAGTATTCGTGCTGAATAGGTCATGGCGGTAGATACACTGACCTCCAAGGCCTCCGTGCCTCACATCCTTGAACTTTTACTTGCGGAGACATGTCAAAGAAGAAGTGTACAAACAAATATTCGAAACATTGCATATCTAAAGAAAACAATTCTTCAATCGTTTGAACAACTAAAAAAATGATTATACATTATAATCTGTTCTCACAGTTATGTATGCAGCAACGAGAAAAACATATTCAACGGTACTTGTAAAGTAGTAAACTAAAATGAAAGTAATATACTTCAAATTCGATTTTCTCGAAAACAAAGCCTCGGATGAAAAAACTGAATACCAAATTTTGTCCTTATTTTTTAAAGTAGAGTTATTCTCTGGCCGATGCACTACGATTTTCCACTCACTTTGTATAAAGTTGGGCCAAATATACTGCTCTGGCTCTAGATTTTATATCACAGATTGCAGTGGGCTTGCGGTATTTGTAGCCTTAATTTTTTTAATAATCCTTCGTGTCAGACTTTGTCAAAGGTTTCTGATACATCCAGATACACTGTTGAACAAACATTTTCTTATCCAAGGTACTCTCCGATGATGCTCGTTACTCTGTTTATGTGGTCAACATCTGCATGTCTGAAACCGAATCAGTCCGGATAGAGATTCGACGAGAGGGTTGAGTAGGTTTAAGGAATATTTTTTCAAATAGTTTTGACACGACTGATGGAGGTGATATTGGTCTGTACAAAGTTGGTTTTCCGGGTTTCAGTGTCATAGCTACTTTCTACGGCTATATAGGACCAATGTTCCCGATAGTTACAAGTGCTTGTGTACGGAATCGCGCGCTGTGCCAATACTTTCGTATAGCGCTCTATGTGCTATTGCATATAAACTCGAAGCTAGGCCCTTGTAGTTCCAGGAGATGGAGGGGCAAGGGTCTATAGGCCGATAAAGCCACCGTAGAAACGCGTAGCTCATGTGTGCAAACGTAGATCGTATGACACGTACGAGGAACTCAGAAGGCCGCGCGTGTGTTCCTGCACGCACGGTTACCTCTCCTTTATCGAGCCAGGTGAAGGGGCCCGGCCAAGGTCAGGCCCCGTTCCTTCGTCTTCCGATCGCTACAAGGGGTTGCGGATCGACGATCACGGATTAGCATTGCACCACGATCATGTCTGCGGCTCTTGGGACGCTCGCCATCACGGAAAAGGGCAAACACGCTAAACTCATCCCCCCTTCTCTCTATACTACCCTATAGCCAAAAATTTAATATAAAAAAATTAACTCTCCTGTTTAATTTGAAAAAAAATTGAGCCGTTTTGGAGCTGAAAGGTCTTCCTGACTTTACCTTGTCGAAGAACACCTTACCACACTTCTCTAATATATCTCCTAATATATATAGTTTAACTGTCGTAAATATAACAAAACTCCAACAAGAAGTTCGAAGTATAAGAAATCGAGACTTCAAATTTTTCGTTCAGTGTTTCGGAGAAAACAGTTTGTAACTTTATCTGGGCTACTTAAATCGAGCATAATTGATGGCTAAATAGCACTGTTTCTTTTACTGTCAGGAGTAACAAGACAAAGCATAATCGTAAATCTCACTTGTGTCGCTAAAGTAGAGCAGGTAATCGATTGCCACCTGCTGATTCACTTATTGATTATCAGTCTGTAATGTAATGTAACACGCTTCGTGCAGCTAATTAGTTTTCTCCCTACTTGTTATAAATAAAACATATATAATTAAAATAATACATTGTGCAGTCAAACCTCAACATTTACAAGTCAGAAATATTGCACGAACCATTTTTCAATGACTATAATATTAGCGTAACGTGTATATATTCTTTTATATACATTCTTTAACTAATAGAATGGTGTATGGAATCGACAAAGAAACATTGCCACAAAAGTAAGCAGGAGGATACAGTTGTTTATAAGACACGAACATTATTGAAGGGTCATATCAAACTTATATTTACCCGAGGAAAAATTTGCACTCTTTTTTATTTTACAACAGTCAGAAACATTGCCACTTTTTAATGATTAGAACATCAGTCAAACATGTGTATAGAAGTTACAAAGAAATATTTCCACGGTCATAAGCAAAAAAATGCAATTCTTTATAAGAAAACGAAGAAAATAGTTTTTTGAAATTATATCAAGATACATACTTTCTTTTTAGACTTTGGTAGATAAGGTTTAAAGCAATTATAAAACGATTTATCGAATATTCAAGATAATACAGAGAAAAGTTTGATAGATTTGTAAGAAATTAATGAGGGTAGCATCTGATATATTAAAGTATTAGTTACCAATCCATGTGTCGATTCTTTCTTAACAAATTTGGTAAGCTGGCCAACTAAATAGCTCAAAAGGAAAAACAAAAAATCAAGAATAGCATTCTACATGAGAATTCAAGACTTTATCAAAAGTAGAGTTACTCGGTATGTCATCCGAACGATCCATATCTCGAAACAAAAACAAGATGGCGAGAAACTGATTAGCTATACTGTACATCTTCGTTGATACTACACAACTTTTGTTGGAAACATTTTTATCTACAGAAAACAGTTCGCAAGTTACTTAATCTTGTAACACCTCACCTACATAATCTCATTAACACTGTACTAGGGAACTGTATATTCCTGAAAGTAAGTAAAAGTAGTTTAAGTGGGCAAAAAAGGTGATACTATTAACGTGAAATTATTAATGAACTAATACAAATAATGTTCTACTTTACAATCTACTTACTATCACGGCATAAATATTCTTTACAGGAATTGCGAATACATCAGTAATAAAAATGAGTGGAGAATGCAGTATTTTATGTAGTCGTTCTGACAGGACGATATGTCAAGGAACTCTCGTTTTAATGCCTAATATTTATCTATCTAAAACAATTGGGACAATCTATTATATGTTTTCATAATTGAAAACTGGACACACAAAAAAAATGTAGAAAATAACATAAATATAAACAAATGAGTACTTATAATACGCTTTCCCGATTTAAAACAACACTATAATATTTCAGAGTTAACTTTTTCTATTAAATCATTCGATGGTAAAATGATTTCTTCGGTTAAATAATTTCTCAACAGTTACACTAATAAATATATGTTAAAATTAATGAAAAAAGTAAGAAATTTTACAGAATTTTCGATAAAATTCGAAAAGATTACATACCTGGTGTTTCCTTTAACAGTCGAATGGCGTATGGTTAGCAGAATTCTTCTTTTATATTAAAACGCATATTTATAAAGTACAGCTCTACGATTTATCTGCGAAATTATAGCACTTTCTTATATAAAGTTTTCGCAATGCAAGTAAGAATACAGTATATTTCATACACTTTCACGATTTATGCACAAAACATTTGACACGATAACATTCACAAATATGTTCTAATCACTTGTCATATTTTGCACCATATTTATTGACATTATGAATGCACATATAACACCGGAAACACTTTTCAGATCTAAAAATTAGACCTGGCCGTATTGGGAAATTTTTGAAATACATTGTTTTAAAATTAATTTTCCGAGCTATTTGAAGAATAATCCATTTCCAAATAACACCATTACTTCATGAAATATTTGTTTCTTAATAAAGTTCTGTTATACGCTAAAACAAGTTTTTCCTGCGATAAATATCATACTCTGTCAATATCACTGGTAGCATATAATGTATAATTATTATATTTTTTGCTTTTAAGTATATTATTACAATTAGATATTAACGTATTAATGTAATGAATGTTAGTAACACTATTGCACACTTACTATGATTACTCCACGCTCTTTCTAAACGTTATTTAAAGAAAAAAAATTTGTCACTTAAGAAATAAATATTATTTCCTCAAAGAAATAGTATTTCAATTTACTATTAATTGACCAAACGAAGAACCTAAGATTAATTAAAATACATTATTTATGAAATACCAATTGGCATTATTTGGAATGATTATTTTTAAATAATTATTTTAAACAAATTTCGCCCAGGTCCGATAGAAATCTCGTCCGTTGTAGAATAACATTCTTATCTGTATTCAAAGTGAAAAGATCGAAGTGGCTAATGTTAGGTGACCGGGGCCTGTAGATCACGGCGAGGCAAAAAATGAAGCGATCCAGTTTTTCCTAACACAGGCGAGGATTTCAGTTTTTCGAAAGGAAACGGTATCTGATTGTTCGGTATCCCGAAGCAGCGCAGGTTTTCCATCTACCAGAGTGTTTCTACCTGTCGTCTTTGTTGCAGCCAGCTACGTCTCACGTTTCCAGTTCCAGGACGCCCCGCGGACGAAGAAGAACAGCCTGAATGGGTATCACTTTCCGTGGCTGGCACACGTAGTTTCTTCTCCGGCGAATACAATGGACGTCGTCCGAGCTACCTGCAACGACTTTCCTCGGACTCGATTTTCGGCATCGATCAGGGGTCGTGGAGCCTATTCACGAGCTACGACTCTTTGACTCTCCTTCACAGAAGTATTATCTGGGTCGGGACGACTTTTTTCACCGATCGGAATCGATCCAGTCGTTGACTCGAATATTCGACTCCTTCGATACGCGACACTTATGTCGACGCTCCATTCAGAATCGAGGCGAATCCAAAAGGCAGTATGTATTTTTCTGCATGATTTAAAATCTGTTTAGAATTCATTTGTTAGTATTTTAATTATTTATTTCCACTGGTCTGTACTCAGAAACATTTGTAGAACGATAGATACAAATTTTAAAAATTTTATTATTCTTGGGGTGGTTATCCCCATCACTCCCTTCTTATTTAATTTAAAAAAAGAAATTATGTTTTGGTAGACGATATATTTATGAATAAATTAACATTTAAAATTGTTGATGTGTTAAATAAGACGGCAGACTCTTGATTCACTGTATTTCACTAACAAAATATCACAGGTAAACACAATATGTCCGACCTGGATGGTTGCCCGAGCAAGAAGAACGATCGCGGAATATCGCGAACGTGACTCTGTTTACCATTGCTCATTATTTTGCCAAGTAAGGCACTAGGTGTCGCGATTAACATCATCAAACCGTCTTAACGCTTCGACAGAATTAATTAATAGGTGGGTGAATCTGCAGAGTTATTACAAAGTTTTCTTAGTTTGCAGAAATTCTATTTCTTGTGCGCATTATGCAGTAGAGGGTCTAATAGTTAGATTTATTAGTTTAGACAGTAAGTTTTATTTCTAACACTAAATTTCTGAAACCCATTAATTCGACAGATTTTATTTGTTAGCAATTTATACTGAATTTTGTTGATATGCTGATATGTATTTACATTCTAATTAAAAGAATACCCGTATTTTAAAATAAAAATATGTACAATCTATGTCCGTGAATCTAATGTTACACAAACCCAAATGCTTAACTAAAAATTGTTTACTAACGATATTTAACTTATATTTACTTGTCTTTAATGTGAAAATAATTGTGCCTAAGAGATTGCACCTCATGCTGAAACAAGTGAAACTCTTCTTAAAGAGAAAAACCTAGATCTAACAATCAAACATTGGGAAATCATAGTTGTTCACAAATCTCTATAATAATTTTTAGTAAACAAACAAAATTTATTACTATCAGTTCCCTTAATCTTGCACATTGACTTTACAAAATAAGTCGACGTACTTGGAGCAAATAAACATGAATATTAAGTAAGAAATTACATACCTCGATTTATATTCTTGCAATTTGGGAAGAATTTAGGGAGAAGAACCTTGGATTTTATTTAACGACTTTGTTCGCCAAATAAAAACAAAACAACAAAGTGTATATAAAAGAGTATTAAGTAAGATTCGACAATAGGGATATTTTGCAACCTAAATTATTTTAAGCATTATTAAACGGAAACATTGAACACGATAACTGTATATTAATCGAATAGTATACGTTGAGTAGGAAAACTGTTTTTATGAATTGGATTGGACGCCCTTCATTTTTAAGAGGCATCTATTAATCCAGTGATAGGACAAAAATTATAAATCTGTTAATGATTAATATTTATTATATATTTTTTGTTTAAATACAATTCACGTAAGGCTTGAAACGAATGTACCCAATTTCTTATCAATTTTTCAATAATGCTAGTGTCATTAGAAACGCTATACAATGATGAATATACCATCAAATTATCGAATATTTTTGTTTTTTATACCAAAATTTGAACATACCTTAAGGACATTTGTAAACATGAAAAATAGACGAAAAAATACGCAACGATTCATAAAATGATACAATTATTATACTATTAGAACAACAATGTTATTATCTTTATATAACATAAACTTGCAAATTCTTTTATTAGTGGTAATAAGAGCAAACTGTCGATCAAGAATAAGAAAAAATAATTGCGCAGTATAATGTATGAACTAAACCTTCGATCAACGTTTCAACCTTTAGTGTCTACATTCTTGGAAAAGAAGAATCTTATAACTAAAGAAAAGTATGCTTGTAAAGACAATTTATGAAAATTCAACACTGCGAAAATCAAATATAGAGAAAAGAAAATGTACTGACAAAGTTAGATTAATGTTAAATGTTAGGTTAGCGACTAAATTAAAAAAAGAAATACAAAAATACTTAGCATCTAGTAAATAGATATTGTATTTAAAATGAATGTGTTGCATTAAATAATGATTATGTAGGCAAGTAAATGTGTACGTTTCAAATACATTACTTCATTTTACTATCAGTTTCACTACTTCTTCTTATTTCAAATATATTTTATAAAATTGGAGGCCTTAATCACTTTTTAATCACTAAAATTACCGACAATTATGGTGTATTTATTTGTATCAACAAAATTAAAACGATAGATAATAAATGTATAATACAATGGAAATAAATGATTATTCATTCTCTTATAGAAAACTACGATAAACTTTCAAAAATCCAGCCGAATAAATTTTTTATAATTGTGATTAGAAATTACGAATGGTTATTTTGACCACTTCGGTAGTTCTAGTATTAAAATTAGATAAAAATAATAAAATTTAAAACTTCATTAAAATGTATAATTGCGTAATCATTTTCAATAATAGAACCATTCTGATACTGTAAAATAATTTCGTAACTTCTTTCTCACAGAAATAATACTGCCGCCTATTACAACTTGTTTGCGTCAATTTAAAAAAAATTGAACAATTGATATCTTCTATTAGATCCTTAAAACCTAAATGTGCCTAAAACCTCTAAAGATATCCGTTAAACCGTTTGTTTTTATCTATTCTGCGACTCTCAGAAAAAAACATAATAGGTATTCCACGTTCCTACCTCTTCCACTACAAACGAAAAAAAAAAAACATTCACATCTCGAAACGATGGAGCGCTCATAGAATGATCCGATACTGAGGGGTAGTAAAACTATGGAGTCGTGCGATTAAACCGTGAAACGCGAGAGGACCACCACTCGAGAATTCAAATTCAAAGGGGGTGAGTGGAGGAGCCTGCGTTGGAAATCAAAACAGATTTAGGATTTCCACAAAGGGAAAAAGTGGCATTATTCGTCGGCTAGCTGCACAAAGGCATTAGCAGCATTTTGCGCCCTTAATATATTATTCCTCTCTTTCTGGAGCACCTCGTCGCCCCTTTTTCCCGGCCGCACCCCTTTCGCATCAATAGACAGACATAAGAATTCCCTTCCGATCGACATCGTCTTCGGCGCGATGCAAATTTCCGCATGCAAATCAGCCGGTATGCAAATGTGGCCGAACATGTGTGCCCCGTCCCGTCTTCCCGGACCCTTTTTCCGACCGAAGATCATCGATATTTGCATATCTTGGATATTTCCTCTCATTGTATCGAGACCATTGTGCCGCAATCCTACCGTGGATCCGAGCCATTAATCCGAATATCGCTTTGAATCGAACTGCTGCCACGATTGACAGATAGCCCCGCTAGTTCCCAGGAGAATCTGCCGGGAGAGAACACCGTCTTCCGGTTTCTTCAACGCCGGATGCTGCTCGGGGTTCGAACGATACGCGGAGACTTGAATTATCGATGCGATGGGGTTGACAGTACGTTTGGAGGGTGTGAGAAAAGCGAGGATGCGTTTCGTGGTGGCTGGTGGGTGTCCAGTTGCGAATCTCATTTTCCCAAAATTATTACAATATCAAGTTATAAACGAATTCATTCAATTCTCTAACCCCTTCGCTATCTGAGGCAGAAGAATCTTGCATACCAAAAAAAAAACATCAAAAAACGTTTAAAACTGTAAAAATTATTCGGTGTAATGGCTTGTGAAGCCTGAATCTAATACTGTTTTAACCCATTTGCATCATTAAGCGGAATATTAAAAAATAATAAAAAAGGTCGATCTTTCCATGTTTATTAATATTGTAAAAATGAAAAGACTAGAGATACTTCATCTATCAATAGCTCAGGAACAGGATTCACTGGTCACCATTTTCCTACAACGGAAGCTAAAGGAAAAAGGACATTTTCAAACGTGACATTTGCTATGTTCCATTATGTATCGGTCATTTTGAAGATTGTCATACTGATTAAAAAATTTTAGCATTTATTTTAAGTTTATTTACCGTACATCTATGTAAAAATATAAATATTTATGTTACAACTTGTATAAAATGATTCCATTTTGAAATATGTATAATTTTTGAAAGGCTTTCAGTTAAGCATCTCTGATTTATAAAGTAAGTTTCACATTTAGAGTGAAGATGCAAATGGGTTAAAAGATCAAGATAGTGAGTGTAATATGGGCAAACGAATTTCTCCGAAATTATTACAATATTAAGCCTCCGGGTACTGGACTTTGCAGCCTGTGCCGGAGTCATTTCAGATTCGCCCCGACATTTCACGAATACAGATATATTTTTTCTTGCTCGGAACTCGAGCTCACACTTGCATACATATGTACCAAACATTGACGGACGCTCGAGACTCGAGCTCCTCCGTGTTTCGCACACGTTTTCCTTCGACAGAACGTTGTAAAGGAACGAGGCCACTTGGAAACACTCATAAACAAGTAAAGGAGACACTATGTTTTTTTTTCTTTTCTATCTGTCTGTCTTGCTCGCAAACCTATAGCTAAAATTAGTCCAGCAAATCGGGCCATCGGCCGAGCGTCGAAAGCAGGAAGGAACAGCGAGTGGAAAACGAAGAGGTCCGTGAAAAAAAAACAGTGGATACGTGTAGCGATAGTCTCATCGGTCGGGGTAGTAAACACATGTGCGTAGTAGACGCACACAATTATCTCCGTCACAATAGCGAGACTCAGTTCTGTGTGCGTGTCTCGAAGAAAGTAACGAGTCAAAAGTGACTCCGGCTCAGTACTCGAAAAGGTCGAACGTTATAAACGACTTCATTAAACTGTTTAACGCTAACTACTACAAAACCTACGTCGGAGAATTCAGTGTGACTGTTTATGAAGTCTGACACTAGTTCAAAATAGTATTTTTAGAATTCTTTTTTGAAAATTCAAAATTATGTAGTTGATACTCTGTTGAGGGTCTTTGAGATCACTGGTTACAGATTTTAATTAAAATACTCTAAAATTTCAAAACGGAAATTCAGTACTGTAATTTTGTTATTTTGAATTTGTAATTCTACCGGTTAGTGTAATTTGTTAAAATGAAACAGCTTTTAGTACTTTGATCTACTATATCGAGTCAACTCTTTTGAAAATCCTAATATTAATTCGGTTTTAGTGACACCAAAATCCTTAGAAATAATATAATACTTCGAAGTACTAACTCTGATGCAATTGTTACAGCGTAAATATTGATAACATCTGTGTTTCAACTTATTTTCTTTCAGGTAGACATACATTTAATTCTTTTTGTTTTATTTAAATGTGCGTTAGGTTGTTAATGCACCGTTGCAAGTCTGCAATTTTAACGAGTTACACTGTTCGCTTCGATCGCTGTTTTTCTTATATTGACTCCATAATCGTTTGTCAATAATAATAATAAAACTGTGTGGGAGATGTGTATGTATGTAAATGGGGCAACAAAAGGGTGGTATAATTAAATAGTGAAAGATTGGAAAGAAGGAATACTTAACAACCCCGACCCAGGGATCGTCATCGAGATTAGTATAGGCACTACGATTAGAAGCTACAAGGTCATAAGTGATATTCATCATTCTCAAATTGGCTTTCTTCGAAATACAAATTGACGTAAATTAATAGGAAACATTTAAACATTTATTCATTCTCTTCTGAAAACCGAAACTGGTGATGAGAAATGAATTTTATGTAACAATCTGCAACCTTTACAACATTTTAATGTAAAGTCAAACTTTTATGAAAAAAAAAGTGGAGGGAATCGTTAAAAGAAGAGAGATTTACTAAATTTCGTAAAATTCCATGGTATGTTTGAAATATTGTTTTAAGTTCTAATACAAAACTCGAATTGATTGGATCGATACCAATTGAAATTGATGGCTCATTTTAGATGAAATCTTAGAGATGCTTATAGAAAGATGAATTACTTTTTCTGAATCGTATTAATGAGAATTCGGTTCTGATTATAGTATAAGGATAAATTACATAATATAACAGTGTTAAATAGAATATTCGCGAATGGTACGCGAAGTGGAACTAAATTATATCAAATTTAAAAATTAAGTATTTAATAGGTACGTAATAGAATGCATTTTTCATACTTTGCATATTCTCTGTACATAAAAAAAAAAAATAAGTAAAAAAAAGTAATGTGTTAAAGTACAGTTTGTCTAGAATTGGTATATTTATGAAACTCCTAAAAATTTATACTTTTGCAGTTATATTTGGTAGATTTAAATTATCTCTCTTGAAATTGTATATCAATAGAAAAATTATTAAAATTCTTTATAGAAAGCTCGAAATATTTAAAATTTTAGAGGTTGATATTTATTCATATTCTAAACTAAAACTTTTTACATGTTCAAATTTATTTGTTGCTCTAGATTTAAGAACAAGAAACGAACTTGTATGGATTTGAATATTCGAAGCGTCGAAAAATTTAGGATTTGGAACAGCAGTTCTAAGTCTTGCGATGCAGCTGCCCGCGCGATGGCATAGATCAGATAATAGGAAGAAACAGCGAACGTGAGAAAAAAGGGCGCAGTCCTTCTCGGTTCTTCGGGCATATCAAAATTACGGGACAATCGAGAGCGTATCGAAACGAGGACCGGAGAGAGACGGTCGCATTATTCTTCGAACGCGATCGTACCGGAGTCGTCATTGTCTGAAACCAGTTCGCGCTGATACCTCTTTGCATACCCACTCCTCCGTCGAATCGTAATTATTGGTCCTTGCGCATTGATTATTAAATAGCTTATTATAGTGTCCCCTTGGCCTTGATCTTCCGTCTGAACGCGGTACGAAGGAAGAAAAAAGGATCGGTGCAACAGCCTGATCGCTGTGACTGATCTGAATTGAAAATCGTGCGAGCGGAGAATTAATGAAAAGCGAAACCGACGAGCAGACGAACGAGTTCATTTTTTATGCCACGTGGGGACATACTCTTTTTGGCGCGGTCTAATTGTTTTCTCTCGACCTGGCCTTGCTATTTACTTTTCGTTCAATTTCTATATTTAACCAAGGCCCAATCGTGTCGAATAAAATTGGGTACTCGAAATTTCATAAATCATCAAACATATTTATCTTGTCGTTATACAGAGTGTTCTGCATTTTTCCGTACACACTTCAGCAGTGTGTTCTACAAGTAAAAATAAGACTAAAATGTTATATAAAAATCCGTAAATGATTTGTTAAGAAATTATAATAAAAATATGAACCGTAAAACTCGGTTGAGATTGTATAATAAAATAAAATCAATCTTTTGCAAGCATTCGATATCGTGAGTTTCTTTGCAATTTATTCAACATAAACAATAGTTGAAAATTTTATGACAACAAAAAGTTATCATCGAAGAAAGAATACTTCAGCATCCAAGATAAATGATAAAATCTAAACTCTGATAAAGAAATATTGAAGTCATCCACATAATTCTACGTTAAAAATATTTTTTCATTTCTCAACTAGCAGTTGCTCTCTTTAAACAAGATTTAGTTAATAAAAAAACATCACATTTCATATTTTTGTCATAACTTCTTAACAAAGCATTCATGAATTTTTTATTATATAACACTTTAGTCTTACTTTTACTTGTGGAACACTGCTGAAGTATGTACGGAAAAATGCAGAACACCCTGTATGATACGTCCGTAAATTGAAATTGAAGGTATAATTCGTTGGTCGAATATTAATAGTATCTTAAGAATATTTTCCTGCGGTACTACCGTAAAAGTACGCCGACTAAACTCACCTGTGATATAATTTATCGAAACTAAGTTTAAGTCAAAATATTATAAACAATATAATAAACGATTTTGTTTAAAAAAAAACGAAAATGTGTGTTTTTGTTTCTTTTGAATAATTATTAAAATAATTTCAAACATTAAAAACCCCATTTATATGCGAAATATGATACTAAATAATGTACGTGTTTTCGTAAAAATATGTACGGATTTCATTTAATAAATTCCCAAGTAATGAGAGATCAACATTTTCGAATCAAGAGCAAACCAGAATATTTCTTTATGAAGAAAATGAAAAGGAAGACGATTAAATGATGATTAGAAGAATAAATATTCCGTTAATTCTTTTTGTTTAAAACATATTTTACAGGATTGGAGACCTTAGTCATCAATCGAGCTTCGCGTATATTAGTTTTCTATCGTCGAAATGAAAGGAACACGGAAAGGCTTTAATTATGGGCAAAATTTTCCGCGGAAAAAATTCAGAAATAAAGATAAAAGATAATTGAACCGCGCAGAGTTGGTAATCGCGAAGAAATGGACTGCAACTTAATCGGAACACGTTCCGTGGCCTCGAAGGGGCCTGGAGGGGGGCGGAGCGCGATCGTTTTGCAATGTTGCTGAAATAATTGCTCGAAAACGGTTCCGCGAGCGGCGAGATAGACGCTGAATTCCTCTTCGCTCTGAATTAATCTCGGCCGGAATGCGACCCCCACACCCGGCTACCCCATTGCCCCCATGGACGCTGGACTTTCATCACGAATGGCTTCTAGGGGGGATGCAATTGTCCGCATTGCCGAGTCGATGCGCTTTCCGGCGTGCGGGTGGCGTTCGTGGAAAAATTTCCGCGACTTCCGGTCGATATTGCGCTCATCCTCTCGAATTTACGAGTCGAAAGACGCCCTTATAGTCTCCCGAACTATGCTCCACTCCAAGTGACAACGGACTCAAAGTTTAAAAAAATACTGAACAGTACGCTCGTCGATATTTGTAACAATAATAGAACCAGGGACCAAAGCTAACAATTATTCCAAAAATTTGTACGAAAAATATCCGTAACAAAACGTTGTTTCTTTCTGTACTTAACATTTCGCCGACCGTACACTTTTTGTAAACTATACGCCAAAACATAACATTTTCGAAATAGTACCATGGGCAAAGTTTCTTGAAATATGAAATTACAATTAGCTCCAGTGTAATTTTATCACTGTTACTAAACATTATTTTTGCGTAATGAAATAATTCGTAAAATAACTGGTTTCTTAAAAGTAAATAGAGCATCTTACGAAATGTACTTTATTGAAATTTGAAAGGACTAAAAGCAACGTAAATGATCTTAAATATGTATATTCTTCGAAAATGAACTTTTTAGACTGCACAATATTAGTACAAACACAGTGTTTATAAGTGCTACTAATCGTGGCACAAAGAGTGATATTTTTCTAATTAGTTGACAATGTGTTAAGTTGACGATAATATTCGCAAAATCTAAATTTTTCAAAATGTAACGTGACTGAAGAGTATCGATTTCGAAACTTTTTGGTTACGCAATAATTATTATTCATGACCGAAATTTGTCTTAATGACGAAAATATTTATTCACCTTCTAGTTTATCTGTTATTATTACCAACAGTACAACTTTGGATTGAAATTACTAATAACCGGTATCAATAATGTAAAATGAATCATAGTAGGAGAAATAGGAGTAAAATGAATGTTATTCATATAACTGCTGTGATCAAAATAAATGTTCCCCATCGATAATGGTTATCAGCACCGAACAAAAATGTCGATCATTTATAATCGTTATTTGTAACTAAAAGCATTTTATTCGAGAAAGTAATTGTTATCGTATAATTTTTACTTTATTTTGGTTAAAACAGTTAAAGTCTTTGAATGAAAGTAAACATGGAATATTAACCTTCAGTACTACTAAAAATACTATTCCCCAGCAATTTTGGTATAAACATAAAATGAAACTTTTTTAAAAAGAACTCGACGTAAAGTTTTCAAACTTTGCATACGTTTATTTCTATGCTATAAGAACAAACTATCGTATATAGACATTTAAAATCGTTGTTAAAGACGTATCAAAGCTATTAAGCCATAATTCTCAGAAAAAACTTTTCTTTATTCACACTAAGAGCTATTAAATATTCTGTGTTCTCAATTCATAAAACATTACGATTTCAACAGCGTGAGATAAATTGTTAGCTTGGAGTAGAAAATAGTTCTTGACAACCGTAACAAACTGTTAGCTTTAACCCTGTGTTATTTAATTATAATGTCTCAGTTTCCCACGATCGTTCGTGTTTCGAAAAATATCAAAACAATTTTTCCGCTGTTAAATACAGATACGATGAAAATTTTACATTCGACAACGTGTATTTGTTTCGTTGTCACCGTCATGTATTAAAATAAATGTTGCGACTGCTCACTACGGGCACAGTACATTACACAAGTATTTGCTTGTTACCGTGTGATAACGCAAATCGTTCAGAAATTCGCAACGATCTTCGATAAATGTTATTGAGATCGAACGGGCCCGTGTTTGCGTTCCGCCCGGTGTTTTCCGAGCGACGAATCGCGATGGCATGGCACGTTGTGCAACCAAATGCAATTATCGTGCAAACAACACGTCACACGGCCGTTGTACCATGTCCAATTGTTATACAATATTCGTGGAGAAAACAAAGAAGCGACAGATCGGATACGATCAATGGCAGAATCCTCGATCGAAGGGTCGCTAAAAAATTCCATCTAACTGGACTTCTCGAAGCCCATCAATTTTCAATTGAAATTTGGTGATTCTGTATCCACATCGCTCATGTTTCTATAATCGTAGACTCTGTTGTTCTTAAAACAGTAAATTAATTAAATTATGCTCTTTAGTGTTTAACAGAATGTTATTTATAAACATTTAACACAGAATACTTTAGAATCTAATTTTTGGGCTTTTCTCGTAGTTGCAAACTTAAAAATAATGTTACTGACAATGGGAATGCTACAACATAACAAACACGTTATCGAACTATTGAATATTTCTATTTTTCAAAGTAGATATTTACAACGTCTTATGTTTCTGTCATAACTTTCTGATGAAGTTTGGACGTTTGTTTGGCGACATTTTAGTTTTATTTGTTATATGTGGAACAATCTGTATATCGAAGAATAATTGCGATACATATTAAGAACAATCAAGCAAGTAATTGTATCAAGAATCCACAGATGCTTCAGAAAATCAAGTTTTGTGCTTGTGCAATATACTATTACTTATGTCAATCTTTTATAGATCTCTAGCGTTTCAGAATCGTTTTAATCTAACACCAACACTTAAATTATACTGCGATTCAATCAAGCGTTCTTGTAAAATAATTACACAGGGTGTTCGACTACCCCTAGGAAAAATTTGAATGAGAGATTTTAGAGGCTAAAATAATTGAATGAAGCTTCGTGAAAATTACTGTTAAAAATTATTAATAAAATTTGTCTACCTACACGAATTTTTTTCTCAAAAATGCGTAGAATTTCGAGGGTATGTCTATTCACCAAAAATGATTGTAATTGACCGCCTCAACCGAAAATAATTTTCCCAGAACAATTTGAAATTTCTTAATTTAATTTTTTAATAACTTTTTAACGAAGTCTCAATCAACAAATTGGTATTCTTGATTTTCGTCTTATTTTGGCCTCTAGAATCTCCTATTCCAATTTTTCTCAGAGGTGGTCGAACACTCTGTATAGTATTCATGTATTATTATTATAATACTTTTGTACTATAAGTCGAGGCCCAATGATTCGTGATTCCCCGAGAAATATAACCGTTTCACAGGTACACTACTGAGAACCCTTGTTTCAATACTATACCAATATTGAATATTATTATTTTACGTGTCTCTAACATAGGCACCATGACTCGTGTGAAATAATATACATATCAACCCCCGCAATAAATAAGCAAAATCCAGGATAAAATAATGTATCTCTTCGTGGAATCTTGATAAAAATCGAAACAAATCGAAAGAATACTGGTTCGTTTTTGTTCTCGGGACAGACGCCAACCCTTGGAACGTTTGGCGCGCAAAAACAGGGAGCAAAATCATCTCCATGCCCCCTTCCTCAAGGAATCACCCCTTCGTTCTAAGCAAAATGAAAGCTCGAGGATCGATTTTTCAAGCTGTTACACAGTTTTTTCACGATACGTGGCACCTTGATCGATGCTTGATGCTAATGAGCAGCGTCGAACGACATTCTGCCGTATGTTTATTAATCGCGGGGTCCGGTTCCCATCGGGGAAACCGGCTAGACGAGTTAGCAACCCCTCTTGGTATCGTTTCGACCGCATTCGATCGATCTCCCTTGCCGTTCCATCCCTTTTTCGAAACGGTGACCGCGTTCTCTCGCGAGCAACCATTTTACACATATGCGCGGAAATTAAGCGGCGTCTTGGGAAACGTCTTAATTAATCCTCCAAAACGTCTATCGCGAATTGCTTCTTGCAACGGCAATCAGGCGAGATTACCACGTTGCACAACGGGCCTGAGAACGACGATGCCGACAGTGGCCGAACTTCAATTTTACTTGTCGCGCGAGCGAATACTGCATCCTAGGATTGTGGGAGAAAGTCGTCAAATCTAAACCGTTTTATACATTTTTGACCCTCGTCCAATGAACTTTGGGTCAGAATGGACCCATGCAAACTATATTTCAGAGTCACGAAGTTCTAGTTTTTAATAAATAATAATAATATTAAAATTAGCAGTAGTGACAAATAAAGAATTTATGAGTAGAACAATGCAAAAATTCGAGGAATAATATCACGTGAAAAAAAATGAAATGTATAAAAACTGATATATAGTAAAATCTATACGATAAGTCTGTAAGGACAAATATTTTTGCAATTTTGTTTTTCCTCTGAATTTTCAATATTTTGAGGTTTGTTTGATAATACCACAATTATAGTTACAGAATTTTTGTTTGTCCGTCCATCCGATTATTTATTCCATTGTAATTTAGAGAATAATTGCCATAGGTTAATATCAATTAGAATTTCAGTTTATACACAGTAATGTGATAGGAGAAAATTATAATTGAATATTTCTTTAATTTTAAAAGCCTTTGTGCAATCTTACACCGATGATGATCGTAAAACATTTATATTGATGACAAACTATGCTTGTGGAAACTATAATTAGTGCTGATACAACTGTAGCAACGGGAAACATGTATCAGGTATATTTAGAGACTAGTATTAGTATAAATAAACATTAGGCTGTACAATGCAAAATCATTCGTCTTTGTAACCGTAGAAAAGTTATTCAAATAAACGTTTTCGATCTGTACAACTACGATTACCAAATACTAGAATTGCTATAGTGATAGTTTTTGCTGTGACATTTTGAATGATAGTTGCACGAGTGTAATGAAACTTGTTTTGCAGAGTCGGAATTACGAAGATTGTCGGGAACTTGATTCTAGAAACTAGTAGTATGTCACTAGTAGAATGTTGAAATTGTGCAAGGAAGGTTCATAAATGTACAGAAATACATACTTCACGAAGTTAATATACAAGCCAAAATTAATAGAAACTGTTATACCAATGTGAGTCGTAAAATAATGGCCTCTGAGATACAAAAAATTAAAAAGTGAATCGATGATGTACACTCGTGACGGTATTTAAGTTGACGTTTGTATTTTTAACAATTTATTGAAATAAATTCATAATGAAAGTAAATACAATCAATGTTAGTAAGAGAAATATATTTATTAAGCCTTTACAATGCTGATGCAAAAAAATTTTCATTTTACAACGAAACAATAACGCTATTAACAAAGATTCTTCGACCAATTGATGTTGGAAATTAAGTTGATGCTTCCTAATTCATCTATTTTTGAATCTCTTATAAACTGTAATTTTGTTATGTGTTTCTGTCTAATACTTTCTATTAAGTTCGAATATGGGTCTTGAGGAGACTGTGAAAACACCAATATGTTATTATAATTTCGAAACAATTTTCACAGTATGCTTTGGGTCGTTGTCATGTTGAAAAACAAACGCCCTTTTATTTCCAAATTTTTCTACGGATTACAATACATTGGATTTTACTGCGCATAAACTAAAATACTAATTCTTCTTAATTGAATCATACGTGACACGCGATTTTTGCGAATAAATTTTTGTCCCAAATATTCTGCCTTTTGGAGGGAAACGTTTCGAAATCGTCGCTGCAAAAAGTAAACGCTTCTCTTTTTTTCGAACGCAACTGATAAAATTCGAGCAAATTATGTAATGCAATAATATTGTCACGCATTGTTTTAGAAAGGATTCATATTGTGTGCCTCGTGTCGAAATTCTGCTCGATATGTTTACATAATGCGTACACGCACTTGCTTGAAACAATTTCGACAATTTCGTACGTTGCATTATCGAACGCTGCTACATCGGCATACGAGATTCAAGCTTCGATCAAGGAAGTCAATGGTATAAACAACGAGTTCAAGGTTTGAATCACGAAATACGAATATCGGGGAGTGAAATTGCAGACACGGTGTTGTAACGAATTGCAACGACGTAAAATAGTAGGCAATAATTCTGATTACTACGCTGTAGTGAAACGTAAGAAAAATAATTCCATCGTTGTATTCTGACCGAAAATGTTCGTATTAGATATTTAAACATTTTACATTGGAATTGGTAAAATTCTAAACAACTCGATACAACAGTAGTGAAGAATGAAATTGCTACAGTAACATTAATGATAATA
The DNA here is from genome assembly GCF_013123115.1 of Colletes gigas. NCBI lineage: Eukaryota > Metazoa > Arthropoda > Insecta > Hymenoptera > Colletidae > Colletes > Colletes gigas. Next base: position 10,583,234 of record NW_025106631.1, on the reverse strand, counting down.
ATAATAATATATCTTCATTACGCCAAGCTTGTAAATATTGAGAAATTGGAATTATAAATATAAAAGGAGAGCGGCTATTAATGGATTTTAATTTGAGAGTCCCTTAATATTTAATCACAAATTTCTTTATAATTCACTTATTGCTTATCCTTTCATTTTTATTGTACTTTTCTTCTGTGTTTTCACATATAAATAATATCGCTTGTAAATTCATTTACAAATCGTAAACAGAAGTAATTCGTAAATAAAATCTTCGATTTAATTTTGGACTCAAGTACTAAATTTTTACAAAAATATGAACACAGGAAACTGACGTTTTTATCTCTGAACCAAGCAGACTGTCTAAGTAGAGCCGTATCGATGAAGATTCAGGACTTAAGAATGCCGGATGTAAGACCTTCGGGAAACTCGAGTTTCTTAAGTGCTTGTTTCCTAGCGTTTTCATAGTGATCGCGATGCACCGCAGGTTCGACATGCCCGTTAGTCTGTTTCGTTATTGCGCGACGATTACCTTGGATTCCAAGAAACGCGAAACGCTATCGCATTAATCGTCTGTTCTCCGTGTGACGCGGCCCTGGTATTGAGTGTCACCTCGTACGGCGAAATATGATTCTGTGGACGTTCCTGGCCTACATTGCCACTCATTATGTGATCAAAAGCAAACGCACCTCAGTCCCCGGGTCTGGACAGAACGACAGGAAACAATGGGTCACGCTGCGGAACGTATTCACAGAGACCACCGTTTCATCAGATGTATCGCGCGGTCCTTTCTTCCGACTCTCTGTGTTCCTGATGCTTCGAGGGTGACGGGGAATGACTCCAGATAAGGTGACGGGACTATTCTCCATTTTGGGTTTAAATCAGAAATAGAAAAACTTAAAATTTCCAGAGTACGTATCATTTTCTGGACCATTTGAACACTATGAATAATGAATTTTGTTAAAAATACAGATTGCTCCAGCACGTGGAATGGCTCCAGATAAGGTGACGGGACTATTCTCCATTTTGGGTTTAAATCAGAAATAGAAAAACTTAAAATTTGCAGAGTACGTATCAGTTTCTGGACCATTTGAACACTATGAATAATGAATTTTGTCAAAATTACAGAATGGCCCGTGGCACGTGCAACCCGTTTCAGGGATTCTACACAAGAAAAATGTGACCTGTTTGATCTTGTTTTTAAGTTATAGCGAGTTTCTCTTTTAGCACACTATTATGTAGCTGTTTATCTTCGCAAGCGGTGTCCAAAATAACCACTTTGCATTTTATCAAAAGCCTGGAGACTTTCACCATTGGCTGTCATATTTTCTCTATTTAATTTCAAGTCCATAGATTAAGTTTGTATTTGCACATAAGGGAACCTCCCATTTTCACACACGACGTGTTTCGATAATCTGACACCTAGTGCTCGAATGAATCATTCGTGAGATAGTAAGCGTTCGTAGAATTAAAGAAACAAAATTCAAAGTCAGATACTGAGCTCTGTTTGTAAATAGTTAGGTGGAATTAGTTCAACTTTTCCTGTTTTTTGAAGGAATTATTCCCTATAATTCGATGTTTACATGAAGTTTTTAACTTCTACGAGACACCTTATATAATAGATATATGTATAAACACGGTTGAGGTAAGGTGCTATTTTTGGTTTAAATCAGGTACGAAAAACTTTTTAGAATTTAAAGACCACGTATCACTTGAGCTATTTAGATATTGGTCGTAAAAAATAAACTTTATCAAAAATATAATAAATATATAAACATGCTCAAGGTGACGTGACAACACCATTCCGTCCCATTTTGCTTTTAAACCAAGAATGGAGAAACTTTTAGAGTCGATAGAGCACACATATCACTTGATCACTTGAAAAATGAATTTGATACCAAAATATAAATATTATAAATATGGTTGGGATAAGATGAGGCGACCATTCGGTGCCATTTTGGCGAATCGGAGTACGTAGTTCCACCATTGGTAGTTGACGAGATACAACGCGCGGTTTTAAATTTCACGATAATAATTCAGCGATCAGCACTTGTACGACCGCTACCTGCACAGTTGCTCTTTGTAAGATTATAATACACACAATTGACAATTGCAGGATTGTTGCTTGCTAAATTATCACAGCTACGATATTTACTTACAAAACTTTAAACCGTATAATCGTTGTTAATTTTCTCTATACTTTGAGTAAAAAACTGTTTAAGTGTTAACTGTTTAACTGTTTACCTGAATGAAATAATTGTAATTGAATTAGAAACTTACAACATATGCATTAATTTTAATAATTAGAATAGTTAACAATAATATAATAATATTTATTAATTTATGTTTGTAGTAAAAAGTTCATTTAATGGTAAATCAACACATTTGTACATAAAACAATTTGTAAAACTTCTGACAGATGACACTAATTATTTAAGCGAATAATGACACATATTTGAAAGACACAGTAAACGAAACCCGTTATGTATCACAGTTTTAATTTTTGTTAAAGTGGGAATGATTTGCCTGTAGTCCAGTTTTGAAAAGTTCTGTACACATATAAAACTATTTATTTAAACTACAATTTTTTAAGATACGCTTAAAATAAAATTTTTACAAAATTTCTCCTTGAATGACTAATTTTCACCATAAATATTTAAACAGAGATCGATCGTGGGTGACGTTTATTATTCGAAAATAAAATTAATTATTTTTTATTAAAGAGTAATATTCAAGATCCACAATGTACGGAAGGTATAAGAATTTAATTGAAAATTACGTCAACTTTTCTTTAGCGCGTTCCCTGCCATCATAATTATGTGACGCCACGATTTCTCATGAGAGATCAACGTCGCATATGCGTGACACGCGATTTTTTATTTTATGTTCGTGTAAACAAATGAAGTACGAGACCCTGCCTCGCGTATGCGTGGTACATTATTCGAAATATTCGGTTAACCTATGCGACACGTTTTATTTGTACATAATTGAAAACACGGTACTGCTTTAAATATAATTATTACAAACGTGGCGTGCCTGTGGCGGACGTGTTTTCGATCGAACGGTGGTAACGAGCGCCAGTTAACCGCCATTTCTACAAATTGTCGTTCGTAACATTTTGTGCTAAGAAAGAATGTTAATCGAGAATCGCGATAACCGTAACCGCAGTTGGCACAAATTAACATTCCTGCTCAAAACTTCGATTTTCCTTTCTTTGAAAGGTGCACGATAATTTACACATTTTATTTCTTTCGTTTTCCCCTTTTTCCCCCCATTCTTTTTTCTTTTGTTTAAATAAGAAAACAAGCGTAAATGTTTCACGGAAATGTGCCGTTACAGGCATTACCCGAGGAAGCGTTTCTTTGTGTACTTACAGCGGAAAGTAATGCACAGCAGATGGCCGTGCCCAACGCAAAGAACTTGGATCTTATTTCGTGAGATCCTACGAATTGCATTCGAATGGCATCAAGTGGCAAACATAACTTAAAACTTTGTTCTAACCTCCTCACTACACTTACTTTTACAATTCACCGTGAATAACTTCGAAAGGAACTCGAAATAACAACGAAGAATGCACGCCACGCAAACAAACTATAATAGTAATCGTCGAAATTAACTTGTATTTTGATGAATTTTTTAATATAGGCAAAACAAGCGACCATACGAGTATATAAACATTAGCCTATTTCAGGTACTTTCCAATAGAATTTCTTTAATTAATGTATGAAAATTTGTAGACTATAATTGTTGTCATTTCTATAATCCTTCAGGATAATTTTTTCACCGGGCATATTCTTCTACCATGTGTTTTATCATCAGTATTTGACTACATCTAATATTTTATTTTTTGCAAAATTTTGATATTTTAGTATTGGCGAAACGTAGGAAGGATGAGGCATAAAAACAAAAATTGATATAATAATTTTCCGTAATATCGATCGATTTTCAACATTTAAAATATACATATCATTCTACAAAATGTAAAATCTAAATAGATAATTATATGTGATAGTTTATTTGTAAAACGTATATTAAATATTAAATATGTAACTCTCTGTCATCATTCATATCTTTTAATCTGTAATGTTAAATAAATCTAAAACGTTAACTGTTATCTAGTAAAATGGGGTATTTTGATACACCAACGACTGCATTTATTGAATAATTAGTATTGTGCTCTATTATTTTGAATAACGAATTATATAAGGAAATTATTGATACACGATGCCATTTAAAGGTTGAAAAAGTAACAAAATATGAAAATATTTTCTATGAACACAAAATACAGAGAATTTAATATCAACGAGATGTGACAGTTTTTAAAATAGTAAGAAGTTGGAAAAGAATGTTGAAAGTTTTGCATTCGTAAGTAGCAGCAAAGAGAAAGAGAACAGTATTGATCAATAAATTAATGAGAACATAATGGAGAAAAGTAGAGGAGATAAAATTATAGTAAATATCAAGAATAAAAATTGACAACTTCTGAATAACAAAAGGAGAAAGAAAAAAAAAGTTCAAGGTTTACTCAAATTCCGAGTAGCAACAAATTAATGAAAAAAATTCCTACATATCGTGGTCGTAGACGAAGAAACATGAAAAAGAGAAATACATTTGTTTCTTCAAAGCATAGGAATATCGGTGGTCACGAGTACTATTTTGTTCTCGAAAAAGAAAGTAACATCCCTCGTTGACATCTTGGCGGTACAAGCTATGGAAGTGCCTGTACAGGTTTTTGAGACGGTGAAGCGAGCGGAGATAAGGGTGGAAAAACGTCGAGTCGTGTGATCGTCCAGAAAGCAGCTGGAGTGGGGATCACGAGGGGTTAGAACCTGCGCCTAAGTTTACCCCTTCCCGGCGCATGCTCCTGCAACACGTTTCCCACCCTGTCGCCGAGGTTTGACTCCCGATATGATCGAAAAAAGGAGTCAGAAGCTAAACTGCCACCCCCGCCACCCCCGTGAACTCGTTTTCAGCCCGTAGTATTTTCTGCGCACTAAAACTACGACCATTTGAATTCATTGAATCGCTCGGCTATCGGACAGAAACGTATCGTAAATATAATTGCATCGCGGAAAGTCCGGATTAATCGAAACGAATTCGAAATTGTACAAAATAAGTTTCCTCCAGGCGCAACGAACGTTAAGAATAGCTGGTAATTTTTCTACAAATCAATTATATATTTTAAAAACAGAAATCTATAAAACGTTGGCAATTTCTGATGTAATAATATTACGATACGAATTATGCTTTTTTATAAAATGGAAATACCTTGAAATTCTTCCAAAACTGTTGAACGAACATAATGGAATCTATACTGAGATACGAACAACCAATTCCTACCTCGTAACTTTGTTTATTTGTACTTATTTGTTATAGCAATAAATAATTTTTATAAGAAAAAATGAAAAGGAATTCATGAAATGAGCTAATTTTGTTTACTGTTCTGTAACTTGAATATTATTGTCGTGGATATAGAATTTGTTATTACTGTTGTATTTCATGTATATCGCAACGTATTTTCATAAATTTTAAGTTTATACTAAAATACAATATACTTTTATTATTAATTTCATCGAAACTATTATCACTATTATATTTAATATTAGTATATCTAATTATAAAATTGTTGCAAACAAAGTTTTTTTAGGAGAATAGTTCTCGAAAGGTTATGTCAAAAATAATACTTTAAGTAAAATAGACTCCCATCAATTTTGCTTGAAAAGACATTTAACGAAGATGGAAAGCATATTTAGAAAAGTCTATTTTCAAGAAAGAATTTTTCGAGCAGAAGCGACAAGCATAACAAAAAATTGCTACATACTAATTTTCCTCCAATAAAAATCCGTTATGATAAGCTCCACGAAAAAACAGGTTTTCCTTCAAAATACAGATCGACTGAAAATTTCTAGGTAAATAAATGTTTCTGCACGAACTTTTCTCCAAAGGATGATTATCTCAAGCGAGAAATTTTTTCAGAAAATTTTCTTTCCGCAAGAAAATACTCCAACGGAGAGCTTCGGTGTAGAAAATCGCTATCGTACGAACTTTATACCAAAGAATAATCGAAAGAAGTTCTTCGAAAGTGGAAAATAATATAAAAAAACTTTTTTCTTCATTCATAATCGAGAAATCAACACAACCCTTCTCAAGTCCCTTGCAACTTTTCCTATTTTCATCCGTTACAAAATTTCGGAAAATTTGTTTCGGAGTTGAAAGAACAGAGATACAAATGATCGGAAGAAAATTTGCTTGTTCCTTTTGGTAATATCAAGAAATAATAATAAGTTAAATGAAATTACTCAATTTATTTAATTTTTTAATATTCTAACCATAAACTTTCCACTCTACTCTGATGTTCGGAAAGAAAATTCTTAATTTTCCAAATACATACATGTTCATATATTCATATACCTTAAAACTCGACTCATCCTGCGGGTTTTTAATAAAAGAAACATTTATACCATAAAAGAATAAATCATAAAACATGAATCATAATCCACAATTTAGAATAAACATTGAGTAAAAGTCATTGAAAATATGTTAATCAATGAAGATATTATTTCGAAATGCCAAGAATTCCACTAAATAACATTCGAAAAAGATGTGCTATAAATATCATTTAGATACCATCATTGTTAAAAATGAAGAAGCGGATGAAATGACGAAAGAAATAGCCACTCTTGCAACAACATCTTACGATCATCCTTTAATGCCAAACAATACGACCACTCTTAGAAAATAAAAAATGGAAATCCATAATCCTTACAAGTCTTCTATCATTCAAAGGTAAATTTTATCAAGAGATCTTTTTCAATAATCTCACAAGACAAAATTAGGTTGCTATTTTAAGAATCAGAACCAATCGCGAAAGATTCATATCTTCTATAAAAGAGAAATAATGCTTCGATATTTAAACGGGATTTAAACGGCACAATATTATTACAAATTTTCTTCGGTTAAAATATGCTTTAATATTAATTGCACCTTTGTTAAATATTTCATTTCCAATTCCTCATGTTTTTTTACGGTTTTCTTTTTTAAGTTATTCAATGTTGATATTCATCGCCTACGATATTATGTGTACTACGTTATTCATAAAGAACAGAATAAATTATTATTTAAATTAGTTTGTGTATGGTATCTTACACAACTATGCAAAATATAATGTTACTGAAATATATGATTTTCTAACGAATTTGATGGTCGTCTCTTATATGGTATTTTCAGGTATAGAGGTATGAAATAAATATTTTATACTTATATAATTCCATATCCTCTCCGCCGACATAAAGCAAAAATTAATAGAATTTCCCACTGGCTCATACCAATAACGTAAAACGCCATTACCTTAATATTTCCAGCAACGAGTACATTCCAATTTCGTGTGATTTTATTTAGTTTGAATTTAACTTCGATTCGACTAATTTCAAAAGATTTTACGTTATCGCAAGCGATTTGCAATCATGCATTGATTTTCAAACGTGAGTCCTTGATTTGTGTTAATCAATAATCCCTCGCAATCGATGATTCGATACTGCCGTAAACAAAAAAAGACAAAAAAAAAAGAAAGAGAAACCTTTTTTGAAAAATGTTATCTCAGCTATATATTTATAATAAATTTTTAAAAACTTAGTATCGAATCATCGATTTGATACTACCATAGACAACAAAAGAAAAAGAAAGAAAGAGAAACATTTTCTAAAAAATGTTATCTCAGCTATGTACTTATAATAAATTAAAAAAAACATGATCGAAATGGCAACGGGATCGGCCGATTAATGAATTAACCAAGAGAGAAGAGGAGATAAATCTTTCCGTAAAAATATTTACTCGGCTATGTATAATATATGTATAATACTTACGATAAATATAAAAATACGATCGATGTTCGAAGAATAGATGAAAATGGCCAGTGAATGGACCGATGAAGAGCGCGTGAATCTCAGCAGTCGAGCGCAACCCTTCTTTCCGATCAGGCCGTTGAAGTCACCGATACTTCCGATACCTGATACAGCGCATCGTGTCCTCGTGGCCGGTGCTGGAAGGGATGACGGCCGTTGGTGGGGGGCGGCCACCCTCGCGTTTACTGCGGTCGGTTTAGACTCGCTACCGTGTCGCGGCGCCACCGTACGGCCTGCGCGGCCGACGTCCCTTGGCTCTGCGCCGAACAACTTTTGTCCGCGGTTCGCGTTCCTTGAGCCGCGCGAGGCGCCTCGTTTCGCGCGTCGCGACGCGCCGCGTCACCGTGTAACGGGTCCGATCGGATCTCGCCGATTCACGGAATCCGTTTCCCCGTCGAACGTCGTGTTTCGCGTACAGGACAGCGTAGCCGGAACAACGACCGTCGACAATACTTTCGCCGGGGTGGAAAAGTGCGTGGCTGGAGGGATGACTGCGAGGGCTGCAGGAGCCGAGCGTTCGAGTTAGTCTCGGCCAGAACACAGGCCCAGTAGGATCTACGTACACGTACTGAAACCGCGTACGGTGCGTGGACTGAGGAAACCGAGGGTACGGAGAGCATCCCCACCCCCTTCCTCCTTACTGGCCGCGAATCGGGAGTTTTGCGACGAAAAGAGTGGATTGTCGACCTCGAGAGACCGGTGTGTACCAGGTGATTTGTTCGTTGTGATTATTGTGATGTGTGTTAGTGTTCCCCTCGGTAAATCCTGAAGGAAAGCAGCCGCGACGATATCGGCCCGCCGCGACGGGTTTTTCGAATTTTTCCACGCGGACAGAGGTCCCCTTATCGCGATACCGTTCCACCGGCATCTTCTGCGAGTTCACGAGCACGCACGTGCAACCGTGCCCTCGGATTATCTGAAAGCCGAAACGCGACCGGCTGGAACGTGACCATCGGACGGATTCTTGATCGTCGACTGCCGCCTCTATCGCGACCGGTCAACCAACTCGCTCCGCCGAGAGAAAAAGGAATGCGGAGAACCCGAGAACCGAGTGATAGCGCCTAGCTGACTGCTAGAATCTAGACCGTCGTTCTGCGACCATCGGATTAGCACCCGAGAAATTTTCGAAAGCGAAAATACCGGACTCGTGAATCCTCCGAGAATCGTTCCTTCCACGGGACGGCCGCCCAGAATCGTTCGAGACGATCTTCGAAAAGGACGTTCCCACAGTTTTTGCAACAACTTCTCGTTCAAAGGAAAATCTGTTTTTCTATCTTCGATGATTCTGCTTCTCTTGGACACTTGTTGACGAAAAGGAAACTGGTTCCATTTTTCTTCAAATTCTCGATTCTTCCGTCGTGCTTGCGAAGAAGTGCGATTCCAAGTGTCGGAAAATGCCGAGCTCTGTTTAACGAAAGTGTTATGAGAATTCATCCTAGATCGGTCAAAAATGTGACACCTCGACGTTTGCAAACAGTTACCATCGGATTTTATTCCGGGAAATGAATCTCTCCATCGTTTGGAAACTTTTTTCATCGTATTCTCGATCGACGTTGGAAACGTTCCTTCGTGGGCCAGATTGCTTCTGAGAGAAACGTGAAAAAACCTTTCGTCGAGAAAGTGGTTCGAGAACCGTGTAACTGCCCCCCACGAGGACACAGGGGAGGACCAGTCAGGATCCCGGCGATTGTTTCTTGGTGTTCCATCGAGTTTGGAATTAGGTTCCCGGACCCAACGGCGGTCTCCGGAGGGCCGTGTCGCGTGCAGCAACCCCGCGTGTCTCGTAATTATCTTATCCAGCGAGAAAAAGAATCCGACCTCGCGCCACGTCCCTGAGCCCGGCTCTTGAACTTAACAGTGTTGCGCATCCTTCGCTCGCCGGAAGATATTGTTACAATCGCCCTCGAACGGGCGTCGCGTTGCTTCGCGAACGGGGGTCGCGACGCCGGGGGGAGCGCGGAGGGCGCCGTTTATCGTCGACCGGTATATTGAGTAGCGTGCGACCGCTCGAAGAAAGCGAATCCCGCTGCTACGACCAGCGAAATTCCACGACGACGCTTGGCCCTTCTCCCCCGTTATCGACGGGCCCTCGATTTTTCATCGTTGCCCCTCGTTCCAGCCACCTGGAACTCGAGATCGGCCTGAAATTTTCGTCAAGACGCCCAGCACCGATTCTTTCTTGGATTCTTTCGCACCGACGGCTGCTGAAACGTGGTCTCGCGAGTGAATTTTGCACGCGACGCGGTGGTTCGGGGCTTGTCGTCGTCGCTGGAAACGGGAACGTGTGATTCTGTGTCGAACGTCGGAATGGCTTGCCACGGTGCTCGATTCTCTCCGACTATGTCGTCCAATTCTTGCCTCGATACGACGAATTTTCCCGCGCTTTGCTAAATTGGCCCACCAGTGACTAAACGTGGAGATTAACAGTGTGATCAGTTCTTCGATTTTTAATCAAGAGTTTCTCGTACCGTAATCGCGGGCTCGATCGAGAAGGCTCGAGGAAGGTAAAATACGTTTCCAAAATTGAATAATCGACGAGGTTAGGGCTCCTTGTGTCGCTCCGCGTCAGATTTTTGTAAAATTTTCTCGACGTCCTTCCCCACGATTTCCATTAAAGTCTCCGCCGGGAGTAAACGTTTTCTCCGTGTTACAAGTTCGTTCTACGATTCAATTTTACGGTTACTTTCTTCGAATAATAATTATCTATAGTGCTTCACTTTTTCGAGTAAAAAAAATTCATAAGTGCTCACGGACATTTCGAACAATATATATTTTGATTCGATCTCTTCATTTTCGGGGAAATTCTCGTTGTTCGCGATAGAACGAAAGATGTCCTATTTTGAAAAATTAGAAGTGAATGTGCCATAAACTTTCGATAAACGTAAGATTAGGCTCTAGATAGATTGACTAAGCGCAATACGAGTGTGTACACAATATCTGACATTAACCGACGACAAGCGAGATATAAAGGCACTTATTCGTTTATTCCGATGATTGATTGAAACTCAATTTTGTACTTGACGCACAAAAGTTCAATTTCATAGCAAAAGAAGCATATACGACATTGTGAACATCCGAGTACAATACTTTGTAGATGCTTTCGACACATCCAAAGGAAAACAACAATTATCAAGCTTTATTAGTATATTCGTGAATGTGAGTGCCTATGAATTGGAATTTTCTAGACGTTTTTAATCCGTTAAATTTCGCGACTTTTCGATTTCGAGTTGATTTCGCGGTCGAGATTCGCGATTAGCGGGAAATCTCGTAATTCCAAGACGATCATTACGAAATTCCGGGCAACTATGCGTGAGCAGCGAGTTGGGCGCCGAAGACGACGCGATGACGATGCACGCGCGTGCACGCGCACGCCGGCCCGCGTTGACAAACTAATCCCCGCGTTATATCGGGTGATCGTAAAGCACGCGCTGACAAGCCGACAACCGCGTAGTATTTTCGTGGGCGGCCACGACGAATTCTCGCGACGCGATTCGCGAACGACTCCGTCTCGTCGAACACGCGACACCGTTCGCTGGCCTCGTGAAATTTCGCTGCCCCCGGGGAAAATCGACCACTCGATTCGGCCATTTTCTACCAAACTATTTCCACCAACTTCGATCGTCGATCCTATTTTCACCGATGGTTAACTCTCGAATGGCGCAACGCCTCGGGGACCGAACGCCCGGGCTCCATTTTAAACCGAATCTGAATTTCATTATTTCGCATTTCCATGCAAGATTCCCGATTGAATTTCCACGTTATTCTATTTGTAAATTCTTTGTTAATGTCGTTAATTTTTCAAAACCCAAGTCGAAGTCACTGAGCTTGGAATAAGCAAAATCTGAGATTTCTTCACGCCTATTTTTAACTCGAATTCAAACACTGTCAAAGGCTTCATCGAAAATCAGCCACGTTTTGTTAAACATTTGCTTGTGCTGTCGTCATTTTCATATTTGATCTTGTCTATGAATAAAGTTCTCTTTTTCGTTTGCAAATTATTATTGTTAAATGACAGTTCCGACAATTCTAAGTTTGGACCATCGTTCGTTGATCTGTTGTGAAAATTAAATTTTTAGGAGAACAATCTAAATTCACGTGAAATCCCTGGTTATTTTCTATGAAACAATTTTTCTCTAAATTATTTTTGGAAATATATTTCTACTGTAATAATTGGTGTAAATATTAAATTAATTAGTACTTTTTTTTTAGTAAAGAATGAATAATCTGAACGCTGTCCCGTCATTTACGTTCTATAATTGATGTTTGTCCAAAATAGAATTAATTTTCGATAACAGAAAAATCCGTGATTTTGCACCGTTGAGCAATTTCTACCGCAGCCACGATCGATGAATGCAAAATTTTTATGTAACTTTTCGAAAAGCAGGAAGAAATTTTGGATCTAAAGGTGGTTGGTGAATATCGATCGGGTTCTAGGACGGGAAATCGATCCAACCGAAAGCCACAGCAACAAGTACGCGGCGTTGGTGGCGTGAATCGAGTTACAGTTGTTTTCGTTTCCGCGTCAACAGCGACTATCATCCACCGGCGATGATTAACCCGTGTAACCGGCGAACACCGCGGAAATTAAAGTTGCATTATCCAGGACCCGGCGCCGGTTAACTCGACTGTCACGAAGTGTGCTTAACACGCTAACGCGGATTAACGCGTTCCCCGGAAGCTGCACGCCTTTCACGGTTTCGCGGGAATCGAGGGACGTCGTTTCGATGACGCACTGACCCCCTCGGAGTTCAACTTTCGGAGAACGTTCGCTGGAACTTTGACTTTCTTCCAGACGGAGTCGCGAGCCGGTATTCCTGCCAGACTTCAATGGCGGTTCGTCTTCTTAAAACTTCGACGGTGCTTTGGAATTTGAATACGTAATACGACGGTCTCCACTTTCAGGCAATTTCAACTAAAAATCGAAATCGTAACAGTTCGGGGGTTGTCGCAGGGAAATGGAAAACTCTTCAAATTCCGAAACTTCCACGCATTTTTTTCAACGACGATGTTATTAAATATTAGCCACGTATCGTAGATTCCTCTGTGTGTTTTTACAATTTTCAAATTGTTGAAATCTTTCGACCAACGACCCAGTGAACGAATGCTTTAATTGTGTTGTCAACGAATTCGAAACCTAATTGCTCTTCGATAGTGGGTGCTTCGAAACTCTACTATAGTCCTCCTTACAATTTTCTGTCGTTCTTCTGTGTTTATAAAGAATTCTTCTACGCGCTATTCTAAAAAATAAATATAAAATAAATAAATCGAAATAAATCGAAACGTTCGTTCGTGAAAAAGCGTTTACCAGAAATTTGATAGTTCGTATTGAAGAAGTAATTTAATCAACGCATTCGCTGAGCTGACTTCGCGAAAGACAGGCTACCGTTCGTGCGTCTGCATTGTCATCCAATTTCTCTACTCGTGGCTCGCAACTAAAATAAATAATGCAAATTCTTTTCTCGCGTTCCTTTGTCCGCCCAAGTGTATATTTCTATGTCCAATCAAAGCTGCTTTTAATTCCGGAAACGCGAGGGGAACCCTAAGCGATCGACCCTTTCGCCACAACGTGATTCCATCGAAAATCGAATATTCGCGCGTTGAAATCTCACGAACTCGCTCAGGACGAAGATCTGCGTTTGACAATCGATTCCGTCAGAGAGTTATTTATTAGATTTAAAAGTGTGAAAAATTGATAAAATACTGTGCACGGCTCACATAATAAAATTATATTAATCTTAACGCTTTGTCTATATTTGTATCAATTGGATGGGAAATAATCATTGCGTATTTACATACTAATTGATGTTCGAGTTAAACAATAACTGAGTGAACTTATAGAGCTACGTCTCGGTAAAAAAACATCGTATCCAGATCTTGTAAAATTTCCTAAGCGAGCTTGCCAGAGATAGTGTTTACCGAATCGCCAATTAACAATGACTGATAGGAACACCTCACCAGTAGTTGACCACCAATCGGTTGATCGTCATTTTCATAAAATTGTTACCTAATAGGTTTAAATGATCGAAAGTTCTTTTTAACGTAAAGTGTCACTTTTATGATACTTGTCGGCCGAATCGTTGTATCGTAGTGGTAGCTAAATAGTCTTGTAATTTGTCTTCTACTATACCAAAGAAATGAGAAGAAGTCGATAAGATATAGGAAATGTTATAATAAGTACTTGAAGTGTGACGATGATGTCAGGCGTGCAAAATACCGATGAGTAATAGTAGTTCATGACCTTTGCTATAGTATTAGTAGAAGTGTCTTCAGCCAGTCGAATGAAAATTTCATGAAGAGAACACACAGATCTTTTGTGTGTTCAGTTCATATTTATTTATTTACGGGATAAGTCCTTTGATATACAGAGTAACAGATGTTAAAGAACGAACCAAAAAGACAGAATCGAATGTAGACAGTAAGATATATGAAAACTGAAAGAATAGGTAATTAAACAATTAAAACCAAAGAAAAGGAAAAAGATTAATACCATCGATACAAAAAGAGAATAGAGTTAAAATGACATCGAAGAAATCGACGGCTCTACAAAGTGTGTATTCGTAACGGTGCGATCTAAGCAATTAACTATATTACCGAATAGGCGAGTGCTATGGTGTCAGTAATAACCGTTTATTTTTGTATGCTATTATAAACCGAGTTAAGAATAGAAACTAATTTGGTTCAGCTATTGGGGAGGTGACCATACGCGAGAAAAGTATCCGCGACGTCGATACAGGTTGGAAGGAACAGGGGGTGTTGGAGTGGTAGCATTCGGTGGCAAAAGGGTCGAAAAAGATGGAAAGCGTAGCGGGTCGGGAGGCTGCGCGTCCCGAAATCCCCGGTGCCCGCGCGTCAGTAACCATTTCGAAACTCAATCTCACCTCGTTATCCTTAGGAACGTCTGAAAATCGTAACGGCGCTCGGAACAAAGGCCGCTCAGTCACCAAAGAGCAATCGAAGGGTTACTGTCTGAGCGGGTCGAGGGGTGGGGCGGGGTAGAAGGGGTGGGTGGGGGGCGAAAATAAGAAACATAGATACAATGAGGAGGGAGACGCCTGGCGAAAAAGAGGAACGAAAGAAGAAGGGAACCGACGATCGGCAGGGTTGGAGAAAAGGGCGGTCGGGGAGCTGAAAATATGAGATCCGCTCTGGTAGGGACCACCTAGCCAGCCTCCGATCCTTTCCGTGGCGTCTCCCTCCAGTGCGCAGCTTAACCCCACCGTCGCGACGCTCTCCTCAGAATCCGTCGGCCGTTGCCGGTGGTGGGGGAGCCGGTTGACGCGAGATTGGCCGAGCGGTGGGCTGGCCTTCCCCTTCCGCGTTGCCCGGACTCCGCCCAATCCCCTCTAACGGCCGTGCACCTCCTCCAGACATAGCATCGGTCGTTCAGTAGCTCTTAGTTTCAGGTTAGGAGCCTGCTAGGACGGGTCTCGTACACTCTTCCTGAGATCAGCCGATGCGAGGCGAGACGAAAACGAGACGAGGGAAAAACCGGAGCCAGTGAAGTGTGTAATCGCGTGCAGTGCGCGTTTCTCGGTTTTTTCCGCGCGAGTGTGGGTGTGATGCCGTCGCGAGAATCACGGTTAGCCTGACGACCGGCCAGAATCGAGATTCAATCACCTGGTGTCACGAGGCCAGGTTTGTTCCTCGATGACTCTGGTGAACTCGGAGAGGACATTGTGCGATTTCGTGTGACCGTGGGACCAGTGTGTGGTGCAACAGGTCCAGTGTGTTCCGGGACAGTGTCCGGGACTAAGGAACAGGAAGAGACGGTAGCGACGGGCCCGCCGGCCGAGGCGTGCGCCCCAGGAGGCGTCGGCGGCGCCGGCAATCGAAGGGGAACGGTTTTGGGCCCGGCGGTGAAGCTCGAAGCCGTCAAAGTGGCTTCGTCACTGGGCCTCCAGGGGCCATCAGCGCCGATCGGGGCCCAACTACTCACTGGTGGTTCGGAGGATGCACCGGCCGTCTATCACGCGAATCTGCTAGCCAGCAGCAACGCGTCCGTGCTCCAGCAGCCCGTTCTAGCGAGCCTGAACACGCCGGCACTGGCCAGCATGCAGGCCTCTGCGGAGGCCAACTCGCTGGACATTCAGGCCATGCAATCCATGGACTGGCTGTTCAAGAAGGAGCGTATATACCTGCTCGCCCAGTTCTGGCAACAGGTAAGTGATCGACTACCAGGTCGACTTGTGAACAGTGAGCCTCGAGATTCGCTACCCCTGCACCCTCGACTCCGCCGTCACCTGATCGTGCATCGCGCGAGATACGCCGATTCTCGCATTGGAGTACCCAGTTAACGCGGACACTTGTAGCTTCCGGGCCTAGTGGATGTGCGGGGTTAGATAGATGTGACTGTGACTCGAGGCCAATGTGTCCGTGATCGGGATTTCGACGCGTCGATCAGCTGTCGGGACGCGTTTATCGCGGGGTGAAGTGCAGCTCGCTGCCACATTTCCATCGGCATTCCCGGAAATTGACAGTTCGGATACGATGATAGTGGCAGGAATCAGTTCCGCGTAATGTGCGTAATTGCAATCTAACGACCTCGACTCGATGACGAGTGTCGCGATCTCCGAACGGATCGAAACGCATTTTGTGAGTCTTTCGGTCGGTAATTGCTGGTCAGGTTACCGGCCACTTGGCCGACCCCGAGTTTCAACGAGGGTGCGAGGGTGGCGAAGTTTCCCCGACACTTGCTGTTCCGAGGATAGTTCAGCGATTTAGGGGATAGCTCGACCGACTTGCGGCAAAGTGGCCCACATACAGTGGTTGACAACCCTTTTCAATGGTGGTTGACAACAATTTTATTCGTGCGATACGATTCGATATTTAAAGAAAACGCCCAGCACGCGACGTTTAAGGGATGAGAATGTGTATTTACGTCTAGATGATAGAGTTTCTGAAAGTTTCGTGATCGATTGTGGAACGTCTTTAGTGAGCACAGATTACGCGAACATTTTACGTTCTAGTGAATTGTTTTCGAGTTTTTTGTGCAATCTGTTTATCAGGATATTTATTACAAGTGTTCTTCGATTCATTCCCATAGTTTCCGTTGGCAGTCACGGATATCAATTAGGATTTTAACAGATGCTTCGCGCAAAAGTTTGTTTCTAAACACCGTCTACCGTGTCGTTTAGAAACGTTCCTCTTAGAGATCAGGCAATTCAGGAAATTTGTGGAAAATACTAATTAGAATTGGCAGAAATGCGAGTGAACGATCCGACAACAAGTTCATATCTCTTACCTTCGCGTACTACGAATAACATGCGAGCGGCGCGTTTACAGAATTCTCTGAATTTTGCTTATCTTTGACGAAGTAAAGTTGTCAACTGTTCGGTGGCAAACGTTTACGCACGATCGACGAAAGCATAATTTCAAAGGTTCTACAACGTTAAGCGTATTGTTGGAATAACTTTTCATCGACGGAAGATTTCTTTTAAAATTGTTTCTCGACGATGTGATCTAAAATTGACAGATCCGTGTGAAACGTAGGAGATTCTATCTAAAAGAAAACAAAACGGTGCATCGACGAAATATTTCTAAATAACAAAGTGTCTTTTGCATTACACCCCGGCGCGTTACGATTTACAGAAATTTATCTCACCTAACGATACTATTTAATTGTTGCTCAACCTTCGTACATAGAACCGTAAATCCACGTCTGTCGTTGCACTTGTATCAAATATCCTACATATTTTCTTAGCCCTCTGAAACACGGACTGAATTTTGTCTTTCGAAACAAAAATTGTTTCATGATTATTTAGATGTCCAAGCTATTAAATGTCTCCGTAAGAAAACATAAAATTTCTTCTGAAAAACGTTACACATGCATTGTTTTCGTTAGGTATCCTGTCGTATTACGCGGTAAAGGATTAAAAGTAATGTAAAATACCAAAGTATTCCAAAATCATAATGTCGTGATACATTCTTATGGAAAAATATTCTGTTCGAAGAATCGATATAAATCGCAAGGAATAGAGCATTTCTGCCCATGACACAACTTATCGAACAACGAATATCATCGTGTATAACATATTATGGACAAACATTTTTATCGAAGAATTAGTATAAATTGCAAGGAATCGTGTCAAAGAACATTTTTACTCGTGACACGAATTATCGGATTGTTCCAATTCTTTGATTAATTATCGTATATAACATATAGAGAAACAAATTCATCGAAGAATTAATTAGAAGGAATGGTTTCGAAGAGCATTTTACCTAATCTAATTTTTTGGTAGCTTGACACGTACCTATAACACCTTATAGGAAAGTATTTTCTTGGAAGAATTACGAATAGTTTCAATGACAGGGCTTGTCGAATTTTTCGGTTAACTATATTCACGAATCCGCATAGTTGAACGTAATCTGTACACGCGCGAGGATCTTGGGGCACCAGGCGTGTGTTTTTCGATAAAATACGGTTGCTTAATAACGCGCGAACTGGTCTCGTACCGGTACGAGATTATGACCTGACCGGGGTCGGGACTATTAATACCACATAGTTTCATAATTATGTCTATTGATTAGGCCGAGGGTTAATGACGCCGGAACGTGGCTCGAACCTCCCGGAAAGCGGGAAGGTTCGTCGGAACAAATTTCCGGGGGAGGGAATTTTGAACGTTGTTTTCGGAAGTTGCTCGCGTTTATTCCCCCTATCCCGTCCTAGGTGAAAATTTCATCGTCGAATTTATGAAACGCGGAGACAATTATTGACAAAACCTGTCGTCGCGTCCCCTTTCCCGACTTAATTCACTCGGACGTAATCGCAACAGACGTGGTGCGGAAAGGTCGTAGTGAGAGGATCGATGAAGCGGTATAACCTGCTGACACGTTTCGAAGGAAAGTGAAAACGCCGAAAGCCAAAGCTACTTCGCGTACCGTCGTGTGCGATTAAACGGTCAGGCGATGCCTCGATTTTCCGCCTTGGATTCTTCTCGCGAGGATCGAGAACCGCGATCGAGAAATTCCCACGTGCGTCGATGGTGGTCGGACACAATTTTTGCTCCCTCCGACGACGGACAGTTTCGTGACAAAGTCGAGTACGTTTCTGGTAAATTGTCAATGATCGGTGAATCGTCAACGGTCGGCCAGAATGAATACTTTTCGTAAAACAAGCATAGCAACTCGCCTTTGACGTCGAATGTCAATGTTGAGGATTTTTCTTTGATCGAAGAGCTCGTGTGAGAAGAATGTGTCAAATGTTAAACCTTTGCAGTGTAGTGAGTGTTCGAATTATTTGTCAAATTCTTGTGTTGCACAGAGTCGATCACGATGTATAATCGAATGCCTAGGAGTTGAGTTGGGACAAACTGTCAATTTGAAGAATAGCAGGATAGGTGAAATTGTTAATTTTTCAAGCAAAGTAGTTCGTTCTTTTAGGCAGCAGGGGTATTGTTTGCAATCTTGTCATTGTAATTTATAACGGAATGCGGAATATTCACCCCTCCCATTTGACAGATGTTTAAGCACAAAGGGTTGACAAATTGCTATTATTATACGGCTACCGAGGGCAAGGATGATTTTTATCTAAATTTTCTGATTCTTGTAGATTTTTGTTTAGTTTATATATTTTATATTATAAGCCCATAAACGAAATATATTATTAATATTTGACAATACTTTTCTACGTAAAAAACCATTTTCAACAAATATGCGAATCAGCGAAAATACGAAGAATATTTGCAAGTCGATTTGAAAGATATAGTTTATGAAACAAATACGTATGGAGAAAATTCTGTAGTACCTACTTATTACAAAATGTACGAAATTAGAAAAATCGTGTGAATGTTTGTTTCCATCTTATGGATAAAAATATACATCCTTGGTATTAATTCTTAGCCCGCGAAGTCGAGAATATTTATTATTCCACCGTTTATTCGTTACTAGTATAATAGCAATTAGAATTTGAATCGCGAAAGGAAATGTTTCACAACGAAGGAATAACAAATGAACCACCGTTCGATCGAATGAACCGCTATACGGTCGCTGTATTTATTATCTATTCGTAATTATGGGTAGAAAATGGTAATATCGAGGCTGCGCGAAGTAGATCCACGTTTCCGGTCGTATGGGTTCTCGGGTTCGTTGATAGCGGCTGAAAGTTCATCGATAGGCTTCCCCGAATCCGTCGATCGCGCGTCGATTTTACCAAAGTAAATATAGCAAGAGGCAGAGTGGAAACAGGTGCACGGTGGGGTCGATCGACAGCGATCCCGGAATCGACGCGTTCGTTAAGAAATTCCTCGTCGAGCGTCCGTCGATCGGGCGAAAATATACCTGTCCGCCGAGATTGATTTACTTTGAAGCGAGGAGTCGAGGTTACGTTGGACGTTTCTCGATTTCCAACGAAAACCACGGCTTGGAATGCGATTCGACGGGGAGGAACCTTGGGGGGAAATCACTCGAACGGGCCAATAATTAGCTCCGGGGAGACGTTCGAACGAGAGAAAATTCGGAGAGGAGAGACAGTCGCGTCCGGTCGCCTTTCCACGGAGCAGCCGTGCGCGTGGAACGAGACCACGAAGCGTACTCCCAATTAGGAGCGTGTCGACCGTGAATGGACAAAAGTTTTGCCATGACTCGCGTCACTTCCCCTCCCGCTCTCGACACCGTGCTCCCTGGCCCCCTCCAGGAGTCGCGATTCGACAGGCGGTAGGGGAATCCCTGAAGCGGTTCCCGAGATTCCCGAGTGGCGGCGACACTTGCCGAGACGCGTTCAACAACGCGGAGACGTGAATCACGCGCGCTCTGACACCGCCGTGAAGAGGAGCCGCGTGGACGTTGGGCCTAGCGATGAGATTTCAACCGCTTCGAATCGATTCGAATTTACATACACTACGCGAAAACAGTTTTCATACGTTAGTACGTTCTCTACTTTGAGCACCGATAATGTTTTTTACAGAGCATTAATTTAACATCGAGTTATAGTAAAATGTAAGAAATTAACACGGTTTTTAAATGATGATTTTATTAAAATTTAATCATCTTATTACAAATTATATAACGAAATCCTCAACGAGTGCAGGGAAAGTATTCGTACGATACTTTCTTGAATTACTAACCAAAATAACAAATTAACGAACGAATCAGTACTTTGCCGGATGTCCTTTATTGCTTCTTCTTGCAACATATTTTTTATCACGACGTTTCAGTTCTTCTCATGTGCATTCTAAAACATCAATATCTGGTGATCGTGGAAGTGTTTTCTTTAACTGAGTGCGTCTTGTGTTTGGGATCATTGTCTTGTTGGAAACAATCCGATATCCCTAATTTTTCTGCACTTTGTTTCAGATTCAATTCCAAATACTCAGATAACTATATCTATTTATTATTCCTTCAATAAAATGCAAATTGCTCAAACCACTCGCGGCCATGTAACCCCATACCACAATGCTCTTCTCATGGTGCTTTACCGTAGCCCTTATATTCTATGGATTTAAAGCTTTTTTCTCGCCATACTAAATGTTTCCCATGTGATCCAAAAACATTGAACTTACTCTCGTTGGAATAAATAACGGTTTTCCAAAACTCTAACGGCTTATTTATATGTTCATTTGCAAATTTAAACTTTTCCTGCCGATTTATCTTATTGACATACGGTTTCTTTCTAGAAATGCGTGAAAAGTACCCAGCTTCTTTAAGCTTATCATCTTTTTGGAACAAACGAATTTTGAATGGATTTCTTCGATTTTTCGATCAATAAATCTTTCATATCTATCATTTAGATCTTTGGTGATCGTTTAAATCGACGCTTATTTTCTAGCGTTCCCTTATAATATTTTGGATGGTCGCATGACTTTTTCCTACCAGTTCACCCATTCTTCTAAAAAATTCATTTTTATAAAGACCTGTTATAATATTTCGGTCTTGTATGGTTGTTGCGCCACTATGGAAAGACTTAAACGCAATGAAATGTAATCTACGGTTAGAAACAAAGACAAATGCACATAAAAAATCCCCTCACTCAATTATTTACATTTACGTACTCGCTAAGAATTTTGTTATGTAATTTGTATTAAGATGCTTCAATTTTAATGAAATAATATATCTTTTGTAAGCTGAGTTAATGTTCTGCATTTTACTATATTTCATTGTTAAATTAATGTTCTGTAGAAAAAGTTATCGATATTCAAAATAATGCACCTACTGGTATATGAATACTCTTTTTCTTAACTGTACATCACGAAAAATTCAAACCTTAGAACTCTTAAAAATTTCGAGTCTTGAATGTCTTGGGTACCTTGAGCCTTGAAGATCTTGATAGATTTAGGAGTGTTAGACCGTTTGCACATGGGCACAGTCATAAAAATAACTGGTCCGGCTCCGAACTCGATTACTGTGTAATTAAACGAAGTCTTTCATAAAAAATTGTTGGTGTAGCCGGCGTTACAATGCTTTGAACCATTTCAAAACTGTGATTCGAATAGCTCATCACTAACTGAGCGTAAATCCTCCGATGGATCTAGATTCGCGATTCGATACATTTTCGATGACTAATCGTTAAAGTACGATCTTCTAACAGCTGCGCGTGGAATTCGTCGAAAAAAGTAACTAGAGTACTAGACTAAGTGTCCGGGACCTAACTTTGGAGTTTGGGTTTCTGGAAGCTTTCTCGAAAAACTGTAGAATCTTAAAAAGCAAGGTTATATAACTAGTTTCAGCAAATTTTATTCATAAATAAGGAATACGAATTTCAGATTCATTTGTAAACGAACTTCCATTTAAGTTTAATACTTAACCTAATGTAGTTCAATCGGACTCGATATAGAATTTTCTAACTCCTGTTATATTTATCTTGTAATATTACAGTTATTAGTGTTACAAATCATAATATATTTATATTGCCAGTATTTGTAATATTAGGGGAATACAAAATTCTCCGTCATTTTTATAGATCTTTTTAAGTTTTTAAACGGTTTAATTAATTATTCTTCCCTATTGTATGCTACTGATTTTTTTGTGCCCTAACCGAAAAGAACGAGGAAAACTAAGAGGAAAGCCTTATAAACGTGAAACATGTGATAGAACGCACGAATTGCACGTTGGACAATTCGAAAGACGTTACACGGTGAATAATTTTAAATTGTAAATAAATGGTAACACATGTTCTTGTATGAATTAGCTTCTGATTACTAGGTACTGATGTAAATAGTAAAACTATTACATCTGATATAAACATTGACCGATTAGAAAAATTTCCTGAATTGAAGGGTGTATCATTATAATAATTTATGGCGTATATCTCAATACTTTCTGCTGGGTAACAAATTTGGAAATATCGATGTACTAAAAACAGTATTGAATAACATTTTAATTGAAAATAAAAGAAGATTTAAGGAAATACAATACATAGAAGGAATTATAGTTTTTTATAAAATTCAATAGTATGTTTAAAATGTTGCTTAAAATTCTAATACAAAATTCGAACATGCAGGATAACCTAATAATATCAATACCAACTTGAACATTTCTCATCTTTCTTAGTTTACTTCGAGCGATCGTCAACGTGCATTTTTTCTACTCTATATGCCAAAAACGTCTTTTCTCTCTGTTAAATAAATCAATGTGTGTACTTCGCGAACAGTTATAGATTTCTATCAGTTCGTCGATAATCCAAATTTATTAATTCGTGATGAAACTGAAGCTGTAGCCAACGGGCCGATCTCCAAAGCTTCGAAACACACGTCTGATTCAACTATCGATATGTGGCATTGGACTTTGTTTTGACGGTGATATTCAGAAAATGATCAACAATTAGGTAGTCAACTACTGGCTCCTACCGAGCAGGCATGTCAAACTCATTTTGGCCCGACGGCCAATTTATACTTTGCTACCATGTCGCGCGCCGCAGGTGTACAATTATTTTACGACGCTCAGAAATATTGTACGAGCCATTTTTCGAGCGGGCTAGCACCATTCATTACACGTCAGATTACAAGCAAATGTGCGTAGAATTGGAAAATAACAATAATAAGCATGGGGGTACATTTATTTATACAAGAAACGTGGACGTATTAACCATCGCGCAGCGGACACCGGGTCCATTTTGACTCATAGAAACTGTTTATTTTTATGCTTAGACTTTTTACTAACCTAGTTACTCTATTATCAGGGATCTATTAACCTGAAATACTAAACAATATTTTACAACCGTCAATTTGTGAAAATTTGATATGAAATCTTGCATAATTGTTATTTGCAAAATAGGAGAAAGGTATAGATCAGCTAATCTACATCTTCAACGTGTTATGCGAAGACGCTATTCAAATAAATATAAACGTGGACAATGTGGTTTCGCATTGCATAGTATAAAGAACGGAGTAATTTATTTAAAGAAATAATATACAACAATTCTTCAATTTAATTATTTATTCACTCATGTAACCTCGTAAAAAATTTTAAGTTCTATCAAGATTCAATTTCCATCAAATTTTACGTTAGGAATTAATATTTTTATACCCGTACAAGGGGAGGACACGAACTGTTCGACTTCGATTTTAATGTGCTTTTGCAGAATGATAGTAGCGAGTGAGCCCTTTTGATGCATGTAAAATATTAAGTGTAGATACAATTATAAGTTAGTATAAACCCATCGACTATTCAAAGGATGAGTCGTAAATTTTAATATTAATCAAATTCATGAGTTTTTGTGTATTTTTGTATTGTAAGAAAGTACGTACCAAGTAGGAGTTTATTGATGTTGCAATACCGTGTAGCAGTTAGGAGAATTGCGTTCACCAGGGTCTAATGTCGCTCGCATACTACAATGAATCGCCTGTAAGTGTCGCGGCCTGGTGTAAACTGCACGACACTTACAAACAATTCAATCTATCGCGTAGTATACACAAAGACTTACAAAATGGATTAATATTAAATATTACGAGACATTGTATAGAACTTATATTTATATCTTAAAAACCATTGAATAACTACCCCTAATATTTTGTATACGTCAAAAATGATCGCTCTAGTATCATTCCGCGAAAGCACGTTAAATTCAAAGTCGGACAGTTCGTGTCCTCCCCTCGTGAGTGGAAAGATCCTGTCATCCGTACGTGGGCGACGCGTCACTGAACGCGTTAAACGACAAAATTGTCAGTTACGTACGCTTAATCGTACAATACGGAGAACCGAAGGATCCTTTGGAAGTCAAAGTTCGGGGTAAAAACGAGAAACGAGAAACGGCATTTTTCAGAGAATCGTGTCTGATTTACCAAGAGAGATGCTCGACGATAAAGGAAAGAAATAAAAGAACGCGGTCCTAAATATTAGCAGTTGGCTGGTTGAAAAAATTCCCTGACTCGTTGGAATGAGAAAAGCTGCAGAAATGAAAGACGGGTCGGTGGATAATTGCCGGGAACGTGAAAACGGGCCAACGAGGGAATCATTGCCGTATTCCACTGACACGAGAAACTGTATCGCGCGGCGTGTCTGCCTCGAAATAGAATATAGAGGCTTATTTCGGATGCGTCGTCTCGTTGGTCTAGTCCAGGGCTGGTCTAGACCTCCGGGGTTCACCCGTTTTACGAGCTGCCGGCAGGCAACACGACCGCTTAGGTGGTGACTATAATCGAGCGCAGGTGCACCGAGCCGCGTGTATATTTGCCGTTCGTCCCGTCGCCTTATTAAAACGCGTTACGAACCAAGTAACGAGTCCCGAACGCCGCGAGAACTCGTTCCGAAGACGGAAAGAATAGGGCAGAGAGGTGGGTTTATATAGGGGCTGATCGTGCGTCAGAGTTTAACACGTGGCACAGGTGTTTTTGCAATTATACCTTCCTATACGCTGTAATTTATAGTGTACAGATTATTATTATTGTTATGGGTTATTCTTACCCGCCATTGCGGACGGAAGCGTCACCGGTCACCTCCGTTCCACTGGAAAATACACTGTTTAGGAAATTATTCGAGGAAAACGAATTTCTTTTTAGTAAGACGGTATATTATAAATTATTTAAAAAAATTCTCTTCATGATTCTTTCCTAAAAGTCTTTGAGGAAACCCATTTTTTTTTTAGTAGGAGAATGTATTGTAAATTATTTAAAAAAATTGTCTGCATGATTGTTTCCTAATAGTCTAATTCAAAAACGAATGGAATTTTGTTAAATTTTATCGTATTGGCTACGACCTGTAAATTTGTAGATTTGAAAACCGTGATAGAATTGAATTTTTCTTTTTATCAGAAAAGGGATACGTTTCAGATTATTTAAAAACATTGTTGATACTGAACTACAAAAATTGTTGGGGTAAGCGTGAAGTAAAGTGCTGCTTGGACATCAGTGGAAGTAGAAACAGTGTGTCATAGACAGACGCGCCAGACAAATCGTATTCAATTGCACGCCTGTTCTATAAATAAAGAAGCAATTTTGATTATACGTTTTCACTTTATTTTTGTACATATTATCACAATTACTGGAACGCCTTGTATACGCTGGCGTTAAAAAATTTGGAGCACCATCGACCTCTAAACAAATACATTTCTTTTATATATGTATGCTCATTTCGTTTAAAATTCTACGTTTTCATATTGAAAGGACGTTACTCGGATACGATATAAGATAAGAATTGCATGTCATAAATATTCTTAAATAAATCTCATTTTCCAAGAAACATGCAGGATTTCCATTATACAGATCTCCGAGTTATCTGACAGGAATTTTCTTATTTACACATTCTTTCACAACGTTAAAAATTGATTGTTAGAACGATTCGGTGCAAACAATAACGATAAAGCGATGTGACAGTTGATACATTGAAGAATAAAAATTGCCTGGAGTCGAAAGTGTTTTTATCAGAAATTTTCTAAACATTCGTGACTGGAAAAAAAACTTGGATGGTTTGAGACACAAAAGGCTTTCAGTACCACGTGGGAATATTTAAAAGTGGGACGCAGCAATCGCAAAATGGGAGTCTCGTTAATTTTTTAAAAAATTGTTTGTATTATATTGTCGTAAATATCAAAGAATAATGACCAGCGTCAGAAATATAAATGTTTCGTTATCGGAAGATTACCTTAACCGAATATAATATAGTAGTCGTGTCTGCCTATTACTTTGAATAATGGAGATTCTACTGAATCAAGCTCGATCATCTCGCTGAATAGGTCTCTTCTGGCGATCAATTATCCAGTTGTTTTGACTTCGATATTGTTTCGTAGACAAGTGACAGCAGCCTTTCATTATCAAACAACAGTTTGTTAAGTATTCGCATCGATAAAGTGTCTAAATGAAAGTATAATTATAATTTTCATGCCAAAGTAGCGCATAATTAATATGCAAAAATGATATTTTCGATAAAACGTTTTGTAGATTAATGTTACTATATTTGATTACTATTTTACTGTTTTCATGGAAACTAGTAGTTCTAATAAATATTCACATTTTCCTACCAAATAAAAATAAATTTCTGTCGTGTGTGCTTTAAAGATTTTATATTTTCGAGTAGCAAAGACTGAAATAAATTAAAATCGCAAAATATTTCGATCTCTTGTTACATTTAACCTAATAGTTGGCACATAATGGATTCCTTTAAAATAGGCGTGAATATTATTGTTTTCAAATATCGCATTTCAGTCGATCGTTCTTTATCACTGATGTTATGTGCAGTTTATAATACTGCTAGGTCTGCGTTTAGGCCAATCGAAATGTCAAACAATGGCATTTAGACTGTAATTAAAATTATCGCATCGTGTAAATTCAGTTGCACAATCACGAGAAATTCGAAGATACACTTTCCCCACTTCTTCGCAAGTTGTCAATCATAAACGCGATAAAAAATAATTTCTCTACTATGATCTATGGTTTCTACTGGGAAGGGAATAGCATGGTGAATGCAGAAACTGAACTGCAAAAGATACGTTTTGAAATTTTAGCTTGAAATTATTTTCTAATATATAATTCGAATTAACAATTGTTTCCACAGTCTGAAGACTGGTTGAAATAGGTATATAATGGTAAATTCGAAAACCTTGAAGCATTTATCTTTTTGCTCATTTCCTGAATTGTGTATTTTTTCAATAATTTATTTAGACAAAAAATTGAAAAGTGATCTGAATCGCGGAGTATATTTTGGGGCACTTTAATATATCTAGAGTAGCAGAAAAATCGATGGAAGAACATTCCTAAGCTGCTTCTCGACTACTCAATTGGTGGATCGTTATTTTGGAAAAATGAATAACGATGTAGCCGATTTTGAACGAAACGGAATGCGAACTCGATCATTCGCCTGCCTGTCGCGATACAACGAGACGGGTTATTAATTTCCACAGCCGTTATTTCTGAAATCGGCGGTTTAACTGCCGGAGTCGGTGAGCTCGGCCGCCAAACAGTGATTCACCCACACTCTAAATATATCGGGATACACGCATCGCGAAATGCGAGTCTCGTGCAGGCCTTAATGAGCGTTTCCGAGAATTTCTGTAGCCGTTTGACAAGGAAAAAGAATTCTCTGGGAAGCTAGGAAACCTTGAGGACGTTTTCGGGAAACGAGCGACCGCGACTCCGATACGGATATCGCTGGGACCGATTATTTTTTCTGGATACAACGAATACAGCCAATTTTCGACGTTGTTGCTCGAACCATAATGTAATAATATACTATTACTTTACCCAATCTGTGCTAATTCTCGCTATCGGTAATACGTACCCACTTACTTTCAAAACGATTATATCACGAAGATTCTACCTATATTTATATATTTATTCATAATACGGACAGAACCCATTTTTTATATAAAAACTAAATAAAGAGAAGAGGAACACGTATTTACTTTCGTTGTAAAATAAAGGTAAAA
Source organism: Colletes gigas (assembly GCF_013123115.1). Lineage (NCBI taxonomy): Eukaryota > Metazoa > Arthropoda > Insecta > Hymenoptera > Colletidae > Colletes > Colletes gigas. The sequence continues at coordinate 10,554,563 of NW_025106631.1, read as the reverse complement.
TTTTTAACGATCATTTAATTTGTACGATGTCAAACTTTTTTTGAAAATAAAGAACAGTCAGAGAATATTTGATTAATAAATCGTTGCACCTTTTAATAGTCGTCGTTTTGACGAGGTGATATTTTTTGGCTACGCGCGAATATAGGGCATTTTATAGAGTATAAACAAAATGTTTTATTTTTGTAATTTATTTTATATTTCAACTCTTAAGGAACAAGCGACAAGTGTCCGAATACTCAACTATATTGTTTAGAAAATTAGAATAAAATTGTTTCATGTTTCTCGATCGCTATGTTGATTTCGCGTCTGCGCTTTTTCAATAAACGCTATCGTCATTTGCTTGCAACCTTATATTGCGTCGTCGTGTCTAAAATAATGATTTCAGTCTTGCCAATGATACTAAATTTGAAGTATATAGTTAACTAAAAATGCAACACATCGTGCATTTGCCAAATTGTTGATGACCTTTCGATGAAGTAAAGCATGGGCATAACTCCATTGCAAAATACTTCGTTTAATAAAGTTGCATTTTTGATTTTCGAAATTAAAATTATGCTTTCGATATTGTATATTAAGTTTCATATATTGTAAATAGCATACCGATAACTATCAAAGCAAATGTGTAGAATTTGACAAATTCAGGCCTAAATATTTGTAAATAATACCAAATTTGATAAGTGCATACAATGTAAAAAACTTAAAACAAGTGTTATATTTATTTTAATCCTAGGGTAATTTAGTTAAATGTTTACCGTATTTAAATTTTACCAAGTTTATTTGAGCAACAAACGTGTTAAGCTATTAATTATAATACTACAGCAAAACTATGTTACGGTTCAATTACATGATTGTATTTTGAGCAAAAAATAAAAAATCTCACCCTTGTATTGGTAAGACAGTTGTAACTATACGGAGTAGCAGCTAATAACTGAAAGAAGGAAAATATTTCATCGATAAACGATTTATTATTATAATAGTATTTCTTATGCTTAATGTATCATCAAAGGATTTTGAATATAAATCAATAAGTAATCAAGTCCTCTTACAAAAAAAACTTGGAGAACTTTTTACGCGTATCACAGAACATAAGACAACAAAATATTTATGATAGAATTTACTATTTTTTCACCAGTTTTCATGATGCTACCGGAAGTTTCAAATTTCGCGTAGCTATAAGCGCGTTAATTACCTCGCGCGACCCCTTAAACACCCCTCCGCGGCCTCGAAGGGTGGAAACTCGAGGGTCACTCGCTACGTGTCGTTAATTTCTACGCAGGAATCGCGAATTGGCACACGTGTGCGTGCAACAGTTGCGTCGGCCACGCGAACACGCCACGTTCGGAAATGTTTGCCACTCCTCCACCCCCATCTGGAGGGTTAGACCATTATTCTGCCCGCCATTAGGCGGAGCAAAGAGTTGAAAATCGAGCTTCTCCAAATTCAGTTTCCTCACAGTCGCTCTTTTTCCTGCCTCCTTCGAGCTTTCTATTGAAAATTGAACTTTGCTAACCGTTGCAAATTATTCTTTGTTCAAGTTTGAGCGTTTACTCGAAAGAGGCACACAATACAAAAATATTTTGTCTCTAAACCGTTTTAATCCTTCGTTGCATGAATTTTATTTTGTCATTCGAAAGGAAAATCATTGTTTATTTGTACGTCCATGAAACAATTTATGCTTAAATTAGATAATGGGACACTGAACCTACAGGGCTGAAACCCTCACAAAGGAATACCTAAATACCTTTGAATTCCTCGATGACTTTTTGCAGACTGTTTTCATTAAGTTATCAAATGAATAAATCATACAGAAGGGGTTTGAAATATTTTTCCGGTGCTTTATTCAATAAAACAGGTGGGGACCATTTTGTATGTACAACATTGATCCTTCTTTCTAGGTTACTAATAATTACAAAACTGTTTCAAACTATAATCCGTTAACACAGATGGACAAAATATTATTGAAACAATAAATATTTGTATTCCTTCGTTGTAAGTTTCATTTTTCTCAAAATTCGAATGTTTTTACGCATCTTGTTACACGCGATTGTATAATTTGTCAGCTGTTCGTATTATTACTGTCGATCGTGGTGTAAGAGATAGGTATTGGGGAGGGGGGAGTGAATTTCTTTTCGAAAACAGTTCAGTAGCCGAAACATCTTGGATAATTGTGCAGCGTCTTGGGCGCACAATTTACTGGTTTCATCTTTCTTCGTCTTTTTCTCCCTTTTCTTTTTCCTTCTTTTTTTTTATTATAATCCTGTTCCCCCGCACGGTGGACGAAGTTTATTGTCGTCGTAAATTTTTCCGCGGGCCAGCCTCCGATCGCTAACGTTCCCCTCTCCTCGTTCCGCGCCTTCGGAGACTATTCAAAGGTCGCTTGGAACGGATCCAAAATTCCGAATCGCATGGGACGACATCGCTGCGATTCCTGCGGCGATTCGAGCTTAAGTGAATCCAGAGTGAGCTGTAAACCCAGGCTAAATAAACTTCGATTTGAGGGAATGACGCCCTTCCAGAGACGCGTTTTCGTTCGTTCGATGCCCGTTGCATCAAAATCGACGATCCCGCGGCACTGGAACTTGTTTCGCGTTTTCGGGACACGTGGGCGTCGTTCGTTTCGTGCATTTTTTATTGCCGTTGACGGGCGAAAGCAGTAACGTTTAAAGAAAAGGAAACAAATGTACGAAAGGCTTACTAATAACAGCGATATATATATCATGTTTGGACATCGCGGTACCACAATCCTTTTCTCAGTATTTAGATCTGACTCTGCTCGATCCCTCGCTCGAAATCAGATTCTCTGCGACGCTTTCTTCGAATCTGTCTCCTCGAACTCGTTTGTTTAAGTTTCTGCCCGTACTGTATTCCGTGGATCTTTATGCTTTGATCACTTTTCGTGGGATTTCGTGGGGATTTAGTGTCCTCTGCCTTTACAAATTTGCCGCTTCAGTTTCTTAAGATGAGAATTTTCTTCGAACAATTTCAATAACCCAAATGCACTTTTAACAGCGAATGTGAATTATAATATATGTAAGACACCTGTTCCCATGAGGGATAGATTAGAACCCTCCCTCCTCGTGGATAGTAATGAACTTTATATATTCTATTCAATTATATTATCCATTCAATTTATAAATTATGCACAACAATAAACAATGACTAAACGAATGTTTATGGTCGATAGAATCTAGTTATTCCCTACATGGTTTACGATATTTAAGTATCAAAGTATTTTTAAAAACGAATAAAATTTATTGTTTTTGATTTATAGGTTTTAAAATTCAAGTTTTTGACCAAGAGTTCTGAAGATGATTGTCTTATATTGATGAAATCTCTGGTTCACGTAAGTAGAGAATAAGAAACATTCTCTGCAGTATATCTATATGATGTATATAAACTAATTTCATTATTTATTACAAATTTTGTCAGAGTACAACGATTGGAAGTGCCGACTTAGTCGATCGAAGAAGTACGCAATGAATTTCGATTTACACTAATACATGACGATATAGACTGACCAGTTTTAGAATTTTCTACTTAATTTTGTCAAACCGCAGAGCTATTACTATATGTATACACAAAGTTATGAATATAATAACGATGTTATAAATTTTTACATTTTCTATAGTGCGGTAGTTTAATGTAACAATAACTTAACAAACAGTAGTTCAGAAAATAGCCTAATTTTTGTTGGTACATTAATTCACAAAAAGAAATATTTTGCTTGTGGTGGAAGCAGTATATTTTAATTTAGAGCTAAAGAACAAGATTTGAACGATAAAAAATACTTCATTTGTTTCTTTTACTCTTAATACAGAGTATCCTAATGATCTTGATGCAACAAAGAAAATGGATGATTCTATATAAAGGAATAAATAGAATACAATTTTTTCGTAGAATGTTTTGTTTTCGTAATAATTGAATTTTAAAAATCGGAGAGACGTGCGATTGAATTTGATCTGTTTCACGTGTCTGTCCATGAACCACTGTTTCTACTTATACTGATCGTCCAAAGCGTTACTCTATTGCTCGTCGTACGATATGATATTTCAAAGTTCACTTTCTCCAAAACATAATTGATGAAATACACTAGAATATTTTTCTTTGATCGTAAGGACAATATATGATATTATTTGTGACCATCCAGATTTATTTTCTTTAACTTACCTCGAAAATTAATTATTTAGGCCCTCCATGAAATCTTGTGAATGCATTAAAAATTTTATCGTTGAACGAAAATAGAAAATTGCGTTCAGGAACCAAGCTCGAGAGGGTTAAAATAACTTTCTTATAGCCAAAGGAAAACATACCAATTCAAACTCAAATTACGGAACTCATAAATATTATTTGTTGGTAATCCTTGACGAATTCGATCGACGTATCAATATGAATATATATTCTAATTAATTAAAAATCCATATTTTAATGTTTCAATAAAACTATGTATAATCAATGTTTTTGTTTTTCGTTAAGTTCAATGTTGAAAGAAGACAGATTCGATTGTTGAAATGTTTCTGCGTGCAATTTAAAGTCGATTCGGAACGGTTTATCGAGAGCAAATCCCCTGATGGCTTTGTCATCGACGATGACCAATACCGATGACGGGGAATTCAGCCGGGCGTCGCAGAGCGTCGCGGGGGAGGCACTACGTCTGCGTTCTTGCACACCGTCGTTGTTTGTCGACGCAAGCGCGCACGAATTTATGTTCGACATGTGCGATTACTGCATCCGTGGCTACTTTGCGCCATTATCGAGGAAGGAACGACGGAGAGAGAGAGAGCTATAGTAACGCGGGGAAGGCGAAGGAGTGAAAGAAAAAGCTGTTAGGGGGAGATCTACTTGAATTACGCGCGAGCAATTACCCAGGAACCATAATTTCCACGACATTTCTACGGTCAACGGATATCGTTAAAAACACAAGTCCTTGGTGGTTATTCGAGCAGTAAAATTTAATATCAGTTTGAAATTACGAAATGTTTAACGGTTTCGAGTAGCAACGTGGTCATCCATTAAGTACACCTGTAAATTAAAAGAAACACAATATGTACCGATCAATTGTTTATATCGTACTATCTGACATTTTTACATGGCTGGTCTCTAAATCAATAAAATGATAATAGGTATAACGAAATTCAACAAAAAATTTATTCTTGTTTTTTTTGAGTGGCAGAAAGATTCTGTTTAAAACTGGTTGCAAACAGCTATTGCAACAAATTATGTTAATTTTCTCTACTTCGTGCAATGACGTTTAATTTTACTAAACCAACATTTCTTCTGGCATTAATATTCATGTTTCGTGAATTTATACAGTTACATACACTTATTTTGTAATTTTCTCCTTTGTTTCTATGTGGTAATTGTCTTGTCTCTTTTAAGGCGTTTAACCTGTATAGACAAAACTAAATATTTTATTTATCAAATTGTATTGCTTGAATAATCAATGGGAACTTGTGTTATAATAACCCGAATGATCAAGTACTTCTGTAATATTTAAATAGAGTTCCAAGTTTTGTGCAAATAAACAAGTATTGTCTTATTTGAATATTAACTTATTGAAACAAGCCTTAGTATGAACAATATTCTTTAAATAATAACATTTTAATCTCGAAATATTTCAAGTTTATTCATAGCATTCGAACATTCACTAAGTATTCAAATGTTGAATTACTCGAACAGAATACCAGCTCTAATATAAATTATACTTCAGTTTCACGTATGTATATGTGACACATTATTCAACATATACAGTTGCCCTATTTCATAAAACGTACGTTCCATTGAATAAAATTGCTAGAAATTATGGGGGTAGCGAATGTTATTTCTAGTTGCAATTATTTTTACAGAAAATTTCATTCGTCACTTATTCATTTCAACAATATTTATTGTGACAAGTCTTATTAACTCAATTTATTTTGTTATCCAAGTAGTAAACCTTGTATTCGATACTCGACCCCTATTCTTTAGTCTTCTTTTAGATTCAAATCGCTTAATTTCTCTGTCTATCTATTGGTTGGAGTTCCTCTTGCATCTATTGTCTTTGTTATCCAAGTGGAGGATGACAAACCTGTTAAACCCTTCTATTCGATGCTCGATCCCTATGCTTTTGTCTCTTTTTGGATCCAAATTGTTTCATTTGTCTGTAAATCTATCGGTTAAGGTTTCTCTTGCATCGATTTTCTTTGTTTCATCGAATCCCTTCTATCCTTTCAGTTTTTCTTTGTGCCTGTACTATGTGGCTCCTCTGTTCTTACTTTTCTCGTTGTTGCTCCGCCTTTCGTTCATACGTCAAATAACAGCTATTGAAAATCGTTGATTCATGAATAGTCATTGTATCGCCAATTAGCGGGTCGGATGAATATTCACGGGTGCGACGGACCGTCTATCGTTCACCTATACGCGCTTTGTCACGCGATAACGCTACTCGTCGGTCCTGCGCCGCGCGTCCAAACGCGGGCCCGCCAACGGAGAAATAAATCAGAATGACGGATTAATCGGTTCGGCTGCATATTCGTACCCGTTTCGATCGAGTAATTTTCAAATGGCCGCGATGACTGCAAATAATCGTTGCTAATGGCGAACGGTTTCGCCACGAACCCCTGTTGCAACCAATGAAATTGATTTTTGATGGAATTACTTAATCAGCTTCGTTGCGTACTGTTGTTAAGCATTTGTTACAGATTAACGTCACAGAACTGTACGGCAATGTTACGCCGACTTGAATTATTCCTTCTTTCATCGTTCTTTCGATTCGTTTCGTGCGAACATAGTTAACAGCGATGCAAAAGTCAAAAGGTTTCGAAGACCATTATTACTGGTGACACGACTCTGCCTCTGGAATTCTATTGCAGTGCTTTCAGAAGTATCGCGCCCCCCGATAAATTATATAATATTTAATCTGTGTTCGTAACATCGATAGAAGGATAAATTGGCGAACAGAGTTTAAGCCTGACCTAGCAAACTTTGTCTCAGAGGCGATTTATTTTAAGATTTGTCTAGTTTTCTCGAGTATTTTAATCCGGTTATGATTTACACATATTCCGGACACGTGTATTTATTTACCAATTTTTCTTTTCCTGGTGGAGTACACACCGTGTCAAATAAATTTTGAGACTTAGATCGCGTGCCAAATGTATCGTAGATAGAATTGGAGTCGGATGTTTTAGTCAAGCTTTGTAAGACTGAATAGAAATTACTCGATCCCTTTTTCTATTCAAAAATACATTTGTAGAACCGAGGTGCACGAAAAATGTTTACCAATTTTCCAACCACCTCGTGACTCACGAATGATTACACATATTTTCCGTTGGGAACGCAAATCGTGAGATTTTAGGCGTCGCGTGAGAAATAAATAGATATTCGTCGAATAGTATACAAGCGAGTCTACAATTGAATTCTCGAAACGAACGTTTGGACGGAAGAGCGTTTGATAAGCAGCCGGAAGTTGGTCGCGGGCAAACGCCCAGCTTTCCTCTCGATTCTGATAGCGGACAGCCGCTCCAACGAACACCACTCGATTCGTTTCGAGTCCACTTGCCCGGAGATTCAGTTTCGATCTATCAGTCTCGATGGGGTTCGCGATGCTTTGATCTACGAAAGCGATCTTATCGATGCGCATACGATATGCCGCCGATGCATATGTATCCACTGTTCCGTGTCGGAGAGTCGAGAGGAGACCGCGATGTTTGCTCAAGTGATTTTGTTACTTTTATCGAGGTCTCGGATACGAGTTTGCCTAGTTAATTGTTCGATCTGGAGGAAATAAAGCTCCTCTTTGCATTCTACTCCCTTTTGGCAACGTAATTGATACCATTCTGATAAACCTGCCGGTAATACTTGTAGCAATAACGTTAAAATATGTATTCGTATTCTCTACCAGAGATTCTCAATCTCCTTTTACTCGTGGCCTCTTTCTAGTTTTATTTATCTCTCGTGATCGCTATTTGTAGCTTAAAATAATAGTATAATGACAAAGTATGCTAACACGAAATATATAGAACGAGAGTACAAAGCATACTAATTAACCTTACTATTTTTACTTTATTCTTTTTCGAATAATCTTAAAGATAATAAATCTGTGTTTGAGATAATAAAATAATGAGACACTTTTGAAATGGTTTGAAATCCTTTTAATATATAAAATTACAAATTTCATGTGATTTGTAGGAAAAAGATAATTTGATGTTTTACATATAATTTAGTAGTGGTTTATATAAATCACAGGGTGTCATTATTCTCTGGCTAAAAGTGGGACAAAAATATAATATTCTACTATGTATAACACTGTAGTAATATTTCGAGTAATACAGTAACTTCAATACTTGAAAAACCTATTATTTCCAAATAAAGTATCGAAATGCTATTTTAAATAATTATTTTTTCACGTTTTAAGTCAAATATTCTTTTATACAGGGTGTTCGGCCAGCCTTGGAAAAAATTTTAATGGGAGATTCTAGAGACCAAAATAAGACGAAAAACAAGAATACTGATTTGTTGATGGAGGCTTCGTTAAAAAGTTATTGACGTTTAAAGTTCTGCCCGTACTGAATTTTTTTCTAGAAAGTGGGTAGGATTTCGGGGATAGGTGTATTCACCAAAAATTCTTGTAATTGAGCCCCGCAACCGAAAATAATTTTTCCAAAACAATTTGAAATTTTTTAATTTTGTAGAAAAATTTCATACTACCTCGAATTTTTTTCTCGAAAGTGCGTAGGATTTTGGGTGTATGTCTATTCACCAAAAATGATTGTAATCGATCCCCGCAACCGAAAATAATTTTTTCAGAATGATTGATATTTTTTAACTTAATTTTTTAATAACTTTTTAATGAAACCTCAGTCAAGAAATTGATATTCTTGATTTCCGTCTTATTTTGGCATTTAGAATCTCCCATTACAATTTTTCCCAGGCTTGGCTGAACACTCTGTATAAAATCGTATCATATGTACAGATAACGATTCAAATGAAAGATAACTTATTGTTACGGGAAAGAAAACATTTCTGCTAGTACGAATAGTGATTTCGAATTTTGAAAAGTCCCCCTGAATGTTGAATTTCGTGTTTGCGAAGGGAATTGAACGCAACGAAGTAACATAGTGGAAAAGGAAACTCGCTATCGACAATCGAGACTCGGACCGTCTCGTTTTACGCATGTAAATTCATCCGGACGTGACGTGGCGCAAGTCTCGCGGTCGTACGAACACCGTCTAAGGCCATCTGTACCAATCGGTGTCCATTAAGTCGATATACCGACTCGTTTGCCTTTCGGTTTCACGTTTCCAGATTTCTTTCGGCAATCAATCTCGCGACACAGCCTTTTCTAATCGTTAGTTACGTTTTTTTTTTGACGATAGAAAAGGAAACACACTTTTTTGTTCAGAAAATAAATTTCCCAACTATTGACAGATTTTTAGACATTTAAAATATTATTTTTTGTCTACATTATAATCCAAGGTGACAGTGCATTTTATGTTCGTTTAAATTTGATTGTCAACTTGGTAATATTTTTCTGTTGCATTTATTTCTAGATGTTTCTGTCACCTATCGTGTTAGCTACGTTTTTGAATCACAATTCATTTGTACATAGTATTCACTAAACCAAATAATTTGTTATGTTTGCATGTTATTGAGCACAATTGATTGTATATTTATATTTTCTTCCTCGTTTCTTGAACTTTTTATCGAACATTCAATGAAATAGAAAACAATACCGATTGTCTATGTTGGTTCTAACATTTTTTTAATACATTAAGCAAAAGAGTTTTAATTAGTTAAGACTGATCAAAATGATAAAAATCGTGACCCTTGATCTAATTCGTACATTTAGTTTTACCTTTCCATATAAAGTATGAAAGTATTGTTTATTTAGTAAAAATAAATTTAAATTGGATGTACTTGTTTAATATTAACATCCACTTGTAGTCTTTGTAATTTAAAACCTTAATGTTCTAACAATTTTTATTTTAAAGATAACCTGGTATGTACGTTTTTGATTATGTTAAATATCCTTGCACGTAAACCATTAAATTGACGGTATAAAAATCATAGTTTATTTTATATTTCATTTCTTAAGCTACAAGTCACCAGTGACTAAGTATTCTGCTAACATTGACCTAGTTCAAATAGCTTTGTAAACATTTATTTATAAACTCGACACAAAACTGTTCCTTACTGTTCGAGAATTCAACAATCTAGGTTGCAATTTTATTGCGTTGTCGTATCTAAAATAACGATTACAATGTTGTAAATTTCAATAAACCTCCGTGATACAGTTTACCGTAAATAAAAAATGTGCTTTCACCAAACTGTTCGTAATCACATGAATGAAAAAAACAATTGAAAATTTCGATGACTAGCTTAGTGTCGAAATTAGGTGCACTTAGCGTAACTGCAACGTGACTGGCGGCAAACTACAAAGGATGCAATTGTGCCGCGCAAATTCAAATATCTTCTGCGTTCGACTTGAAAATCGCGCCGTTACAGTTGCAAAACGTCAAAGTTAAGATTTCTCCGTTGCAAAGAAAATATTCTGCTTTTTCAGGCTTACGTTCTTCTCGCGTTACGAATGTTTAAATTGAAATCTGGAGAATTAGGAAAAGGAAAATAGAAAATTTAGGGAGTCTGAATACAACATATTTAGAAATTGTACGAAATGAAGGATTAAAATATTAAGAAAAGAACCAGAAAGGTAATAGTTGTGAGGTTAGAAAATTAGGAAAATATTAGAAAAACAGAGCGTTAATATATTACGAAAATTGAAAACTTGGCAAAATTCCTAATTTACGTTCCCCGACCGATACAAATGAAACAGTAGTTTAAAATAACTTTTATAGTCTTTTGTCGGATATTAAAATTTAATTGTGTTCCTTTTATGAAAGATGCGCCTATAGAAATGACAGAATCCTGAGTCGACGCGTTATTGCCAATCGTTAAAAGTTTCGTTAGTAAAAGTGATTGTTATGACTAGCGAAGAATTTGCAGAATTCTGAAATTCATTGTAATTAGCTACACCCTGAAGCTTTTTAAACGCTCGTCGCGATACACGCGAAGAAAAGCAACGACGCGTTTTCTTAGCGTGGAGTCGGTCAGTGGCTCGTTAATGACGTGGCTGCTGATCAGTGTAATTTTCTCTTTGCCCGGGACTTTCGATCAAATTATCTTATCGACGGTGTCCACGGTGGTAGATTACGATTCTGCACAAAGTATCGGTGAAAACATCCTACGACTTCCACGAACAGTTTATTTCAATCGTTTACGGGGGCCTGTTAGGAGGAAGTTCGTCGAATTCCAATAACTGCTAGCAACGGATAGTATATTATGCATAAAATTGTCCTCGAAATTTGATGCATTTTTTTATTGTTTTCTTTCGCTCCGATGACGAGAGATGCGAATCGGTGCGAAAAAAAAAACACTTGGCCCGGAACGTGCACGTGTTTTTAACACTGGGATAAATAGCGGACGTCGTAAAATATTTTTCGCCGCCCGTGAAAAATTTTTCGACGCTTCTACGTCGCGCTGAAGTCAAAATAAAACCGATTGCCTCCCCTTTTCACTCGTACGTCGAATAAAGGTGTACTCAAAACGCGTGTAAAGTTTTTTAAATAGAGTTTCTTAGCATCGTGTTAATATTTGCGGATAAAGTTGTTGCGTACGACTTTTGACCTTAATTTTTTGTTTTCAGACAATTAAATACTACTTAATTTAAAAAATGAGACTTGTGGGTTCTATTCAAATTTAATTATTTTAACATCTCGTTATGGGAATTAATCGTTAAAAGTCCTATCGCTCGTATACAGGGTGATATAGTTTTAAAATCGTCTCGATAGGATAGCCAATTGTTTAAAATTTTAGATTATTTTTCCTCGATAACATGATCTTAAAAGTAACATAAGTCAAAAGACACCTTTCGATCGAAATAGTTATGTATAAATCTGCAATTAAATACTACCTAATTTAAAAAATGAAACTTATTTGTTTCTACTCAAATTTAATTATTTTAACATCTCGTTGTGGGAATTAATCATTAATTGTCCTATCGCTGGTATACAGGATGATAGGTTAAGTCAGATATATTTTTATAGGGTAGCCAATTGTTTAAAATTTTAGATTATTTTTCCTCGATAGCATGATATTAAAAGTAACATAAGTCGAGAGACACCTTTCGATCGAAATAGTTATAAATCTGCGGTAGAAATAGTGTTAAAAGGTATACTAAAAATGTTCGAGTTTGGCTGGAAAGAATAATTATAAATATGGTCGATAATGACGTTTCGAAGTACTGGAACCTTGAAAAGCGTTGTAATCGTGAACAATGGGACGTCGTGCGTATATTGGCGCATATCGTCGCGGTGTAGCTAAAACTCGGTATGTTTCTTTTTTTTCTAAATTGTATCTATTGGCTCGAAGCGATTGAAAGTAATTGAATGAAGCGGCCGGTTATTTACGAACGTTTAAGCGGAGCCAACTATCTGTCCATTCATTCAGTCTTGTCCCTTCATTCATTCATCATTCACTCTCGCCGGTGTACGGGCGCTGCATGTATAGCAGTAGTAAAGGCCCATTCAATTGATCGGTGATTGTCTAAATTATAAGATTGCCATACAATGGCTCTCATCTCGACCTATTGGGGTCTCGTTCGACCGTTGCGTCACCACTTTAGGGTCGGATCGCAACCCGCGACCGCGTCAAAAGAGCACCTACGAAATCGAGCGATCCTCCTAATGAGGAAGACGCGGGCATAGATCGATACACGTCGCCCTAATGTCTGTTCGACGGACGAGGGGGCGGTTGGTTTTCTGCCATGGACCCCGTTCATGGAAACCACTGCTCTGTCGCGGTGCACTGGGACCAGCTTAACCACCCGCTGCTAGGAAACGCAACAATCCAGCGACACGTGGGAAATCTACACGCCATGATCAACTCGAACATTTTATGCGGGAAACGTGGCGAACGTTGTTAGAACTTGTCCGGAGGCTCGATGAATTTTGATTTAAAGGTTCGATGACCGAAGGACGCTCGATTTTAACCCTTGTTCTCTTATATTATACGTAATATAATATATCAGTCATAATAATAATTCTTTATTCGACTAATTGATTCCCTTTTATGTACGTTTAAAAAAGAAATTAACACTGGTGTCGATAATGAATTCAATAAATTTTAATATACGTACTTATTATTGATACAAACATTAAAATTATACTGAACTCGTTAGAGACAGATTAGTACAGAATTAAATTATTTTTAAAACTGTGAAATATGGCAAAAAGAATATGTACTTAGAAGTAACAAATGTTCACAAAACTTATTTACATTAATTATTGTACGATTTATATAATTATACTGACACTTAAGGGGCATTTGAAAAATTTGAATATAGTTTCTTATTATGAGCGCACGAACATTGTAAAATAATCCGAATTGAATCGAAACATTGAAACTAGCAAGAGTTTTCCAGGTTGCATTTCATCAAAATGTTCCGGCACTCAACGTGTTAAATAGGCGAAACAAATCATTTTATTAACATGAAATTATTTTGAAGCGAGCACTGAATAACGCAAACAGTTTTCTATTTTACAGTATATCGACAATCAGGGCGTAAACACAATTTATGGGAATTGTAAATAAATCGGTGACAAACATGAGTGGGAAATTCAGTACAGGATTATAGTATTTCTGAACTAAGGCTGTACGGTGGATGTTCGTAAGGTAATTTTTACGTGAATAGGTAAAAAAAACTAGCTGGACAAAGGATACTAATCTATGTGAATTTTTTGATATTTTACATAGAATCGAATCAACATTCACTCAAATGGAAAGAAATTCTTTTAAAACAAACAAGTAATGTTTCGTTTTTGTAAAACTTTTGTATTATATGTATAAGTTTTATCGATTCTATATATTTAATGTCTGTTTTTTACATTTTGCAGGTTTTAAAAATAGACATTTGCTTATAGTTATCTTGTACTTTTAAAAATATTATCATCTTTATTTACGCCATCAAAATTATAGAATTTTGTTCAAAAGAAGGTTGCAGTTACAGTATTTAGATACGTCGATGCATAACAACTTTATATTCTTAGAATAACGATGATGATTTTGATAAAAAATGAGAGAAAATTTTAAGCAAATGTCTAATAACATTCAGTTTGTCCATCATTCGATGCTTTTACCTAATTCGATAATTTTACCTTACATGTTTTGTATCTCTAAATACAATCTGTATCTAGTTTTAGATATATTCTTCGTGCATGATCGTATACTTTTTATACGATTATTTTCGTAACTAGTTGGACGAATCAAAATTTTGTTAATCATGGATGATACGAAAAGTAATAGATACATGTGCAGTATTAAATCGAGACAACAGTGAGATTGAAAAATGCATGCAATCATTTGCATTTCGTCTACAGAAGTGAATAGAAGTTGGCGATCAGCATTTTGAATACCTATTGTGAATTCAAGTCTGAATCTCAAGATTATGGATACCGTATGTCATCCAATTTGTACAAAGTTATTTTTCGCTTGAAAATTTTTATTGTCGTATCATTATATTAAATTTTAAAAAACACTTATTTTTAAGCTGAATTCAATGCCTACTAATTGATGAGCAAATAAAATTGTAGAATCAATTGTCACCTTGAAGGTGCTTCGAAATCGTATCATCCACGATAAAACTTTCGATTCGTTTGGTAGTTCCGAAAATAACCGAGTTGGTCGAGTTACGTGGTCCACTTTGTATTTTTGACAAAAGGGTTAATTCTCGTTCGTTGAGAAACGAGGAACACCGGTCGTTCGAAAGAAGTCTCCACGGTTTAAATTGGGATTTATCGGTCTCTCACGGAGGACTAACGTCACGATTTCGGGGGCGTTTGTTCGCGAAACTATTCCGACCGGTAGTTGTTCCGGGTAGTAATGGAGTCTGACCAAAAAGAAAGGCAACTTCGACCGCCAGCAGAGCCCCGGACGGTGGGCTCGCGCCGCGTGTGCGCGCGCGCGCGCGTTCTCGCGCTAATCCCCGGAAACAGGCTTAATTACAGTCGCGTCCGAAACAGGATAATGGCCGAAGCGCGAATATGGCTGTCCCGTGTCTGGCTAACTAGCGCCGGCCCGGCAAATCGGTTTATCGTTTCGTCGAAAAGTTCCTTCAATTCTAGCCGAGAGTCCGTCTGCGCTGAACTTCCGCGCATTAGGCACTTACGCATTACACCTGTACCGCCGTTGTCGCGGAAACTTGCGAAACGTTAATTAGCATTCGCGACAGCAGGGCCCGGAAATGCGTTTTCCGAGTGATTCGATTTGAAACTAGGGCCGTTGTTTGGGAATGCGATTGGCGCCACGAATCAAATTTTCTGGGATTTTATCTGCCAACACGGTTGCTCCGGAAGACCGAAAATTCAAGTCAGCTATTCTGAGATCACGGAATCGTGCTGAGCTTTCGATAGCAATTTTATTCCAAGCTACCAAGTTAAATTCAAAAGTAATTTTACAATATTACCCTGTACTCAATCACAAATTAATACACCAGGTCGTTCCATAAGTTCGTGCCGTTCGATATTCCGAGATTGACGAGGATAAAATTTATAATTTATTAGAAAAGAAACAAAATTTGTCAGTTCAGGGGATTTCTGAAATTATAAGGGGGCAGTCTCATGTGTATGTTGCAAAATTTAACCATCTTTATTAATTTTTTTTTAACTAAATGTTACATCTAACGCTATAATTTATTTCCGCAATATACTCAACTATCCTTTGGGAATAAAAAATAAATTTTTCAAACGGTAAACATGTGTTTAAACACTAGCGTAGGTGATTGCAGCTCTTAAGGTTGACTAAATCAAAAGAATCAAAAAGATTTTTATTCGGTAGGTTTCCTGTTATCGCCCGTAGCAAAATAATTAATTTATGTTGAAAATTGGCAAAATGGCGAAAGCTTAACCCCTTAACGTACGATTTAATTCCAAATTATTTTTAAAACGTATACTATTTAATTTTGTTTAAATTTGTTCGTACATGGAATAGCCACGAAAAAGAATAGGTTTGTTTTACGAATACCTCGTAAATGTTAAAATGTGTTGATTTTAGTATATAAAACTTAGTGACGAATGAGTAGCCTCATGATTGTAAAACTTGACATCAAAAACTTGTCACGAGTCAGACACATCATTATACGGTAAGGGGTTCAATTAAAAATTGCAAAATTTGGTCATTTCTTTCTGCAACTTTTTAATAAAAGTATATGATATACTCGTTATAAAAATATAATTTAGGTACGGACAAGAGCTATTAGCACTTTAATGGCCGCATGTATCACGCGAAGACCGTTGTCCATCACCATTAGTATCGTAGACCAAAGTGAGATGCACGAAGATACTAGGGATATTATTATAAGGAATTATAAATGTAATCTCAACAAACGTAATACGTTGAATGTATGATGAAATGGTCACTGATACAGTAGTTCACGCACACGTGACAGTGGCCAACGTCTGCTAGCTTGCAAAGTCACGTATACGTGACAGCGGCCGTCAAAGTGTTAGTATGTGCAACAACGTGTAAAAATCTCAGAGCAATCGAACGTATAGTTTTTAAGATTTTATCTACGCCAGTTAAGAAAGTAACATTTCGAGAGAAATGCATTTAAAGTCTGCAAGATCATACTACTCAATCTCAGCTCCATACAGAATTCCATCCAGAGTGTTGGCACCCAGATGGCACAAACGCTAGAATTTGGACTTTTAGAAACAGCAGATATGTTGAGAATAAGCATTACATGCATGTATTTTTAATAAAAGTTTGTATCCATTGGTGCAGTACGCTCCGTTGCAAATGCAAGTACTACTTGAGGAGGGCACTCGTTTATTGCACCCCCTGAGCGTCTCGTTTCTTTTTTTCTCTTGACTCTGTCGCAAACCTTTCGAAACAGTAATGTCTGGGCTGTACAGAAATTGTTCTACAATCCACAGTACTTGACATTTAAAAATCTCTCAAAATTTAACAGTACATTCTTAAATATATATAAAAAAAATTCAAAAAATGAAATAAAAAAGAAATTTACTTTTTTTGAGGTTTCATACGAGACTGCCCCCTTAACCCTTTATGGTCGTGTATTTTATTATAATTTGTTTATTATAATTTATTATGAACGTTTGATAATTATTTCATAGGTATCTCTAACACAAGATCAAGTTGGTTCGTATTTATATTACTGTGTTCTGATTAGCAACCACGCTTAGACAGGAAATTGAATATAATTATTTCAAATTCACAAGGAAATCGTAAAAACTGTATACTTCAATGTAAAGGTGAGATGAGAAGCTAAACGTTAGAAAGTACTTCAAAGGATATCATACGATGACTAAATTTAAATATATTACTGTTTTAATTGTTATAAGTGGAAATGGATGAATTCTGCATGGAGCTACTGGAACAAAATATAAAAAATTAATACAAAATACGAATCTTGGTCTGAGTTAATTGTCTTGTTTTTAATACCAAGAAAACAATTTGCGTTTGACAACGTCTGTGATTCGATCGACACAAGAGTTCTTTACTTATCATGAAAAGGAATAATCAAGATTATATCTAGCTTGCGCACCATTCGATACCATTTCATTTTTCGTTACAACTTTTTTATCTACCTTCAACTAATAAATGAAAGAAAGTCGGATTCATGAACTTTAAATTTTACTTTCTATAGTTCACAATTGTCTAAACTCAAAGTTATAGAGTATTTGACGATTTTAATAATTTAATGGGAAGTTCGTGGACCCCTAAAAATCGAATGTTCGATTTCTTATTATAATAATCGGACTGCAGAATTGGTTACTTAATCCTCCGTGTGCTGTGTCGATTCATTCGACAGTTAGGTTTTTACGAGGTGGAAAGCAATCGTCGATCGTAGCGAGTTGATTATCGACGACACCGTTTCCGGTGCATCGAAAAATCGGATTTCTTCGGATTGGAAGGACATCGCGATGCGGCGGAAAATTTATCGCAACACCGACGCAATCGCGTCACGGCAGACCGAGTTTCTTCTTTCCAGACAATACCAGCTGCGGCACGTGATTCACAAACGTACGCGCTCGCGGAAATTTATTGTGGCGTCGTGGTGGGCATCGCCGGGCAGAATTTACTGCAATCGGTAACAGTTAGCGGCGCGCAAAAGTCCCTGGGATATCGAACTTTCGTAATCGGTATAGCCATGCGTCACAATTGTTACTTCATTTGGAACAATGTGTACCGGTTCTCCGCGTTCACCCGATAGTTTTAAACGCTTCGACAGCTTGTCTTGAATTAGTTCTTATCGATGTGGACGCGTCAATCGTTCGAACGCGTT
Organism: Colletes gigas; assembly: GCF_013123115.1. Taxonomy (NCBI): domain Eukaryota; kingdom Metazoa; phylum Arthropoda; class Insecta; order Hymenoptera; family Colletidae; genus Colletes; species Colletes gigas. The sequence continues at coordinate 10,536,229 of NW_025106631.1, read as the reverse complement.
GCCTTTCTTTAGAAATTCATTTCAAATTATTTTTTTTTATTTAATTCACTAGGGATTTCGTCTCTGCGTAGACTGTGGCGACACCTTTTTTACCAAAATCACTGTTCCTTGAATCAGTAACATAGTTTACTGTATAACTAACTGTGACTGAATGTTACTTACGTTAATTTTAATATAACGTTGATATTAAGGTCGATACAAGCAACTCGTATTGTTTGTTGACGATTAACAATTATCAATCAAACGACGTAATCGTCTTTGACAACTTTTTAGGTCTTGGCCTTAATTTTAATGTTATTTTAAATGTGTAAGTAAACATGTAATATTTAGGGACTTTATTTGCTATATTAATAAACAAAAGTAGAGTATAAATACAAAATACGTTGATTTAATACTTGACTAGAATAGGGTTAAATAGAAGACAAACGCACAAGAAATTGAAGCTAGAAGTCTAATAGTACAATAAAAAGATACAGAAATATTTGGACGAAGTTTGATAGTTGAAGTATTATTATATAATAAATGAAATTAGGCCCACGTTATTTTCTTTCGCCTCGTCTTTTATGGTAAACATATAATATCGCAAACTTTGTGCAATAAAAATGTTAAATGAAATTAATAAAGGAATATGTATTTATATTCTTTGCAAGGTTATGTTTTGCAAACTAGACAACGAAAAACTAGAATTTTCCATCAACTTTGAAGTTAAGTTTCGACTGCATCCCACTCCTTACAAACTTTCAAATTTTTATTTTATTTGGCCCATATTCATGCATGTGTATTTCTATTTACGTAATAAAGATGTGAAGAAAAATTTGGAAGACGAACAGTTTTTGAAGAGGTTAGTCAATTGCACCAAATTTTCCCATTGTTTTTCGAAGAAGTAATATGAACATTTTTTGTTTCTTAGGAAACATTCTGAAAAACTTTGCATGATTTTTCCATGCCAAAAATGGACACTCTTTAGCATCCTTCTTCCGTTAGTATAGTACCACGATGTAGCGAGGTCATAAAGTAACCTCTTAAGAATCGGGATTGATTGATGCTGAAGCTTGCAGGGCCGATGATTGCATTCTGTTTTAGGGTTCCACACGATAAATTTAAGAAAACGTAATAGATATAAAAAATTATCAAAAAAAAAAGAAAACGGCTGTAAACAAAGTAATAAAAATCGAAGAACTTCCACAAGTAAAAATAAGACTAAAGTCTTATATAACAAAAAATTCATAAATGCTCTGTTATGAAGTTATGACAAAAATATGAAATGTGATGTTCTTTTATTTACTAAACAAACAAATTTACTAAAATTTTGTTTAAAGAGGGCAACTGCTAGTTGAGGCACGAAGAAATATTTTTAACGTAGAATTATGTGGATTATTTAAACACTTTGTTTATCAGAGTTTAGTTTCTATCATTTATCTTGGATGCTGAAGTATTCTTTCTTCGATGGTAACTTTTTGTTGTCAAAATTTTGAACTACTGTTCAAGTTTATGTTCAGTAAATTGCAAAGAAACTCATGCTATCAAATGCTTACAAAAGATTGATTTTATTTTATTATACAATCTCAACCGAGTTTCACGGTTTATATTTTTGTTATAACTTCTTAACAAAGCATATATGAATTTTTTGTTATATGACATTATAGTCTTAGTTTTAATTATAGAACACACTGCTGAAGTGTGTACGGAAAAATACGGAACACCCTGTATAAGAAAAGCAAATCGAAAAACGACAAACATCGAGTTGAAATACGAGAAATAAAAATTGTAACGCAAGTTGAATTGTTTGGTTCAATGTATTGTATAATGTACACTCACGTTGGATCGAAAATTTCTTCGTACGGTCCTGACCGTGGTTTCGTGCTCTAATCTTCTCATATATCTGTCGATTCGTTTGTTTCGGTAGCCGAAACATGTTTACTTTAACGCCTGACCGATTTTACGACCCCGCTATATCGTGGCCCGTACTATATTGGTCCAGCGGTTAATAGGGTGGTCGAACACGATCGTAACCGATCGAAAGTTACGCGAACTTTCCGCGTTGAGGTCTCGGAGCCCTGAAAAAGGAGAAAAGAGAAAAGCGTCTTCTGGGCTGGTATGCACGTGCAATAGCACGCACCCGCGGAATTCTCCGGGCGCACGTAAACGCTCGTAAAGCAAAAGCGATCCTCGAACGCCTTGGCGTAACTTGCGTTTCTACGGTGTACACGGTGAAGTTATCTGTGCATCGGCCATGAGTGTACGCTAAGTACGCGCAAGTACAGCAGCGTCGGTAATATCCACTGTTGCACACGTAAATACACACGCACGTGGAACGCGTGGTTCGACGGTGCGCCACTAGAGGCGAGTATTATATACTCGCGTACAGGCCTTAAGTAGGCTCCTGTGTTTCCGTGTGCGTGCCTGTGTGCGTGTGGTTGCGCCGCGGTAGACTCTCTGCGGAAGTGTTGCATTGAGACCAATCGAATAGAAACTAATTTAATACAAACGAATACGCGCGCACTGCCGTTTCTCGTGTCTCCGAGCCCGTAATATATAGGTTTTTTTTTTTGTTTCTTTTCTCATACTTTTCAACTTTTTCATTTGCGTTCGGACTTTTTTACACAGTCGTGAACCTTTCGAAGACTCGATGAAACTAACAATTCGTCTAGGATTCACCTTATTTTAGTTTCCAAAATCGAAATACAGGTTTATATCTTACAGCAGTGTATTTGTCTTGCTCTCAGTTATTGCATCACGGTGATGCAATAACTTTCCTTGGCTATGAAAATTAATTCAGCGCAATCCTTCCTTAAAAATCTTGGTCTATAGTAAACTCCTGCTTACTGAATCGTTAATTATTAGAATTTGACTCTTTTATTTCAAAGTTCTAGCTGGCTGAATTTGCAACCGAAATGCTTTTTTCTCTCTTTATTTAATTTAATTTTTCGTACGACTAATGCTTTAATCGCTAAATTTAAGCGTCTTCCACCTGTTTTAATTCTATCCACGTTAACTTCTACGTCACCTAAATATCGGTGACAAGTTTCTTCACATAGGAACTAAACAAATTAATTTTGAGAACAAAACGGTAATTAATCTGGATATGAATAGTTTTCAAATGTCTAAAAACAAAACTTTGGTTTCGTAGGAAATTCCTCGTTAAATTATTGTTGAAGTCCGGTTTGAAGAAATTAGTAACTCGTGGCTTGAAATATGAATATATATATTTTGAGCAAGCAATCGAAGAACGTTAATCGAGTTTGACAGCGAGACAGTCAAGAATATAATGATAGTTCTTGCATACTTCTTAAATCTTATATACTAAAGCTAAAGAAAAGGGAGGGGCATGAGATGACTGACCTAGGTGAACTCTACCCTTGTTGACTAAATGAGCAAGGGTAGACTTTGGCCATAAGGGCTTGTAATCTAGGCGACTCAGAGGTGATGAGCCAGAGTATACATTGATGAAGAGGTTGGTCATCCAACATTATTCTCTTCCATTTCCCATAACTTCTTCCTTTCTTCTCTTCCCTCTTATACTTAGCAGTATTGTTACGTTTTCTTAATTTTTGATTATATTTATTGGAATTGTAGGGCTACAGGTTGTATGATTGAATCAATCGACAACATTTAACTGCAGAATATTTCGTCTTTATTCATAACGCGAAGATATATCTTAGAGATTCGTTCGATCTGAAATCGATTTCTAAACGACGAATTCGTAGAACCCATGGCTAAAACAGGAAAAAAACTTTAGACATATGTATACAGTTGTGACTGGAGATGATTTTTGTAACATCATGAGACCATTAGGAAATTCAACAATATTAATACCCCAATCATCCTGTTACACATTTTGGTATTTATTTTCTTCTTTTATTCCGTTTGGCGTCGTCAACAAAATAAATACATTGACGCTGTTTCGTTGGTAGAAAATTGCCCGCGAAAAGAGTCGTTTTAGCGTGGTTTTGCGGGGATTGCGTCGCAGAGTACGAGACTTGAGTCGAAATCAAAGCGTTCGGAGCGAGCGTTTGGCCTCGCAACGATGGTGGATCCCACGTTGAGCCGGTAAATCACACGGCTAGCGAAGATCCGCGAACCTTTGCGCCATCGCGCATTGCGAAACGCTTTCAATTAGTGCGCTTTCTAATTGTAACTCATCGCAATTAGAATCGACGAAATTACGCGCGCGCATTGCGCGGCTGAGCTGCTCGCATTATGCGCCGACGCCAGACGTTTGGTGAGCCGACCCGTATCTCGACTTACCACGTTGACGACTGTGTGTATCCGTACGACGCCCGAGTCCACCAACACGGCCATAATCGCGGGCATACGCGAATCGGTATACGGGTTATTAAGCAACGCCGTTCGCACGTTCCCCCACCTTCACGCGGTTTCGTTTCTTTTTCGTCCTCCTCCTTCGCGTTTCCCTCGTCGTTCCGCGGTCTCCTTCTTCTTCTTCTTCCTGTTCTTCTTAGCTGTGCTCGACTCAGAAGCGGTTCCGGACCGATGCAAATGCGCTCGTAAAGAGCGATGATGATAACCGTTGGGAACGAAAGAAGCGCGAGGGAACAAGAGGCGCGTGGAGAAATTAGCGAGGCCTACAAATGAACGGAGTGATACCACCTGAAATTCGAAACGGTTTCGTCTGCTCTCAGGCTCGTTGTTTTTCCGCGACTCGAGCGGCAGCGGTGGGATTCTCAACGCTTCAAGTCCCTTCGAACCTATAAAATGGCGGAAATATCGAATTACTTTGAATCTAATTAGAAGCCATAAAAATCTCTACAGCTTTATAATTCTCGAGAATTTCGATAATCGTTAAGATTCAAAGGTTTTATTTACTTAATAAGTATTCAATGTCTTACACAATGTCCTACACGATGCATTTCTATTGCCTACGTTCACGCAATTTCATTTACCCCTTGACTTACAATTTAATTCCAAATAATTTTTCAAACGTATATTATTTAATTTTGTTTAAATTTGTTCGTGTATGGAATGATCATGAAAAAAATAGATTTTAATTTATAAGACTTGATGACGAGTGAGTGGCCTCATAATTGTGAAACTTCATCTTCAGTGATTTCGATGATTTTTAAATGTATCATAGGGAGCAGTATTGAAAAATTATTCCTTGATCCCGTAAAGTGAGAAAAACCCCATAAAACTGGTACAATTTTCAAACAGCCATAACTCCTACAATAATGAATATATTTCAATGAAATTTTTTTCTGAAGTAGATCTCGTAAATACCTACAAAGAAGTATTAAACAACTTTTCTGTACAGCATCGAATAAATTTATGAAAAATCAACCCAAGGGGCCGCCGTAGGTGCCTCAAATTTTCGGCGAAAAACAAAATTTCGAATCGTTCTGGAAAAAATATTTTCAGTTGCAGGGGTCAATTACAATCATTTTTGGTGAATAGACATACCCCCAAAATCCTACGTACTTGTGAGAAAAAAATTCGTGTAGGTGAACAAATTTTATTAATAATTTTGTTAATAACTTTTTAACGAAGCCTCAATCAACAAATTGGTATTCTTGTTTTTCATCTTATTTTGGTCTCTAGAGTCGGTCATTAAAATTTTTTGCAGAAGTGACCGAACATCCTGTACATTCTTAACGAATATTCTAAAATTATGTACCTAGCACTAATTAGCAGTCATAGATGCCGCGTAACAATTACATAGACTTAATTCTTCATTATGAACACCTTTAGGTAGCTATCTTATATTTGTACATACATACAACAATCGTCGATACTTTTCGTAAAAGTACCCAGAGGTACTCGTCTTCCCACTTGGTCGCATAGGTCCGTCATAGTGGTATCAACTGCCACTCGGTTCGCTGTAACCTCGACTAACGTTTGGTTCAAGAAAACGAGGATGGAGAAAGAGAGAGTAGCCGCGGGGAAGCCAAGCGATATGCATGCGCGATACGGTGGCCTGATATTTATACGGCCTTGCACCGTCCGTTTCGGACGTGGACAATGAGCCACAAACCGTCTCATGGGGTCGCAACGACCGGCGCGTCCTGATAAGGGATATAAGTAACACCTGAACCGTGCTTCCGGTTGCGAGCTGCGAACTTCGTTGCTCTCTGCGTGGTCACCGCCACGGTACTAATTTGCGGTCAATTTAAACACTGTTTTCTCGGTGCAAAATTCTCTACGGAATAAAAATTGTCACAGTTCTCGTTCGTACAAAATTCAACCCATCCGTTCAATGGCGCGCCCATGACGAACGCAAGGGACTACCTGCACCCTTGTCTACCAAAAATATCCATCTTTTATTTTTATCATTATGCTCCCTAGGATCCATAAGTTAACTCTGGGTTCTTACGAGTCTTTGTTTTTAATTTTTGACCAATGAAACATGAAATTGATCGCAATCTTAATTCTTCTGGTTTTCTGGTATCCTTCAGTTCTGGATTTTAATCAGTGTCCGCGGATGATTTAAAAATTAATAAAATTCAAAGAAGTATATCAGTAATAAATATTACAGATTCTTTTTACTCTTTAACATCGCTAAATAAGTGTTAAAAAATTTCGTGTGTTATTAGATTAAAAAATTGCAGCGTAGATTGGTAGTAATCAACATCGATAGTTGATAGAGTTTTTATTCTACGACGCCAGAGAAGCATAAGTTTCACGCGTTCCAAGTCGGTGTGAAAGAAATGAATTTAGAATTCGAAAATGATGTACACTGATATTTAAAAAGTCATTAATGCCTGAAATCAAACATGGCTGTAACTATACCTTCGTTAATTAGTAATGTTAATGATCCACACCGTAAAATCTGTAATTTGCAACCATATAGGTAGTTAACCCAGTTTTTTTATGTTTTTATTTCTCAACCCTTTCGGGCTTGGCGCGAACGCGATACTTGAAAGTCGATAATTTTGTGATTCATAATGTATATTTATGCAGGTGTTACGTGCACGTGTATTCGCATGAAAGTATCAATCTATGAAATGGAAAAAGTAAACTTTTGGTTAAAGGACTTTGACCTTGCTTGTTATTTTTTAACCCTTAAAGTTAATAATTTGTTGATATATAATATATATTTCCATTTGTTTCTTATTCACATACATGTATACAAAATGTTAATTCTCAAAACTTTGTACAAAAATTTATCATAGAAAAGTTTGTTCTTGTAAATAAAAATATAACTTTCCATTCAAAAAAACAAAATTACCCTTCGCATAGCCTCTAAAGCGTTCAGTAAACAAAAAATAAACCAGATATATTTCCCTTTTAAAACTAAGCAACTTTTCTATTTTCGCCAAAAATGTGCTGTTTTCCAGATATTTAGATTCAAAGTTTTCAAACAGCCTTCTACATAAAAATATCTCTTCTTTTTTACGATTTGAAATTTATTTACAATTTATTCGTGTATCTCGGATAAAAAGTTGTGAAATCAAGATTAAGTGAGTCTCGGAGAAACGATCATTATCCAGTATCGTTTTTGCCTTGGATCCGGTCCCGCGGTCTGTAAAGCGATCAAGAGAGCTTCGGATACTCTGACGGTGCACAGGGGGCAGATCGTAGACACGAAACTATTGTTCGTAGCAGAAAGAATCATGCGTGGCACGCACGTGCGTAGTTGGTCGCGATGCAAGCACATTACTGTAACAACGTATCCGCTACTGCATCGCATTATACCGAGTTACCGCTATTTTCGCGCGGCTACGGTTTTCTGCACTTTCGGCGCGGCCAGCGGCGCCGCAAGAACGTCGCTAAAACAAGCCGCATCCGGCTGTCTTAACGGGATCCCGCCTCGAGGAAAGCAACTGTCTGCTTTGTTCGCTGAAAGAGTTCTGATACTCGACAACTTCCTTTTTTTTTTTAGTCGCCAGCGACAATGCGTTCGAACGACGCGGAAACACGACGCCACTCCGGTTCTTCTTGCGTCCTACGCTTCGATGTTCAAGGTGGCGCTAGTTATCGGACTTTTCCCAAAGTAGGAGTCGCGACGCTCCGGAGGATGGGTCTCTTTATAGTCCAACTGAATCGTGGGAGAAAATTTTATCCCGAGAGTTTATTTTTATTACGACATTGATCTTTCCGGGTCTGCTTCCGGGATGGGTTGCCGGAATAATATACACGGTGTTTCGGATTTAAATGGCCAAACTTGATGTATTAATGTAGAACTAGATTTATTCTATATGGAAGAAGTGTCGAAAGGCTCGATTCTTATTTTAAGATTAATAATTAACCAAACGGATTATAAAATTCATTTATAGTTTTCCTAATGTGTATTCACCAAAAATGATTGTAATTGACCCCTGCAACCAAAAATAATTTTTCCAGTATGATTTGAAATTTTTTAATTTAATTTTTTAATAACTTTTTAGCGAAGCCTCAATCAACAAATTGATATTCTTGATTTTCGTCTTATTTTGGCCTTTAGAATCTCCCAGTATGAGTTTTCTCAGGGGTAGCCGAACACCCTGTAGATACATGGTATCATGTTAGTATTACATATCGCTACAATTAATATTGGGGGATTGTATTATATGACAAGGAGAGTTATAGATATAGAAATTTATATATTGTAATATATCTCCCTTGATGCGATACAATTTTATACAGTAGCCATCTTAAGAGTAATTTAGATCAACTAATTACGTTTATTTAAGGTAGTAAATTGCTTTGTATCCTTATAAAACCAAAAAGTCGAATTTACGCAACCCAGAGTAACTAATTTTGGTAGGTTTAGGGTTAAATTATTAGCCGTTTCGTCGTTCCGCAATATTCGACGCACCGCACCGGTTGCGCACCGATTGAGACATAATCGGCAGTTGAAGCGAAGCATCGCATGTTTTACGGGGATCTAAAAGAGGATCTTGGTTCTTACAGTTAGTTCGCGCTGAATTATGTCAGTTAACGTTATATCCACCCATCAAACAAGTTAGCACGAAATCAAATAACGTTCACACAAATCAATTTAACGCAAGCTCCACGGCGTCGGTGTACTCGGCTCACAGATTCAACGGTAACGCCAACAACGAGTCCAGGTGATAGGTAATTAGAGTTAGCGTTCGCAACGCATCCAAGGTGAGTCTACTTAATCTTCAGTCCCAGTCGGTCGTTTACAACCGGAAGCAAGCGGTCTGATTCACATTGGCCGAGTAATATCCACCACTCCGACCGGCTACGACGACATTGTATCCGTATTCAAAATATACGGGCACACGTGTTACTTGGCCGCGTTATTTCGAGCGACCCGTTTCCTTGGGGGCTCGATGCGCGTCACTGGCCCTTTTTTCCTCGCGGCACTTGTCTCCCCTCGGATCGGAGCCACTTCGTTCGTTTTATGCGTTTCGGAAACTGAAAAACAACGCCGGAGGAGCGAAGATCGACGCCGTCTCCCGGAAGCGAGACCCGCCACCGAAAGTCGTTAAAACTCATCGCGGTATCGAGGTGTTTTACTTTGAATTATGTCTTCTCCCTCGAATCCCAGACATTCTACGCCCTTCTCTAACAACTAATTTTTCGTAACACAGCACAAATACATTGGTACGTTATCGAGGCAACATAATATTTCATGGCCCCTTAAAAACATTATTAAACTCGATCACATTTTTTACACGATGTTACTACGTTTTTTAAAAAGGGGAGAATTCGTACGCCCGTGATACATAGATGGAGAATTTTTTTTGCAGTTGTTTGAATTAATTCAAAATTAAATTAATTCTATTGATTGATTCCTTGAATATAAAAAATTACTCAAAGGAAGTTAAACTTCGTTCGTACTAGTAAATTAATTATTAGTGAAAAATAGAGTTTCGAAAAGAACACTAAAATTTTTACTGCGGTACTGTGGATTGCACACATATTTTCAAAGTTTTTTACTCAAAGAAAATGAAATGGAAAATGTCCGAAATAGCCCCGTAACGCATGATTATATTAACTGTATAATCCCTACATTCAAAAGTAATATCAGCAGACATTAGATACGAGTTAAATTTCGAAGGATATGAAGGAAAAACTGTTATTCGTAAATGACTTCGTTTGTAAAAATAATATTCCGTAATATTAATAAAATTACGTACAAAATTGTTTTATTCGATAATTTTCTATTCAAGAAATATTTTGATAACCATCATGAACTACTATTATAATTTCAAAGAAACTTTGTTCTTGAACGAGTATTATTTAAAAATGTCATTAATCTGAATATCGTAGGAATTGTAGAAATTTAAGTTGACGAAATGTGTGGCGGTTGTCAAAGTGTTAATAGCGAAACGTTTCGAACTATGCGAATACTAACCAGCATAAAGGGGAATGATGAAGGGGAGTAATCGATAGGAGTGTAGGGGTAGCGGTCCCCCGACCTGGCCATCTGAAAAATTACGATTTAACTGCTTTTGATTCCCGCGCGGGATCCAGAAATCCGTCCAATCCGGACGCGTCGTCGCGGAGGGGTTGTCCTTTCTCTTCGACGAGAAGAAAGGAAAGGGGGGGCTCGGGGGTTGGCTCCTCGGAGCAGACCTAATTTGAACGACACCCGATATGCAGATCGGCAGGCAGGGATCTATGTAAATCGTGCGTCGGGTAGAAGAAGAGTGGCGTTGGGTAAAAGAATTGGCCCAGAAACTGGTTTCAGCTGAATGACCCCGCGCTCACGATAATATATCGGCCCGTTCGCTTTTTATGTTTTGTGTTTTACGAAGCGGTCTTTGTAGCACGGTTTTGCGAGTACACGCCCGACGCTGAAAACCACGCGTGTGAAACCCACCATGGAATTCCACGTGGGACAAATCAATTCTGCAGGGCATGGTTGTAAACGTCGCGGATAATGGAAAATGGCCATTATCGGTAGTGGTCGGGGAAAAAATTTGTTATGTAACGCGTATCGCTATCTGGGACAACGCAACACCACTTTTTGGATACTTTACCGATTACTTTAAAAAGGATTCGAATTATTAATTTGTTACCTATTTATTTTCTTTGACAGATCACCTTGAGAATTAATCTTTTTGAAGGTCATATTCGGTCATTGAATATGTTTTGACACAAGCTACAATAATATAAAATAAAAAATATACAATGCCATTTAAAAAAATGAAGGTGATCTAATGATAACAAATGCGCCATAATACCTATAAATTTCTTAATAAAATAATTTATATTAGAAAACAATTCATCTATTTCAGTATTCTGTTACGTACTTATATTATTAATCGACGAAGTTTGTAACAAATACACTTAAGCGTTGGAACGCAATGAAGAGTATCTAATTAGACACGCTAGAGGCAAAGTTTACTTTTAATATTAAGAAATCAGAGTACATTTTACGATATCTGTGAGTTTTATAGGATAATATAACGATATTAATGTCACGCATGGCTACTGTTTCAAGCACTTCGTTCGTTGATAGCATAAGTACGTTGGTTCAAATTGCGTTATCGTAAGTGAAGAGTAGGTAATTGCCTGCGATATGGCTTCTAATGTTATTTACCCTTGAACTTTATTTATTTGTTCGCTCGAAACGTGAAAGCGAACGATTATTGGAAAGGTTTTTGTTCGATTTTGCTGCGTCCAATCATCGGTGCATCTTGGTATTTTCTAATTAAAATGATGCTTTCGAGTAGAATGATAATAGATCTAGATATAAATAGATAATAATAAATGAAAGTAAAAGAATGATACTTTACTTTTTCTAAACTAGATATTCTAGTGCGTTTGTTATCAGTTTTTTTTTTTTTCATTTCCGAAGAAATTAATCAGAAACTTTTTGAAAATATCCGTGAATGATTTAACAAAATGGAGGAATTACAAAACTGTTGCTATAGGGGAGCTATTACTACTTTATTTGGCAGGAAAAATTAAAAAATTACCGTTTAGATACTATTTCATTATTGTTACAACAGTTGTTTATTTGTAAATATCAGTTTTTAAATATAAAAAATTCTATAAGTATAACACATAGTTATATGATATCGAAAGGAAAGAACATAATGATAAAACTGTTGAAGAGATGGAAATTTCGAGTAATCTAACATTTTTTCGAAAATATTGTTGTCGTATTATTTGTTTTCGTTTTCATAGAACTATTATACTTTCTAGTGTGTTTAATTTTAATAAACTTTTTATTCTATTATTATTGTGCTACTAGCCTATAAAGAATTGTCCATTTCTATTGTTTTATTTTGAATATTCCTGAAATTTTAAGTATCGGGAAACCGGAAATTATTCTCTCTACAATCAGGAATTATTTTCTCTGCTGACTCAACATTTTTTATCATGATGGCAACCGATGGACGAAAGTCCACTTTCTCGAATAATTAAGCAGTTACTTTGCTCGAACAGACGTACCGTTGCAATAACATATCACTTCGGAAACTTTTGTTCATGAAAAATCGTCTGTCGAAAAGTTGCATTTCATAAGTCACAACTTATTCAAAATCTATTATTTCATCCCCATATGTTTTTATTTGTCGAATTACTTAAAACAAAAAAAAATGAAAATAAACACAAAATATTAAGAAACATTGTATATTGTAAAAGCAAAATGAAAGGGCCTTATGTTTATAATCCATAATATTTTTCTAAATTTTATATTCCTTTGTTTGTGTCCAGTTTCGTCATGAATTAGGGTTCGACAGGCGCTGTCGCGTATGTGTGATTTTGCTGGTCAGCCATCATCGGTCGCTGTCACGTGTACGTGATTTCACTGTTTCAGTTTCAATATCATCGTCAATTTATTACCTTTGTTCAAGTCTTGTGTTATGTGTTTTATAAATTTAGTTTTACTTGCATCTTGAATAATGCAATAGGAAATCAAATTTGAGAGCTGTAATCCAATTTAGGACGAAACAAAGTATAATACAGATGTCGTAGCGTATTAAAATCCCAAAAATCTTTGACAACTCTGTTAATAGAGCCAAGAGTTTTGAATTTTCTACTTTTTCGAGTATATACTTCGAACGAAGAATACGAAGAAAGCAGCTTTATCCGTTAAGGGCACGTTTACTATCGCAGCCCCAAACGTTTTCAACCCCTTCGACTTGTTTTACTGTTTCAGTTTCAATGTCATCGTCTAGTCAATTTATTACATTTGATCAAGTCTTGTGTTATATGTTTTATAAATTTAGTTTTACTTTCATCTTGAATAATGCAATTCCCACATGACAAGCGCCAGGAAACCAAATTTGAGAGCTGTAATCGAATTTAGGACGAAACAAAGTACAATACAGATACCATAGTGTATTAAAATCCCAAAAATCTTTGGCAACTCTATTAATAGAGGCAAGAGTTCTGAACTTTCGACTTTTTCGAGTAAACGCATAAAACGATGAATACGAAGAAAACCGCTTTACCCGTTTACACGTTTACCGTCGCATCCCCAAACGTTCTGAACCTCTTCGACTTGTTTCGATGCGGGGTCACCGGAAGGCGTGAAATTTTCGATACCGTTCGCATCTTGCGACACTGAGAAAACTGTAAAAGTTATCGCAGCTCAGTTGCCGGCCAACTTAGCCTCGCATCCGGTTACAAAAGTCACATACACACGTAGGGGCGCGATGCTCCGCAGATACTCGAAACTTGGTCCACGGAGGACTAACTCGTTGTAAATCCAATTAGCGCCCGTGGCTTTGAAGTGGCTTTCCACACTTGAGCTCCTCCGTGTCAAGGGCTCCGCGGAAGTATTTCCTCCTTTTTCTTTTTTTCTTTTTTTTTTACTTTGAATAATTTCCCTTTCGGTTCGACTCATCCGACGGCTTCCTTCGTCGCATCTTTACCGGCCCCTTCGACTATAATTCTCGATACCAGCGGTCAAAAGAATCGCGGAGTTAGTACCCTCGAATACCTGAAAAATAACCTATTTTGGGGGATGAAATTAGACACAGCAGGTCAGGGCATAATTTTCAACATTTGATCGACCTTCATCTTTTTAAACAACCTTCACCAACTTGTAACAAACGTTTGTAACGGAAAGTAAAATTTATTTTAAACGTTTGAATTTTGCTCGAATCGAACATGAATTTCAACCGTAATTAAAAAATAACGATAATGAAAAATTATTTAACAAAGTGGAATAACACAGTGGAAGGAGTCGTATACTAACTTTTAGAAGGATTATTCGAAAAGGAGGTTCCGATCGTAGAAATCTATGTTTATTTTTTCTTCGTCATTCTCTTTCTTTCTCTGTTGGGTCAAGTTTCGCTGAGTGGGGATCGATCGTAGAAATTCAAACGTGCAGATTTCATTGAAATTCAACCGTGCATTATTGTACGTCTAAAAAACTATGTTTAACTTTCATAATCCAATGTTCTGACTCTTGCAAGGGTGGCCTGGGGTTAAGAAAAATATGTTGGCGTTTAAGCAGGAGAAAAAACATATGGCGATAGAAAATTGGTTTGAAAAAAAAGGGCAACGATTTTCCACGAGTCGGCCGTGAATCCGTGCGTGTTTCATCGCCCTCGTAAACCACCTTCCGTCAACGTTTGCCGTGCAAGCGACGCGTGACGTCCACGCAACTTCATCTACAATCCGTCCAGTTAATCTGCAGCGAATCCTGTTCGCTGCAGGATGGCAACGAGGCTTCAAGGCCACGGTGAACATTGTTCCGCCACGATAAAGAAGTGCTAATTGCCGGGGAATACCCAAACGAGACGAAGAGGTCCCCGAAATGGAGAAGGAACGTGGACTTTCAGCGGTGGAAGATACGCGATCGTGCCCCGGCAATGGCGGAGGTGCAGTCAGGCATAGATCCTCTCTGACCTCCGTGGCATAATCACGCGTCAGAATGCATCAGGCGACCGCCCCCTCCGGTCGCTTGCAGGCCTCGTCCGTTCGCAGATGGTGTTTTAAACGAATCCATGAACTTGAAGACGTTGCTTCAACCAGATCCCCTTCTTTGTTTCTTCTTTTTTCTTTTTCTTTTTTGCCAGACCGATTCGTTTATCTGTCGCGCATCGCGACGTGGGAATCCGCTTTCCTTTTCCTCGCGTATTTTTCCCGGCGTTGCGCAACGCACGGTGCTCGATAATCGGTGTCGGAAGCTCGTAATGATCCGATGATCGACCGACGATGAGGCCTTCGGCGTTTATGCGTCGATAGTCGCGACCGTGAAGCCGAGGAACTTTGTTCCTTCTTTCGTGCGGCGTTCAAAGCTCTGGAGAGCACAGTAAAACCACCATTACTGGCACGAATTTTTAGCTACGACTTCGTGCGATAGTTTAATAAGAAGTAGCTTTGCACAGCCTATCAACAGAACTCACAATTTATCGTTTAGTGAAAAAATTCGAAGCTATAAGTTCAGTTGTTGATTAATACATTCCAAAACGTCAACGTGGTGCAAGCAACAAAGAGAATGTTTATTTAGTTATCTTTATTTCTCAGATTTCTGCGTCAGCGACGCTGATGCTCCCCCCTAATATAGTACTCGATCGAGTTCCGAAATAGTATATTTATAAATACTTCCAATTGAAAAAAATTTAAAACTAATACACCATAAATTGTTAATTGCACCTAAAATATTCTATATAGACGCATACTCGTGCTTTAAAAGTTGGGTTAGGTTACCTAAAACCTCGAAACTTTTTATTATTTTTAAACAGCATACAAATAAACAGCAATTTATGTAAATTTTAATTTCTATACGCTGCCTCATTATTTTATGCACAAATATTCGTTTATTTTATAAATATTAATAAATTTTTTTGTATGATGGTTAGACCCAGAAAAACTTCGAATAGTGGTATTTATAAATATGAATATTGATTAGATATTATAAGTAAATACTAAAATTTAATGCTTTATTTTCATTATTTTCAGATTCATATTTTGAATTCCCGACACCTCGTTAGATGTTGAAAATACTTGTTTTATAAAATTTGTTCGCTCTTTTGATTATTTAAATTACATAGTGTTTCAATAAGAGCGGTTAAACTTTCTAAACTCAAATGGAAAATTAGGAAAAGAGATTCTGCTTTACTACGAAATTTTAAATAATTACAAATTTAGTTTAAAAAGTTGATGTCGATCTTTTCTAATGATTTACAATCCTTTTTAATTATCAAAGTATACACATTTTTCAACGGATAATAGACAAATCAATTTTTTAAATACATATGCCTAAACGTTGGTCTCACCTGCGAAGCACTTTGGTATTTTTGCAAAAACCTAAACAATTTAAAGTATGTTGACTAAATTATTCGTATACTTTTCCCTTGTAAATTTATTTTCGATGTTATGTAGCAGTAAAATAGGACGAAATAACGAAATATGTCTGTAACGATTCGAATCATGTTAGGAAAGAGAGCGATCTATTTCATGCAATAGATCATTCGATATATGTAATCTAGGATTCTGTTGTAATGACGGAAATCTCCTATAACTACTGTTCATAGGTATTTCTATACATTTTATAATAGTGCAATGTTGGGATCAATAATCATTAATTAGGAGGAATAAATTCATGTTCGACACATTAATTCAATGTTGGGTTCAATATATAATAGTTTGTTAATTTAAATATATTATTTTATTACCTATGTACTTAACAAATTGGTGCTCACTTAATATTATTGTAAAAATTAATATTTCCAAGAAACAATTCAATATACCAGTATTGTAAGTGCATAATTTTTATATTATGATATAAACCATAAACACAATCGTAATTACTTCTCCTATATTAACGATATTTTTCACGTTAATGTAGATTGTAATAAAATTCAAATTATCAATTTAAAAAAATACACGTTTATATTTCTCAAATTGTTGTTTTCTAACAATTTTTTCCCCAATAATTTCTATTAAAATAAGGTTTTATAAGTCGTAGGAGATCATTTTCTACGATAATATAGAAAGTGGAATAAATTTCTTCGCCAAAGATAATACGTAGTTTTCGACAAACAATTTAAATCGTAATAAAGGATTTACTTTGATACTCGTAGAAACTCTAAACCGAAACTAGAAACAATTCGCAAGAAACTTTTGTGGACGACGATACGAACGACATTCGCAATAGTAGGCACACATAAATAATAATTTAGAGAACACGTAATATCAGTGGGAACCGTATATTACGATATTGTATTCTTTCTCATCTTGTAATGTTCCGTTACACTTACTGTAATGATTGCAAATTTCAAATAAATTTTCCCGTCAACTATATCGCCCAAACAATGCGTTTCATCTGTTTTATTTTCGTTTTATTAAAACGTATCTTATCTATTATTCTAGCAGTTACCAGACACTTTTATGCAATTTTAGTATAAACGTGCACAATAATGATAGGTATCAATTCTCAAGCATTGTGTTGAAGCCTCAAACAGGCGTCGAAATAAGTTGTTGATATTAGTAAGATGATAATGTACTGAAATCTCTTCGTGCATTGATGTAATTCAAACTCCAAGTATCATTGCTTTTAGAGTCGAAGATTTAATTATTTTTCACATATTATTATTCTTGAAATTATTGAAGGAAAAAGCAGCAATTGCTAAAATAAGTTTATAGAATATATTTATCGGTAAATCGTGATTTTCTTGTAGGCTACATTTTTAAAAGGAGCACTTTCAATTTTTAAAAGCGACAGTATAAAGTTACCTTAAAGTTGCCAATCACGCATATTAAAAAATAATCAATTAAATCGCTCCGCGTAAAATTAACAATCACTTGCATTGCAAATGATATATCTTTCAGGGCAGGTATTCGAGCGAAACAATTGCTTAATGTTTGCATTTTCTTCGAATAGTTTTTTGTTGGGAAGTTTTTGCTGGCAATCCGGATACGTGAAAGTATCGTTTGAACCATGGTTATGTACTCGTTGGCTAGGACGTTTTTGTCGGGACGGCGTGTACGCAACGTGTCTGGCGTCACGCGTGGAAACCACGTGGCGTGGTTGACCCTTTTGGAGCGGCCCGTGGCTGCAAAGGGGGGAAAAAAAGGAGGAATCGAACGGGCAACTCACCCCCGCAGTCTCTCACGGGAGTGTATTTGCGCGAGGCAAACCGGGGGCGGAATCCCGTCAGCCGCATGCACGCCGGATTAACGCGATTATCGCGCGTTCGGCTTCGCGATTTATTGATAACCAACCACCGGCCACTTTGGTGCCTTTAATCGGCCGTTTCATTGTTTCTCAGTTTCGCTGTTTATCGCCCAGTTATGATTTTTGGTGGCTTCGTTCGAGATTTCGTTTTTTTCTCCACGGTTTCGTCGAGTATTCTTTCGTTATTTCTTCCATCGACGCTTTGACCATTCTGCTCTCTAACGCATACATCACTTTTTTGCGTCTGTTCTTTTAATCGTTCGAATAGATTACATTTGTTTTGACTGATTCGTTCGGATATTGGCTATCTGTTATGACATTATTGATGTCCTAAGCATAGCACAACAATACATCCTTCAATTGCTTAACATGTTAAATACTATTTCGGTTCTTGGGGACCGGCCATAAACTTTCTGTTTAGGCGACGTCGATCCCCAAACACCGACAATATTACCTTTTTTCAATAATACTTTACAACTTGAATGATATTAAAAAATATGTTTACAGTATTTAAATGGATCTTATTGAAGTATTTTAAACGAAAATGAAATTTTTTCTGCATTAGCATGCCAGCTGACTGGAATGTGAAACGAAATTAGATCCGCGTTTAACGTGTTTACACACGAGGCATTAATGCTTAATAAGTGTTGAGTGTGAAATATGAGTTTCACATGAGAAAAATTCTATGGTGTCTTAAGCACGTGCTTATTTTTCTTATTCGTTGGTAGAATTTGACGTTTTTAAATATTTTGAAATTCAGACGGTTAATAATGTTTTTTAACATTATTATTTTCTTCAACAAACGTTTGACGGAGATTGAAAGTCAGCTAGATAACATTATTTGAACGTACACTTCCATAAATCATCATACTAAACAAATGTATAATAGAAACGAATTAACATTGTGAAGGGATGGAAATTATGAAATTAAACATTTATTTATTTATTACAATGTGAAGGAAATTTAAAAAATGCTAGTGAACGGTTAAAAATTATGTTTTATGAGTGTATCAGCCATGTTTGAAAACAATCGAATCGAAACAATCGATTGTTCGATCGAATTAAATTAATTGAAGAATTCTGTTGACAATTGTATTTTTCAGTTATGTTCATTCTGTAACATTTTCTACGGGACAATTTCCTCGTGCAATCTTATCACATATTTATTTTGATTTTATACGTTATAAAATTTACGGTAAAGTATTTATTAAAGTTATTATTAAAATGAGTAAATGTAAAAAAGAAAGATTATGAGAATTTCTTTTACATTATTAAAAGTATGCTAATTACTCTATATTATCTATATATCTTCTTACGTTTTTATATTAATTTCATACTTTATACAGTTCGAATATAATTAATTCTTGGTCACTTTATAATATTAATTTATCGTACGAATCTACAAACTGAACTTTTAATCTAACGTTGGTAGAAAGAAACATATTAATATAAATTTTTTGTGAGAAATTGCAAGTAAGAAACGAGTCGTGCAACGTAGTATGTACTCGTTTAATCGATGACGAGACACGTGGATCGAATTAAAACTAAAAAAAATGGTGACTGCCTCGTTATAATACGTATGTATACGTTGAAGTTGTATCGACGGGGCAGTGAATTTTATTCGATCGTTCAGCTGGTGCGCTCGGAAGTCCGGAAACATCAATTCCAGCGGGACAATCGAGTGCACGACGATCGACCTGCGACCACAGTCGATCCTTCCATCGCTCGAACGATCGGACACGTAAGTACGTATTAACGCGACGACCGGCTAGGAAACACGTAATTTCGCGTTCTTACCGCGGTGTCATCTGGTCGTGGCAGCGGTTTTACGTAACCCCGGGAGTCTGTCACGGTATCTGTGCTTGCACTCGTATAATAACGCCGTATCGGCGTTCCCTTTTATTGTTCGAACGATAAGAACGGCGGATTTCTGCGTTTTCTATCGGGATTACGCTTCGTCGGCAATTAATCGATCCCCGGCCGATTGTCTGCTGCACATATTCCGTACACTTGCGGGCCACTTGGTCCTCCTGTCAGAGTCAATGCCGCGTTATATTGTTGCGAATTTTTCACGCGTGCCGGAAACCGCGCGATTTCATACAGTCAGCACGATTTCCTCGAGAAAAAGCAACCATGTTTTATCGCGCTTTCCCACGGGCTTCGAATTCTTTGTCGGCTCGGCAGAGAATATATTTGTACTTTAGATTAACTTTAGTTGTAATGTTCGCATAGTTGAAGTCGGCGATACCGCTGATTGAGAATCGAATAGGAAAAAAGGGATTAGCGTGGCATTAAAAATAAATTTTTTTCTTTCCTTGCATTATTAACTGTGGGTATACATTTCTGAGCTTCGTGGTTATTAAAAATCAGAATTTTTGGTGTAGAGGACATCGATCAAGCTTTCGGTGAATTTGTGGGATCGATGAAAAATTGTGTTTTGAAAAATGCTACCTCGATACAACAAGAGGATAAGAAATTCTTATTCTGCAGACTAGTACTTTGTGATTATTCACACGAAAAATAAAAAGTTAAATATTAATCTTTATTAATAAAAAAAATGATAACAGTATCATACGCCAAATCGTCCTTACGTATATTTACACAGTAAAAAACAAAGATTTGAAAAATTAATTCAATATTTAGTAAGGTAACCATTGACTAACTTTTCTAGGAAACCTGGATTAATATCTTCCTATACTATAATCTTTATTTCATGTTTCACGTTTATTTACCTGTATTTGTGAATAACTTTGTGGTAATTGTGTAGTAGTCATTTTTAAGCGATTCTTGATGCATGTTTCGGGTCATTGTCGTCGTAAAATATAAAGGAATCTAGATAACAATCCTAACTGTTGTCCACTATTTTTTAAGTGAGTTGACAAAATGAGAAATAAGATAACATAAAAATATAAAAATATGAGGAATACAATATCTTATTAATATAAATTGTCTGAGTCTAATTCTATATTATCTAGATGATCATATACATATATGTATGTTGTACTTCTTCAATTTCTTCATACATATATTCGGTTTCACTATCTTCTATACTTTTTTATTTTGAAGAGAGAATTGTACATACGGCTGACGATGTCGATGCTTCTTGTTTAACAGATGGAGATTTTAGTTTTTTGAGTTGTTGCTAACGTATCCTCGTTTTTAAACTAATATTTGAAATAAAAGGATCTGAGATTTCCATAGCCCAGTTAAAAACGGTTCAATGTTTTTCGATTCCACTGCATTTTCTAAAAGATAACCTCTGATAGACAAATACTTATGTCAAGAATTTGCTTACTATGTACTAAAACTTTATGTACAGTAGGTGCTGGAGATTGCACTTGAAATTTGCACACCTTTAACAACAATTTACTAAGTGATCATATAAAACAAGTACGATGTCTATCGCTCTTAATCATTTTTTTTACAACACTTCTCAAATTCAAATTTATATAATTAGTGCAATATTTGTTCATGAAATAAGTAATGCTCATACGAGGTATAAATAACTAAAATGTACCTATTCACCTATATTGCGATGCCTTATAATGAGAAATTGAAAAAAGTAGTTTAATTTAAACCTTTACTATTTCGTGTTCGTAATTCCATATCACATTAAAAAATTGTCTGAACGAACTACTGTGTTAAGTTCTGGAACATGATCAAACCATTGGGAAATAAAACTATTTCCAAATATTAACGTTGGAAGATTAGATTTTGGTCACACGAGGCAGCTTTACAAATCACTGCATTGGCACAGTACCAATAGTCAACATTCCGAAGATCAAACTAGTTTAAAGCAATATTGTACATTAGAAATAGTTGAAACAAATTTTTGGGGGCGAAAAAAAGAGAACCGACTTTACGAAAAGTAAGAATAATAAGGGATCAAGATGGGAGCCATGTGAAAATATTGATTTCTGTATTATGAACATTGCCTTGGTGGTTTTCGTTGTTCACCGGCGTCTGTGCACATACTCCCATCGTAACCATTTCTTTTAACCCCTTGACGTACGATTTAATTCCAAATAATTTTTTAAACGAATACTACTCAATTTAGTTTAAATTTGTTCGTACAATGGTCACGGAAAAGGATAGATTTGTTTCACGAATATGTACCTTGTCAATGTAAAAATGTGTTGATTTTAATTTATAAGACTCGATGACGAGTGAGTAGCCTCATAATTGTAAAACTTGATATCAAGAACTTGTGACGTGTCAGACTCGTCATTGCATGGTACCGAACTGTTTGTGTGCTTACATTTCTTTTAATATTCAAAGACACTTCAGTTTTTCTCTCATATTTATTATCTTCCGACCACTTTGTGGAAGAGATTCGATTCTGTCTTCGTGCTTATATCTATTAACGACATCTGCCATCGTGCTTATTTAGGATCGGGTACGCAGGGTCAATCGTGGGTCTTTCATCTTTTCCGGCGCTTTATCCAGAGAACAAATCTCAGCGTCGCGTCGCCACGAATCGTAGCGATTTATTATCATCCAATTCAATCCGTGCCCCTGAGATATCCAAGGCTGCGAGAAACTTCTCAAGCGGCAGCCCAAACAGCCGCCACCCCCTTTCCGTGCAGCCACCCCGGTCGCCCCCTCACGCTCGAGCCCGGTGAACTCCCCGCTCGGCCAAAAAAGTTCCAGCAGCCCCCCCGGATCCCTCGGAGTCAGCCGCAGAAGCCTCGCAGCGTCCCGCGATTTCAGACACATCGGGTTCCCCGATCCGTATCCCGCGCGGTGCTGCTCCCCCACCCTGACTCCTCGGCCCCCCTCCGGTGTTTCCCCTCGCGGCCCGACGAGGCTGCAGCCAGCAGCCGGCACGCCGAGTTTCCCGCGGTCAATACTTTCGCGGCTGGATATAAAACGCTCGCGATAAACGTATCGAGATAAAGCGGCGCGCTGTCATTGGCCAGGCCCCTCCACTCCCCGGCCCTCCCTTTCGCCCTCCTTGCGTTCAAGAATCCCGTATTTGTCCGGCGTGGATTGCAAGTTGCAGGAGAAAGAGGAATCTTCGTTGGCAAACCGAGAAGATAGGAGAGAACGTCGGAGTAGTGAGGGAACAGAGAGAGAGAGAGAGAGAAGGAGACCCGTGGCGGGAGAGGGAATCGCGTCTTTCTCACGTTTGCCTCACTCCCCCCCCCCACGATCGTCTTGAACTCAATCCGAGTTCGATGCCTCAACGCCGCGGCGAGGGAGGACGGTCGCCGGGCGGGGGCGGGCGAGAGAGGGAAAATCGAGCGAAAAAGAGAGAGAAAGACGGGACGAGGATCGTCGGCACCGCCCCCTTTTTTAACCACGCCTACCCTCGATATAATATTATATCCACTGCGACCCCCTCCCCCTCCCGGTACCCCCCGTTGGTCGCAACACGCGGAGACCTGTCCCGCGAGTTCCTCTACGTGCACGGAGAGATACGTTTATGTAGGACGCGTATAATGCCCACGTTTGACGCGATCTTCTCCGACGAGTCTTCTGCGTATGCAGCGAATCAGAAAAATATTCGGACACTAAGGCACGTTTAACTTTTACGCTCTATGTGTTTCTTGTATATAAATGGGAACGAATCCTTGGATGTTATCTTCGATAGATTATTTATTGTTCTTGCAATCGAGTAAACGTTTTTAACTTGTTTTAATATACTTACGCGATATCGATCGTTAAATTAAATGGCGTACAATTTATGCGTTACGATAATATTCGAACGGACGATCCGTTTCTGAATACATATGTTTTCAAACGGTTCTTGATTATTCTTTTAAATATATTATTTGTATATAGTAATGTTACAATACGATTTAGTCATTTAACTCCTTAACACGTTCACAGATGAAAACTGTTTAATATTCTGCAAGATTAATATTTTAATTTTATACCATTGTACTTTGTTAAAATTCACAAATTTCATCCAAATTTATTTCCCTCAACGTCTTAACTTGAAAATTAATTTTTCTAGTATCATAGTGGTAAATTCTGTCACCCATATATGGGTGACGTGGCAGTCAAAGTGTTAACACTTATATTTTTTGGGTTAACCAAGAACGATCAGTTGTTTTTATTGGTTTTGTTTCTAAGCTATATAAAAATTTGTTTGTTAATTACAATGTTGTATCTAACGTATAATTTGAAGTAAAACAAATATTATCATCCCTTAAACCGTTAGATTAAACAAATATCGTTTTTCAAAGCAGTCAGATTCGAGCATGAACGTTAAGGAGTTAATGATGTGATAATGCATCGAACAAGTAAAAATGTTTCATTTAAAAAGAACTCGTATTGATAAATCGCAACTATAATTAATTTAAGAAAATGCACGATACCGGATACCGTCAATAGATATAAACACAAAGATACAAATGAATTAAACAAAAATAGTTCGGTGACTACTTAAAGAGAATGGTTAGAATGGGAGTACGTGCACGAACGCCAACGAACACCGAAAACCACATTTTCGGCCATTTTTGAGCAGGCTCTTTCGTCGTATAGTAAATCCACGTGATATCTAGGCGACGTCCATAATATAGAAATCAATATTTCCCCAGGGCTTCCATCTTACTCCCTTATTATTCTTACTTTTCATAAATGACATACTGTGCAGTCTTCAATCGGTTTTTTTCTTTTCGTAAACGATTTAAAAATTTTCTTTAACTATTTCTAATGTGCAGGATTATTTTAAACTACGGTCAGATCTTTGGAACGTTGAGTATTGGAAAGCGACTTCGTAAAGTATCTCACCAATCTGTAGCATAAGGAAATCTAAGATGGCCGACATTAACTCTCAAGTACAAGTTGTTTAACCCTCTATACGAAGAGGGTGGCGTTTAAATATTCAAAGATTATTCATGTATATAGATGCTGTTGAATGTTAAGTTTATATTTGAAAAATATTTAATCGTTTGGTTAAAATCGTGAACGAAACGAATCAGATTATAATTGCAATTACACCCTCGTTTCGTCGCATGGCCTTTTGAATTTGTTTTCAACTTTGCTTCGTGGACTGGAATTTGTGCATCCGTGGTTACTTATCTCTTTACTCGACTTATCTCGTATTCTAACATTTCCCGAGCATACACGACACGTGTTCGTTTCAGAGATTTTGAAATATCTACGTTTAGTCGAGTTGTTAGCTTCCGAAGACGCGTGTGCCATAAAAGCGAATTCCCACCTGTAGGTATTGTATTAATTTAATTTGTTTAAATAAGCACACAGAAATTTTCTTCGTTCATAGTTTATGATTTCAGGTAATACCGCTGTCTTGCGTTTAGTAGACTTTGTTCTAAATTGTACGTCTCTTTATGCTTTAAATAAATGTAGCTACTGTTTCATGCGAATTATAAGCAGAAAATCTGTCGTAGACTGTAACGTAATGCTCACCTGCGGTTATGTTACAAAACATACCGCAGCTAAAGCAGGGTTAATGATATTTGAGGTTTCATAGGTTGGCGTTTAAATATCTACTTTGGTATTAAATTTTCATCTACTCTGAAAAGCTGAAATTTACAAATGGTCCATAAAATAATATTTCTAGCAATTGTTCGTCAACTTTTATAAATCCCTGTCTTAGCAATGTTTTCTGTAACTGACACAGATTTTTTGACTATTGAAACGATGCGTCGACAAGAAAATTGGTAAAATGAAACAAATGTTTGAAGAATCGTTTCTTAATTAAAGGAAGCGCAGAAAGAAAAATAAAAGGAATTAATACAATAATATACATTCTTTTTTAAAGTACATTTTGAAATTAAAATTTTTTTTCGTCAGTTTGTAGCGTTGGCCGTGATTATTGAGGAGATTTATTTTAAATATAAAAAATTATGTATCGATCGAGTGCTTTGACACTAAAATTTAAACTTGAAGGAATTGATATACTTAATCATTTTGGAATCGTACGGAATTGTAATAATAGAATGTAAATGGGGGAAACAGAGGTTTGACAGAGATAAGAAATTCATTGTCGGTCCTCGTATATATCCGGGAAATTGGAAGTAGACGGACGATGGGTGCACGGATGACATCCAAACAGAGGGAGAATGAAACGCAGTTCGTGGTTCCCAATGTTTCGTTCCGAAAATTCGAACCTCGTATTTTTCGAGACGTATTGACTGCACGTGGTGCGTGTTCTGATCAGGCTGGTTCCCCGAGTTTTTCTCCCTGGCCGGGAATCGTCTAAAAATATTTTTACGGAGCTCCTGCTGTGACTCCGAGGAAGCCCCGGTAACCGTTCATTTCAATAAAGGATAATAAGTAATTGTTTCCATATTGTGAACCAAGATAACACTGGTCAACAGCAAACACGTATTCTTTATCTAAGCAATCATGGACTCTAGTCCCTGTTATCGCTCTAATTACAAAAATGAAAATAATACCTTATATTGACCATTTTTGCCGACTTTTACAATTTAATATCCGACAATCTTTTACCTGATCTACAATTTTAGCAGATTAATGCTGGAATTAAAATGTAAATGACATTAAGCACATTTAAACGTTTGCAAACAATAAATTCAAGAAAAAGCGAACATGCCTTATATTTGTCACACCAAAACCAAGTAATTTTCTATTTCAGTACACATAAATAAACAGGAAGATTAATCGTAAAAATTACAAACTATTGTTTACAATTTGTTTGCCAGTGTAATTGGACACATCAAACAAACTTTATTCGAAATACATATCGAGTCTTCTTACATAATCTATTTTCACGTAGAAATAAAAACACATTTAAATGGCGGCAATGATATTTGGATATACGGTGTATAACAACTTGAATAATAATGTTATACCGATCTATTTACAACAATAAAGCTTAGAGAAATTGTGTCACATACTCAATGAGTATTAATGCTTGTTTTTCACAGAAGTTCCGTAATGAAAAGAACAGGCATTAAACTTGACAATATATTCTGAATTTATTGGAAACTATAAAATATAAACTATTGAACAGCGTTGATCGATAAACTAGTTTGGTAAATAGATTGAATCTTTAGTGAATCGAGGAGAAACTGTATCTTCGTCGAGAAGCACGCAGCCATTTTGTCGGTCGAAAGTAGCGGACTCTGCTACGGTCATTGTATACTTTTTGTACAAAATGGACGTTGGAAAGCAAATGTTTCTGCAATTGATGTGGGGTTTCTTAAGGGCTTCAAAATAGCGGACACAAGTCGAACAAAGGCGTATATTAGCGATCATAAGTTTTAGAACATTTCGTCGAAACGTTTTCAATGTTTGAAATATAGTAATTTCGTGCAAGAAGGTTGCATAACAATTTTTCTGGAATGATTTTGAAGGTAATTTTTCTACTTTTGCATCCCTAAAACGAATTAAAGATCTTTTTAAACATTCTAAAGAATTACAAAATGTTTGACAAAACTATAACCATCGTGAGTTCGAAGTACCGTCAGTTTATTTTGATTGGGAAACTATTTTTGTTTTATGTAATGTAAAT
Source organism: Colletes gigas (assembly GCF_013123115.1). Classification (NCBI taxonomy): domain Eukaryota; kingdom Metazoa; phylum Arthropoda; class Insecta; order Hymenoptera; family Colletidae; genus Colletes; species Colletes gigas. The sequence goes on along the minus strand of NW_025106631.1, from coordinate 10,508,792 downwards.
TCAGTAATTTTCAACTTTAACCTAAATTTTTCACCGAGAAATTTTCTCGACAGTATTGTAGAAAATTTGCTTGCTTGAATCTGCTTGATTTTAATCATTTTTTTTTAGAAACACGTTCAACAAAGAAGTTTTTTGTTCAATGCAACGTTTATTTCAATTAAATGATTGCACGAGTGAAGTTTATAACAGTTTCGAAAAATATCACAACCTTTCGTGCATAGATCTTAGTAAACTATCGCTTAATCAACAAAAGCGGCTGAATTTGCCGCGTATTCTTCCGCTCTATGTTACTAACTTGTTAAAAGCAATGAGAAAAATGTTTTCATCTTAAGTTCATCGGTAATCGTGCAACAAAAAATTACGATAATAGAACTTAATAAATAATTTTCTGTTTGATACGAAATAAAGGTAATAAAATCGCGAGGTATTCGAAAATCTGTTCTTTTCTTGCGTGCATTGCGTGTACGAACAAATTTAAACGAAATCAATTAGTAAGTATGCGTTTGAAAAATCACTTGTAATTAAATGGTACGTCAAGGGGTTAACGAGCCAATTTCGAAGCAAACGATAAGTCGAGGAGGTAAAGGAGCGTTAAGTTTCGCGAGTGATAACGCATCCAGACCCACGCAGGATCAAGCAACAAGTGATCCGCACGAGCTGTGCCCAACAGAGATCCATTTTCGTCGGTGTGTCGGGGCACAAAGTCGCGCTGTGCCGTGTCACAATGGTTAGGTTCGATACCCCATAAACCAGCCTCAGTTTTTCACCCTCCTATTACGCTTGATTCTGCTTTTCGCCCTTATTCGTGGTCCGTTAATTCGCTCTCGATCGCATAATCGATTCCTTTCGGCGTCCGGATTCTCGACGAGACTTTCACGAGCATTCTGTTTGGATTACACTTGTACTCGCCTACTTCTGAACCGTAGAATCCGTGAAATTAGATAATCCCGCGTCATCGACCATCGATCGTTTGGAACGTTACATATTTTGCTTAGATATTTCGCTGTTGAAAAATGCATTTTCAGGACTTTTGTCTCGATTTTCAAATACTGGTAATTTTCTTTGTTTACTATTGTCATAATATAAGAGATTCTATTGTTCCAACGAATAATATAAAGATAGGAGATTCCCTATTCTTGTTAAGAGCTGCACAAAGTTTTATTCCAATGATGGGGATTCAATTTGTTAGCTTGCAATGCCATACGAAAAATTTACTTGTTAATTTTTTTTTTAATCGTTAAATCCTATATCCCGAATTTTATCCATCTAGGATAAAAGTAAACTCAAAATTTTGGTGGAGTATCTGTATAGTTTACGTAACTATACACAATTTAGGGTATCACAGAAGAATTATATCAGATTCCTTCGTAGAATGATACATATCGTAATTTTTGTTTATGTAATAATTTGTTTAAACTTCCCGCTACCTTCGTAATATATTTATTTCTTTAAAATCGCCAAATTATTAATTGCATGCTCCTCTGTATCACTTTAAAGGTTTCTCAGAACAAAATTGGTAAAATTTTAATTATTTTACCAGGCTAGATAAAATATTCTCGTATTGGATCAGCTATGATAATGTTGTGCAGGCGAATTTGCTCGCAGAAAACAGTAAGTTTAAGTGTCTTCCGCTTGGACCCCAGCGAAAGAGTGGAGGGATGAAACAAAGAGGGAGAAAAAAAGTATCGGGCTTTGAGAAAAGTTACCTTCCAAGCCATCTGTCCGCGATTGTTTACGATTTTCACGCGTAATTGGACGCGAATGGTTCGCAGTTCATAGATCGATCGCGGGTACGATCGTCGGGATGAACGAGAATGGATCCCTTTTGTGTGGAAGAGACGCAAGTGCCGAGTCACGCCTTGACAAACAGGGATGTCAAACAGATGTTTCGGCTCTTTGGGCCGCTGTGAGAGTGCCTACCGGACGTTCTTCTCGTAAACTCCTCGGATCGTTTGCCGCCGCTTCGAATTTCGATGATCGTTGCTCGATGACAGTACAGTCAATGACACAGAAACCCTTCCAACCACTGCCTCTCGGCTATTTGATTCTCGTTTAGAAACTGAATTGGCTGTTATCGAAACGACTAAAATACTCTATACAGGGTGTTCGGCCACCTCTAGCAAAAATTTTAACGAGCGATAGTAGAGGCCAAAATAAGACGAAAATCAAGAATACTAATTTGTTGATGGAAGCTTCGTTAAAAAGTTATTAACAATTAAATTCAAAAATTTCAAATCGTTCTGGAAAAATTATTTTCGGTTGCGGGGGTCAACTACAATCATTATTGGTGAGTACACATACCTCCGAAATCCTATCTACTTTCGAGAAAAAAAATCGAGTAGGTGCTGAAATTTTTCGGCGAAAAAAAATTATTCAAATCGTTTTAAAAAAATTATTTTCGGTTGCGGGGATCAATTACAATCATTTTTTATCATTACACATACCTCCGAAATCGTACGCACTTTCGAGAAAAAAATTCCTTACTGAAAATCCAATTAGGTGCCTAAATTTTTCAACGGAGAAAAAAAATTGCAAATCGTTGTGGAAAAATTATTTTCGGTTGCGGGGGTCAATTACAATCAGTTTTTGTCATTAGACATACCCACGAAATCCTGCCCACTTTCGAGAAAAAAAATAGAGAAGCTGTGAAATTATTCGAGAAAATTAAAAAATTGCAAATCGTTGTGGAAAAATTATTTTCGGTTGTAGGGTTCAATTACAGTCATTTTTGGTGAATAGACATACCCCCGAAATCTTGCGCATTTTCGAGAAAAAAAATTCAGTAAGAGCGGCACTTTAAACGTTAATAACTTTTTAACGAAGCTTCCATCAACAAATTAGTATTCTTGATTTTCGTCTTATTTTGGCCTCTACTGTCGCTCATTAAAATTTTTGCTAGAGGTGGCCGAACACCCTGTATAGTTTCAAATCCTAAACTCAAATCGTAGATAAGCAATAATTATTTAGAATAATAAGAAATAAAGTATCGTTTAGAATAATAAGTCGCAACAATTTTACGTTATTGTATCTCGTAGCTTTTAATTTTCTGTAATTGTGACTCTAATCTCACCTGTTCAAATCCTATTTTTCTACGACTGTTTTGTATTACAATTTTGTGTACTGGTGAAGATCTTCAGATTGAAATAGAGAAAGAAATGTTTTTGACGTTTTAAAGACAATCCTTTGGTGGACCTTGTCACGAAACAAAGAACAAAGGATGAAAAGAAATTTAAATTTTCTAATATATTTATGTCTTGTTGCTTCTAATCAAGATACCTAAGTTATTTCTGTTATCTTTTAGTTTTTCATCCCCAGAATTAAAAAGTTAAAAAATGCAATACCGCCATCGTCATTGCTTATTATTGAAACACAGAGTATTAATTTTCACAATTTCCTTTTCTTCGACATGTTAACTACTGAAACAATTATTAGCTTCAGGACAAAATTAGATACCCTTTATACGATTTTAATGCAAACATTCCAAAATATATTTATATTACAGAAAAGAGTAAAAAACAGTAAAAGCAACGGTCGATGCAAATAAAAAACTGCTAAAATGTGTGAGAAACGGATAGAACTAGCAAGGAACTTTCCTTCTGTGGTAACTTATTAATAACCTGACTGTGCTTATAGACAATTTACTATAATTCGGTATGGTTTCGTGGGGGGAAAAAGCGTTCTCAGCTTCTAATCTTTGTTTTCTTAATAGACAAATTTCGTCCCAGCTTATATATTTACATAATCAAGCTGTAATCTTCGATCGAACCTCTTGGCCCATGAAACGCGAAACATTTACCAAGGTTCTTGGAAAAATTTAGCCAACCTCTGCCCTGGAAAGAAGCACACCGATGATCACCGAGAGAGTTTCGCTATCGCTTCGTCCATATAAACGCACTTTTGCTATACCGTTGGTCGGATTGGCAGCGAGCAATCTGGAATTAGCGAGTTCGACCGCAAACCCGGCACCGTGTTGCGAGATAATCGTTTTGCAATTAGCAGCGCAGCTGCGCTCCCGGCGAAAGAATCGCATTGTTTTCATAATAAAACGAATTTCGCGCGGTTGGCCAAGCGGCCTGGTGACGACAGTCGGCCATCCTGCAACGTGTAATGACGCTTCTTGCCGAGTTTAAGGAACGTCGTTTAGTCGGACAATTAATTTCGCGGGCAACCGGGAGCCTCGGGAACGAATTACGAAAGCTCGCAATTCCAACGAGAACGATCTTACGGTAGGATGCTACTGTTCTCAGCCATTTTTGCGCTCACATTTTACGAAACGCTGCGGTTCCCTTTGGTGACAGCGATTCCGTGTTTCAATCTTTCCACGGAGACTCCCCGACGCTCGAAACGTAACTCCCAGAGCTTCGTTAACGTGTTCATTGTTTATTTTAGACTTACATGCTTGTGGCGACGTATAATTTAATTATTAAAGGGAATTAAAAGCGTTTCATCTGGTGTTAGCTAGTAGATTCGTCAATGATACTAGTAGACCAGTTCTGATATATGTATGGGGCCTTTAAACATAAGAAGAGATCCTACTAAGAACACGAAAATCAAGAATGATAAAGGTGAATTTGAGACTACTGAAACTGCGCACTGCAACGCTTAAAAGAAATAGAAATTATTTGTAGCCTCTTATTTATTTTGATAATTCTGACAAACTTATATTTATTATATTTTATAATATACTATTATTACATATATTCAATTTGATGTAATTTTTATAATGAATCTAATTCATTTTAAGGTTTATTAAACACAAGAAGAGGTCTTACGTATCAAAAGAATACGAAAATCAAGAGCGACAAAATTAAGTTTGAGGCTACTGAAATTGCACACTGCAACGTTCATAAGAAATAGAAATTATTTCAGGCCTCTCATTTATTTTGATAATTCTGACAAAATAAAACTATATTCAATTTTATTTAATTTTTATAATGAATCTAATTCTTTTTAAGGCTCATTTAAAATATTTGAGAATAATGAATCAGAGCCAAAAAAATTAGAATCATTATCCGTGGACCGATTTCAATCGAAATCTAAATGCACGATTTTTGGTATTAAATTCACCCCCTAAAAGATTGTTTATCCATAGTTAATCGTTTTATAAATACGAACTGATTTTATTGGTCGATGAATTGAGGCGATTCTAGTGGTTATACATATCATATTTTGTTACTATACACTTTATAGTGAGATTTTACAGAAAGTTAAATCTCCTTAAATTTTGCATTATACGTATTAGAAAACAATAAAGAAGTACTTTGTACTAATCACGAAAACTGGTAATAAAATTTATTATATTGAACAAAATGTTTGTATAAAATATTTTTTATTCAGATATATCATTAATAATAACTTTAAGCAATTTTAAGTGACACATATGCAGAATAAAAACTTCTTTTCCACAAATAAACGTATTTTCTCTGATAAATAATTGCATTAAGGATTTGATTGAATAATTATAATATACTAGCATGCCCCATCTCGGCTTCGCCCGACCTTGTACAAAAGCAATTTATGACCAAACGATCGTCCTTGACATGTATATCCGCGATAATGCAATTCTCTCGCGAGAAAGCGCTCGAGAAGCTTCGCCACCTGGCGGTAACATCGCAGTACTGCTACGGGCGAGGTATCGCGCGGGCCGAATATGCGCATGCGCGCGCAAGTAGACCGTCGTATACAGGGGTCACGTGGTCTGCCAAACAGTCGTACACATGAAATCTTTGCATATAAATTACATGTTAATAACGCGCTTCTGAGACATGCTACATAGCCTATGTCCGTCCTAGAGTATGCAGGAATAACGTGTCAAAATTTGAGGAAGATCGGGTTCAATAGGTCTTGAGTTTTGCGCGAACATAAAAATCGGCATACATTTTATATAGGGAAAACACACCATCATAAAAGTGCGCGTATAACGCATATTCGTAGCAATTTTTCGATGTTTTTTTTTTTATAAACCATCAGTGAAAGTAGACCTTTCCAACGCATGTACTCGTTTGAAAATCGGTTGAGTGGTTCTCGAGTTATAAAATCACGAACATAGGACAACTTATTTTTATATATATAGATAAAGTCGAGCGGCGAGAATTCGTCAAATTTGACACGTATTCTTCGACGCATTAATTCATTAACCACAAAGTAAGTGGAGTTTCGATGATTGAACCTTTAATAAAACGTACTGAGATCTTCTCGAGAGATAATTGTAAAAATTTGATAACTTTACGGCCGTTTATTTTCAGCCGATTCCGCTACAGACAATCATCCCCCATTCAGTTTTATTATTATCGCATTCGGCGGTATCACTTTTACTCCACGCGTTCCTTTTATCTGTTCCGAATTTTATCAAATTATTTAATCTATCGTTCGGTTTGTAAACTGCAGTTAAATCAAAATCAACGAAATCTCTGTTTCGTTAAGTGTACTTTATTTAGTCAGAAGTAAAGAAGTGGATTCTGGAATTAAAACTGTTGAGAAATTTGAATATTCATTTATTTATAGAATAACCGATGTTAAAAAAAGAAATATCTAAACAAATAAAAATGAAAGGAAAAAGGAAAAAAACATAATCGATAGAAAAAAAGAATAAAATTACAAATCACTATTCTATACAAATTCTATCCATTCCATTTGCATCGATTTGGGAATATTAAAAATAAATCTACCCAAGATAAACGTGTACATTGCTTGAAATCGGCGATGACTGGACAACTCACTCTCACAAGGATCGCTTTTCACCAAACATCGCCTCGAGATAATTTTGAGGTAGGAAAACAATACCCAAAAGTGTTTACACGGGGAGAAGATCGACTGGCATGTTGTTTGATGTTGGTTCCTTGGTGTTTAGGTGTCACTCCGACCAGATAACAACCAGGGGGTCCCTACCACCCAGGCAGGGACACCAGGCTACTATATCGGTTCTTAGAATCGTTTGAACGATCGAACCATTCTCATATAAAATAGTTCCTATTTTAGCTTACGAATCATGATCTTTTTTAACAAATTAATGATTTTTTCCTTAGAAAATTTTCATCTCTCGAGACAAAAATTAACCCACAGAAAGTAAACACTTGGCAATTTAATTTTGTATTACTTCACGTTTACATTTCTATTAGTCAATATAAATGTTTGTCAATTGTACATACATGTATTTACATTACCTAATGTAACTAATCAAATCGGATCTTGTTCTCGCTTATAAACTTCTGAATGGCATTGTTATATCTCTTGAACTGTTTTAATAAATTTTTATATACTTAAATTAATTACTAGAAAATATTATTAAAAGTATCATACTGCTTTATATGGTTTGTTTAACTGCATAAATCGTATACTAATCAATGTCAACGAGTTTTGCGTGCAGCTAGATTTTTCATACCATTTAAAAAAAAATTATAAATTGTCAAAGCGGGAATTTACAACTTCGAGGAAATTGACGAAAATTTCGACGCTCGAGTTTTCGAGATTCGACAGTTTTCTGTCCTAGAATTTCGATCATTTGATAAACAAACATTTCGTGTGACAAATAATATCTTAGGAAGCGTCGCGAGGGTTTCGTTGGAGATTCGTCGGCACCAGAAAAATGTCCGAAGAGGAAGAGGGGAATAGTAGTGCACTTCCGGTGCAGTGGCTTGCAGCATCGAGAACAATTCGAGTCGATAGCGGTATCGAAGTTGATAAGCAAACGTGATACGGTATCGTTTAGCGAGAAAGACATAACACGTCGCGTCAGGCGTGGTGTATGTTCGTAAAGATTTGTTTACGGTCCGTTGAAACATTCGATCCCCGATCCGAATATGTATTTCGATTGCAGTATCGATTCCAGATACGACCTGTGCCGAAAGCCATTAAGTGGCAACGCGATATTCTTGCGGAACCTAATGATTTCTTCGAAACACCATTGTGCAGAAAACATTTTCAGTTCGCGGCGAGGAAAGACAGTAAATCGATAGAAAAGATTAATTACCCAAAGAAAATTAATAAACCATTATAGAGTCGTCAATTATGCACAAATAATTATCGAAAGTAATCGTCGATGGAAGAAGAAACTTATCGTCCAACGACAAAATATACAGAGTGCTCGGCCAACCCTAGGAAAAATTTTAATAGGAGATTCTAGAGATCTCTTCGTTAAAAAGTTATTAAAAATTACATTAAAAAATTGCAAATCATTCACGGAAAAACTATATTCGGTTGCGGGGATCAATTACAATCATTTTTTATCAATAGACATACCCTCAAAATCCGACGCACTTTCGAGAAAAAAATTCTTTTCCGAAAATATACTGTATGGTCGGAAATGTTTCTATAACTTTTCGTCTTATTTTAGCCTTTAGAATCCCCCATTATAATTTTTCCCAGGGGTGGCCGGACACCCTGTATACTGTGCAAAGATGAGAAGTTGCCAACGAATGAAATTAACTGTACCATCGTTGTATGAATTGTTAATATTGGCCAATTCGATCGCCTCCACGAGTATATTTTGTGTCGAAGAAACAGTAGAATCGCCAAGAATCTGAAGGTGTAGATTTTTGGAGGAGATTAGCAAAGCGTGGGTACTTGGCATCTTACGATCTTTGCTCAATACATAAATACAGAACAGGAACGAGCAGTGTAGCTACTTTTTTGTCGAGATTCAAGTCTAAAATTAGCAATGCTGTGTATTATTACAGTACTTAATATTTACAAACATTCGTATGTTACTCTAAAAATTGTATTTATTGCTGTTTCATACGCAAAAGTTTATTATTCCTGCCAGGAATTCTTCGCACTTATAATTTAAAATTATATTCCCTTGTCAAACTTAGCCAACGTTTAAGAAAACATCGTTGTACTTCTATTTATTTTTTTATTGTAACTTTATAGCACTGGTGTCATTCGGTAGAAAACCCTTCGCTCGTTTAAAGCCTTATAGCCTGCTTTATAGCTAATATTCCTGCAAACTAAGTGGCTTGTATTTTCCGTCGGAACATGAAGAGCAACTTAAACAAAATTTCACCTCGATTGGACAAAAATTGTAGGAGTTACAAAAATGAAAACAGCTTTCTTTTTCTCGTCACAGTAAAACGAATGGGGAATTGTTAATTCTTTAAAATAGTAAATAAATCTGTTATTTTTTGTAACGTGGAAAATTCATGAAATCGCTCGTTTTCTTGTAACTGTATGTCAACATTTACGTATTTACTTATTGTTAGTGTCATTTTATTATAGTTTCGATAAAGCATGAAACTTGAATAGGATATGATGATTTATTTTCCATTCATCGTGGCGGATGCAAGCCGTCATCCTCCGTTTCCAAGACTCTTGAAGCTCGTTTTCGGCTCTCTGTTCTTCGCGACAAGAAACACAATGCTCATTACCCCCATCCTACGTTTCACACATCCGCTTCCGGCAGTGCAATAATCGGTCTCGCGGTACAATTCCTTCGAGTGTTATTTGTGACGGGGACAGCGAGTCCGGTAGTTTATTTCAATTTTCTGCAATTTTTCACGTGCTCGAATTAAATTATTTGGGACAAACGACCGGAAGATGGACACGAATTATCTCTTTTTTAATCAATAATATGAAATTATTTGCTCTTATTAACTTTAAATATTTATACAGATACTGTGCGATCAGAGAACAATAGTTATTTAATCGAAATACGATAGAAAAGATATTAAATCGCTTGTGTTCCGTGAATTCTTAGTCATTGATCGTTTAAATAATTTTTCATTCGTGGGGATTCAAAGCCAAACTTAGAATTGATAAAAAGATCTTAACAATCGAGAATGTTGAAATGTTAATTTATGGCCGGGTAGTTTCGATCTTTAACAACTGAAAGTCCAGTTTGCTTTTATTCTTGTACAGAAGATAAGCCTGATAATGAAGTTGTGTTTCGTTTAGTTTTATCGAATAACGCAGGGATTATAAATTATAACTACGTGAAACAAGTCTGTTCACAGTGAGATTTTTCTTGTAAATTGATCAGAGATAAATTCATATAGATTACCTACTTGATTTTTAGATCGCACAGGTACGATTAACATATGTATATTAGGAAAGTTTGTTGTATAATTTTATGAGTATTCGTGTATGTAATAAAACTGTACAATAATATAGTTCCGCTTATAAAATACAATAAGGTAACTGATATTAAAATGAACCAGTAATAAAATGTATTCATTCATAGGAGTATAGCAATTATTATATGAATGGTATACGTCATTCGTAATATCATTTAATTAGTTCATCGAGCAAAAGTGGATGTCGATGGTGGAAGATTCTTTCGTAGGAATCTTTTGTAATAACTAGACTGCGGATTTTTATGCAAATTCATATATTTATTAATAAAATTAATAAAATAAGAGCTTCGTAGAGGGTTCTTTCAACCCCTAAATACAATAATTCTTATCTTACTTGAGTTTTTGTTATATTTTTGCATATTAAATACATTCTATAGTTTTTTGACAATCTAAATTTCCCATAAATGCATAAATATCCGCAGTCTAGTAATAACATAGTGATTCTAATATCTCTGAAATCATTCGAGTAATTTCAATGCTTCGTTCTACGATCGCATTCGATTTCGGCAAACCTTTTTTACAACCACATTGTTCTTTCATAAAATTAAAGTAGAACCTTGAAACGGGGTTCATTTCTCCTCCCGTACGTTTCACTGGATTGTTTCTAAGCAATAATTGCCAATAGACATCGCAAATTCTGCGAATTCCGGTCGTGTAACACGTTTCGTTTGCCGCCAATGTCCACGAACACGCAATTCACCCTGTCAAAAAACGGATGCCAGGGGTCGGTATGCAAAAAAAAACCCGTGTATTTGTTTAATTATCAACGGTACCGCATTAACTCGTTAATTGAGTGTCAGATGGCGATCATTGTACACGCCTGACACGCTTTGTGCCCGTTGTGCCCCGTGTGGGAGTATCGTCGGACCTTTCTCCTCTTTTCTTCCCGCGAGAACGCCGCATATTTGTCGCACACGCGTTAATCGTATGCACGAATAATTAGAACAATGAGCGACCGGCATTATTCCCAAACAAGGCCCCTTTTCAGCCTCTATTCCCTCCCCTCCCCCCTTTTTGAACCAAATTGTGCGGGAGATTTACTCCCAAAAGGAACGTCTCTCGCGCCCCGATCATTCCCTCGTTTTGCATTCCTTCCTAAAAAACGTTTAGTTTGAGGGGCATAGGGATCACGGGGCTGCGGAAGGGGCTCTGAATGCGCGAGGAATATCGCCAGCTCGAATTTCGCCACGGGGGTGGAGTTGGAAATTTTGTCCTCCCTCTTTGCAACCGAAACTGGACGATTTTGGTGTAAAACTATAGCTTTCGAAGCATTAAATGTATAATTTTATTCAAGGGAGTATTTTGGCTTAGAGGGTACGAAGTATCCGTTTTTCGATTATTATATTTTTTCGATAATCAGTTTCAGGATACTCGAAAATAAATAAGGATAAATGGCTTTCGTGCAAGAGTGAAATGCATTCTTCTCTAAACAATAATGTCTGAGAAATTACTGTTTTACGTAACTGTTCAAAAAATTGATCACTAATATATATGTTACCGTGAATGACCGAAATTGGAGAATGTCAACTTTCACCGGTGAATGTCAACAGATACCAAATACGTCGGTGAAAGATCGAATATTTCATTACATTGTTGTACATTCGGACCCTCTCCGGTGTGTGTCGACAATCACAGATATGCTCTGGTGGAGGTCCAAAACAGAACAGTCCAAAACAGAGTCAATCAGCTTTGTCAGTCTTATGCAAGCTTTGATAACGCGAGCAACGTTTTCTTAATTTTTTTTCCGATACCCCAATTTATACTAAATGGATACTGCAGTAAATCGTGATCTTTTTCTTGAAAAGTTAAATGCATTAATTGCGGGTAAACGAGAAAACAATTGTTTTTATTTTTCTCAAGAAAAGTATTCTAAAATACTTTCTGAAGTGGTTTCTGCTAAAATTAAATGCAACACACCTTTGGATTACAGACGATTAAAACGTTTCGATGTTTTAAAAATTAATGATGAAGAGAAGTTAACTGTACCATTAAAACCAGGGGAAACGAACATACAGTATTATGTTACCAATGAAGAATTGTACAGTATACTATATGAAACTCACATCAGAATAGGCCACGGAGGAAGAACACGTATGCTTAAAGAGTTGCAAGTTAAATACAAAAATATTACATATGAAGTTGTAATGTTGTATTTAAATTTATGCAAACAGTGTCAAATGAAACACAGTGCACCTAAGACAGGTATTGTTGTGAAGCCAATGGTTAGTTCTGAATTAAACTCAAGATGTCAAGTTGATCTGATAGATCTGCAGTCAAACAGAGATGGCGAATATAAGTTCATAATGGTGTATCAAGATCATTTGACTAAGTTTGTCCAGCTACGACCTTTGAAAACTAAAAGAGCTGAAGAAGTAGCGCATCACGTTCTTTCAATATCTTTAACATTTGGTGCACCAGCAATATTGCAATCAGATAATGGTAGAGAATTTAGTAATCAAGTCATATCCGAAATATGCGCTATGTGGAAAGATGTTAGAATAGTTCATGGAAAGCCTCGTCACAGTCAAACACAAGGCTCATTTGAAAGGGCCAATCAGGATCTACAAAATATGCTAACTGCATGGATGAACGATAACGATACAAATAAATGGTCAGATGGTTTATCCTTTGTTCAATTTGCCAAGAACACTACATACCACGAAGGAATACGCCAAACTCCTTATGAAGCCATGTTTGGCGTTAAAGCAAAAAGAGGCATAGCATCGTCTTTTTTGTCTGGCGAACAAATCGCAAATATTGAAACTGAAGAACAACTCGAAGAAATTGCTAATACTTCTGAAACCGAAGAACAGCTTGAAGAAACTGAAACAGAGGACCTACAACCTACAACGTCTTCACATCAAATTCTGTCTGAAAAACACGAGTTGATTTCTACAAAAAGAGCGGCCGCGAAAGAAAATCTTCTACTGCAAGCAACAAAGATGTTACGAACCTCACAAAAACGATTTCCTCCTGCTCAAATTGGTGATAATGTACGAATACAAGTCCCTGATGTCGACCGTGGTCGTACAGATAGCCGAAATGTGTTAGCGGTTGTTGTTGGAATAGAAGACTCCGACTTCTATAAACTGGCAAATAAAAATGGTACCCTCAAGCAGCTTTACACACGTAATCAGTTCGTAATTTGTAAAGAAAAGTTACTTTCCATAGATGAGATTTCTTTTCAAGAAATGTCGCTGAGAGAAGCAGCTGCAGCTAATTCGAGAAGCGGGGGACAAGGCTATACACGCTGTCATTGCAAAAGGAAGTGTTCCACAAATAAATGCAGTTGTAAAAGCAAGGGACTCTTGTGCAATTCAAAGTGTCATAATAGTTTAAGTTGTTGCAATAAATAAGATCCTTTCAGAAAGAGAGGCGAAAAAGTTACGTCACCCTTGTGACGTTTTATAGCGACTGAATTACGGAGAAGAAAATATAAATCTCCAACATGTTCAACACTCACCATTAGTGGATGGTGAATGTCAACATTTACCGGTGTAAGTCAGAAATAAGGGTGTTTAGCAAATATTTCGGACATACACTAAGCGACTATGTGAATGTTGACATTCACCGGTGAAAGTCGACATTCTCCAGATTTCGGTGTTTCACTGTAACATATACATTCAACTAAGTGTAAAAATTTGATTATTATTTTTAAGAAGTTAGTGTAGATTTAGCATTTTTGTGAAAGTAATTTACAGTGAAATTGTATTTAAATCCAGAAACGTGGGTACGATAGAAACTTATGTTGCCAAATAAATGCCATGTATACAGAGCATTCGAAACTATTTTTTAGTAATATTAAAACTTGTTCGAAGTTTAGATGATTTTTGAGGTACGAAGGTAAATGGTTTTTCTAATCTCTTGCATAATATATTATAAATGGAAAAAATATTTGTGGCACACTTATGGCCGCACGATGGCGCTTTACGTTGGAGTACTGGTCAACCGTAGGGGAACCCCCAAGTAAAGCTCGCCAGTCGGTCGTGGGGAATCCCCGTGCTTGTGTATTACTATCGAAACAGTTTTATAAAACATCTCTTCTTCGATGCCTTTGTAATTTCGCTGTATGGTTTATTAGACCTGAATAAATTACATTTTATATTACTATCGAACCACAATATTATATTCAGCAATAAATTACTCCATTTTGTTGATTTAGAATAGTTCTCGACTTTGATCAGTGAGACTAATTGTATGCATAAAAGAATGCTTATAGAACTGTACTGTTGTTTATTGTTTTCCAGTGTATTGTACTTAACTTCAATACTCTTAAGTACTTTCTGTTTCATTCAACGCGTTATAATTTAAATAAAAGATTGTTTACACGAGAAAAATTAGTTTCTATGCTTCATTAAATATTTTTTAAATAAATATCAATTTTGATAAAAGAATAATATGATACTTAATTGGCTAAGGTTGACAAATTAAGATTGATCGTTTTCTGTAGTTTGGTAATTATTTTTGTTCAAAATAAATTCCCATAGTTATTCAAAAATTTACAAATTATCTTATTATCTATTAAAGTAAATTACAAACCCAATTCAAATAGAAATTCACCAGCAATATTAACTTATAACTTCAAACTAAATATAAATTCTACCATAATAAATAGGAAACAAGGTACTATTTGAAAAAAGAATGAATCTTGTTACTTATTTGTTCATAGATCAAATCTAAGAATTCGCAAACTTCGTAGAAACTCGTTACAAAGCATAGTTCGCAATTAAAATCTCCAGTTTGCGGTAATTTCTCGCTCCGAATGCATCCTATTTCCCTTCCCATTTCTCAAAACAATTCGTATTAAAGCATCCCTGATAGGTATTGAAAGGTCTCGATATATTGTGCACGAAAAACGGCAATTACTGGTTTGGAAAATAAAAAAAGAAAAAATAGCTACAACAACAAATCAGCGTGAATGAACGAAACCCCCGATGAAAAGAGTCTCGGTAATCATCCCCCAACCCCCGAGGCAATCTTCTCATTATAAGTCAAGCCTTAATCTTCATTTGATTTTCATTTCGTATCGAGCTTGTTTGTCGCTTGGAGCCAAAGGGTACTTAGAAAGAGGGTTGGCGTAGGCATTGGCGAGGAACGGGGGTGGCCGAGGGGGTGGAAGGGGGTTGAAGGCGAGCATATTGGCGCCGGTTCACTATACTGAATTCAATTTAACGGGAAGCCGGGACGCGAAACGGGGCCTGCACTCGATATTTATTATATGCCGTTGCATTAATTACCGCGGTCGCATTCTTCGAGTCGTCTCCGAGTGGCGGGACTCCTTTATCTTGCGTTGATAATAGTGATAACGAACCTAATTATTGGATCCCGCGAATCATTAGCGGCGCGGACTTAATAAATTAGGCGCGCTCTGGCTGGTCGACTCGAGGGTTTAATTAATTCCGATGCGTTATGCCGATCTCTACGCGGAACCTTCGACACTTTTGTTACGCCTTCGAGGGGCAGTTCGGTCGATTGGTCCAGAAATTCCAGCAATCGAAGAGTTCGAGCGCTTACGCTTCTCCAGTTCCTCATCTTTCGTCGAGAATATCGAGAACGCTGGCCAACTAATTCTAAACAATAATTCGTATTCTGTACGATTAAGTTAGCCTTCCATTTATTTCTGTAGACTGAGATAGAAAATGACAAAAAAATGAATTATTCAGCTTTAGTTTGATAATAAGGTATGATTTATTTAATTCAAGTGCAGTACATTAAAATAAAACATGCTTTTTTAATTTGTGTGGAGTTTTTACCAACTTACTAATTTTACTAATTCTTGAGTCGTTTACATTTAGTTTTTAGCAATAGTATAGTATAATTATAGATCAAATATAAAGTTGTCCGATATAAAATCTAAAAGTCGACAAAAATGACTCTTTTTTTTAGATATTACATAATTGTCAATTTTAGTTTATGGTTAATAAAACTAGAATCAACATTTTAATTTAACTTTCAATTTCCTAATTAGAATTGTAACAGGAAATTGATTGCTTACAATTAGATGGGGAATATATACTTGCCGTTGATAAATACTGAAATGACAAATAGTGTAAGTCGTAACGAGAAAGCTTTTTGAGAATGACTTGGTAAAAACTATTATTTTTAAAATTAAACAGACTCACCTTTAGTATACAGGTTGCCCTATGAAACTGAGAAAATCTATCAGTTTAAAACGCCTAGAGATACAGAAATTGTCATAAGCATTTAAAAAGTGCGACTTCTTTTTAAAATTAAACTTTATAATTGTAAAAGAACATTTATTGTTGGATGAGAACGAGACACTAGAGATTTCCTTGAGGTATCGCGGCAGCTATATAAAAAAAAGTGATTTTCAGAAAATCACGTTTAAAGTTTTGCATTCGAAGCGAATTGTCCAGCTGTTCGGGATCTCCAGTTTCTTTTCGCGTGTTTACTCTCTCGTAGTTCAATTTCACATCCGAGGAACCGTGTCGTGCAATTTTCATCCAATTTTTCCGTTTCGTTCTTGGAGAGTTCTACGAAAAACACAGGGCCGTTTCGAGGCGGAAATTAGACGCTCGCGGGCCGAGTTTAAAATAATTAAAACGTGCAGGGGTAAAGACAAAAGACCGGTTACCTACCCATCAGTCTCGGTGACGACGTAAGGGCGACTCGTAGGAAGGAGAGAACGGCCAGCCGGGGGCGTGGAGGGTGGGGACGGGGGAGGGGCTCTGATAGGCGAACGAAGAAAAACACAGACTTGATCAAAGTGAAATACGCATTGCCAGCCATGTGGGTAATTATCCTGGACCTTTGCATTAACCCCTTTGCCGCCCCCTGGCGCCCGCTGCTTTTCTACTTGGAATCTCCCCCTCGCGTCGCCAGATCCTCCGAAAATCTACCCTTTCCCTCGAATTCGCTCCGTCTCCGCATGCGTGCTTCGCTCTATCGGCGAGCGAAAAGAACCGACCGACAGGGGGTAAGGGGTAGGGGGTTGCTCCGGGGGCTGGACGCCGAGTGATTTAATTAATTTGATTGAGAATGTTAATGCCAGGCTCGCAAAATAATATCTAAATGAATTAATACTCGCGGTGAAAGGAAACCAACGTGTACGATGTCGGGAACGGAGGAGGAGAAGGAGGAGGAGGGAGGAGGGAGGAGTGGGTGGCCGAGAGACGAGCGAGAAAACGACGGTCGAACGTAGAGAGAAAGTGGGAGGATGGGAGAGAGTCCTAATTAGCTAAGTAAAGCTGGCGCATTATCGCTTATTTTCACCCTCATCCGCCCCTTCCCCCGTCCGACTGTCCGTCGGCGATCCAGCTCCCAGAAATTTTTCTCGATTCGCGAGTAACTTTCGATGAAACGAATGGTCGCGCGATCATTTACCTTTTTCTTTTTTCGATCGAATTTTTTCAACCACCACTATAATCAATTTTTTTTCACGGCGACGAAGTCCCGATCAACCCTTGCCAGACGCGATAACAGATCGAGAGATTGCTTTGAGCCACCCTACAGAATGCAAACACGGCGACGTACCGTTCGTTGCGCAATTAGGTACAACGCGTGAAACAAACGACATGTAACAGGCTTCTTAATAATTGAATCAGTGACTTGAAGAACAGTACAAGTCCGAAATCAGCTGTTTTAAAATATTGTAATGAATTTTCAATTTAAAGTAACATCTGATAAAAATGACAAATCGTTCAGGAGAAACAATTTTCAATGTAACAGATATTTCTAACGTAATGGATACTCCAGGAATAATAACTATAATAACTATTTTTTCTAATATTGGTGTTTTTGTCATAAAAAATTTGATCCCTAAGAGAAATTATTTCACTGATACAATAAGGGTTAAACAATATTTATTTAAACTAATTGAAAATAAGAAAAACGAAATGTACTATAATTACTTGATCACTCTGCACACAACGAGGGATCTAGAATAGTTCAAAGGGGTGAGAGGAGCTAATAAAAACTTCCAAATTTCGAGGATACGAGGAACAGTGAAAAATTGGAGATCTCGAGAATTCTAGAATCCCTCTATCGAAAATAAATCGCAATCGCTCAAAGTGATTAAAATTCAGATAATAGATTTATATGGTTAATGGTGGGTTCCTAGACCCCTATAGTTCACCCCCTTATATTCGTTGCTACCCGTAAATGAAATTTTAATTTCAGTCGAGTACTGAAAGTAGGCATTTTCGAACACTGCCTTTCCGTTGGTACGGTAACTGGTATGGCGTAATCCAATTGCGAAACGCGTTCGTTTAAAGAAGCAAACAAGCACTGATCGATGGCCGCGCTATCGCGAATACCCGAGCAACGATCGGCATAACAGCCGGGTATCGAGCGAAACTCCTGAGACTCGAATTTTCTTGTCAAAAGAAGCGCGCCAACGGCGAAGAAAACGTGGCAAGGGGTAGGGGGACGGAGGTAGAAAATCGCTTCTGCCGCCGAGATTTCAAAGCCGAGGATGACGACTACCGGGGACTGAAGAGTGGGTTGGGGCTCGAATCAAAGGGTTGCCGAGCAGCGGGAGTCGAGCACCCGAAGCGTACTCGGTTAATTATCTTTATCAATCATTAGAAATCCATTCCTCAAAAGACCTCTAGACGATTTTATCGTTCAATCCGTTCAGTCCTCGCAGTCGCATATTCGTTACAGGCTACGCAGGGACGAGCGTCGTTCGCGGATCGGTGCTTCGAAGCATAATAAAAGCATTTAGTGTTGTTCCACGTAACCGTGCTGATAAGGATCGAACCCACCGGAATACCGATTTTTATGAAATCTACGAAAGAGATGGTCTTTGAACAAATATTTTACTCCTATTTACTTTTTATCGACTGACGTCGGCTATGAAAGGGTGAAAATAGCCCCCAAAATTTAGAGTTCTGAAGGCGTAGGCTTACTAAAATAAAGTAACCTTGTTTTGGAAGCTATTTTCAACATTCAAAGCCGATAAAAAATAATACGTGTCAAATATTTTTTCACGGACCACCTGTTCTATACATTTGCAAATCGACTGTTTGAGCTATAGCCAACCGATCAGAAGATCACGAACATTTGTATTCAGCCACAAATGCTCCAAAACCAATTATGATTCAAAGTTACCAGTCTTTCAGTTAAATGACAGCTTGATTCCAAATACACTTAACTATACGTTTGTTCTTTCTTAAATCTTTCTTTCTGAATTGAGTCTAACTCGCCCAAGAACGAGGTTCATTGCATTTTCATAAGATGAAAAGCAAGTAGCAAATGTTTGACAAGTTTAACCGATCGCTTGTTAAACAGGCAACGGAAAAGAATTTTCTTTGGTATCGGAAATCGAACGAACAAATCGAATTTTCTGCCCGACCACATCATCGGAACGCGGAAAGTTGAAAGGTGATATCGGTGGTTGCGATACAACGAAGAGGAAGTAATTGGGGGTGGCGGGAAGCACAGGAACGAGGCTCGTGCGACGAATGGTAGGGGTTCTATCGATTTTATTCGTGTTTTAAAGTATTACTCGCTCATTGTAGCCCTCGGTATACGAGTGTTGCGCCTTTGCATATCGGTCGCGGCGACCGAGAAGAAGGGTTAAGGGTGGAAAGCGAACTTCGCCACGGGTCTTTGTTTCGAGGAAAAAGAGCTGGCGGGGGGTGAAAGGGGTCACAGAGAGCAACAAACAGAAAAGGGTACAGAGAAACGTTCGTATTCTCATCGAGTAATCAGCCAACCTCCTGAGAGGCCTTTTTGAAGTTTCCCGCGTCTATGGATTGCGTCGCGGCGTCGTTCGGTTACGTGACTGTGACGAGTTAAAATTCTTTCGGTAAAAGGCGCGCAGTCCTTCGGGGATTATGATAACGGCGACGAACTCTCAGCCAATTCGTGCCACGAAATTTCTGATAGGAACGAACACCGACACCCACCCTGGCCCGGATCGAAGGTTCCACCGACATTTTTGTACCACATGAAACAGCTGAAAAATACTGAAAGGTGACACTTTTTCGTTGATTCGCAAACAGAGAAGAGTAAAATGTACAGAGAAAATATTTTAAATAATTTTTCACCACTCTCGACTTATGATAGATATTGTTGAGTCGTTGATAATCTCGCGGCAATAAACACGCGGCCAAATGGCGGCACCTATAATAAGGTTGAAGATCATGCGGGGATCTCGTGGCTTTTGTTCGAGTCGCATGGTCGGCATTACTGTAATTTCTTACATTAAACTATGTAATACTTAAGGAATAATTAAAGTGGTTGTGTTTAACATTTTAACATTGTCTATATATATTTATTTGATCAGTTTCTATGCAAGGGGATCTGATATTTTTCAACAGATATACCAACGAAATTCGGGCGACAAAATACTAAACAGTAATCTTTTTCCAATAATGTACGATCAGAGACCTACAAAATTTTCCGAGAAAATATTTTAAATAATCAATTTTTTACGATTTAAGCAAAGTAGTATTTCACATAATATGCAAAATTTCTGGGAATAAATTCTTTCATTCTTTGATTTTGTAATATATCCGTATTACAATATTTTATTTTAATAATTTAAAGCATGAATTTAAATATTTTATTTTGATAGACTGTTTTAAAGAATTTTTAAGAATATATATGTTCTTATCAAACAAAACATTCTTTAATTTTGTAAAAACTAAAATTTTATATCAGAAATTTTTCTATTTGACAAAAACTTGTTACATGTTTGAGTATATGTTTCACTATTTCTATGTGTGTGCCAATGAAAATTTGTCTACTACCTAACTCAGACCTAAACCAAAAACTAGCAACTAATTTTGTATCTTTGTTACATCTGTTTCCAATTACGTAGTCATTCGGCATTTTGTATTTCATAAGTTGGAAGAAAAAGATAGAAATGTCCCTAGTTTTCATAATATCAAAAATGGCAAACATGCCGTATTTTACGATAGTGTGTCGTTATCGAAACGGTCGTAAATTACATCCCGATGTCTTTCAGGCGGAGAAAGAGGAACCAGAGGCCTCGACGCGATTCGCATTTGTCGTTATCAGGCCGCAATAATAAATCTGTTAGTCCACGGATCATCGGGAACATCGTCGTTCGTCGAAATGCGAAAATTTACTGGCGCCCCACGTGGAATCTTAGCGTCACCCGTTTGAACTTGGAAGCTGCCTGATCGTACGCTTTGGAATGTTACCTCGCGATTTATGGCGAAATATCTACGTTTCTCTTTGTTCAGGCATTAACAGAGTTCAACGTTTCGCGATCGTTGCCTTTCTTTCCACGGGAGAGCTTTTCTAGAGTCTACAGCAATGGCCCACGACCATTAACCAAATCGTTGGATCAATTATTTAAATCGCATTTCTATTTAAAAAAAAACATACAACCTCGTAAGTTTCATTTACAAATAAATGGCGGTGATTTC
Organism: Colletes gigas; assembly: GCF_013123115.1. Taxonomy (NCBI): domain Eukaryota; kingdom Metazoa; phylum Arthropoda; class Insecta; order Hymenoptera; family Colletidae; genus Colletes; species Colletes gigas. The sequence goes on along the minus strand of NW_025106631.1, from coordinate 10,487,362 downwards.
TAAACTTTTTAAAAGGCGTTTCCTTAAAAATAAATAAATTTCTTCGCTCGATGTTTATGGATAAAAACTTTTTGTTATGATTAGTTTTAATGATTCTAGATTTTATGAAACATTAAATTTATTTTATGTTGTAAGAACGAAAGCCTGTTTATTTTCACTTTTCAAGTGGAAAGAAACAATACTAAACGAAAGTTCTGAACAAAATAAAAAATAAACTAAGAATTTAACTTGATATTATTGGTTTAGATTCATTAAATTTTTCACTCCCCGACTACAAAAAATTGATTTATGAAAACTGTGACCTAAGTAAATGCTTTCAAAATGCTTGTATTAGTAAATTTATTATATTTTCCACACTAAATATAGTAAATAATGTGACAGAAAATAAATAATCACAAACATCTGAACGAAGTGTTCGCACAATTTCCAAAAAAATAAAATTTAGAAACGGTGCACTCGTTAAATAAGTGATATGTGTTATTTTAAATAATAAATATACATAAATAAATTTTCCAATGGTATAACCCGAAAACAACATCGCAAGATCAATAGTGTGGGTCAATATTGTTGGGATTGTGTTCACTTCATTCTATACAATTCTAAACAACTCATTATTATTTCAACACAATTTATTTCTATTTTAACAATGAATGTACATAGGTATTTCTACACGTGTTCCCTTACAACGCCATTACACACTACCGGCCACTCTACTACGGGATTCCCCCTCATATTTCCCGTTCCAACGCTATCAACTACAATCAGTAAAAATAACTACAAATATCAATTACAATTTTAGTTTATTTTGTACAAAAGAATTCTTGTCTCCAGAAAGATTAGAAAGTAAATACATACACACATTTGCAATTGTCTGGCTTTAATGATTAATGTATTAGTACAAATAGGTGTTTACACTAGCCATAGTTTTCTGTATTAAAAACTTCCTTTCGCGACTAACTTGGGACACAATAATGCACGAAGTAGAATGAGCCTAGAAAGGCGTAATCTGACAAGTTAATCGTAGTAGTACTCTACTGCTAATCGTGGCCGATTTGTTGATATAATATAAACAACAAAATAATAAATCAAATTTGGCGAAACTAAATTTTCTATTCATTTCACTTTGACAGGTAAAAAGTAGATTGTTTTAGAAGAGTGTTGATAACCTTAGTCAAGAGCAGTGTTTCCCAATCTTTTTTGAATTTTGTCCCATATGAATGCAACCCCCCCACCCCCTCTAGTACAATAGTCATTCAAATTCTGAAACGTAGAGTATAAATAGATACTTCGAATAAGTTATAATTTTATAATTGTCCCTAAAATATTCAACCTTCTAGTTTCTTAAAAGTAGAAACTTCAAGCTTTGAAATCACCTCAAGCTAATTGTCGTACAATGTTTTATTACGAAGTTATGTCAGTTCAAAGATTGACAAATTTTTGTGTATTTGGGTATTTTCGCAGAAAATTCGATATAATTATATGTTCATAAATACAGATTTGCTCGATAAGAAAATGAATTTGTTCGATAGTGTTTTTAGAATGGTCGTCCGCTGATATATTTGCCTTGGAAAATCAGAGTGAAAAATGCGTTATCAAATGTTATCGCCATCGAGACACAAATCCTTTAATAGCCGTATTGAAAGTGACGACCGATCTATTGAAACCGTTTCGTTATTTAATGCATTTCCCCTTTCGGTTCGACACGGTATAAAAAGAAAGCAGTCCGACGGGGATGAATTGGCTCTCGTAAAGGACAGACGACGTTGAAAAACATCCACGAAAATTCGAAAGCCGCGGGGCAAATGAGCCGACGACATAAAGAAACCATTTAATCACATTCTTGCAAGGATCAACGTTGATCTACTTAGCCTCGGCGTCCCGTTCCACTCGATTTTTCGTTTTTCCGCTTAACAAACGCCTGGCCGGTTCCCTCCTTACCCCGCATTTTTGACGCTTCGCGTTGGAAATCCTTTGACTCCCATCTTTTCGAGGGTTCGGAAACGTCGATGTGCCTTCGCATGAAAAGGGGTTCCTTCCAAGCCGTCCCCTGATTGGGACGATAAAAGAGGGCCGCAGGGACCGCGCGGGGAGGTAAAACACTAATTAGTTATCAAAGGCCGGGGAAGGGTTTGGTGACAAAATAGTAGATCCTGAAACGAGGACCACCCTCGCTCCGTACCCCCCCCGACAGATATACTACTACCATCAACTCCTCTAGTTTCTGTTCGTGTAGAGTCCCTTCTTCCTCGTTTGACACCCACCCACTTCCACCCACAGCCGCGCCTTCAGATAGCGTCAACCCCCACGGTGTCTTAATACTCTCGGGAGGACGAGCCTGTATTGATTTTCGAATCATTAATTCTACCTCTAATCAGAAGTTGCCTGGCCCGTGTGCGTGTACACGGATGGTACACGTGGACGCTAAACTGCAACCGCCATTTCTGTTCCCGATGGCCTGCGTATGACAGTGTGTGCAATACTTGCTTACCTCGGACCGTAGATGTCCGAAAAATGTCAGAGTGCGAAGAAAAATCAAAAATTAGACACGAATCGACGAATTCTGAGATCACTGATAAACGTCACTCGTCAATTATGTTCAAGGATAATCGATGGCACTCGACAAGAAGTTTTACCATTTCAGAATATTTATTGGATCGCGTTTCATTGTATCATTCCTTTTTTAAAAGAGTTATTAAATATAACTTTCTTCCATTTACATATTTGGTAATTTATTGATTTCTGATGCAAAAGAGAAGGAACTTCTGCCGTTATTTGATTTTTGTCATCAAAATGAATGAAATCCAAAGTCTAGAATTTAAAAAAAAAATCAGTACGCGTTGAAAAAGTTTGGAAAATCATAAGATACAAGATTTGAGAACTTGGAAAGCAGAAAATGAGAAAATTAGGCATTTAATTGAATCGTCGAAAGGTTAATAGTCGTTAAAAATAGGGAAGTTATGACGCGAATCTGATCAATTCAAGTCACGCGACTCGAATGAAATACGGGTTGCGACAAAAGTGCGTCAAAATAGCATAAGTCGAGATAAAAAGTATTATGCCAAGAGATGAGTCACCGCTAAACGTCGAATTCCTGTCGACAGTCCTTGCGAAGAACATTCGTCTTCGCGGCTTCTTTTCGTAGCCGAAGATGTTTGTGTAATACCATGTGAAACCACAGAAACCTATCGAAACGTTGATTCTTGGAACGAATCAAAGTGTTACACACATAATCGAGAATATCGCTAATTATAGCGATGAGTAAGTAATACCGGCGACGACGAGAGTTTGTCGTTGGAAACATTGTAGATTCTGACGTTGCTGAGCAAGCCATTCCTCGAACCTACGGAAAACCGTACCAAACAGAAAAATGAAGCACAAATTTCTTCTCGATGCGTTTACAATTATCTTCGCTTCGTTATTTAACTATACAAATTGTATATGAACAATCAATACCACTGAAGGATCAAAATTATTTGTTTTAATATTCTTTCAGAATGATCAGTATACTAATTCTTGTATAATAACACATTCTAAGTCTACGTATTTTTGTTTAAGTAAATTAAATTTGAAGAAAATATGTACTTACGGTATAAAGATATTAGTCATCCACTGAGCAGCCATATTGTATGATTTTGTTTTTAATATCACGTACAATAAAAAACAGAATACTTAAACTTCTATAGCTCTTAGAATATAGAGACTAATAACATGAAATTTTTAAAACCCATCTCATCTTCGAGGTACTAAGCACGGCGAAGTTTCTCGAAATATCAAATTATAAATATAAAAATATTCAGTAATATTTCATTATCGTTATATAAAATTGTTAAGCACTGGATGAGAAGTTTATAGTTGGCTAATCAGACTGACAAAATAGCGAAATATTTTCGGTTTGTGTTCTTATTTACGCTATCCTCGAGGCAAACCAAAATCATCCAGCCACTTCTACCGAGAAACTTGTTCGATCAGTTATACCGAGGCACCCCCGCTGATTACCCTTTCACCTGTATACTTGTCTACACGGTACGCGGCCACTTTGTTCTTTCTTGCGAAGCGGGGGACCGTTAAAAATTAAGTAATCGAATAAACGCGATTCACCCATCAGGGATCAGCGATGAAACTCGCTCATACGAGCAATACTAATTAACCGAGACATCGGAACCGAGTTTCTACCAACCCCCTACCCGGGAGGCAGCACAAGAACCAGGCGTTACGCGCTTAACAGTGGAAAATTGCCAATTTTCCCGATAATGAAAATTCACTCGTCTCGGTTAATTCAATTCCCTTAATTTCTTCGCGCCGAAGCCAGTCGCCAAGATTACGATTGCGATTGCGATTTCGGGCCCGAATTACACTAAAACGTTTCCCTTACGCGCGCTAACTTTAGGGTCATTTATTATACACACTTTTATCGAACCCCGTTAAATGTGTATTCGTATCAAATTCAATATAAATTACGAACAAATGATATTTATGAGTTCTGTAATTTGATGTATTGAATCTGAAAACTCAAATTCACAAAAATTCGGTTACAGTGTGTCTTATAGATTTTCGAGAGACAAAGAGTGTTAAGAAAAATAATATTATCACGAGTTGTAAAGATATTATAGAATTTGATGTACCGAATCCACGTTTGAAATTAGAATTTGTATGTCCAAGTTTTCGAGAAATTATATACAGGGTGTTCGGCCACCTCTAGCAAAAATTTTAATGAGCGATAGTAGAGGCCAAAATAAGACGAAAATCAAGAATACTAATTTGTTGGTGGAAGCTTCGTTAAAAAGTTATTAACGTTTAAAGTGCCGCTCTTACTGAATTTTTTTCTCGAAAATGCGCAAGATTTCGGGGGTATGTCTATTCACCAAAAATGACTGTAATTGAACCCTACAACCGAAAATAATTTTTCCACAACGATTTGCAATTTTTTAATTTTCTCGAATAATTTCACACATTCTCTATTTTTTTTCTCGAAAGTGGGCAGAATTTCGTGGGTATGTCTAATGACAAAAACTGATTGTAATTGACCCACGCAACCGAAAATAATTTTTCTACAACGATTTGCAATTTTTTTTCTCCGTTGAAAAATTTAGGCACCTAATTGGATTTTCAGTAAGGAATTTTTTTCTCGAAAGTGCGTACGATTTCGGAGGTATGTGTAATGATAAAAAATGATTGTAATTGATCCCCGCAACCGAAAATAATTTTTTTAAAACGATTTGAATAATTTTTTTTCGCCGAAAAATTTCAGCACCTACTCGATTTTTTTTCTCGAAAGTAGATAGGATTTCGGAGGTATGTGTACTCACCAAAAATGATTGTAGTTGACCCCCGCAACCGAAAATAATTTTTCCAGAACGATTTGAAATTTTTGAATTTAATTGTTAATAACTTTTTAACGAAGCTTCCATCAACAAATTAGTATTCTTGATTTTTGTCTTATTTTGGCCTCTACTATCGCTCATTAAAATTTTTGCTAGAGGTGGCCGAACACCCGTATATAATAGACAGATTCTAATTTTAGCACATAAAAATTCACGAAGTACTACTATAAGACAACGAAAGTGAAATCTTTGTAATGTATCAGAGGTTCTTTACAGGTGTGTAGCAACCGATTGCACTCTAAAAGACAAGAAACAGTTAAAACTATTGATTTGTTGATGATAATTAATTTAATGAGTTTTTTACCACTTTTAACAAATACATCTAATTTTGTCTTACAAAAAAGTTTCCAATCGAGATAATATTGCCCTGACATTAATTTTTCTATATCTCTTTTAAATTTTATTGTCAGATTCGGATTCAACGCTTCAAAACTGTGTTATTTTGCACAACAAAAATTTACTGTGTCAGCAGCTAAGCTGATAGCACGAGAAAAGTAGAAGAATTTCGTCTCTGCTTGAATAAAGAAACAATAAGAATGTTACTACTGTTTCATGATAATTTTCAAAGTTTACGATCATTAAACAGATCTCGAACAGCGTAGAACAATCATGGATATTATCTTCTAAACAGGTAATTAAATTGCATATAGTATATAAACCTCGTTAGACACAACACGCCTGCTCGACACCTGAGGAAAACTCAACTTTTCGCCTTGCAAGACTGAATACGGTAACAATAAACTTATAATTAGAATATGCAATAGTGCTAACGATCGTTTGTAGCAACGTCGACTCCTATCCGAACTTGGTTTGCGCTTTTAAGCACCCTGGAAGTAAATTACTCGTAAAGTAATCTTCGTACTTTCTACTTATATACTTATTACCTGCATTTGGTTGTTTTTATTCTCGTGCTCGTGTTCTTCATTTTTTCAGACACTCTCGTACACGTAAAAATGTGTAATCTACGAAACGAAAGCAATTTATGAATATTTCAAGCGAAGAAAGTTGAAGATATTTATAGCTATCGATAACCGTAAATAGGCAATTTTAAATCGACACTCATCCAAGGTAAAGAAACCTCAAATCGAAATAATTAAAACGAATGAAATATTCATAGCAACGATTTTTCGGTTGATGCAATAGCAAAGGTAGTGGTACTATTTTTCTAAAAGCCCAAAGGTGTGCTAAAATCGATGATTTAGAAACTTGGAAAATATTGGTTCTCGATAAACATCTACGTTAGCATCTTTTCATGAAATTCCTTGTACATAAGGCAACCGACAACTGTCAATTGTCATTTATAACCAAAAGTAGCTTTTGTATACATGTAAAAAAGAAGAATGAAATTTAAAGATGGAATGCAGAACTAAGTTGCTTTAAAAAGGTGACAAAAAGAAATTCAATTATTCAGAAAATTTATTTGCGTGAATTAAGAAAGTTATGTTTCATAGAAGCTGATCAACCACTAGGCTAATCGTGGTGATTTTTACTTGAAAAATACTTGTGTCATTGATAATTATATTTTGAACAATTTAATGAGCAGATAAATTATTTTCTCTGAAACAACACAATTTTTTCACTTATTCCAAACCCATCGAAACTTTTACACGCATCGAATAGAACAATTAAACACTCGAAAACTTGTGAGGCTGGTCGATTCGAGAGAACAAAAAATAGTTATCGAATGCTTGCAAGCAAACTCTTTGATCGAGAAAGGAATGTTTAAAAATCGCAAGTAAATTACTTAAACAACAAATTTTTAAAGTTTATAATACACGCCAAACATTCGAGGTTCGCAAAAAACAAGGGTTCTAACAGTTTTGAGCAGTAACATAAGATACGATTCTTATTTAGATTCATTTTCGATTCGGTGGTCGCGAAGGGAGTTGGAAAATTGTTCGAAGGTGGACAGGGAGAATTCTAAAGTCGCGTATTCGTCAGTAAAGCGGGTGTCTGTTCCGAAGTATCCGGACAGGGGTGTGAAAGTTGCGAGAGAAGCATCGGAAAAGGGGCTTGACGCATGTACGCACAAGAACTGGCCGGGCCAGGCGGCCATAAATATTGCCACGTTCTAATATTTTCATCTCGACCATCGTTAAAATTTATGTTAGCAAGTAAACACTATTATTTAGATAACAAACCTTAAAAGTTCATAATACAGGCCAAACATTCGAGCTTCGTAAAAAACAAGGGTTCTAAACGGTTTCGAGCAAAGGTACAGTTCTTGCTTAGTTTCATTTTCGATTCGGTGGTCGCGAAGGGAGTTGGAAAATTGTTCGAAGGTGGACAGGGAGAATTCTAAAGTCGCGTATTCGTCAGTAAAGCGGGTGTCTGTTCCGAAGGATCCGGACAGGGGTGTGAAAGTCGCGAGAGAAGCATCGGAAAAGGGGCTTGACGCATGTACGCACAGGAACTGGCCGGGCCAGGCGGCCATAAATATTGCCACGTTCTTATATTTTCATCACGACCATCATTAAAATTTATGTTATGATCAGAAGTGCGCGTATATATCAGAGGACGCGTTCCGGCATTGCAGCACGGCTAACGGCGTGTCGCGAGGGTGGGTTACGCGGTAATATTGTAATCTATGTGTGGAAGAACGCGGGAAGAGAAACAGAGGAGAGATGAAAAAGTGGCTTCAATGGCAGCCACGGCGTAGTAAGGGGTAGTTTTCGGTCGGGGGTGGAAGGAAGGGTGCCGAACGGAAACAATGACGTCTATACTAAATCCCTGCTCCTACCCTCTTCCTGGCACGGCCTGCCATTAGACTCCCGCGGCGGCCCTATAAAAATATAGCCCGTATTGTACTCGCTCAGGTACCGATATCCTCGTAGCCACTAAAAGTCCCTGCTGTCTTCCCTACATCTATCTTCCTGCGCCCACTGACTTGCATACGCGTGCATTGCAATTCCCACTCGTCTACTGGCACAATATTTACTCGTTCGGAAAGTTTCGAGCGTTTCCAACAGAGTTGGCCGTCGATCGATTAATTTCATAATCGATTACAGGATGCAATTGAAAATTCAGTCGTCGGTAGTAAATCCAGATTAATATTAGTCGATTAATGGAATTAATCAGCCATGGCGACTAACGATCAAACTAATCCTCCGTTGTCACGAACGATTGTCAAATGAATACTGGTTAAGCGTTCATGTTCATCGTTCATTAAATTTATGATTTATTTAAACGAAGAGTATAACATTTTCGTCTTATTTTTACCTAAAGGAAATATATTTCGAGTTATAAGTGGGCCATCGATCGATTAATTTCATAATCGATTACAGGATGCAATTGAAAATTCAGTCGTCGGTAGTAAATCCAGATTAATATTAATCGATTAATGGAATTAATCGTCCATGACGATTGACGATCGATTGTCAAATGAATACTGTTTAAACGATTGACAAATGAAGACTGGTTGATCGTTCACGTTCATCGTTGATTAAATTTATGGTTTATTTAAACGAAGAGTATAACATTTTCGTCTTATTTCTAGCCAAAAAAAATATATTTCAAGTTATAAGTACACATACTGGAAAATTAATGTATATTATAGTTTTTACAAAACCATATGTATAGAAACGAGGAAAGATATTGAAGTATTGCAGTTGTTAAACGGTATGAAATAATGTCCGAATAAACTGGATAAGTAGGAATAATTAAAGATGTTTCTTTTTTTATATGAAACGTTTTCCCGATGTCCCTGCAAAGCAAGCTTGTAAACCGAGGGTATAATTGTATTTTTTCGTGAACAAACTAGACATTCTAATGTAAATAATAGTAGAGTACAACAATGTGTCAACAAATACGTGAAAGGTTTTTGTATAGGAGAAAAACGACTGTGGCCATTGAACTTCAAATTTGATTGCTACAGATATTAAATATAAAATTAAAAACTGTGTGTAACAATAGTGTGTGTATGGGCCACCTATTGGTGACTTTTGGCGCGTTCTCTTTCCTCTTTTCCACCATGTTTAATCGAAACAAATATTATAGAATTTTATTTCATCGTTTAAAATCGCTGATCTATATATAATTATTATCCCTTCGATAATGGAAGTAATGTTTACAAATGTATTTAAATTTTATTTAATTAAATCGGTGTCAGAATTTAATGTATATCGAAAAAGACTCAAAACAGAGAGTTAAAAATGTTTTATTAATATGCGAATGCACTTATACGCCAGGAGACCTTTATTTTAATAATACACACCACTGTTTTTTTAATACTATGTTATAGCTGATCAAATATCGAATTTACTGTAAAATAACCTTCAACCTAAAAACGTGCATTATTTATTTCGATTTCTTTGCTTGTAGAATGATTACGATCTGCATTACTAAATGGCCAGCTTGTTGTGTATATCGTTTACTGTGATTTATTGAAGTAACTTCAAGGTTAATTTCCTACGTATCAGTGAATTCGTAATTTAGTTAGCCAGGGCGCAATAATGAAAAAGTCGCTTAAGCGATTTATCGCGGAAAATATAACACATGAAAATTGTGAAATTTTTTTGATGGACCTGTTCTATGAAATCCAATATATTTCGTAGCATAAAGTTCTTCCTAAAATCAATAAATATCTAGAAAAGTAAACGAAACATTCGTTTCTTTTGCCCTAATTTAGAAAGGGTGTTCTCCGCCAATAATAACTATAATTTTGGATTTTTTTATTTTACAATTTACTCTTTTTATTCCTTTCTTATTTTCCATTTCACCCTTTTTATTATTTTCTTTTTTTCTGCTCGCAGGGTTAAGTCAATATAGGTGTATGTACTTTACTTTTTTATCTAATGTATATCTATGTTTGTAATTGTTTTGACTTCTACATTTCTAACATTTAGAAATCCGATACAATAGATTGTTATTATTTTAAACTTTTTGGGGCACGAACAAGAGGCATATGTTTATTTAAGAATTGGATTGTTTTACCGTTGAAAATTAATTAAATTGTATTAAACGAAAACATAAAAGAGATTGAGTTACTTACAAAAATAGACACTCGTGTTATTTAATTTAAATACTTCGTCATTGGCACAATTTAAAGATACGTTTTATCTAAAGAAACTCGTAAACAAAAGAAGCTTAAGTAAATTACAAATAAAAATTCATTTCAGATGGCAATTTATATTTATTAATTATCTGTAATTTTGACGCGGTAGTAAAGTAAAGTTCTAGCATTGGATGCATAAAATCAGTAAAAATTACAAATACGAACCACACTTTTAATATAAATTTTGGAACGTCTTCTATTGCTAAATAGCAACAATATTACCATCTCATGATATATTAAAATCGCGAGTTCCTGCGTAATCGAAACAAAACGAACTCTAACGATGCAAATTCTAGTGAAAAGTGGCAAGAGTAACAAAATTACGAGCGACTAATGGCGAACAAAAGGGACTGGATAAAAATTTCGAAAGATGAAGAGAGAGAGAGCGGGAATTAGTCGGGGGCCGTACGACGATCGGTCGGCTCAGATCACAAAGATGATTCGCTTTTGGCATACGGCCATTGTCGTCCGTTGGACCGAGCAGAATCGAAATGGCAAACGGTAACTCGATTGGCCTGGCCTGTACACGGATTGCAAATTATTTCTCCAGTGGTGGCGTGCTCATTTCGCGGCCAAACAATCGTGATCGATTCATGCAAATTTCAACAATCGCTCTGCCCACCGGCCGCTGTCCCTTTCGCTGATTCCGACGTATCAAGCCCTTCATTGTTCGCAGCGAAATTCGTTTCTGCGCGCGCGCGACGCCCCCCCCCCCCCAAGAGCTTTCCAATTGGAAAAACCGGCCTCGTAAAAACTGGACAGAAATTTGCTGTTTTTCGTTCCTTCCGAGAGAGTATATTAGACTCTTCCGGAAGATTGTATCGCGCCTCGAGTTCAGAAATGGGTATATTTAGAATTTTCTTTGGGAAAGGGAGGTGAAATTACGAGAAATATTTATTTCGAACCTTTTGTGCCAATCAATGTACTTAGAAAGTTCTGGAAAACTCCCGAAATGATACAACTGTAGCACTTTGGGGATATACACTGGGTTTTGCTCTATTTTGTAACGTAGTGTCGCGTCCCAGTTTAGAACAGTGATCATATTTCTATTATCAGATAAGATTTTGTAAGTCGTGACTTTTTTTGTAAATAATAATCGTTCACATCATTATTTTAACGAATTTCACGTTATTCGTCAATAATCTCCATAAAAATTAGTTAACGTCTGCATAAAAAATACGCCACGGATCGTTCGTCGATCGGTATAACAAACAAAACCAAAATAGAAATTTATTGTAAAATTTTCAACGTGCCAGTGAAATTTTGCCACGAGCTTAAAAAGGTTAAATGCCGCTGATTTGGTTCGCTTGTCAATCGAGGAAACTAGGGTAGATGGGAAAAAAGAAAATGCAAAAGTCGATAACGGTAGGAAACGAAATATGGTAATCGAAGGGATCAGAAATGAGAAACGAAGGATGCTTAAAAAGGGAAACGTCATTTTCGACAATTATACTTTCGACTGTCGATACTTATCGCTGTCACTCGTAGCCGATTTCGAGGGAAGCGATAACGTTGTATTTTTCCAAATGGTTCCAATTATTCCCTTGGACGGTATTGGAAGAGGAAATTGACGCCAACGCTTCCCAGGAACGCCGGCTGAAAGAAATAGTCCGTGTCTCTCTTTCCGCAGCAGATGATCACTGATTTTTTCTTACGGCCATCGTGATTTATTAGTGGATCGTGCGTGAGAAGATCTCGGGCGCTGACTCGCACGTGTGTCTGGAATTTTGCTGAGGGAATGATTATAAATAAGAGAAAGAGAGATTAAAAATAAGTCTGGCAGCGGCTTGAATGGCTGACATTCCAGCGTCATACGATTAAGGATTGATTTAATTGTTCCTGGATATTCGGTTGCTCTTTACAATCCAATCAAGAAATACAATTTACGAGAAGAAGCAACTATTATAAACGTAAATATACTTTAAATTTTTCAGTAATACATTGTACGAAACATCGATAAAAATCGAAAAAAAAGAAAAAATACGTGTGCAAAAAATAGAGAATTTTAAACATAATATCATTATTAAAAGTATGCTTGTCGACTATTATCATGTTCTTATTCAAAATTCATCAGATATATATTTTCAAGAATTTGACCCAGAGGCGAAAAAACAGTTAATTTCAATTAAATAAAGTAAAAAAATAGTTACTTTTAAAGAACTCTATTATGAAGGTGATACTTTACATCGTTATTTATACATATCTTGCTAAATTATGTAAATATTTTCATACAAGAGTGATAGATTTATAGATATACGCTATTCATGCATCATTCTTAATGTTGATATAATTTCGATCCCCTCAGTGAATCAAATCCGAAAAACAAAAGAAGTTAATAAGCTACGCAAGTGTAGTTATGGTCCAAACAAATGGCAACGTTTTAAAGTAAATGCATACATAATTTTGTACAAATTTGCCAATTTAACGCTTTGAAAAATAATAGATATAGTTTAAAGTTCATTGGTTTTTCCTAAATCATATCAAACTTATCGAGAAACGTTAAACGTTTTTTTGAGAAAAACACGTTTAAAGTGTCAGGTAGATGTAATCAAATTTCTATGACGTTTTGCCTTTTCTTGACATCTTGGAATCTAGATCCATTCAATTTTTCAGTGTACTTTCTACATTGCTTTTCAACAAAGTTTAAAACATTTCGTTGGCACCACATGGAATAAATGTGGCTTATATATTTACGTTGCTTTAAAATATTTATATTTACGTTATTTTTACGAATTTTAATACAGAATTTTAACAGCTTTTTTTTTAAGATTCTAAACTACGAAAAAATGAAAAAAATGAATTTTTCCAGAGTTGGAGAAGAATGTTCCCTTAAATAGGGGAAAACTATCGAAAGCGTTTCTGGTAGACGGAATAGAAAACCTCTTCGGGAAGATTATGCGCTGCGGGCGTATCGCGAGTCGTCGAAGGACTTAAAAGAGTGCTCGTGTCTAATGATGTTTAAGAAGGGGTCTTAATTTTTCATTAGGACAACGGGGAACATCAAAAGAGGTCTTTCGTTTTTTAACCGATGCCTCGGGGCTAGTTCCCGGGGAACTGATGGCCCGCCGTTGGTATTGTCGTCGTTTCGCCCAACTTTCATCCGAACCCTTCATCCACCCCCGTCAGACAATCTATTGACATTTCTTAAATATTGCCTAACGGACGCGTTCTTATTGAAAGACGGTCCTCCCTGTCGCCTCTCTTTGAACGCCCGTTAAACTGGTCCCACACGTGGGAACCTGTGCCACATGGAGAGCCATCCACGCCACTCATACTTCGGAGAAAAGCAAACTGAGACCACGGTCGATGACCCTCCGAAAAGTATCTCGTTTGAGAAGAGGAGCGCGTTTATTGTCCTACGATTAATGGATCCTCCAGAACGGGAGCTGCTAACGACTTTCGTGCTCCGCGACGCAGTTTTCTCGGGACGGTTCTTGCGGACGCGTCGCGTTCCTCTGCACGGATTTTCACTCCTTTTGTTCGACGTTTTCCGCGATCCCATCATTCGGACAACACAAAATTCAGTACAACGTTTCGAATCGAGTAAAAATTTAAGGAGAATTCACGACTGTTTTTGCTATATCAAAATTACTGTCAAATGGTTTATTTGATAAAAAAAAATTAGGCACGAAACATTAATTTTGTGGTGACTTTTAATTGACCGATAAAAGTTGATCAGAATTAATCTATTTACGATTAAGGAGAATACTTATTTACTTCAAAATTATTTTTTTTTTACAGTCATCTTCTCTATTTTTCTATATAAAACTAAATCATTGAATACTATATATATTCTGTGAGAAAAAAGATTATTCAAATATTGTTCATTGAAAAAGCTACAGCAAGAACGATCAAAAAATTTTAAAACAGAGTGTCAGAGGTAAGTTATTAATAGAAAAATGCTACTGAAATATTCATAATGGTTGTTGCTTTTCTAAAAAGTTTTCCACAATTTACAAATTTTTTTTGTTACATTTTGTTCCAAAACATCGAGGTTAGAATATCTTCGTATCGAAACGTACACTTATACTTTCTCTTTTCCAGCCGATATTTGCTTTTTTATCTAAAGACCGACGAAAGAAGAGGGTATTAATATCCACGTAAAAAAGTTGCAGCGCGAGCGAACCTGTCGAAGTTGCTTGATACAATATCAATTTATAGGTCGATCGAAAACGGGGGTGAAAAGACGTCGAAACGAGGCAGTTTCGAAAGCAATATCGCAGAAACGGCGAAACGGTGACGCGCGAGCAAATTGAAACCGCGCCAATCAATGCGCCATTTAATCAGATCGAAACAAAGAGCACTCTCATCTATTTCGCTCTGGCTCGCGTTATGCCGTTGCAGCACAAAAGTGTCCCAAACAAAGCGCGAATTAGCATCGATGGTATTCTGCTCCCGTCGAAAAAAAAAAGAAGAGAAAAACTCAAAGCGTTCTGGAGAGGATGAAATCGTAAGAGGGGTCGAACGGCATTCTCTTTCGCGACTCGTGTATGCTTGGAGTGTTTCCCGCCGCATATTGCAGTACCTACCAGGACTTAGAGCCGGTCGATATCTTAATAATAAATACAAGAGGGGTTCAGCCTGATGGCTGGTTGGTGTGAGATTGAAGAAGGGGGCTGGGGGGAGGTGATTGGGGGAGGTGGTGGAACGGCGTCACGGTGTATCGGTGCGGTAAAGAGAGCCTGCGCTAGATAGGGTGGCTCGACGAAGGAAAGAGGGGCCGTGTTCAAGAGAACGATGGGTGGTTGGGGGCGTGGAGGGAGGGGTAGGGGAGGGGGCAGGGGGGTGGAGATGGAGATCATTCGCACCTCGAGGTGTAATGAGAAAATTTGAAATATCACGGCCGTCTCTTGCCTTCCGCCTTGCCACCCACAAAAAAATATAACACCGCCGGTAGTCATAAACGGCTGATCCACCACTGCCACCCCCTCGGTTACCCCGCGAGAGATTATAAAGACGGCTGGTATAAGGTATTCCTCCCTTTCTTGCCACCACCTAACGCCATCCTGGTGTTTACGCGGGCAACCGCGATCGCACGCACACACGTACTCGCACAGTCGATCGATCTGGCCACGCATCGATCGCCCGGAATCTTTCGGCGAGCCTAAGCGCGCATTCGGTGCAACGCTGTACAGATTTCAGGGCATCGATACAAATAGCCTTTCTTTTCCCTTTCGTTTCTTGGCACGGTTCCTTTTAAACGGAGTCGGCCAATGTTCTTTCATTTTTAAATTCGCGTTTAACGTCGACCTTTGGGTCATCAACGACAGTTTCGTCCTATTTTCTTTGAATTTGATTTCTTATTGATTTCTTTTGGTATACAGGGTCTTTTCTCTGTGCTTCTGTGATGTAATTTTGTACTGTCTATCATTTTTGGTTATACAGATTACTGTTTGAGTAAATCATGTGTGTTTCCACTGCCCTATTCTGAGCAGTATTGGGCAAAATATCGACGATCACGATTGTAATGGATAATGGTTAATCGCGCATGGCGTTTAGTTCACTATTTTGTTATTTGTTTAAAATATCTTTCAACATATTTCAATAAAAAATGTTACAAAATGTCATTATACTAAACGCATTTTGATTCAATGGAAAAAAAGTCATAATTATGACAAATGCCCTTTATAATTCGTACGTCCAGTACATGTACGGATAACTTGAAATATCCAGCAGATTTCCAGAAACATATTCCATACATTCTTTGGTTAAAAATAAGATGAAAATTTATATTCTTTGTTTAAATTAGCCATAAATTTAATCAACGATTATCACTCTACTTTAATTGTCAATCATCGTGAACGATTAACCAGTATTCATCTGTCAATCGGCATAAACGATTACTTTAATCGTCAATCGCCATGAGAGATTACTTCCATTAATGAACTAATGTTAATCATGATTTATTTCTAACGCCTAAATTTTCAATCGAATTCCTTAATCGGTTGAATACTCTAATGAAATTAATCCATTGATGTCCAACTATGATTTTGACAATGACCCTTATTGTTCATGTTTTTTGGCGAGCATTGGTTAATAAACGTCTCGTGATATTTCGGGCGTTTTTGTTTTAAAGGGCAAATTTTATTCACGGTTAATTAATACAAATGAAGAGTCCACAGAACAAAGAGAGAATATAAATTTTGACAAATTTTGAGTTCAACTTTTTTTTATATGTTTCTGTATGTGTATTTTATTATTGATTACGTCGCATTTCGAATCAAACATTTTTCTGGGTTTTCGTAAAGCAAAAAATCGTAAGTGCAGATAATAATAAAATGATATTACATTGAAAAATAAATTTGTATTATATAAATTTCCTGAGAAATGCTGAAACTAGTCATTTCCCCTTTAGTCATGGACTCTTCGAACGTTAAAAACATTCTAAATGTGTTTTTAGCCTATCATTAATTATTATTAATTAAAAAATACAATGTATAGAATCGTTTTTTCACTTTCCGTCTTTGACAGATGCTTGATAATTAAATTTAAATTGTTAGGCAATAATTTTGTTTTTCACACGAGTTCAAAATGACATTGAATTGATTTCATTTGTCTTTTGATCAATAATTGTTAATAGATCCGACTGTACGATCATTTAAAAAATCTTGCGCTCGATGTGCTGCGAGTATAACGGGTACTTGTTTCGCGCTTCGTGTTGGAACAGAGATCGGAAATCGTGACATATAGTTTTTAACGGTTCGTATTTGCAACGGACGACAGTATTTTAATACGACGTGTTAAAGGCGATGTGGATGGAGTCTCGTTCAGGCAGATCACACGAATCTGGAAAATGAAACCGAAGGCGCAGTAAAACGCGCCCGTAAATGTAAACGATGCATTTCACGGTAATTAGGCATTCGTTTTAGTGGTTTGCATAAATTACTCTACTTAGCTGCCTCCGGAACGTTGAATTTTTTTTCTTCTTTTTTTTCAAACGAGAATGGCATAGCGGAGGGTCGTTAAAATTTATTTCGATGAGAAAGTACCGTAGATACGCGTGTAATTTCTAAGAATATACGTTTCGCAGTTAAACTCGAGCCAGGAAACACGTGAAGCGTCGACGGTCGAAGACAAAGTTTGAAATCGGAACATAAAGTGTGGCGAGCACCTTTATTTGCAATTTCTTTGTCGCACGGTCCTCGTTCTCTTTTTGTCACGTTTGTTCGACAAGTAAAACGCTCCACTCGTTGCGTGTTTGAAACAATGAAAGCAAGAATTTTTTAATTCTTTCATTCTTGCATCAATCGGTTAAAATACTATTTCAGAACGGATACGTTAGATTAGACACGTAAACACTGAAACGCAACTTACGTAAGCTCGTGGCCGGAAGCAAGTCGTTTATATTTTAACGTATATGTATCTCGAAAATGTAGTTCATGTAAAAATGACGAGTCTCGTCTATACAGAACGTTCGGCCACCTCTGGGAAAAAATTTTAATGGTTTGATTCTAGAGGCCAAAATAAGACGAAAATCAAGAATACCAATTTGTTGACGGAGGCTTCGTTAAAAAGTTATTAACAATTAAATTCAAAAATTTCAAATCGTCCTGGAAAAATTATTTTTGGTTGCGGGGGTCAATTACAATCATTTTTGGTGAATAGACATACCCCCGAAATCCTACCCACTTTCTAGAAAAAAATTCAGTACGGGCGGAACTTCAAACGTTAATAACTTTTTAACGAAGCCTCCAACAACAAATCAGTATTCTTGTTTTTCGTCTTATTTTGGCGTCTAGAATCTCCCATTAAAATTTTTTCCAGGGCGGGCCGAACACCCTGTATAATTTCTCTGTGTAAATTCAACTTTGACGGAATACATGCGCCAAAATATTTAAAATGTTTCGATATCATGTTTGGAGAATTTAATTAAAACTGAAATTCAATTCTGTATAGAATTTAATAATATAACAATAACATGTGGGAATTTGGAGTGGATATGACAAAAGAAATATATGAAATATCGAATATGTAGGGTGTTCGACCTCCCCTGGAAAAAATTTTAATAGGAGATTCTAGGGACCAAAATAAGACGAAAATCGAGAATACCAATTTGTTGATTGAGGCTTCGTTAAAAAGTTATTAACCTTTAAAGTAACGCCTGTAGAACGGCAATCTGCGAACAGTTGCGTGCATGCGATAGTGGTTCTCACTCGGCATGAGAAACTCTGCTTACTGACGTATCGACAGCCTTACAGTTTTGTGAGCGAGAACCACTATCACCCTGTATAACTTTATATGTATTAGCTATAAAGACATAAATTGTGTTGTATAAAAAAGTACATAAATTGTGAGATTCGTTGTTTGCGTAATGGACGAGCCTTGTACTTATGATCGGTAGTGTACATCGATCCCGGCGGAATTCCCGATGGCTCTGGCGCATTAGTCAACCGCCAAGAAATAAATAGTAGAAAAGAAGGCGACGTGTTGATGATTCGGGGCTAGGCATAAAAATAGAAAGACGCGCGGCGGGGTGGGTGCGCGAGCTGCGAGGGAGGCTGATCTATTCGGGATATTCTGCCGCCGGAGCACAAAGAATGCTCGGCCTTTGACGGGCCACGACGTCGCGCGACGCCAGCTGCGACACTCGCATGCCGTGCGCGTGCACGCACGCGACGCCAAACATACACTACGCGACACTTGATTAAATGCAACAGTAATTTTTCAATATTACCCTGAACTCAACCACAAACTAATATATTGGTTTGAGAACTAAGTAATTGCGGATTTTTATTAATAAAATAAAAGACAATTTTTTCATGGAACGAAATAACTTTAGTATTGTCCATTTTTAACAGTGACGTGTTGCCATCTTTCAGGCAACATTATAATTCCACGTTCGTGAAAGTTCTGATTTTTATAGGCAAAAAACCGAACCAAATGTGATTAGATATCATCATCATTATTGAAATTTTTATCGTTCAAAAAGTTTTGCAAAGAACGAAACAAATGATAATCTGGCTGTGCAAGGTTAGGACTATATGGTGAAATTGACAACGCATCCTAATCAAGTTCTAGTAATTTTTGCCGAGTGGCCAAAGATGTGTGTTGATTAAAAGCAATTACTTGTTGCTTTTAATCGAATCAAATAGAAAATCTTGTAGTAGTCAAACTAGTATACATAAAACATTTCTATATATTCGAAATAACCAAACGATTGAAGAAATAAGTATCCTTGAATTGTGTGGATCGTTGCATTTATGAAAAAGTGGAATTGTACAAAAAATAGACATTACCACATCATTCAACTTTCCCCTCTACAATCTTTTTCTACCTTGCGTGATGCGACGTATCGCAGGGAGAATGAGAAATTGGGAAAAAGAGGAAGTTCCCAAGCTAAGGTTAATAATTAACCCGTGGCCGAGCTTCGTCGTGCAGCGGTATGACTTGACAGTTTCCTTGACCAGTAAACGGCCTCTTTCACCCCAATTTATCGCTGAAATTGATCAATTGACGTCGATAGCGATCCGCTGTGATTATTTCACCTGGTCTAAGTAGCTTACAATAAAGCAGATGCACAGGAAAACTTATTTTTAGTAAATATACCTTTTTACGCTGAACGTTGTCGTATGTCACTTCTCTGCGTTTAGAATTATTATAAAAAATGTGTCTTGCGAGTGGAAATAATTTTTCAATTTTTTTTAAACAAACAGAAACGTACTTTAATTAAAAAACTAGAGCTATGATTAATGAACAAATAGAGCTAAATACTATGACTCTTTTCTATACCTAATTTCGTAGCTAGGAGTTCTAAAATTACTCTTCTTAAACCGATTAAGCAATCTTGTACAAGAAAAAAGATTAACACACTTTTGGTGACGCGTGCTAAAGGAAACCTGACGCTTGAGGGGTGGGCTGAGCATAGCCGTAAATTCGAAGAAAATGTACCGATTCGGAAACGAACTGTCGTGATCCGCCGAATTGTAATATCCCCTCGATAACGCGACATAGGAAATCGTTCGGGCGTAGAAAACGTAGAAACCACCATTAACACGACAGAAACCGATCGATGCCCCGGTAGCTGATTCGAAAGTGCGTGACCGGCGAGCCTAAAAGCAGCCCCGAAGCAGGTTCTTGCACACGCGGAACGTGCAATGAGCCGCGATTCCGTATATCGAATCGGTGAGTGGTGATCGATCGTTGTTCGGGACGCCGTGCAACTCGGATAACCGTCAATTTGCAAAGGGGTGTAAGACGAACGTCGGAGGCCAAGACGAAGAAACGCCATGTGATCGAAATTCCACCCGCCTCTTTCCGGTCAGGGTCGAAAGGCGAGTACGTAATCGGCGCTGTCAGACGATCGAATTCGTACCGGCTGCTGTTCGTAGCAATTTTAGCGAATTTTCTCTGTCATGTTCTTGCTTCGATAGTGACTTTGCATTAAAAGTAGACGGGACCTCCTGCATACTAAATCGCCCCGCCACAGCGTTGTCCCTGATACGAGCTCAAGATCGAGCCACGACGACTTATACACCGGGGATTAAAGTACTTCTATGTATAACTGCGTGGTAAACTTTTTCTATCGATAAAGCTGAATCTGCAAAATATAATTGTAGTAAGTGTAATTGAATGACGGGCTACGTTTTGGAGGGAGAACCTTTCTTTAGATATTAGACGTTGATACGTAGACTATTTTCGCTTTAATCTTCTTATTCCGAGTTGGTTGTTTGTGTAAGATCTTTGACTACAGTAAGAATGTTGTAGTAACTTATCACGATGGATTTTAGCTAATTAGGTAAAATTGGACGATAAGTTCTTGGAGGCAGAAGCTATGTGCTTATTTCAGATATTGGAAATAGGGCCATTTTTGTTTTAATCTTTCTATTGCAGGTTATTTATCGTGTCATGTTTCTAATTAATGTAAACATTCTAAGTTTATAATTTTAGCAAATTGCAGTATGTAAAGTTGGATGTTGAGCTAAATTTTGGAGCAAGTAATTTCCTTCAGATATTGGAATTAGATTTGTAAACTATGTTTGTGTGAAAGCTTATCATGCCAAATTTGAGCACAAAGTTTTAATTTGAATCTTTCTATCAAATTTATATTGACTTTTTCAGCGTCTTACACGTCTCTGTCTATCACAAAGTTGTAGAAACACGTTCTATTAATAATTATTTCATGTTACACGAAACATTAAAATAGCCACAGGTTAAGAAACGTTGATCTAATGATCCTAATCTTCTGCTTCACGCGTAAGATCGATCGTCTTAAGTCCATGTTCGTTGTTAGCGAGTATTATTCGTAACGTACGTATTCGAAGATCAAAGAGGAAGTCCAGGAGGGCCTTGAAGTAAAACGAAAGACCGGAAAGTACATTCGAGTTTCCCGTAATTCCATAACTCAAACTTTTAACAGCCGATTGTTGATAGAACAACGACGAAAACAGCGTCGTTAGGAACGTTCAAAGGAGCCATTATCTCTCAACGACTTCCGCCGCTAATGTGACGATCGCGGGCGTACGATCTTTATCGGTGATCATCTCGATCCTCTCTATCAGCCTCGATTCCGCTCACGCCCCCACCTCGTGTCTACGTGACAAATACGCAAGATGAGACCTATCGATACTCGTCCGCCATTCGGATGAACGTGCACCGCGGTCTCGAATATGTATTTATGCTTCCCGTATCATTTCGTAATTATCGATAACATCGTCAAGGCTTTTTGCAGGAAACAATGGGTCATTACTAGTTCCCTCATACATTGCCTCGAACTCTGTCTTTCTTTTTGCTTGCGTTGCTGCTTCTGTCTTCCCCTGATCACCTACTTCTCCTCTTCATCCGCTTTCGTACATCCATCGGAGCACTGCATTATTTTTCGACGTCTCTTTTCGGTCGTTCGATATTTGTTTCAGATTTTACAATACGCGACGCTTCCATTCGCTATTCCGATTTCCTTTTCAAGAAATTGCGCAATTACGATATTGACATGCGTCAAAGATGGGCGAAACTTTTACCAAAATGAAGATTTCGAACAACGAATACCATATAAATCGTTTTCAGAGTGTCATTTGTCGAGTAAAAATTACCATCTAAATGGAACAAAGTATGTTCCATATTCTAGTTAGCTATTCAAGAAATAGATAATTACGATGTTAGCGCGAGTCAGAAATAGACTCTTGTCTATACAAAAATGCCGAACAATGAATAAAATATTAGCAACTTTCATTGTTACACGGAAGCTATATTTCATTGATACAACTTTGTAGGAATTTACCAGAATAAACATATACATATGAAATTTTCCGGAACGGTCCATCGTGTATATTTTTGAGTTTAGATCTAAACACGTCAGCTGCATCTTGCTTGTTGAATTATGTATATTGTATACACTAATATCTACTTTAGATATTCAAGGGTGTATTCACATTCATGCCAACACAACTCAACACATTCAGTATTAAATAAAATAAAATAAATGTAACAATAATATTTTCTTTTTTATTAAAACAAGCTTTTATTCTTATGTGGTTACGGATGTAGGAAACATTAACGATATCTATATTGAATATACAGGGTGTTCGGCCACCCCTGGAAAAAATTTTAATGGGAGATTCTAGAAGCCAAAATAAGATGAAAATCTAGAATATCAATTTCTTGACTAAGGCTCCGTGAAAAAGTTATTAAAACATTAAATTAAAAAATTACAAATCATTCTGAAAAAATTATTTTAGTTGCAGGGATTTATTACAATTATTTTCGGTGAATAGACATATCCCCGAAATCCTACGCACTTTCGAGAAAAAAATTCAGAAAGGTGGACTTTTTTGCGCGAAATTGAAAAATTTCAAATCGTTCTAAAAAAATTATTTTTAGTTGTAGGGCTCTATTACAATCATTTTTTGTGAATAGACATACCCTCGAAATCCTATCCACTTTCTAGAAAAAAATTCAGTACGGGCAGAACTTCAAACATTAATAACTTTTTAACGAATTCTCCATCAACAAGTTAGTATTCTTGATTTTCGTCTTATTTTGGCCTCTAGAATCTCCCATTCAAATTTTTCCCAGGGGTGGCCGAACACACTGTATATTAAATATATGTGTCGTTACTTAAAGTACCATATGATTACTATTTCTCAAAAGTGCTTCAAAGGAAGACCCATTCATCGGAATAATATTAAAAACAATGGTTCGGTAGAATTCCAAATAAAAAAATGCCTTTACAAGCGGCGCGCGTCTTTTAAAAAAGACCAACCGAAGTTAAATAACGGCCTGGGTCTTAACGGTGATTTTAATTAATTTAACACTCGGTAGCAGTCTTTATCGTTACATATTTATAAATCGTTAAATATGTAACGATAAAGCCCACTGAGTCTTCTATTAATTAAAATCACCGTTAATAGCCGAGCCGTTATTTTGGTTTAGGTTGCGTTTTGCTAGAATTATGTATAATATGGGTCGCGAATAGGCAGATTATGATACGTCTGCGTGCAATTTCAAATCGAATGGAGGCTTCTAGCGTCACTGTTTCGCGGAAGTATTGATCGGCTTCGATGCATCGGGCAAAAACTGACGTGGATTTGTTGCCGTTTTCCACGTGGCGTTTCGGTATTTTACTACCGAATTCGCAGTTACTTTAATTGTTTCCAGATGCTAATTAATGGCTTAGCCATATGCCATGCTGTACAGATCGTTCGAATAGGCGAACCACTGGGCCGGGGTAAGGGAGCAAGTGTTTGTCATTACGGCACCGCGATAATTTCATCGTCGCCGAACGTTTCCCATCGTTCATTCTCCTTCTTTTTATGTCTCGACGAGAAGTCGTTGATCGCTGGCATTAACAAAGCGAAAATATTAGCAGACACAGTTTCCAATATCAAACTTCGAATGTTGTCCTGACCAGCCATTTATTAAGACTACTTAACGTTCAAGGGCGAAACAAAACTAACATCCACTACCAATTTTATAAAAATTCTATAAATTCTACGATTGCACGACAGTTTCAGAGACTAGTGCATCGTTTTCAACAGGCAAACAAATTTAATTTATAATCGTACTCATCGTACAAATTCTTCGATATACGAAGAAAATATTCTGATATTTAAAAATAATAACATATTTTACATGTCTTTAAAATTTCTGCTACAATTTAAGAAGCTCCACAATAAGATAGTGTACCTTAGAGGAAAAAATATATCAATTAGAATTATATAACAAACGTTCTCGCTTAGATGAGTCGAAATATATAATAATAATTAATATCTGGAAAACTACGCACAAAATAGTTAAAACGTATTTAACATAATAGTGTTTTACAATAGAATCGTTTCTGAAATTATATCGGTTATGACTTATCACTTTTATCGGTTATGAAAATACAAGAAACTAATTTCTGTTTTTCTTAAAAGCAATAATTTACCATTGAATAGAAGCACGAATAAATAAATATCCCTGACGATAAATTTGATTGCTCGAAAGACAAAGTCGGTTCTCGTTGCGAATCAACATCGAATAAAAAGTCGCTTGAATAATTTTGCGTTTCTGGTTCGATCGTAACGATATTTGAATTTTGCGTTTCGCTTGTTTCAGAGGGCGTCATTAGCGGAGAAGGAAGTTTCCGCGTTAAAGGAGCAACTTGCCGCGGCAAATGACGGGAATTCGAAGACTGAGGGACATCAATTGTCTCAGACACCACAGGGAAGCGAACAGCAGCAGGTACACGATGCAAGCAACCCCAGGAGAACGCCGAACACCAACCTGGAACAGGAACTGCAAGCGAAGGACAAAGAGGTGAGTCTCGTATTTTAGAGACGCTGAAACGATCGCGGTTCCATCGCGTTCGAGCAATCGGAGAAGTGACCAAGTCACTGATTCCTCTCCAAGACACAGCGATACCATTGGAAAATATTTATATATTTGGAAACACGTATCAACATTTGTTAAGTCTGATTTAAAACAATGGACTATATAAACACATTGCTCACAACTGTTTTACAGTTTCTCGCTCCAGGATGGATAAAGTCGAGGAGCTTGTGGTTATCAAAATTTACATTTTTTATTCTATTGAACGTTGAAAGTTGAAACAAATACCCTGCTTGTAATTTATTTTTTATAAACAGGAAGTATAGATGTTGAGTAAAAAAAGAAGTTTATATATTTATTATAAACAGCAGGCACTTAATTGCTTCAGAATACGAGTACGGGTGTTTAATGAAAAAGAAAAGATACTAGAGAAAAATAAAAAATGGAACTCGTTATATCGGTATCAGAAATTGTTTATTCTTGAATTCATAGGGAAAGATATTAGAAACATGGTCGTTTTTCGAAGACGGGATTCTGAAAGTATCGAGGGTCGAAAAACACATCGAGTTTCCCACTCGCGATACTGAAATTCCGTTTAACTGTTGCACGCGGAGCTTTCAGCTGCGTGCGCGGCGAACTGAATGACTGACGTACTCGATAGAGCACGTGGTGGCCCTCCCTCGCCCCCTTTTCGTGCTTGTCACTCCCCTCCGTCCCCTCTCTGTTTTCTCTGGATCGTACGCACGAAGCACGCGCGCACCAGCCGGTGAAATTCACCCCCGAGTGCACTTCACCTTCCCGATACGCGATAAACGCCTCGAATCACGCTTTCGGGACGCAAAGTGTGACTAATGGCAGTCGACGAACCGACGGAATTGGTAATGAAAGAAGATCATAAATAGGAGACGCTATATCGATGAATATTCATCCTCTCGAGCCGACAGGAATCATTGGGATTTCAACAGAGACGATTTGATGCCGTTGAAACGCGCCTTGACGAGCTGAAACAGACTCGCCTCCATTTCACCGATTCATAGAGAGAATTCGCGATAAATCGCCGATTGGGAATGGAATTTTTTCGTGGACACGTTCGAAGGTTACCACTATTTAATTAAAATATTCAGAGCTTGTCCTTACAGGAAACTGTTACAACATTTAAGCTAGCTTCATCGAAGATCGAACGACACGTCGGTATAAATAATTATAAAACCATGGCTCGTTATTAAAAGTATTTCTCGAATGTGCGTTTCTTTTCGACGCTTTAAAAGAAAATTTAACGATGTGCAAGCTTTTGTTCTTATGCAAACATCGTTCGTGCCATTGATGAAATACAGCCAGAGTCATCGAAAATTGGGTATATTTTATTCGCTCCACTAAACACAATCGAGGTTTAAGTAATATTTTATGTACAGTGTCAACGAATATAAAATCTTGTAAGTAATCGTTGAAAGTTAAGGGATTGCTACGTCTAAGGTTGTGATTCCTTTTTGTAGTTTATTTAACTACATTTTAGCCATACGTTTACATTTTTTATACAGTTGTAAGTGGTTGATTTTACTGTTATTTAGCTTGCAATAAATATACATATAGAAATCACGTCTCCCCTGGCATAAACGATTGGGAGTTCTCAGGGTGGTCTAGAACTAAAACATTGGAAGGATTCTTGATTAGTTACCGTCTGTGCCAAAATAAATAATTTTTATTGAAAACTAGCAAAATGTGAAAATTCCAGAATTTCGTATCTTTTTTGGTAATATTTTAATAAAAGAACTATGATATACTCAACACAAAAATATAATTTTGATACTATCAATGGCTAGTAATGGCGTAGAATATCCTGTACAAATGTCAGAGCAATGTTGTTTTTGAGATTGTATCTACGTCAGGTGACAAAATTATGTTTCAAGAAAAACGCATTTAAAGTTTTATACTAAAATTAAAACATTGCTTGAACAAGACTCGAAGTTTTTTTATAAAAATTTAACCCTGCATTCTTAAATATATGTGCTTTCGAAAGACGAAAATAAAAATCGACTTTTTTAAGATGTCGCAGAGGAATGACCCTTTAAGCGGGCCGTAACGTTAAATACGAATAGAAATTTATTACTCTGACGCGCATACTTTCTCCTAGTACGCTTAATAAAAGGGCAGTAACAATAATAATACGATGTTGCTCGACGGGGATACCCGTCGAGCGATTTCTTCGCGCCAGAGGTAACCGTAAAACCTACCCCCTGTCTCCGCGTCGAAGATAATCGAACAACCACCCCCTTTCTTCGGCTACACTGTCGCATTATTTACTCCTCATTATCGTCTCCGGGCCAGTGGCCCAGCTCCGTCACCCCCCGTTACTGTCCTTAATCGGGGAATAATAAAAATCATTCCCGTCCCGCGATGGCTTTTCAATAAAGACATTGTCCGCGGAGCAAATTCTTATCCGTGAAAAGGCGTCGTCTGGGGTTGTTCCGATGGTGGATAGGGTGTAGGGGGTAGGTGGAAAGGACCCACTCGCAGGGGCGGGAGGAAGGAGGGGGGGATTATCGGCTTTGGGATTACAACAGGCTGAAGCAAACGATTTCCTTCAAAACAAGAATACCGGAGCAGCCGTTGCAAAGTGGCGGCTGGGGGTGGAGATGGATAGGGGTGCGGGCGTTATTGGCCCTAAGCAGGATACTTATTGAACTCTTAGCGGTGTTTTTATCACTCCTTTCTCGCGAGCACGCGCGCGCGCGCGCCGCTTTAAGTGTTTTCGCCTTTGTTTGAAAGACTCGCTCCAGCGCCGCTCGCATTATGCACCCTCGTTATGGGGTGCGAGAGATTCTTACAAGACTCCGCTTCGTAAACCGTAAGTGAAGGGGTTCGACCACTTTGTGTCCCTTTTCGAAGGCAAAACGACCACCGACCAGGGGTAGTTTTCAAGGCCTCTTTTCACGCAGGCGAATGTTAGTGTTTCGATCATCAGGGGGTAGGTATCAGAATTATTATTATATAAAAAGAACAAATCGAAAAAGTACGATAAAATCTTTTATTAACGTGTTTAGAAATGTCCTTTTTAAAATATGTATAAAGGATGCCTAATCACGACACAACCGTGGAGGGAATGAACCTACGTGAAAAAATAAGTCGAAAATACAGGATAAACTTTTTTATTAACACCTTTATGTTTGCTTTCCATGCTTAGGAATGTTCTCAACGTTTGCTCAAATTTTATTATGAAAAACAAAAATATTCGATGGTGTCCTTGTCAGAATTATTGAAAAATTTATAAGCAATACGTTCGTTTCAAGATTTTGAAAGGAAAGTTGGTCGAAGCGTCGGTCACCAGTGACCACCATGACAGTCAACGTGTTGATCGAGTACAAGTAGAAACATTAGGCAAATCGTATTCAATTGCATGTCTAAAATGATTCTATTCTACAATTTCTATGTATTATTATCATTGATAATTATTATGATTACCGGGACATCCTATATCAGAACATACATCTGCTTTAAAGTCAGTTTTCGTCTGGTTTTGCTAGTATATTCAAATTCATGGCCATTTTGCAGAATAAAATACGATTTGCCTGATCCGTTTGTCCATTGCTTACTTTTTCTATTTATTCTGGTGCCCAGGTCTCTATTGGTTGCGTGTTCAATCAATTTTTGAAATCGATTTCCTCGAAAACAAAGCCTTTACAATTACTATGACAATACATCATGAAAATTTATGGCTAAAATTATTTGTTATTCATTGAAACTATCCCGATAAACCTAGCTCAATATCGTACAATATCATATGAAATGTTTGTTGACAAGTTTATTTAAAAGTTGGTGACCAAACACTTGCACCATATTATTTGTTTTTATTTCAATTTAACGTTGACTGTCATGGTGGTCACTAGTGACCGACGTTTTAAATTTGCAATGTTTCTTTAAATAGGCCGAACGAATTTTAATAACGTTACTGAAATTGAATGCTGTAGAATAACAAATGAATCATTGAACTATTCGGTATTTATAATTTTCACCGCGTAAGTGAATAAATATCAGAACATTATTAGATAGGTAAAAGTGATATTTAATCTGGTGCCTGATTTTCTTCTAATTTTTCTTTCGTTCTGTTAGTTTCTTATTATCTTAATGCCTCCGATAGCTCCCTAATTAATCCACAGTGAAATCAACTCCATTCTTTCAAGTTTTCCGCGGACATCCGTGTCCGATCATTGTTCTGCGACCCCTCTTATCTCGAGAGCGTCTTGTTGAAACCAAATTCATGGAAAACAGCTAAATGCTTTCTACCGTGGTGGCTGACGTATTTGAGTTATAAATAACGCGATGTCATCATTTTATATCGGGGACATTCGAGTCACTGGACATTTTCCGATTGTTTGAAGAGACGACCGCGAAAACGGATTGCTTTGATCTGCCTTCGGAGAAGCTTTCAACTATTGAAATAAAAACAGACGGTAAGACTTTTGTTCAACATTCTGCTACTGAATTCTCGATCTTTGTTCTTTTATCCCAAACACACGTTCCACTGGATTTCGGATTTTATTTTCGATGTCTCTAATGGAAATATTTCAGTTCCAAAGAGTTAAGTACCATTTACTTTAGTCAGAACTTGAATGATATATCCTCTGTTTATTCAAGGGAATGAAAATTAGAATTTTAGAAGAGCAAAAACCTTATTCTCCTCCTTCTTTTCGTTTAAAAATGCTCAAGTAATGTATAACATTTGTGGTTGTATTTAAATATTAATTTTACGCTGTTCCACTTTCCGAAATAATTTTCATTCTTTGGTCTATAAGCAAGATTAAGGTAATTCTTCGTTACTATAGTATTTTGCACTGTTAAAAGAAACTTCAAAAAGATGTTTGTTTCTGTCATCGCGTATTAGATAAAGTTCAAGTTTGATTATCTCGCTGAAATCGAATAATATATGTATATTCCTAAAAGTGAACGCTTGTCGTAAAATATATTTTACAAACGATACTGAACTCTATAATGATTATGAACAGAGACTAGAAATATACTCGGAATATAAATTTAGCAAGTATTAAAGTCATGCGAATTATTTATCGTTGTGCATGATATGTATATCTTAGAGGCAAGCAGCAGTAACTGCGACAATTTGAAAACTCGGATAAAACAACGTTATATATTCTAGTTATATTTTCATTATGACAGTTATTTATCAAAGAATTCATAGAAATGTACATTTTATATTGTTCTAAAACTTCGTTGCAATTCACTTTCCATTTTTCTACTCGATTACACTTAAAGAGCGACTTCTTTCTGAAAAGAACAAGTATTGCAACACAAAATCATGTTTCCATTATAAGTATTATAACTAGATATAAAAATTGTTTTGTGTAAATTTTGAAATATATTTAGTTTTCTAAAAAAGTATTTGAAATTTTTGAAATGCAAATGAAATTAAAAGCTTATCTTCATTTCCTATAAATTTTACAGAAGAAGGAACAAACTTCAGAAAACAGGAACCGAAAATCGTCGTTACAACAAACGACAAAACGAGTAATTTTTACCCCCTTGGTAGATCTAGTTTCAACTCGATAAAAGAATAAGACGAATAAAAATTCGAAAGAAAAGTTTCGTACGTGGTTAGTGTGATTATCGTAGCATTGCAGGGTTAGAGGAAAGTTTTGGACGAATTTTGGTAAAAAATAACATTCTGGAGGGCCGTTCAGACTATGTACATACCTACTTGGAACGAAGCAGGAAGTCTGGCCGTCGAGAAGATCTCGCCTTACCGCCTGCCTAGTAGTGCAGATAGCGTTCTTGGTTATTTCTTGATCTATCGCGCTCGGTACATTAGCCAACGTGTTTTGAAACACTCGTTGAGCGTATTTGCGTTGGCATCGGCGGCGCGTTGTCTCTCTTTCATCTCTCCACGGTACCAGGCATCTTGCCTTGCTCGAGAAAGAAAGTCGTCGACTGTCTAATTGCGAACTCCTTACCACGACGACCTGTCCTTCATCGCCAGGATCTTTCTCTCGGATCGAAAAACCGAAACGCGTCGCGAAAACGACCGTTGTTTGCTCGCAACGACGCCGATAGAAAGTGAACAAGACCGTTTATTAAATAGTAATTATCAGAATACGAATTTCATATTAAAGCGTCTGCAATTTCGTATTAAAGTGTAGGTAAATGAGGGTCTTGACGCGTTTCAAAATTATTTGCAACGAAAGAACTGTAATAAAATTATACAACCTTAGGTAATCATAATGACCTTAGAAATGGTTTAAAATGCAGCTGTGAATTATGGAGTATGTTTGTTCTTGATATTATTATTTAAACAAATGTCGGACATTAACGCGTTAACTATTGCTTGAATTTTATTTTATTTTTAGAAAACGAAATTATTTATATACTCCTGAGTATTAACCAATGTTTCGAATTACATGATAAGCGTTAAATTTTTGGAGTTATTAGATGTCCTCATTGTCAGATTTCTTTGATTAACTTTATAAAGATCGTGTTTCCGATAGAGAATATCGTGCAATAGTGTTAGTACGATAATGTTATTATTATTGAATATTCGTTTAGTAATTATTAAGTTCACCAGTAAGTAATGTCAAATTTCTTAAGTAGACGACATTTTTTTAAGAAACGATGTAGTTAAAAAAAAAAATCATTAAGTTTTGTAACCTCATTCCTAAATGGACTTTGTTTTCAAAATGAAAAGTTGGGCTTATCGGGGTTGATAGCGACTGAAGATCCTCCGTAACTGGAAATAATCCATGTTTCGCAATATTGGAGATTGCTAGTGCATTGGAAAATATTGAACTACAACATCGAGAATCTCATTTCTAAAAAATTCTGTATTTTATCGAAGTCATTTTTTCTTTTAGACAAAAACAGTTTTGCAATGAATGAGATCTTTCAGGATTATCGTATCCATATTTTTATCGTTTCATCATGCATTTTCATGTGTTTAATATTAAGTTTCATTAATTTTAAGCTAGTGTTTTCATGTATAATATGCGTACAATATAACAAAATGTGACGTTACATTAATTTCATCATTTTCAACTGCTTCCAAAGTTTTGAACGGTAGTGTACATTAGAACGAAGTTCGGGATTAATTAAAATTGAACTCGAATTACTCTCGCGGAAACGAATTTTATCTTTTCACAACGAACCTTTTCTCGGGTACTGAGAAATTAAAAATACTAACATGTAGTGTGTTTTAAACGATATTCGATGGTTTTAAGGCCTCTTCGAGATACAGAAACATAATACCGAAAAAGTTGTGGCAATTAATTTCGTCTGACGCGAAACGAAGGATCGATTTAGGTATAGGAAGGATGAATTGTAATGGGATCTCGAAACCAAAGTCCCCGAAGCTGTTCGTTCGACGGCCATCATCTCCGTGGCGGTTTTTATCGATAATTGCGATCGCCAGCGGTCACGTGGACCGCGAAGCCATCGCGGAGACATCGACGACGCGGCCATGCTGCTAACGCCGGTAGGCCGAACGAGCGTATTCCTGCCACGATATTACCGTATTTACTCTGATACGAAGATTTGCTGATAATTGGCGCGATAAGGGGCAATCGAGTGCGCAATATGCGCCGCAACAAACAATCGCCACGGACGGGACGACGAATTTTATCGCTCGATTCCGAGCCGCGTACCGTGAAACCGACTGTTGAGAAACGGATTAGAGCCCGACTGACAGATCGGTGGGTGGATGGAGAAACCAGGCTTTCACGGTTGCGTAATATTCCTCGGGAAAATCTCGCCGCGCCTCTGCACCGTCACGATCGAGAATTTCTGAGAGTCGCGATGGATTTCATTTGTACTTTCGTTCTAACTCTTTGATGCAACGATCTATCGGTGACCTCCGAACGCCGCCATTTTCGCTCCCTGACTCGTTGCTCGCACAGAGGCACAACAATGGAAAGAAACGCACGCAGAGGTTAAGATAGGTCGCCTGATTACGACACTGATCCAATCACTGAGGATTTTAATTTTAGTTAAAAGAAGAATTTTAGTGTTAGCAAATTGTGTAGTTTGAGACAGACAAAAGTTAGGTTAATTTATTTCTATTTTGCATTGGGAAAATATTTGTGTGTGGGAGATAATGTTCGTGGTTTGGAAGAGCTCCGATTACGATTTATCTATAAACTTTCCTCATAAAATATATTCACTACATGTATAATTTATTCTGTATTTGCAATATTTTTGTACACAATACTTGGTAAGTTGACTACACGAGCTTACAAAAATATTTTACTCTATTATCGTTACTTTTGTACATATGACGCTAGAAACGGTGTTTAGAAGAAGAGGTAGCTTCTTAATTCCTTCTTAAAGTTCCATGCTCATAATTCCATAGTAATTCATCGTAGACTTCGTGGTCTGGTGCTAGTCTGAATTTTTGACTTAACTCTGATAATATAAATAATCTCTGAAATGTTTTATGATAAAGACAGAAACGGACTATTAAAACAGGATTCGCTAGGAAATCCTTGTAGTAAGTTTTTTCTAATTGATGTAGGACGAAACGTCGTAATATTTATGTTCCATATTTCAAGTTTATCGATATTAGTAAGCCTGTAATCGTTAATTTAGATACGACAATGCAATAAACTGCAAAAGTGGCGGTAACATTCGTAATGAAACTGAGTGTAAATGTTAATTAACACAGGTAACATTTATGGCGATAAATCAAAGATCTGTAACGACTATATTATTTTACCGTATCATTGGTTCTACTGTAAGTTATGTAGAAAAAATTACGTATCGACCGTTCAATAAAATATTACCAGCCAAGTTTCTGTAACAAATATGTTCAGCAAAGGTGATGATACGTCTTCTTACAAGATGATTTTAGGCTTCTCCTTATCGTATCTGTTCAGATATCGATGTTAAGCGAGCAAATAATAAATTAATAGCATCGTAAATCTACACTCAAAAGCGATAAATAAAAAATATATAGTCTCGCGAAGTTCATTATCTATTTACTCGTGGCAGAGCAATAGATAACACCATCACCTAGCACGAAAATGATTCCAGGCAGTAGGGGTTGAAAACCGATAACAAAGTTTCACGCACGATTTCAAATATAATTCCTTCCTTAATTATTTTATTTTCACTTTAATATTATAATTTCTGTTTTAATATCGTAGAAATACAGCGGAAGAAATTTTTATAAGAACACCGCGATTCACTGGCAAAGATTGGTTCATTCTATTTTATATTTGTTAGAGGATAAAACCTTGCGACACGTCGTCTTTATTATGGAATGATGTTTTTTGTTTATAATCAAAAACATTGTAATACTGCTCGAATTAAATACGAAAAAAAACAATAGTATTTATTCGTTCCTGTTTCATCATTAGAAACATTGTCAATGGCTTAAAAAGGGTGAGTATTGAAATTGAAATACATAAAATAATTCGTCTTTAATTAGAATGCTACGGAGAGAAGTTTTAAGCGTAGGAGAGAACGTAAAAATTATTAAGTGGCAGTCTCTTTCCCTGGACTTAAATTTCATGGAAAAATGAAGAATTCTATCAAAAACGCAATAAATGCAGTATGACACGAGTTAAATAAAATTCACGTTACAACGTTGCAAAAATTAGTTTGTAATACGAAGAATCGAATTAGTCATTAAATGTAATGGTGAAAGCACTGGTTATTAGTCTTATAATTTCTATGTGTTTTATAATAATTAAATAGATTGTTCGTATGCAAATGGTATTTATCATCACACTTGTAAGTGTTGTTTCGTTCTTAATTGTATTCGTTTTTTACTTTTTATTATTGTTGAATCATTTTTTAAAAACAGTAGAATCGCTATAGAAATTTGGTCCAGTGTATCGCGAACATAACGAATCCCGCGTAAATGGCTTCCGGAAGACTCTACTAGGGCCAGAGGGTGGGATAGAGTGATCCTGGCAAAAACCTAGGATTATTGCAGTCGAGCGAAAATGACGTGGGTCAGAGGTGCACACCGACGGATGGAGCCAATATCGTTAGATATTCATTTCGTAAGTTTCAAGTAGAACAAAATATAGAAACTGCCCAGAATATGCTCCCTCTGCTCGTTTTTTGCATCGCCGTCGCCCCTTTCCACCTAGCCAACCGCGGAGCTCGCTCTCTTATCTGTGTAACCCATGAAATTGCATTCGTAACGAGGACGATGCACATGTTTCAGAGAAAAGTAGCTACAACGGATCGTTCTCTGCTTGAACGAATGCTTTCTTTGCTGTTAGCGACATCAAGGAACGTTTCTACCCTTTGATCGTTTCGAGTTTGCACGCTTGTCCTCGTAAATGGTTCCCGCTATCCGATGTTAGACTTATTTTTTGGAATCTCTGTCCGTCTCGTTCGAGCATCGACGCGCGAGAGTTGCACTTTGAATCAGCGCCATCTGACAGCACGACTCGACAACATCCTTAAAGTCTGTTTTCAATGACTCTGGAGCGGCTGATAAAGTTGTCATTATGACAGCGATTCGCCCAGGAGCTCTATTATTTATCATACTTACACGTCATCAAAACGATGTAACGGCATGATAAATGATCGAGTTCTTCAGCCTCTTAAGCATTTTTTTCTCGTCTAAATTTGACGATCTGGATTACGATTTTATTGTAATTATATTTTTTTAAACTGCCCAATAGCAATAAGTAAATCGTTTAATTGGCATTAATAACGTCAAATAAACAGGTGTTCGTCATACTTGTAGTATTAAATCTGCAAATCTGGAATACAGTTTAATATTAGAAGAATCGAAACGAAATTTACTGTCGTTATTACTGTAATTTTAGGCAAGCAGCGAACCTAGAAATATCTGCAATTTTCTTATTAAACACATTTCTTTATTGTACATTTTTGATGACTCGTAATCTGCAGTTAGTTTTACCAAAGATATACTAAATAGAATAAATATTAAAAATTGGCAGTTATTGCGTAGACAGTTAATAATATAGATCGATTAAAGTTATCTTGCTTTTTGCTCTTGTTTCTGTTTTAGTAACGACAGAGTTAATTGAAAGAAATATTCAAAGGAAACCATCTAAACTTTTAAAACTTAAAGAATTTAGAAGATTCTAAAGAGTTTTCTTCCGACATCGCTTTTACCAAAGAATGGAAAATCCATCTATAAAATGTTCAATTGTAAGGATTTATAAATTTCTTTTTTATTTATAAATAATAAAAATGAATTCTTGGAGTCGAAAGGGTTGATACAAATATAAATCTGTATACGTACGTGTGCGTTATGTTTGGCCCGTGGACTCTAAAATACGCGTTAAAAATGGCACCGAGAACGACTAATTTCGCGACGGTGAACACAATTAGAAATAAGAAGGGCGCGCGGGCGCACACGGGGCCGCATGTGCACGCTCGATAAAGGAAAAAAGAGGGAGAGGAAAGACGGGCCGGATGCTCCATCATCGTCGGCTGAAACATTAATTAGAAAATCTGAATAATTAGGAACTAACTTTTACGCGATGTGTAAAACTCGTTTCCCCGCCTCCTACACATGCACGTGTGTACGCGTGCGCGGTGTTCGAGGACGTGGGTGTGCGTGTGCGTCGTCGCGGTGAACGGAGGAGGAGGGAGGGGGTGGAAGTCCGCTTTCCTCTGGCGGCTCAACGGCAGCGGTTAAACCCCTACTACTCGGCTGCACCTTCACCCTTGCTCCGTATACTTTTAAAAAGGGTTTTACAGTTCGAACAGATCGATCGACCCCCACCACTTCTCCAACCCCCGAGATGCGTATCTGGTCACGGCGGCCGCTGATTATATCGTAATTACGGTTTTAAGTATATTTCATCGAGCACGCGAGCCTCGTGAACGGGGGGGGTGGCTGTCAGAAAGCCGGAACAGGGAATGAAGGGAGCCGGGTTGAAGCTTGTGCCCTTCGATTTAATACCAACACGATTTGCGCTCGGTCTAAGATGTATCGCACGACCCCGAGTTGCCAAGGGGGCTTCGTTTCTTGACCGTCCAGGGGTGGGGGGTTCATCGATAGGCAATCTTTTCTTATCGGGTCACCGGAGATTTATAGAAACTGGCCATGATGGCGTACTGTCATGACTTAGCCTCGTACACGAAGCATGATCTAGAACGAGATATACACAATATGCACGCGCGCGCGCGCTCGCAACCGACCGCCCGATGGCGATGGTGTGAATGTGGCTACCGTGGCCGCAGGAGGAACTGAAAGCACTAACTGGAATTATCGCTTATAACCGTGACGAACACGAGCTCGGGAATTACACGCTCGATCCACGGCAGTGATGTATGAGGAAATATAGGGACTTTTTGGCTTGATTTACACTAGCGCTCTAGTCCTCGTCCGGTCACGCTGGATTCGAGCGTAACTGGACGTTATTGGGGCATGGATATTGGTGCTTGGTAGCGCGTTTCGTGACGAATAAATTAATATTTCAGCCAGGATATAACTGTATAGCCGATTCGACTGTCGAAGGGACAATTCGGATCGCGCTCTCTACTTGTTTACGTATATTTACAATATAAATACAGCTAGAGTCTCGATCGGTGCCAGTTCAAATAGGGAAGTTCGCGTAGTACGGAAGTATGAAATTTTTTTTATTTTAGTAAAAGGTCCTACAAAATAACGATGTGAAAGACTCCTCGATTCACAGAAATAACAGTTGAATGTGCCAATTGATTTTCATCAAAATCGATTTTTATCTTTCTTCGGTTTCTTGTAACTTCTATCCAGTCATCTATTTGACACTTTAAATACGATTGTTCTGAAAACCTTGTGTTCCGATAAGGTAAAATTGGCATATCTTTACAAAATTATTGATACATTTACTTGAAAACGTTGTTATTTCGTCAGTGTATAAGTCTTTTTTAGCTTGAGTAATAAAGTTAATTGAATTTGGTCCACAGAGGGTGTCAAAATTATGTGAACTTCAACATCTTCAAAACTATCTTTCCTTTTATAAAATTGTCCTTGTTTTCCCACGTTTAGACTAGACTACCCTCCATAAGAGGTTTTCGGTCAGGATACAGAGGAAAATCCTTTGAACGGTCGGATCGGTCTCGAAGCAGCGTAGACCGCGCCGCGACGAAGGTAATCGCGGTTCGAGTTCGGTAGCGTATCTGGCTAAATATTTCTGGTAAAAAAAAAGTGGGGGAGGGGGTGGGGGGTTTGGGAATAAAGAAAACACGTCTCTCGTACGGAGCACGTTCCATCTCCAGCCACGTACTTACGAACGCGGCGGCCGCTGCGTGGGCGGAGGGTTTGGAAGGGAGTTGGAAAAACCATGGCGTCTCTCGAAATTAATTTTTTTTGCTGGCCGAGATAAAAACCTAACGAAGCCGCGGCGCGCTTTATTACGCGAAAGCGAACGACGGAAGAGGTGGAGTGAGCGAAAGACAGAGAGGAAGAGGGACGCGTGTATTCAGGAGCGAGGAAAGAGACAGAGACGGAGAGGCAGAAAAGGGGGATTGATATAGGTGTTCCTGGTGGCGATGGCGGAGCAAAGGGAGGACAGAGGGGGGGCACGACTGAGACACAAATACGCTGAAAATTAGATTCATAACTTTTCTGCTGCGCTTTCGCGGCGAAACGACTAAAGGCTGGCCGGGCTAGTTAAAAATTCCGTGTGCCCGCGAATATCAATCCCTACCCTCCCACCAGATCCCCAGGCTCATACACGGAAAGAGATCACCTACGACCCCACTTTTTCACCCCCGGTATCCTACACGGTTATGCCACCCCCGCGCCGGTCTGTGTGCCTTTCCTCCGCGCTACGTACACGCCTCCATCGTCCAGACGGACGACCAGGAATTATCTCCGTTTTTCCGCAAACGCGATTAACCAGAAACGTCGTTCAGCAAGCCCTCCGGGGCCCTCTCGACCAGAGGGTGCCGCTCTCCTTCGGCTTTCGACTCGACTCTACTCGACTCGACTCCGTCGATTGATAATTCACGATTAATCCGCCACGAGAGCCGGCCTCTCTTCACCGGCCTCCCTCCTTGCTTCTCCGGATCGACTACACGGGAAACTCCACGGAGGCTCGTAATTTCGTTGCGTTGGAAATTCGAGAATCGCAACCAGACGAAGTTAGTGAAATTTTTCACGTTCGCGAACCGGCTCCTCGCACGAACCATTGTCTCCGAGGCTCACCTTGCTCGGCAACAACGCGAACCTGCCCCAAAAATCCTGATCCAGATATTTCGAACTTCCAGCCACGGAACGCGGGCTGCATTTTCCTCATAAAATGTCGCTGCGTTGACTGGCGGGCGAACCAGGGTGTTTGGTCCTCGTGAGAAAGACATTGGTCGAGGATTCTAAGCATTGCAGCTTTTTCAAACGATACATGACAAGTCTGTGGAAAGTAATGTTTCTATTTCTAACAGAAGGATTCTGAATTTCTCGAATCTTTTGTACTACAGAGACTCCGAGACCTTGTAAGATTGAGCAAACTTTAGTATTATTTCTCTCCCTTCACTTGTGGTTTCGTTCGCGTTTCTTGACATTATTACTTTTTTTTACTTTCTCTGTTGCTAGACAACTGAATTTTAGGATGATCAAATTCGGATATACTACATTTAGCATCATGTGCCAATACTTTTATCCGCTCATAAAATGTACAATAAATACATTCGTTATTGTTTTGTGAATCAATGTATATTGTATACTATTGTTTCTGTTATGTAATAAACTAAAATAGGTAATAAATGAATATGTCAATAAGTTTTTCTTTCAAATCAATTTGTTTAGTAGTTATAAGCATTTGTACCACCACATCCATGTTGTGCCAATACTTATGTCCAACACTGTACGTTGATTGCTGAAAATTAATAGATATAATAATAAAACAAAACTGAAAACAAGCTATAGACTGTATTATTTCGAAATGACTGGTACCTTGGAAGCGATACGAAGTGTTCGAAGCCCATCGTAAAGACCCTTTATTGTTCTCGTACGTGTGTGACGTTCGGTGCGTTAAAAGGGGTTTCGAGCATCGGCAATGCGGAAACTCGGTTGCAGGAAAATGGTTAAAAAGTGGTCGACAGAGGAGGAAACCGTGGCGGGGAACAATACGGGGCCACGAAATCGCATAAAGCCCCGTGACAATGCGGAACACAATCTAAGAACTCCGGCATTATATTACATCCCATTGCGTAATAATACACCGTCCGCGCTTTGGACGCGCGACACACGCGCAGTTTTTGTTCGGCCGCGAATAAACGTCGCGGGGGAATTCTTATCTGACGATAATTCAACGCGCGCTGTATCGCACGCTCGATTTACTGTACACTACGCGAACGCCACCGCCAAAGAATGCCACGCCGTTATTATTACACTTTCGAACCTATTGTGGTATCGTTCGCGGGTTAGATCGGGAGAAAATTACTACACCGTATTTGCGCTGATAGTTTTTATTCTGGCTGGCTCGCGTTGCGTCTCGTGACCAACTGGCCTCGACGAACGAATTCGGCGACTCGACGACGCGGGCTCGAACATACAATGTTGCGTCGCCGGTCGCCGCGCGCGAGGCTACGTGCCCCGGTATGTTTCCGCTCGCTGAAGTGTCGGCGGCCTACGGTCGCCACACTATATTCCGCGAACAGCCAGCGGCTAACGAGCCACTGACATTTTGCCAATTCGATCGAACACCTCCTGTGCCCCGAAACATCGAATTCATGAGTTTCGAACAAACTACGAGGGTGGTCCCAGAATGACTCGACCTAACAAAAAAAAACACAAAAAATGTGGGAACAATTATCTTTATTTTTCAACATAATCTCCTTTTAGCTGGGTACACTTTTCCCAGCGGAGTTCAATAGCTTCGATACACTGTTTATAGTGAGAACCATCGAGCTCCTCAAAATAGCCATTAAACGCAGACTCCACCTCTTCATTATTGGAAAATCTTTTACCACCGAGCCATTTTTTCAAGTTTGGAAAGAGAAAATAATCCGAGGGGGTTAAATCTGGCGAATAGGGTGCGTAAGGGAGCAATTCGAATTTTAATTCCCGGATTTTGGCTATGTTTTGTTTTTCTTTCAAATCAATTTGTTTAGTAGTTATAAGCATTTGTACTACAACAACAATGCTGTGCCAATAGTCATAAGTATTCAGTACAAGTGTCCATCACTGTCTTTCATTCTCGAGAAAAAGCTTCATCCTTCGGGGTCTAAAAAATTGATTCTTCTTTCACTCTCTCTTAACATTTAGTCTCGTAAGAACACTGTACTAAAATATTAAGAATTTCAAAATATTGGTACTAATTCTTAAGTGCAATTTTCTTGAACATTATTTCCAAAACTGTTTCAACGAAATTCACATTTTTTTTCGTGAAAAGCTTGACGTTCTTCGAGAAATTATTGATTTAATCTAGTTTGAAAAAGGTTTGATTTACTAGAGCGTTTATATTTTATTGTAGATTAATTTTTTTGTAAGTATTAAGAGAAATATTGCTCAATGTATATATTTTTTATAGAGAATAATCCAAAAGTTATTATCTGTTTTGATAAATTTGATAGGAATTTTAGAAAAACAACCATAAAAAACAAAAGTATACATGAAAACGAAATGTGCATTTAATTCATTTACCCTATGTTTACTAACACAAGCAAAAAAGAAAAAAATATCTATTTTTATATAGAAATTATATAGAAGTCAGTTACTAAACAGGATAGAAAAAGTATTCATTACAAAAATTGTATGAATAGTCGTACAATAACAATGTTATGTGTCTTGATTCGTAACACCAACAAAATATAAAGATTTATTGCCGTATATGACGCCTGTACGCCATGATTAATTCAATAGTCTTGATCACGGTGACAGCGAGGATAATGAGAAAATAAAAGCATGCATATTCCAATTAATGTAACAAGGCGAAAAAGAATACCATATCGAAATAAAATATATTGTATTGATTTGTTGTCATTTATAATATGTAAATAAAATGCAAGTCAATGCTTCTTTTAAATTGCATATATTATCGAACGAAAGCGTTTTCGTTTATTTCTTTCAAATGTGTAATATAAAAGTCGCGACACGTCAATAAACATTTAAATTCATCTTGTTTTGCATAAATCTCGACTATCGAAAAGAATTCCACTGTCAGTGGATGTAATGAGTTGGACATCTATTTTCTTCCTTTAGAAGAAACATTGCCATAAGTCCATATTTTTGACATTCACTACAATACGATAAACATATTATGTATAATATTATATTCTCTAAATGCCTATATGTATCTGTCAATTAGCATTTACTGAAATTCTCTAGTAGATTTAAATGTGAAACTTTCATATTTTGAGACGAAGATATATTAATTTACATTATTTTTTCTATTTCTTATACATCGTTAATCGATCGAAGTATTTCATAGTAATGCGTTACTCGTCAAAAACGTAGTATTTGAAAAGGAAATTATATATTATTTATTAATGCGACCTTTCTACCATAAGATTATGGTCCTCTTCAAGTATAACACAACCTGGAAACGTCGTGTTAATAAAGAATTAAATTAATTCTACAGTGTTTGCTCGATAAGATCAAATAATATACAATTCTCTTATCGAGTTTGCCTTGTATACTCACTTGAGTAAATTGAAGAAAAAAGATACGAAATATTGTAGCATGCAACCACTGAAATTGTGAATAAATACCCTAACGATATAGCAGGCCAACATCGTTAAACGGTTAAACGTCGTTCAAATTAAGGGTAGAATTTTATCAACAATAATCTTTTAATATTTTTTTCGTCAATATCATTTCAACTTTTCTTTAATATTGTTCACGAGTCCTTCGATTTTTAACGCATTTATCTTTAAAATTTATTTCTTCGTACAATTCACCTTTTTGCATATTTATTTTAATTTTATACGAGTATTATAAAATTTATAGTAAAATAATAACTTAAAAAATACCTTAATTTGCATTTTCTAAGATGGGCCTACAAAATGTCTGACTTATAGACGGTAGTGTAAATCGACTTAAAAGAGCTTTCTCTATTGGCATTGTAAATCAAAACGAGGCACGAGAAGATGTCAGGAATATTATTATAAGGAATTATAAACAATGAGATAAACAAGAAACGTAATAAATAGAACGGATGATGACATGGCGATTAAAACGGTGAAATCACGTACGCGTGAGAGCGGCTGTGAAGATAGTAATAGCGTATCGGTATGAAAAATTCTGGCAGAGGTAAAGGATGAGCCTAAAACCGTGGCAAAGCATGGTTCCGATCGGGGCATCGTCTGAATAAGTCTGCTGAAAAACCCTCTACGACTTTTCGGCCAGCGATGAAATTACCGTGGTCTTTTACGACCCAAAAAGGGAAATCCCCTGAAAAGCCGGCTCTCCGCGAGGACGTAACTTATCAGTCCTCCGAGTTTCCCCGGCGACGGTGCCCTTTCCACCTTCGCTTTTAGCCCGGCAAGTATATGATATTTAAAATTAATCCTTCCTTTGTGCGGGCTTCTCGCTCGCTCGACTGTCTGTCCGTCTGTCTTTTTATCGCACCGATATGGAGTCGTATGAATTTTACTCCATTATTCGTGCCGTCTGTGCCTGCACGAGGATCGAGCCGCGGGAAGGAGGGCGCCGTGGAAACGAGACAAAAAAGAAGAGGGGAGGTAGACGGCTCATCTTTTTGTCTTTGCCACCGAGACTACCGAGGCTTTCATTTCGAATCCTCAATCACCGTCGGTGATCAATCACAATTGAATTCGAGCGGTGAGTGCGCGCAAGGGTGAAAAAAAGAAAGATATTATTCGAGGAGAAAGACGAGCCGAAGACGCGAACCGTGGTCCAAGAATGGATTCCGACGCGCGCGAATTATTTTTAGGAAAATTTTACCCCGACACAATCCTCCTCGATAAAGAACATTAACCATAGAATACGGCAGGGTGAATTTTTCTGACCATTATCGCTAGAGAAACTGTAGCATTATGGCGTATTTTTCATTCTGTTGTACGACACGATTGAGTTAAGATTTAGGAGGGTGCGAGAGTTGCCATCTTGAGTTTCAGTGAATGATCGAGAATTAATTGAATTCTTTATCATTCGGTGCTTTCGAGAATATAACTGAATGCTCGTTTATAAATAAAAATAATTTTTTGGAGCCAGAAATATTTTAACGTTAGCCACGTTAGAGTCAATATTTCTGGCTAAAATGAATATGATAAGATGCTTTAATTTATTTATTTGACGTGTTTACCACACAACCGTGCAAGGAAGCGCGGTATAGCTAAACGCAGTTTGAAACCTAACCTCAATTATATGTATATGTCACATACGTCCTATATCGTAACTTCGTTCCGTGCGAGTCA
This sequence comes from Colletes gigas, assembly GCF_013123115.1. Taxonomy (NCBI): domain Eukaryota; kingdom Metazoa; phylum Arthropoda; class Insecta; order Hymenoptera; family Colletidae; genus Colletes; species Colletes gigas. Next base: position 10,442,893 of record NW_025106631.1, on the reverse strand, counting down.
TATTTCATTCAACCTTCGTTACGTAAAACGGTATCTGTGTCTGAAGTGTAACTTCGTCGGAAATAAAGTGTATGGATCAATTTTACCGATATCTAAGATACGAACATCAAGCGCGAGACGTAGCTGAAAAGTCTACAAGGCCTACTTTACTTCTAGACATGAAAACAATACTAGTAATACGTCAGAAATTAGAATCGAATAAAAAGAAAAAAATTATAAACAAGGTACAGTTATATGCTGTTATTAATTTAACCTTGAAACGTGGCATGGGACGTAAATCGAGTCGCCATATATGAAAGTCAAGTATGTTTGATCCATATCGATAACTATTAACGTCAAAAGAAAAAGCAACCGCAATATAAAGCCTTAAAATCGATTCCAACAAGTTCATTAAATAGTTGTTTTCCAGATAAGAGTAATTTTCAACCACACAAAATGTGTCAAAGTCTAAAATAATAGGTTGCTCGATCGTATGATTTAAGACAAAACTAACTGTTTCCATAAAAAAACTATTTGTTAGACTATCAATGAAAGAAGTAATACGATCGTAATTGCGCTACTAAACAGATCTAATAATTATAATTTGTCCTAGTCAGGAGTGGAACGAATCATCCTTTTATTGAAAACTATTTCTTTTCGGAAAACAACTTTTTTTTAATCTCTCATTGATAGGAGTAATGCATCTATGTCGTTGAATAGAACTATATTATCCTGCAGAGGAATTATTTTCAGCCACACATAAATTGTTTCTGGCGCAATAAATTTGCTAGATAAGTCTTATCGATAAATCTAACAGCAACCTAGGAACTACATATCTGTTCCCATAAAAAGCTTTTAAATCCATTCCACTCAAGAACTAATAATTATAGTTTAAAATTCCTAATGATAACAGACGATATTACGTTAAAAGAGAAATAGTTTAAAAAAGATAATGTAAGAATTGATCTGAAGATGCTTTAATGTCCGCGGTTTGTAAATAATTATTAATGACGAATTAATAATTAAATAATGAAATATTGAAAGAAAATTTATACAATACCGCTGCCAAAGTGAAATACGAAAACAATTTTATATTTTTTTATAGAATAATGATCTTAAAGATACAGGGAAGGTCACACCGAAATATTTTTAAAAAAATTATTAGAAGAATAGAAATTGTGCGCACTGTTTATTGTTCGTGTTTACATTTGACCCGAAAGATCCAAATTTTGAACTACACATTATACATATAGACGTTTCGATCTTCTTACGAAAGAGTCCTAATGTTATTCAATAATGTTTTATTGACAACAATGTTTTCTCTATCGAGAGAATCAATTTGTACTTTGTCACTTTACATTATTAAGAAAGAAGGTGGATAAGAAAAAATGTAAGAAAACAAAAATAAAACCTTACTGTATTGGAAGTAAATGTACATATGTAGGTACATGTTAACGATTGGCTCATACAATGAATAGAAGTTTGTTATTCTTTGTTATTTCTAGTAATTTATTACCGAGAGGTTGGTTACGAAGTTAACCTAGAATTTTGTATTTCGTATTTATTGAAAAAAAAACAAAAATCTTAAACTCAAAACTGAGCCCATAGATCCAGTTACAAAAATAGATCTGTATTAGGTGGAAGTATAAGAGTCCTAAACTAAGTTGAGTATTCCACTTAAACTAGTAACATTTGGAAGCTTGAACAGAAGTATCACGTCTAGACCATGCCTTATGGCACTTGAAATATACCAGGTACAAAAGTACTTATTCTAATTTCAATATTTGGTAGCTTAATGTTAGTTTACAAAGTATCACATACTTATAGAGTAGTCGGTTAGATTAAGCTTAAATGGAAATGTTATTTGGAAGAAATTTGAAGAAAATGGAAGAAATTTGATCAGTTTTAATACTCTGGTATTGGATTGGGCAAGAAAGCTTTCAATGCACTTCGGAAGTTGCCATTCTGCTGGTTGAAAACTATAGTCGAACCAAAATAGAACCGATACTAGAATCGTAACTTATTCCAATAAGAGTTGTAACGGTGTTTCGGTTCTTGGTGACCGTTTGGATAATCGAGATCGATATTATGACAGTTCTCGATCGCCGTTGGGAAAGTTCGGTGGAAAAGTCATCGATAACTGCAGCGTAAAGTAGCGTTGCTCGATTGAAGTCAGACGGTAATCGGGAAGGGAGACGCGGTCTAATGCCGAAGTCAGTCGCAGGGGGGTGTGGGAAAGGGGCTGGCCCGGTCCGTGGATGCCTTTTGAAGCTACCCCAGCCGCGGGCCGAAGGATAATACGCAAAGCAAAGGATAATTCTCCGATACGGGAACGGAATCCGGATGGTAGCACGACGGAGGCGGGGGCGAGCCGAGTAAAAAACTCTTATTTAAAAATGTATTTACCGTCTGGCTCGCAAGGATCGCCATCCGCCTGGAAACTTGGCTGTTTACCCCGTGGCGCGTGTGTGCACCCCCTCGACGCTTTATCTGGAGACGTAGAAATCGCAGGAGGCGTACGGGGTTGCAGTCGCAACCGTTGTTATCCGCGGGTGCGTGTGTGCAAACGGGTTCGAGGGGCGCGTGCGCGACCAAAAGGAACCCGCGAGTCCGTTTCCTGGACTCCGCAGAGGCCTTTCAAATCTTTCGGGGTCTCCACGGCCGTAAAGGGGAGGGAATTGCAACCCTTATGGAGGTACGCGACCCTTGCGGTGGACTCGATTGTTACTGACTGGACGACAGGTTCAAATTAGAGGGTTGTTTCTTTTATTTCGGATTTTGTTTCTTGTTACCCTTTTTTCCCGACCGGGGATGGTTAACGGTTCAATGCGGCCGCAGAAACATCGAACGTGCTTCTTATTTCCGAACGCGAGTTTCGAAAAAGTTGCTCTAATTTTATTCAATTCCGATCGTTCGGACCAGAAAAATCCGTCCACCGTGCGACTAGGAAATTTTTGTCTAAAAATTGGAAAAGATATTCTTCAAGTATATGTACTTTTAATAGAGGATGTTCCAAAACTCATCTATTTTTATTGATTAATACGAATTTTAAAAGAAGGATAATTCGAACCATTGACTTAAACAGTGACAAAGAAATTGGATTACTGAATTCGACTATAAGAGCTCTCGAGTTAAATTCTTTACAGCTTCAGTTTTTTGTTTATTCAAATGTAAAATTAATCCGAAGAATGTAATCGTTTTTACGATTGAAGTTTGAACGTGCCAATTGTTTGCCCGCTAGACCTTTCGACTAAAATGTAACCGGTTTAAGCGGAGATTGATTAAAAGAGTCTACTGCAGTTCAAAAGTTTCTATGTTGTGACCTTTCCACTGTTTGTTCGTAACGCATTGAATTTAAAATCGAACACAAAGTTAAAATAAATACTGCATAACTTTTTGTAAACAAATGATTTTCGAATCGAAAAAACACATTTTTTATTTCGAAGGATATTGCTCTATAGATATTTACTCTAAACTGTTTCTTTGCTCAAAAAGCAGACATCAGTTTTTGTGATTCGATTTTAACCATTATGAACTCATGAGGCTCTGAAGCAGAAGAAGTGTTATTATCCTTTACATTACTTTCGTTTAACAAGAAAACAAGAAGGATTATTTTTTACCTTAACTGTAAAAAAATTGATAAAAAATTGAAAATTCAATGTTCCTGCAGCACCTCAAAAATTGTTTCGACAGAAATTAGCTTTTACAAGCTTAATCTAAAAGAATAATGGCAAATTTTGTTCGCTGTTGGAAAACAGACGATTTCAATTTTTTTGTTCCATCATAGTATGAAACCCTTAAGAGGGTAGAGATCTAGATTGTCACTCTTTCGGCCTTTCTTGTGATTTTTTTTTAATGATAGGTAGCCTGTTTTATGCTGAGATTTTGCAGATATATTTATTCATCTTATAAGTATGTACAGTATTTTTTTCATCAAAAAATATTAAAAATTGTGGGAGTTATAATGGCTGTTTAATGGCTCTCCTGAAAAAGATGCTCCACTGGCTTCCACGATTCCAGCCGATCTGCTAATCTGAAACAAGGGAAAGGAGAGTGTCTTCATCAGGAAGGGTAGTATAACAGGAAGTAGGGAGAAGTCAAAATCTCGATAAATAAAGGAATGATGGCACTTCAAGTTTCGAATTTCTATTTTGTAAGCATTCGTTTGTCTTTAGCATATTAAAAAAAATAGTAAAGCTCAATATTTTTTACAATCTTTAGTTCCAGCAATAAAGTTGTGTCTGCTTAATATTCTCTCCAAGCCAGTTTAAAAAAACTTATTTAAACAAGAAGTTATAACTCCCATAATATGTAAAATTTTTTGATGAAAAAAGTGTGGTCGGATTGAATGCTTCAGACACTTTAAACATGGCTATATAAACTATATTATTTAATATTACTATAACTATTTAACATAAAAGAACATAAAAACGTAAGCGTAAAACCCATAAGTAACTACTCTCGACCAGAGTTCGATGCAGAATGTCTTTCTGCTGTAGAAGTCGAACCCTCTAGATTCCAAGATACATATTATAAACAAATGAGGTCATCGATTCGGAAGACCCCTTTAGGCCTAAACCTAAATACTTCCGTCGACGCCAACGATAACGCTTCCCTGGGCCAAACGCATATACACTTCTTACAAAAATGAATAAATACATCTGTAAAATCTCAATACAAAACAGCCTACCTATCATTAAAAAAAAAATTACTAAGCCGGGAAAATGACAGTCTAGACAGCAATACCCCCTTAAGGATCAAGTTTCGAGAGCGCCACCTGTCACCGGGTGGATAAATTGCGTTCGAATTCGGTCCCGGGAACGTCACCGGATTACATTCTCTCTGAAACGACATTGTCTTCCCGCTCGAAGCGTCAAAATCGTAACTTTAATCGGACAACCGTGATGTACGTATGCGTGTTCCCAAATATTGTGTGCGCACGGGCGTGTGCGTGGGCGCAATGTTCCGATCTCGAACTTCGCGTCGAAGCAGTCCGCGGAAAACGTATCTGGGATAGATGGATGAAACGTAACTATCAAAGTTGGCGATCGCAGCTTGACGGCATTTTCCCACCCTTCCGCCCACGCGCAACCGGAACACACCCCCGCCCCCCCCCCTCCCCCTCCCCCTCATCCTCAGTTCACGTTCGTCCGCGACGCTTGCTCACAATTTATATTACGACCGAGGCGCGCATATAATTAATTTAATTAAACGCTCCGCACTGAAAATCGTCCTATTAGTTCGGCAACTTTTGACGGCTGCTGCCTGCTGCACCCCCGACCCTGCTGTTTCTCCAGTTCGTTTTCCGCGCTTCTATTCATCCCCCTTTTCGTGTTTTCGTCGCTTCGCCACCGACGGCAAGATTTTTTTTCCTCTGGAACGCTTCAAGCTCCGCTGCTCGTCCACGATAAGTTTCCGAATAAACATCGAAGGTGGGAAAATCGGATCGAACGGTTCGTTAACGCTTCGCGATGAGTACTTTTTCTCGTTTATGGGAACGCGTACAGTAACTAATGAAAACACGCGTTCGTTCACGCGTGGCGTGTCAAATTTAAATGACCAGAGTTACAAATGTCAAACAATTCGTCTGAAAGCTGCAAGACCCGAGGACGAATATCATTAAAATATTAACTTGTAAAGGAAATTTTAGATATTTAAATTTAATATCTTTTTTCATCTGTTGGGCAATGGAGCTTCCATAGAAACTCGATGATTGTTATGCTACGAGTTTTTGGAAGATACAGGACTAAAGAAGCCACTATGAATATTAATAATACTTATAAATTTAACATAACTTAGAAGGAATATAACGTTTGAATGATACTAGAAATACGTTTACGTAAACATATACAGGGTGTTCCGCATTTTTCCGTACACACTTCAGCAGTGTGTTCTACAAATAAAAATAAGACTACTTTTTGGTTTTATAATATTTTAGTTTTAGTTTTACTTGTAAAACACACTACTGAAGTGTGTACGGAAAAATGCGGAACACTCTGTATACTAGATTCTAGAGGCCAAAATAAGACGAAGATCAAGAATATCAATTTGTTGATTGAGGCCTCGTTAAAAAATTCTGGAAAAATTATTTTCGGTTGTGGGGGTTAATTAAAATCATTTTTGGTGAATTCTGCGCACTTTCGAGAAAAAAATTCGAGTAGATGCTGAAATTTAAAAAATGAAATTAAAAAATTTCAAAACGTTCTATAAAAATTATTTTTGGTCAATACACATACCACAATACCTACAATACGCGTATTTTAGTGGAGAATATGTGGAAATTCTAACAATGTTGGAAAAGTTGTTTCTTAACCCCATAAAGTAAGAAAAACCCCATAAAAATTGTCCAATTTTCAAACAGTCGTAACTCCTACCATAGTGAATATATTTCAATTAAATTTTTTTCTGAAGTAGAACCCATGGGCGCCTACGAAAAGGTATTAAACAACTTTTCTGTAGAGCATCAAACAAATTTACTAAAAATGAAAATCGAATTCTTAAGAAAAATCGGTAGGGGTAGGTGTTGAAATTGTTCGGCGAGAAAAAAAAATTGCAAATCGTATTGGAAAAATTGTTTTCAGTTGTGGAGATCAATTACAATCATTTTTGGTGAATAGACATACCTCCGAAATTCTATCCACTTTCGAGTAAAAAATTCAGTAAGAGGACAAATTTTTCGTCGAAATTAAAAAGTTTCAAATGATTGTAAAAAAATTATTTTCATTTGTGAGGGTCAATTACAATCATTTTTGGTGAATAGACATACCCCCAAAATCCTACGCACTTTCGAGAAAAAAATTCTTTACCGAAACTATAATGTCTGATCGGAACTCATTCTACTGAAATACGTATCTTCAAAATATCATAACTGCTGAACGGTTTTGGAGGAATTTAATGATTCAAAATTTAAACAATGCGTATTAATGGAGCTCTAGAGCCCTAGAAAAATGGGCGGAAAAACTAAATTGGATGTAAGGTCTACTCGCAGATTACCGTTCTACAGGCGGAACTTTAAACGTCAATAACTTTTTAACGAAGCCTCAATCAACAAATTAGTATTCTTAATTTTCGTCTTATTTTGGTCTCTAAAATCTCCCCTTAAAATTTTTCCCAGGGGTGACCGAACACTCTGTATATACATTTATAGTATATTATACGCTAATAAGATTTTCCCGTCTACAAAAATAAATAAATATTTAAATGTTATTCATTCCTAATTTTTGTAATTTTTCTCCTGCGTTCGTAAAAAAGCATTATAGCTTTACGAAGATGGTACCTATACGAGACTAATGAAAATCGTGTCATTGATTAAATTATATTACAGTCGAATTTGTTTCGAATAAGAACGCACGAACTTTGCGTTCGACCCAATGTCTTCTATCATTTAGAAGGTGCGTTGAGTGCATCTTGTATGTATCAAAACCGTTTTACGAAAACTATGATAAAACCTGTTGAAAGTACTGAAGTTTAATAAAGCAACGACAGGAACTAGGAATCTGGTTTCGCGATAATAATATCGCAAAAGCCAGACTTATTTTCGGTCCCGACGATGGCGTCTGCCCTTAAATCGCCACGAGTCTTTGAAATTCGACCGAATTACGGCCTTTCAAGTCCAACATTGTCCGTCCCGTTCCCCGTAGCTCATCTTCAAACGGGAGTGTCCTCCCAGAAATTCCTTCGGACGGTTTTTCCTCTCAGCGTTACAGATTTATCGCTCGAGTAAACAATTCCGATATTACCAGGACGGAGCACCGAAGACGCGTCGCAATATTTCTCCGTCCCTTCCAAAGATACTTGTTGAAGCGGACTTTCAAGCCGGTTGACAAATGCCGGTGTTTCGCGGCCCGTCCAAATCTCGCTGCAGAGTCGATTACTCTTGGCAGACCTGCCCGATGGTGGGCGTTAATAGGTTAATTCTGATGACACACACGCCGATTATGCCAAGACACGCCGGACACTGTGCATAGAGTCACGTTGCGTTTCGAACCGACATGACGCGGACAATTTCCGAGAAATATTTTTCGCAATTTATCGGAAATTATGGGAACGCAACGCTCTTGTTAACGTAACAAAGATATTGTTTAGTATGAATTGTTTGTCGTGCAAACCTCCGCATCGTTGGCGCATTTGTTCCCAGTCGGATTGTCCGTGCAATTTTTCTCCTAATTCTACAACCTCGTGCAAAAATATTTGATATATTGATAATTTGATTTATTATCTATAATATTTGATTATTTTTATGTGTTACAATACAATTTGACAGACTGTCGAGAATATCATTTATTTACTTCATGACGAAGAAAAACGTCTACGATACAAAATAAAATTTGTACAAATGTAGATTTACGTATCTTAATAAGTAAATGACAGGATACGTTAGAACAACAATGAAGAGCGAAAATTGTCAGAAGAGTTTTTTTTCTGAAGTTTGCTCTAATAATCAAGGAGCCTCCAAAGAGAGTACAACTTTTATTTGATACGTTCCCAACATCTTTTCGTAATATAGAATTTACATATACATATACATATAGAAGGTCGGTTCTATCTTAACATTAAACCTACCGTCTTCCTTATTCTCTTTTACAAGGCAACGTACTTCTAATTTTTACATTATATTTATTAAAGCAATTCAAAACCAATTTGTCTAAACGTTTAGATCGATTATACATGGTTTATCTTCTTCAGCAAAGAAACCATTTTATCTATACACTATTATGATTCCAAACGGTTTGTTCTATTTGTTTAGTGGCAAAGAAAAATATTTCAAGTGGCTATCAATGCAAACAGACGATGTATTTAAAATTCGAAAAATAGATTACGAAAAAATTTTCAAAATTTTGACTTACGACACTCAGCCCGTCGTAACTAGAAAACCGTCCTTAAATGATTAAGGCGTACCGTATTATTTATTGTTTATGTTGGCACTGTATAGGCAAATATGAGGTTGCCCTTAGTTTGGAGTACACTGGTCAGCATGCCTTGGTTGGTACAAGATATTCGCCACTTCCAAGCCATTGCCGGGCAAGGATAAATAGGAATCGCGCTCGATTTCCGGTCGAATGTCGACGTAAGGGGTGCGCGTTGCACCGTGGTTGGGTCTAAACTCCAAAGGCCAGTCGAGCAGGATTCTTGGAGCTTTGCTAGGTGAGCGGACAGATTGCGGCTGGCCAAGGAAACCACCCTCTGATCTCACCCCGTTTTAGGATTACCGTTCCTTCTAGCCTCCTATCTCGCTCCCTCTGAGTCTCCCTCTTCTGTCCCTCCGACCTCGTCACCCACTCCCTCCGTCATTCACGGTCGTGTGTCCGTGCTTTGTCATTTGCTTAGGGCCAATCTGCGCCGGAAATCCCTTCGGTGCACCTTCCATCCGGCAAATCGGTGATCGTGATTCGATCTGACTGCAGCACAGAGCCGTCCAATGATCGGCCTGGCCGCAATCCCGGTGCTTATCGCACTCACCCTCCTTCCACTCCTGAACGTTCACGCTGACCACAGGTCCAAGGGGTTGTTTTCGCGATCGCCCACGAAAACTTGGATTCACCGACTCTGACGCGGGTCAATCTTCCCGGTTTAGACAAGCGTCCCGGAGCCTACGACCCAGAATAACTTCTCTCCCCCTTGCGAACCTTTTTGCGAAATTAACCCTAGAAACACACAGGAAGCTCCCTTGATCCCATTATTTACAAAATCTTTCGAATAAGCTACTTTGCTTACGACGAAAACTTTCTAAAAATTATTTATCTATGTTTATGTTAGCCATTTACAAGTCAAAGTAATTGGATCCACTTTTTCAACTTTTGAATGTTTTTATATTATTAATAATTGGGCTCAACGCTATAAATTGACAAAAAGAAATTTCAATTTTAAAGGGAATTTTTAGAAAGAATGTATTTTGTCAATTTTTTTACATTTCGTTTTGTGGAGTTAATCAATTTGACAAATGAGTGCCTCGTATCTTATAGATTGCTATGGAAGAAATTCGCAAAACAAAATATATATTAACACCTTATCTGCGTTAAACACATCCAAGTATTTTATGGTTAGTAAATAAATTATAATATTAAATGTTTGAAGTAATAATCTAAAGACTTAACAATTCTACGAGAATATACAAATTATTAATATTAACAAATATTAATTCGAATATTCTGTAATTTATTCAAATTAATTTTAATGATTTCTTTGACTCTTTCGTGCTATTTTATTGCCTACCATCTTCATAAATTGTTTTATTGCCTGCCATCTTTATTTTTATTCTAAGTACCCTTTACTCAAAATGAAATATAAACTTGAAATTCAGAGAAAATTCTTATCCACGAATATTCTTTAGCTAATTTTCTGAACAACTGTGAAACACCAACGAAACCTACTTTTTAAATACCTTCTGTTATACTTCCTTTGAATGACCAAATCATCTGATCAAAATTTCTCTTTTCGAAATAAGGCTTAATATAAAAACAACAAATTGCAGCAACGTAATAATTAATATATTGGGTGTACAAATGAATAATCCAATTGTTTCAGCCACATTCAATGTTTATTTTAAAAGAAAGTAAATTGAATTGTTCAATCAAAGTACTTGCTGTTACTTTCTATAACTTTAAGCCATCTTTCAGGCAGTTGATGAATTCCATCTCGGAAAAATTTTACGTTTTTGGACCCGATAAAGTCGTCAAGCCATTTTCGGATCTCATCCACTGATTGGAAATGCATATCGGATAAGGCGTCTTGCATCGACCGGAACAGGTGATAATCAGCAATGTCTGGTGAATACGCCGGATGCTGCAAGACGTCTCAACCAAGACTCATTATGGTGTCTTTTGTATGGGAAGCAATATGTGGCCTGGCGTTTCCATGCAACAATTTTACTGGACGTTCTCCTTTGCCAGTATACGGACGTTTTCGTTCCAATGCTTGACTCAAGCAGATTAATTGACGTTGGTAGCAGTCTGCAGTAACTGTTTCACCCGGTTCCAACAACTCATAATAAACCACACCCTTGATATCCCACCAAATGTAGAGAAGAACCTTCTTTCCGAAGCGATTGGATATTGCAACCGATGTTGATGCTTCGCCGGGATGTACCCATGACTTTCTGCGTTTCGGATTGTCATAGAGTATCCACTTCTCATCGCCCGTAACGATTTTCCAGAAGGAAGACTTTCGACGCTGCTTATTGAGAAGAGAAAGACACGCTGCCACTTGGTGATTTTTGTTGGTTGCAGTGAGTTCATGCGGAGCCCATTTTCCTTCATTTTGGATCTTTCCCATCTCACGTAGGCGTTTGGAAATCGTTTGCTGGATTACTCCTAACTGTTCTGCAAGTTCTTTTTGCGTTTATGCCACATTCTCAGTGAGCAGTTGTTCCAAATCATCGTTGTCGCACTTCCGAGGGCCTCCAGGGCGTTGTTTGTCGATTAGACTCAAATCACCGATTTTAAACCGCTTAAACCAAAATGCACACACATTATACGATACAACACCTTCACCGAGAAAAGAACAAATCGATTCGCATGCTCTTGCATCATTTTTCCCTCGTTGGAATTCGTAAAGAATGCAGTGTCGGATATGCACCTTATCTGTTGCCATTTTCGACTCTACTGAATTGAATACTTTTGAAGGTTATGTTGAGCCTTTCGCTAAACTATCTTTTGTTTTAACTAGCTATATGTCAACACTATATGATCCCGAAAGAGCAGGAAAATCTATTGACTTTAAACTTGATTTTATAACTGCTTAAGATAATTTGGATTTTTCATTTGTACACCTAATAAATTTCCTCGACTCTAACGAAAACGAAATTTTAGTTTGTATACTTGGTCAATATCTCGAAGTAGTATTCCACTTACGAGCAGTAAAAATATTTAATAAGTGCCTTTATTATTGCCTCGATAGCATTTTCCTACAAGCAGAGAAGTATTATTTAATAAATAAATATTTTCAGATGTTTTGTGTGGTGATTGTTGAACAGGAATGCGTATTAATTGATAATTAAATCGGTAATTAGGCGAACTCGCAATTATACTGACATTTCGACCCGTATATGGTCCAACGATGCTCGAAACGAGGGGCTCTTATCAGTTATCAGCGTCGACTTCCGCGCGTGGACCGATCGAAACGGAATGGTTCATCGAAATGGTATCAGCAGATTCGATAACTACGCTCGTTAAATGCTTATACGATCATTATCTCCGCTGATTTCCCGCGCGCAACTCCCGCTCACAAGAATCTTTATCAGTCAGCTTCCTCCGATGGTGTTTGTGCGCGTTTTCGAATAGAAGTAATAAATGACCCGTGACCTTTCCAGAACATAGAGCCGGGAGCTTCGAGGAACGTTGTGCTCGTTTCATGGGCGACTAAATAATTACGTTCAACTTTAAAAAGATCCCTTCCTTGGACCGAATCACGAATCAAAAATGCATTCAAACTCGAGAATTATTTAAATTAAGTTCGTAACAAATCACCTTGTTCAGTCAGAAGTTATTTCCAAACAATTATTACTTCGTTTACTTAAACAAGAAAAATATTCTCTTTCTTTTTCTTGTACTTAAATAGAGAAGTCTAGAAAGTTTGCAAATAAATTGTTTTGGGTAGATGTAATGTTCTAATTAAAAATGATGCGCGTCCGACTTGTACGTAAATAAACAATTTTACATACAAAATTCACAAAAAAATTAATTGTTCGACTAAATACTATCGAGTTAGACGATAAACAGTAATTGAGAAACAATTTGTTTGCTTCTGGTATGTGATATAATTGAGTCGACTATCATCGCCGATCGTTCGTAGTAAGATTTGTTTACGAATGATTTTGTGTACCAAACTACGTATAAACTTTTAAAAATAAAAAAGTATTAGCAAATTAGCAAATTATCTTAAGAAAATTATCAATAAAACAACGTATGTAAAATTTGTTTCTATCGATTTTTTAAAGACCTTTATGATTTTTCTTTTAACATCTGACTGAAAATGAACATCTACATTGTCAATATTGCTAACATAAGAATCTAAGTAACTTTCATTCCTGTTTCCTTGAAACAAAATTCCTTTAGAAACAAATATAAACGAATAACTGTTTTTCGAGAAAGAATTCTCGAGAACACACACTAATCACGACACATCGTTATAATATACGATTTGATAAAAAAAAGTCACTACTGCGATTATCTGAAGTTCAGTATTTTCCGCAGTTAGCGTACGATAGATTTACTTGGATCTGCGACGCAGTGTGCAAACATGACCAAAACGCGGAAAAAATATGAAATTGCTTTTTAATTTGTACGCAAAATTATTACGCTTCGGTTTTTGACGTCGCTGATTACTAATTTAATGTTAAATTATTGTTTAAGATCTTCGAGAAAAAATATTTTTTTCATACGATACTACCAAATTTGGTATTAATGTTTCGATATATTATCGCAGAACACAACACAACGCTATTAAAGAAGTAATATATTGACAAATTCAAGCAATAATAGTTTATTCGTTAACTATATAGAATTGATATGGTTTAATGTATAAAGGAAATAATATTAAAAACATGAATATCACAAAATAAAACAATTCTATCTGAACATTGTCAGAATTGGTATCTGATACACTTATGTCAACAATATAGATATATGTGCATTTCGTTGTTGATTAGAATGAGAGTTTTGATGCCATACATTTTTAGAAAATGTTGTAAGTATAATTACATATACTTAATCATTTATGCCGCAAATCCGTACAGCTTTAAACCATGCATGTTCTATTATTTTCAATATAAAAAATATGCCAAAGTATACACGTTAAAGGCAAACGCAATAAATTCTTATTATCTATCAAACCGTTTGAATCAATAAAAATCGACATAAAACTGTCAACAATGGTAACTCGTATAAAAGATATTCTTTATTTCGAAAAGTTAGATTCAGTTAGATTTTGCCCGTGAAAAGTGTTACGATTTCTGAACTTTTGAAATCGACGAATATTTTGGAAGTAACAGAAACTCATTGAATACCGATAGGAGTAATTTGATTATTCGTCAAATTGTCGAGAAGTTGTATCGACTGTTCGACCCAGTTTTTCGATGCGTACGTTTGGTAGAAAAACGGATCCGTTGGTATCTGAAATCAGTGATTCGAAAAGGTCGCGTTGCCGATCGGGTGTAGAAACGTCTCGAGCATGATCGATAAATCGGAGAAACGAACCTGTACTCGATGCCGCTTATCGGTTCGAAGAAATTCGGCGCCAATGGGCACCTCGGCTGTTGCGGGAAGCTGGGGTTATCTGCCACGAAATAAATAAGTTTATACATTTCGGCTAATCGTGCGGCACCGTTCGATCTCGTGAAACAACTTACTGTGCTCCTCCGACGCCTGCAGCAAGGATGGAAAGGTTCCACGACGAGCGTGGCCCCCGAATGGGCCAGCTCTATGCTCACTACCAAATCGTCTGCGTGCGTGACAAGTCGTCGATTTTTCTCCGTCGCGATCGAGTGCGCGATAGGGAGTGGAAGTTGTTCAAGCGGTACCGACCGACAGTGAAATTCAACGTCGATTTTCAATTTTCCCTCGCGACTCGACTACCCGGCGGATCGAGGTCGTCGCGAAATGCGCGACTTTGAAATTTAGCTAGACGCGGGACGGGTGGGGAGGATGGGGCCGGATGGGTCGGTGCCCTTGCCGCTGAAACTAAGTTTGAAACATCGGTAAAAAATATCAGAGAAACGGGCGACGAAACTCGAGTTAAATGCACGGCGCCCCGGAAAGGGATTGCACGGCAAGAGGGTTACGCGGGGTGGCTGAGAATAATTCGAGGGGACGCAGCGATTCGAGATCTCGACCGGAGAATCGGGTAAGTTCTTGGATTTAATTACGGCAATTAGAGCCTAAAAGATTTCTCATTCCGGCGTCCGCTCTGTTCGCGTGCAACGCCTTCCGCTCTCCTCCTTCTTCCGCTTCTTCCGTTAGGATCCTCTCGATGGTCCCGGATCAATCGTATCAAACACCCGGAGCCATTCAGTCCAGACACCTAGGGTGCCGTACGACAGCTGAACTTTTCCTTTTACACCTTCCTTCACCGGTCAATTCCTCCTTTTAACCTTTTGCACTCCTACGTCGAGTGTGACTTCACTCGAAGTGATGTTGTCGAAGTCACTGACGACATCAATTTTTATCTCAGGAGCTCCTATGTTGAGTCCCACTCGACATACATATTTTCAAGTCCAAACCAATAGCATCCTGGAAATTGTTTCCAGAGAGATTTAGTGTAAATAAATTTAATTGAATTTGTTTAAATTACGTTAATTAAATATTAAGTTATTAATTAAATAAAATTATTAACGTAAATATTGGAAATAGGTGATGGAATAAAATTAAAACATACAGTTCAAATATCTTTTTAAACTAAACTTTGTCTTTATTTGAAACAGTTGCCAGAATGAAGAAAGGTCAGTGACGAAAAATTCATCACGTACCCACAGACCCAATCGGCCCTATTCATTGTTTAAATAAGCCAAGAAACGGGCACGGCTGCAGCCTCTTGACTTGTGTCTCGAAAAATTAAACGCAACACGCACATCAATGGTTTTTGTAAATGAAAAAAAACTTTCTCTTTTTGTAAGAGACAAACCAACAGTAAATTTCAAATAAAATACTTAAAAGCGTTGGGAGCTGCTGGTAACAAAATTGAAATATAATTCGGAGTGTAAAGGGTCAAGGTCAAGGGAGAATTCTACTCTTGAACCTTAACAAAAATCGATCTTTTCTATACGATCTCAATAATACTTTTGCATTCGAAAAAATAACGAAGTTTTACGCGTGGGACATGGGCATCTTTCATTTCCTTGAAACCATTTTTTCCAAATAATTGCCATGATATCTCAAGTTCCAGTGGACCGATTGATAGCAAATTTGGAGGGAATCTTCAACGTCTGATTTTCCAAATCGGATGCTTTTTACTATTATTTTAAATAGATTCTTTAAATTCAAAGCGTTGTCAAATGTCTAGTTTTTAATATTTGTTGATTATTATAATAACCACGTCCATACCACATATTTGAAGAGCCTCTATATTGAATATTTTTGCACAGAAAAAATTATGGATATTCTTAAAACATAAAACTAAATATCTTTCTGACGTCTAAGATGGCAAAACTTGCATTAAAGAATAAAATTGCGTTTATAGAAGTTCCACAAACGTTCATAATCGTGTACAGAATTAGGACAGTTTATTGTGTACGTGCAAGTCTACTTGTCTACTTCTCCAACACTGAACGATCGAGAACGGTAAATAATGGATGCTACGGTAGTTTGGTAACATTCTAACTACCACCAGGTTTCTATCGATCGTAATTAAAGTCGCGCGTATTGAGAGCCTATCGGTCATAGGACGCATTACGTGCCGAAATTCACGTTAAAAGAAAAAAAAAAAATAATGAAACGGTCGATTATCGTACATGATTCAACGTCGGTTAGTTAATTTTCGAGAATGCCGTCAACTCGATTTAAAATTTACGCGACAATGGCTTCGAACGAAGACCAAAGGGCAACAAATTGAACTCGTCATACGTTAAATAGTCGTCGACGGAAAGGTGACGTGTACGAAGTGCGCGTTTCTGGTGCACCGTCGAATGTTGGAAATTGTGCGTGCAAAGACGCCAACGTGCACCGCATGTGTACACGAGTATGTTCGTACCACGACAAGATGTGTCCAACTTTATTTAAATCAATTTCCATCATTCATTTTTCAAACGTTTTTTTGTGATTTTTAAAAACGATCTCCAATTTTATTTCTCTAAATTAAACATTTTTGAGTTAAAGTATAAAACAGTCTTAAATTTCACATTTTTATTCTGGAATTGATAGGGGGCGGTTTTTTTTTTTACTTTTATTTACGTACGTTTAGTCACCATGTTTTTCTTTATCGAATAAAATGAAATTGCCTATATAATATTTTTGCTAACAAAGTTCTTGCTTTCAAGCTAAATATTTGTATGGTAGGGTCTGGGTTAGGTTCATCCTAATTGATATGAGACAGTTCTTGATATGATTCTTAAAATGGAATGAAATTAAATATACTTAAATTAAATGTATGTCACTGGCTTTGAAAATAGAAGATTACGAAAGTACTTCATGATATGAAAGTTTCGAATTATTTCAAAACAATTCAAATTCAAATTTCTGTCAAATTAAGTGGAATCTCGATGACAATATATTAATTATAAAGTTGTGTATAATAATGAAATATAATGAATGTTGTTTTCTTTGAAAATCACTATAATGCAAGAAACATTTTTTGGAGAATTTGAAGTGTCTATAATAAATTCGTATATTTTCGCTCGAAATATTAACCTGATAAATAATAAAGAAATTGAGAAAAATACAAAATAAGGATATCATCTTCGTCGCTGATTAGCATCAACATTTTTAGACAAAAGATTAATTATTTATTAAATTTTGATGGTAAAACATTAGGTGAAAAAAAAATATATTCTTTCTTTTTATGTATGCACGATTATAACGTATTTTAATTTGAACAAAATCCTAAACCTTGAGTACAAAAGTGGTTAATATTTTAAGAAACATTGTATTTTTTAAAAGCAGTATTATCTAATGAATTTTGTGGTTGTTTTGTGAAATTCTAAGATTGGCTCCAATTCGTATTTATTTTAGCATTTAGAAAATTCGGTTGAGTTAAACATTACACGTTTCATTGAAATTGTTGAATTTGTGAAATCGATCCTGTGTTTATTAATATTTAGAGACACATGTACGAAAGTTCAGATAACACGTGTCAAACCAATTTAAAAATTATAAATTGCAAAATCTGACAAAATATTCTTTCATATACTTCACTAATATAACAATCATTACTGTCATTATTATTAAATATAAAAATGTTGATAATCTTCATGATACTGAGGTACTCTTTTCTTAGAATATTAAAGTAAATAGAATTAAAAATAATACGTAAATACATATTTGTGTCATATAAATTCCATATACAGGATGTTCGGCCACCCCTGGGAAAAATTTTAATGGGAGATTCTAGAGGCCAAAATAAAACGAAAATCAAGAATACTAATTTGTTGATGGAGGCTTCGTTAAAAAGTTATTAACGTTTAAAGTTCCGCCCGTATTGAATTTTTTTCTCGAAAATGCGTAGGATTTCGAGGGTATGTGTATTGACCAGAAATGATTATAATTTACCCTTGCAACCAAAAATAATTTTTTTAGAACGATTTGAAATTTTTTAATTTTGTCCAAAAATTTCTCCACCTTCCTGAATTTTTTTCTCGCAAGTGTGAAAGATTTCGGATATATATGTATTCACCAAAAATTATTGTAATTGATCCCCACAACCGAAAATAATTTTTCAAGAATGATTTGAAACTTTTTAAAATTTCAGAGGAATCTGAATGTCAGCGTCAGACATTGTAGTTTCGGTAATGAATTTTTTTTCTAGAAAATGAGTAAGGATTTCGTGGGTATGTGTAATGACAAAAAATTGATTGTAATTAACTCTTCTAGTTAAAAATAATTTTTTTAGGATGATTTGAAATTTTTTAATTTAATTTTTTAATAACTTTTTAACGAAGCCTCTGTCAAGAAATTGATATTCTTGATTTTCGTCCTATTTTGGTCTCCAAAATCTCACATTACAATTATTTCCAGGGTTGGCCGAACACTGTATATAAACGATATTTACATATATTTTAAAGTAAATGGTACCTAATGAATTTCTTAACTGTCAATATTTTTATAAAATTCTTCAAATTTTAGTTGTTCTTCGATGGATATACAAAATACAGAACAGTAAAAATGGCGGGGCTAAATACGTGTGATCTCGAAATGGAGATTATGGCACCTAGAGCTGGGCAAATTTTATTCGCGAATAACGATTTCATTCGTCAATTAGAATTCGTTATCTGATTTTTTAAACCAACGCCTAGCAAAACCGTGGACAAAAAATACTTTAGAAACGCAAATATAGAAAATATTTAAGAATAAGAAAAATTTTTATTCGTTGTTCGTGAATAAAATTTGACCAACTCCGATGTCAGCTAATCGGTTAGAGTTCCATTTGGTCCAACCTCGTTCGAACTCTGAGAATTCGTTTTAGAGATGCGAAAACATGTGAAAACGAAGTACGTCAGCGGCAAGTTCTTCCGATCGGAAGTAGCATCGTGCAAGTATTTCTAGCGGGGACACTAAGAAATTGCAGGTGGCTGATAGACATAACCGGCCAATGAAATAAACATAAGCGTTCGTACGATTGCCACGTCATGGTACGTATCGCGAAAAATCTATATAACATCATTGCGGCGACAGACGTCCGCGAAACTCGAGGCGGTTTCCCTCGCCGCAACATTTATAGGTCGACGCGGCGGAGATCGATTGATGGCTCGTACAATAAAAAAAAAAAAAAAAAAAAAAGGAAAAAAATGGTCGTCGAAACCAAATGTTTCTTTATTTGGCATAACCGATCGTTTCGACGGAAATCTCGGCTCGAATTTGTTTCTCATTTTCATTCGAAACTGGCTCGCGGGAGATACGCAAAATATCGGCTTCGACTTCGTGGTGCATATTTAAAGATACGCGATCAACGATAAAAGCTACCAGCAAAAACACCGCCGATATCGTCGTCGATTCATTTTACCTTCGTGCAACTCTTCTTTGGATTCACTTGATTACTCGAGCTCCCCTTACTTATTCAGTTATCGATATCTACGGGGTTAGTCGTTTTACGACCCATGTGTGCGTGGGAAATACTCGTATTACGGAAATATTTAATTACGATAGATAATTGCGGGATATGAATGTACAAGACGCAATGTTTTATTTATGCCCATTTCGAGAGACGCGATAGGGTTGGAAATATTTAATATTGTAATTGTATGTTCTTAATTAGTAGACTGTGGATGTTTATGTATTTATGAGAAATTTTAATTCTCAAAAAACTGTAGAATGCACTTAATATAAAAATATATGAAACACTTGAAGACTTTAGATACGAATTATTATATTCAGGGGTTGAGCCAATCCTCTACAAAGCTCCCATTTCATTAATTCTATTAATAAAAATATGAATTTCCATAACATGACATTTGATTAGTTCTAATAAGAAAGGGCACCGCCCATTGATTCTAAATAAAAATGGTGCTTTTTTTTATGTTCCTTGGTAATTTATATCATTATCTATACATAGATACTTTTAATTGTAGATGTTTCTTACAGATTGTAAGAGCGCACAGTAGTTTGTAATAAATACCCAAATGGCTACAATTCACAGAATTTATAAACATTCCTCGTTTAAACGGGCATTTACTGCTGAAACTATCGCAGAAATATGTTTTTCAATTTTGGAAGTAACGATTTGTCTTGATACCCAAAATAGGATTTATGGCCTTGTATAAAGTAAACAAAAAGAGATTCAATAACAGTAATATATTTGATACAAACTGCATTTCGTCCCACATCTGTTAGTTTGGCTGATCGCTGAGACTTTCTTAGCAAACTCTGCTCTAGACACGAAGCTATTGTTCGTTTGAAATATCTTTAATATTAGAAGAATGCAGACCGAAAAACACGTTAATGATAGCTATCCGGTGGAGCAAAAATACGTAACAAAGAATGGAAACTTGATATTTAATTGAAGACAACTTGAAGAATCTCTTTTTGAATTCGATACGCGATTAAACGCAATCAATACAATGTTTGGAAACAAAAATAAGGTGAAAATATTTTATATACATCGATTGATACGATCGAATGGTTAAACATTTATTTCTTTATTGTGAAATTATAGAACACGAAATTTCAATCATCTTTCGAAATCAATGCTGAATTAAAAATAATATTAATTCTTGAAAAGAAAAATTGTATTCAATGAGCTCATGAAAAGCAGGGATCAATAGCCCCAATATATTTTATGTTTATTCGATCGAATAGGTGAACTTTTATTTTTTATATTTATCTTTTAAAGTTGTTATACAGATAAGAATGTAACCCTTTGTTAACAAGGATCGTAACGATAGAGGGGATTGCGACTAATGTAAACTGAGCTTTGAGATTCTGGAATTGTTAGCTGACGGACTAACGAAATTAATTCGTCTCGCGATGCTAATGTATCCGCGATTCGATTCGCCAATTGTGTATCGCGGCTCGGAAGGGTGGAAACTAGTTAAGCAAATAGAGAGTGTTTTGGGGAAAGGACGCGAGTAGCGAAAAGGGTAGACGAGTTCTTCGCGCTGAGGCAGGATTACGTTTTTAGATCGGTTCCTTAACTTCTACGGTTGGGGTAAAACTGGGGTGTACGAGGGATCCGATCGAAATTAAAATTAAAATTATCATAGGGACGTCGAGTGCCTTTGGTGAGCCGCGTTCCCCGGTGTGCAGTTAGTTTTAAGTGGATGGATGCTAGTGGAAACGCGTATCTCGTGTGCCGCTGATTGGAGCCACCCCTTCGAGTGTCCCGACTTCGATTATCGTGGCCTCGTGGAGTTTCCGCGATGGCGGGGAAGTTTTTCGAGATGTTTGTTAAAATCGAGCATGATGAGGGTTAGTTTTTCGGGGTTGATTTACTCGCTTCGACGCGAGAAAATTTTGCTTGTTTAAGGGCGTCGCTGCAACTTTCCGTGCGGCAAAATTTAATTTTGTTTCTCAGATGCTTCCAAGGGGATGATTTTAATTGATAGCCTGGTTCTAGCGAACACTCGTCCGCGATGCACGAACACTTACGAAATTATAATATTTACAATTGCATCGCGATTATTCGTCGAAGTAAAACGATTCGGTACAGGTTTTTCTTATTCAATATTACTTATTAATAAATTATTTATTCAATAACAATTCATTACATATGGAATTTACAAATATTAGGTACGAATATAGTACGAAAACTGTGCAATCGATGGTAATTTTATACAATAATTGTGATAATTTCTGGGGAACATTTAATGTTTGCGACTTGAAACATTAGCTATAGTATGATTTTTGAAAAAACTTCGTCGTCTATCCAAAACAAAAGAATGAATTTGATTTGCAGGAAAGCCTGTAATGAATGAATTTCTTTAACGTTGAAATTACGGTACTTGGACGCGGCGGTAATTTTGTCTAAATAATAGCGGGGCCGAAGTTTCTGAAAAAGAAAATGTTACGATTCTCCTTCCAAACAGTAAATCATGAAAAAGCTCTTAACCCGAACGAACAAGTTCCTTGAGCATCGTTTCACGCGTCGAGAAAAAAAACGAAGGGCCTTTAAACGAGATAGCAATCTAAGAAACCGCCCCGCAGATAATCGAGAACCCCTCCAATTAAAGAATCAGCCCCTAGCCAAGGTCGATCGAGATACGACGGAATTCGTCGAAGTTCGCGTAACGTTCCAGAAAATTAATCGCGTCCAATATCGTGCTGGGGCGGGAAACGCGCGGTGCCCGGTAATTTTTACGCGATTTTATGGGAATTTAAGAATAATTCAATTATAGGCGGGGAGGGATCACCTTCCGGAAATATGCTAATTCCGAGATTCGGGACCGCGCCAACCAGCCATCAGAAATACGACCGTGTCTGCGAGGGCGACATCGTTTCCAATTTAGAAATCTAATCTCCGACGCTCGTTCCGAGTGTTCGTAAGATAAAAACCACCCCCGCGACGGGGCGACGGGGCGATGGCCGTCTCGAGCCATCGCATTTTCAATCCAGTCTGATTAAATTCATTAGTTTAATAGGTATCGATATCCGGACGATTTTACTCCCTCTTTATTTCCTCTTTATTCCCCCTTCCATCCCCTGGCCCATCGAGTTCTCCGAGGAGGTGGTGGGGCGGCTTTCGAGGGGGGAAAAGAACTGCCTAATAAAATTGGCAAGAATTACTTATTTAACCTTCGATCGGGGGCTATGTACTCGAAAGGGCTCTCTCCACCCCTGCGATTCTTACCTTCTCGTCGAGGACCTCTCTTCTCTGTCCACTCGGAGATGCGCGAGAGATTCCGCCTTGCGCCGCGCAACGATCTCGAAATGGGGAATGGGATCGAGGGTTTATCAAGCTCCGGTAAACAGACGAATGCTTCGAGTGGCTGAGATATTCTAATGGCAGAGCCCAGTAGGCCCCCTGGGCGTCGTCACGCTGTATCGGGCCAGGCATATCTTCGCTAAGACTAATGCTTGTCGTAGAAAAACACCAACCAGTCCCTGATGGTCAATTGCTACTCGGAGAAATGGGGTGTCGTTTGGCCAGCTCGCGAGCCGTCCAGATTATTTAAAAGAGTTACTCGGTAGTTTATGTGGGTGCATGTTGGTTTCGATCGTGGGAGCATTTTCGTAGAAGAAATGCGCTCAGAAAATACTTTTTTCAGTCGACAGATTGGAAAATTTGTTCAAACATTGTGTAATCCGACGAAACGCTTCGGAAATTTAGACCAGATTCGGTAAAATTTCTTGCAACAGAGTCATATTTAGACCTTGTGACAAAATTAGAATATTCGTTAGGATAAGGAACTCGTTCGGAATATTTACGATATACAGGGTGTTCAGCCACCCCTGGGAAAAATTTTAATGGGAGATTTTAGAGGCCAAAAAAAGACGAAAATCAAGAATATCAATTTGTTGATTGTGGCTTCGTTAAATAGTTATTAAAAAATTAAATTAAAAAATATGAAATCATTTACGGAAAAATTATTTTCGATTGTGGGGGTCAATTACAATAATTTTTGGTGAATAGACATATCCCCGAAATTCTACTCATTTTCGAGAAAGAAATTCGAGTATATGCTGAAATTTTTCGCCGAAATTAAAAAGTTTCAAATCGATTTAAAAAAATTATTTTTGGTTGTAGGGGTCAATTACAATCATTTATGGTCAATACACATACCCTCGAAATTCTATACTCTTTCGAGAAAAAAATTCTTTACCGAAAATATAATTTCTGGCCAGAAATGCTTTCTCGAAATTACATGCAAATATTTAAAAGGTCATAACTTCTGAGCGGATTGGAGGATTTTAATGTTTCAAAAGTCAAACAACGCGTATCTTGGTATAGAAAATGTAGAAATTCTAAGAATTTCCTAAAAGTTGTTCCTTAACTCCGAAAAGTGAGAAGAACCCCATAAAAATAGTTGAATTTTCAAACGGCCATAACTCCTACAATAGTGAATATATTTCAGTGAAACTGTTTTCCGAAGTAGAACTCATGGGTACCTACAAAAAAGTATTAGAAAACTTTTCTGTAGGGTGTGAAACAAAATTACTAAAAATCAAAAATTAATGTTTAAGAAAAATCAATAGGAAGTAGTGCCTAAATTTTTCGGCGAAAAAAAAATTTTTAAATCGTTCTGGAAAAATTACTTTTAGTTGCAGGGATCAATTATAATCATTTTTGGTGGATAGACATATCGCCTAAATCCTACGTTCTTTCGAGAAAAAAATTCTTTACCGAAAATATACTGTGTGGCCGGATTAATGTTTCTATAACTTTTTAACGAAGTCTCAATCAACAAATTAGTATTCTTAATTTTCGTCTTATTTTGGCCTCTAGAATCTTGCATTAAAATTATTCCCAGACATGGCCGAACGTATACGGCCCTGTATACTACATCTAATGCCTGTCGAAGAAAATCATGAAGTCCCTGATGGTCAATTTTCGATCCGGGAAACATTTTCATATAATACGTTTTTCAGTCGGAAAATTCGTTGAAACATTGTCAAATTGTACTTGCAATAGAGTAATGTTTTCAAATTTGTAGCAATATGGGAATATTCTTTTGAGATCGATATAGAGGAAATTTAGTAGTATAATATATTAGCGAAGTCGATAAAAATAGTCGTCGACGTTCGTTAAAGTTACAATCGACGTTACTATTAAATGTTCCAACGATTTGATAATTTTATCTTGGCGGCAAGAATGGAAATGCAAGTGTAAAAAATTATTAACGAAATTGTCGACGTTACCGCGAAACAGCTTCAAAAATGAAATAAAGGAGAACGACAAAGACTGCTGGGTAAATTACAGTCATTTCACGCGGCGTGTACATGAACCCGTGTCCTGGCCGTTTTCACATTTGCCGCCCTCCCTCCCTCTCAAACCCCCTCGGGATCTGCTACTCCAGGACAAACGACAGACGTTCTCGAAAGGACCGTACATTCCACGGTGACGGCAAAAAAACTTCTTCCCGCATTCTCCAAATGACACTAATCGCCTTCCTTTATCTTCCCACGGTTTCGTACCGCCGCAAAAACGGTCGATCTCGCTGGACAGTCGGCAATTCGATAATTGTTTCTGCATTTCTTTAATAACTTCTTGCTAGCCCCAAGTGCCACGAAATTTTCGCCCACTCACCCTCCTTGCTTCCAGCGAATTGCATCGAAAATCGTGGGATTTCCGAATAAAACCATTATTCCCTTCTCCTCTGGGCCCTATAACCGTAATTCCCCTACTCTCCACAAATTTTTAAGGCCACTTATTTATTAACGAGTTCTGCTAAATTTAATCAATGTAACGATAGGAATATTTATTTATTTATGGAATAAATCCCTTGATACAGAAAGTAACAGATGTTGGAGAACGGACCAAAAAAAGACAACTATAGACAGCAAGAGGCATGAAAACTGAAAAAAAGTAACTGAGCAAATAAAAAACAAAGATAACAAAACATAATCGGTGAAAAAAAGAAAACAATGTTACAAATGACGTATTGCAGAAATGGATATAAATATATTCTAATTTAACAGAAATATATTTTAATTATAAGAAAAGCCGCATTTTAATGTGACCGTCAACATTATGTGTGATATGTGATTCTTTTTTCTATCAGTTTGCTTAGAATTTTGTAGGGATCTTGAGGTATATTTCAATTTTTCTAAAGATTTTGATACCTTAAAAACAAATCCTAGTTACCGTAAAATGTTTGAATGTTCTATGCGAATGAAATTTAGAAAAAAATATTAGAATTGTCGACTTTTAATTTTCTAGATATATTTTTGCACAATTTGATCCATGTCTTTACCTACATTTTTCCATGGATTATTTATTGATTTTTTCGAGTTACATAAAATTGTTTGATGGTGAGTATAATTCAGGCAGTTGTGGCTATCGTGTGAACTAGGATTTTTAAACAATAAAAATTAAACAAATTTTTAACATATAAAATTAATCCTATTTAATAGAATAAAGGCACATAAAAAAGTATCGTTTAAAGAACAACAGTTTTAAAGTTCTAAAAATATTTATAATTTTGAGACCATCTTTTCATGTTCTCTGTATGATTAAGTTGCATTATAAATCAGGCTTCTCTTTAAATTTCACGGCAATCGCAAATTGAAATGCACAACAAAAAAAAATGGAGATAAAACTAAGGAAAATTTCATTTCCTAAAGTTTCATGTGTTATACATTAATGAGTAGAAATTAAAAACGATGCAGAATGAAACGTTATTATTTCGCAAAATAAATGTTCTCCAAGAAATGCTAAAACTAACAAAGTAAATAAAATACAACTTGCACGTAAGAATAGACAAAATTTATTTAATTACGCGCTAGCAAGGGTCTTGTAATCTTGTCAAACAAGGAAAACAAAAAGAAAAGGGATGCTGCGGGAATAATAAACGAACTTGTCGATAATATTGTTCCGAAACGTGTGCTGTCGCTGTCACCGTGTGTGTATATTCGGTCCACGAATCGAATCTCCGTTCGACACGGATTTACAACGGTCCCCCGTTGCTAGACGCGGAACCGGGACCGAAAAAAGAAGGGAGGCAGCGGAAGAAACAGACGACCCTTGTTCGAAGCACTCCCACGATTTCGTAGCACGCGATCCAACTATCGGCTGTACATTCCACCCCCACGCCACCCTCTTTTTCTGTTCCTCGATTAGGAGCCGGATTGGTACGCGAACTACGAAAGTTCACGGGGCCGTCTTAAATCATTGTTTAAGTGGCTGGTACCCATTTACCTTCTTGTATATTTCGTTGCTGTCGTTCCGCGACCTTTTCTTCATGTCGGTTTCGTGGATACCCCGACCAAGCAGTCGCTGGTTCGAAAGAAACCGAAGTGCGGTTAGATTATTGATTCCACGGTGAAAATAATGCCGACGGCGAGAAAGTTGCTTGCATGCGATCGAGTTGGTCTCGGGGTGGATTCGAGACAACGAAACGACGCGAAATGATTGCAATCGAAAGAAACGGTGGAGTGCCTCCGTTCAACGGGGATGGATGGTAACCGTTGGAAAACAGCGTTCGAGATATTGGCTGCGAAAAATTCAACTTACCTCGTTTACGAGTTAACTGCTGCAACTTTTTTTAGGAGAAAATTGTCGTACGAAATAACTGGCTACTTATTTCTTTGTGAACGATTGTTGTGTGACTCGTAAGAAAATTTTTTAACGGACTAACGAATATAAAACACAGCTGGATTTTTAAGATATACGATTTAAAGATCACCATTGAATTTCGTAAGATTTTCATCTCTAACATGAGAATTAATTCTGTTAGTGTACATCAACATTTAGATAACGAGTCTGACTCGTTACAATTCTTGATATCAAGTTTCACAATCATGAGGCTACACAATGGTCTTATATATTAAAATCAATACATTTTTACATTCACAAGGTAGTCGTAAAATAAATCTATTCTTTTTCGTGACCATTCCTTGTACGAACAAAATTAAACAAAATTAAATAGTATACGTTTGAAAAATTATTTGTAATTAAATCGTACATCAAGGGGTTAAGCAAACCCTATTCGACAGACAAAAATTTGTTCCTTTAAAAAATGTCTGGTACATCTTATAACTTCTGATGTACAAAATCCGAGTCTGACAGTAAAATTTCTTAAAGAGATAATTTTAGAGCAACGTTATTATGTATTACAATTCGGCAGGAGTCACTGTGCGTTAGATCCATTAAAATTAGAATTTGTCTATAGTGTCCAGTACTTCCAAAAATTAAACAATTAAACATATCGACTTATGGAGATAGTGAGCACATTAGTTTCGAATAGAATGGTCATCCGAAGATGAGGATCTTGCTTTCTCATATTCTCTTAAGAAGAATCTACACCGCGGTCCCTGTTCAATTATTAAATCAGATCGATGATACCTCGTTCTACAAACGGGCCGAAGGAGAGAGTAAAAGGAGCGCGAAATAATCTAGCCATTGAAACCGATCCCTGAAGCTACCCGCATGACGTTCCGCAACCAGCCACTGGCGAACGCACACGAAGCCTTAATAACTTATGGATTGGATATGCGCGTTATTGAGCGGCCCGTTAGAATCCGGGCATTATCGATGGAGCCCCGCGTGTAAGTCTGTAGGTGCACACCGACGCTGGTATCGCCATTCCGTCTTCCAGATTCCGCGAAGTACTCCAACGATTGGACGAAACCGTAATATCTGCAACACAACTTCCAATCGTTCGATTACAATATAATTAATATTTCTTTACCCCGCATAGAAATCATGAACTTTCCCTCTTCTTCGATTCTCCACAATAAAGTAACCCCTTAGTACTTTTTTTTTTGTAAAGATTAAAATAATTGAATCGAATAAATAATACATGTGCCATTTAATTGTAAAATTTTAACATTAATTTACGGACATTGATGATAACTGTTGATGGTTATGTTGAAATGCTGTTTTTCTTTTATGTAGGATACAGGGTATTCGGCCACTTCTGGGAAAATCTTTAATGGGCGATGCTAGAGGCCAAAATAAATCGAAAATCAAGAATATCAATTTCTTGACTGAGGCTTAAAAGTTATTAAAAAATTGAATTAAAAAATTTCAAATCATTCTGCAAAAAATTATTTTTGGTTGTAAGGGTCGATTACAATCATTTTTGGTGAATAGACATGCCCCTGACATCCTGCGCATTATCGAGAAAAAAAATTCGTAAAGTTATTTTAACATTAAGTTTATGGACATTGATGACAGCTATCGATGGTTACATCGAAATGCTGTTTTTCGTTTACGTAGGATACATATTCTATTATGTTAATCAAACTCAACATAAATTGCTAACAAATAATATTTATGAATTCTGTAACTTTAAATATGGAACCTGAAATCCGTCAAATTGACGTATTCCGTAAATCTAGTGTTAAATACTGTATCTCGGAAGTTTCTGAATCGTGAATAAATGTTCGTAATTAAATTTTCCAATTCTGTAACTTAACAATTATGTGGACAACGTCATCGTAAGATTGATGAATTACAGTACAAGCTTCATCCCCTAATACTTACGCTCCCCATTTAGGAAAACCTTAAGGCCAAACACAATTATAATGATAAAAAAAAAAAATAACCACTACAATTGAATTGTTAATATTAATGCTTTAAAATTAGGTAGAAAGTGACTAATTTTATTCTAATCAAAAGGTGTCGTTAAAAATAAGCCTCCCAGGAGAACGATGCAATTAATATCAATCATGCCTGCATAAAGAGTTACTTGAAATAAAGTAAATCGATCATGTTCTTGAACTATATACTCGCTAACTTGTATTGTTGTTTCCTTCTATTCCTTTAAGCGTCCTTTTCTACCGCCTTTCCCTTGCCCTATTATTATCTTAGGAATCCCACTCTATTTTATTTCGTAAACCAACAAACAAAAACAAATATAATTAAACAATCCTTACGAAGTATAAAACTATCCTCGCAACGTATTAATTATTTTACAAGGTTATACGAGCGAATATTTCCTCTGTATAATTTTTATTTTCTTTTTTCTTATGATTTCCTTTTGTACCAAAGACTTTTCCCATTAACGAACGAATAATATTGTTTCGTCAGCTCCTTTAAAAAATATGGTGAAGATTAAAAATATAAATTACAATTTTGTAATAATTTCCGAAAGAATCGTGTCACAGAAAAAATTTAAAAAAAAATAGTAAACGTAAAAGTACACGGTTAAGTGTCGACAACTAACGAAGGTTTGTAGATTGGTGTATACAGCACGGGCGTCGTACTTGAAGGGTTGATACTAGCATTCTTGTTCGCTCCATTTCACTGGTTCGGCCGCTTTGCTCGTCTTGTTTTCTCTTCCGTCGCCCTAATCGTTCCTTTTCTGCGATCCGTTTCCCCTTGTTACTACCGCTTTTCGACTGCCTTGTATCTTTCCATCGTTTTGCGCTTCTTTCTTTGTCTTCGCCACCGTCTTGGAGCAAGGGTCCGCGATTACTGGCTCGTAGATCGCATTAATGCGCTTCATTCGTTTCGACCGAAGTCTGTCCACCAGCCACTAAGCGATTGAGAGACACTTGACGCTCAGTCGATAGTCGATACACTCGAAGAAATGTCATGAATTAAGTCGCCGCTTTTATTATACAAGGTTCCGGTTAAGTATCGTCGGTCTCTCTTCAGACCTCTTTGTCGGGAGCACGACACCTTTAATTAATCGAGTTTCTTGTTTACCGCAAAGCCCTTTAATGAGACGACACCGACGATCGATTAGTAATTTGCTTATCGATTAGTGAAACGGTGATGTCCCGTCGAAGATTTTGATTTTACCATGTTTTTTGCAAAGAGTATTCAACAAAATATAGCTAGAAATATTTAAAAATTGCTACACAGTCGATACAGCTATGTTTATATTTAACATTTTGGGGCAATATGGAGATTGAAGTTGCAACAATATTTTTTTAGTAGAAAGAGAGGAAGTGCCTAGAAAAAAAGTCTTAAAATACTTTTATCTTAATTGAACCAAACGGACCCATGGAAATTCAATAGCACACGTCGATTATTGTATTATGCATAATCCTATATAGATAATTCAGTATTAATCGTTTGCGAATATGGAGATAACAGACAACATACTTTCGTTATTGTCATTTTATTTTTACAATAAGTGTGTAATAAGTACTTTAAATTAAACAAAAATTCTCGTATTGAATAAAGTAACTTTTAAACATGCAGTAAAACATCAATTGTTGGAACATGAGTGAAATATATAATTACCTATAATACTGTTTATACTTATATTTGTATGTAAGTATTAGATATAAATACATAATTAATATTACACGTTTTATTCACAGTAATAAGAGAAAGAGTTTTGGAGAAAGTTTTTAGCTTAGTCAATTAAAAGAAATAAATCGAAACTATTGGAATTTGAGAATAGGGTGAGTGATCGAGTCTAAAAAAGAAATGACTTTCAAATATTTATTTTAAAAGAAACAAGAAACTTAACTAAATCCAAGAATTGTTAATACATTTTTTATATCACGCTTACCACATGTTCTTTTATAGAGCAAACACACGTTCCCATTTAATTTGATTGTTGCAACTTTAATTGATCTCCCTGTTGTTTCAGATAATCGACGTTTCTACCCTATTCTTTTCTCGTCATCTGTCCCCCAAACTGTCCCGTCCCGTTCAACGTTCCTTCGACGACTCGTTGTGCCATAATTTTATGCGAGAAAATAAACCCGAGATCGAAGTATGTAATTCGAAACGTTATCGTAACAATGAGCGTTGCTCTTTCGATTAACGTTTCGCGTTTGTTCCTAAAAAATTACGACGTTTTTGCGGAGCATTTGTCAATTTTAGCGGATTGATAACTTGTTGCGTGGAAAAGGACGTTAAATAAAAGCGTGTCTACCCTCGTGACGAGTTGTCCTTTTTCTGTTGCGCAAATTAAAGCATCGGGTAACCCGAATAATTATTAATATTGATTATTATTCGACATGGTTTATTGACAGTACCGTCGGCTCTTTGGAGGGCGACCGTGCGACGCGGAATGACAGCGTTGAATTCTTTATCAGCATTTCCTGCCTGAAATTCTGTCTGTCTCTATTCGCCGACCGCGTTAATGCAATTTAACCGCTTGTCCGGGCGTACTAAGGGTTTATTATCAAGAGACACGTCTCGATAGATGTTACTCGGTATCGATTAACGACGGTTCAACTGACTCTAATCCCCCCGAGCCACTTCCAATTTCAATACATCGCATCGATTTTGCAGGCCTCATCTAACCGATACACCCTTCCATACTCTTCGGGTCGCTGGCAAATTTTCAATTATTATAGGGTCTCGTCTTTCCTCGCCACGATGTTTACCGGGTTATTTAGTCGCTGGTTCGTTCGTCGCTCGCAATAATCAGTTATTATATTTATTTGTTTAGCTGTTCGCAGAAAAAAACGCGATACCGATGGAAGGCGAATTGTAAAAATAAAAGCAAACATTGGAGACGTAGTACCGTTATCGAAACTTAAACGATTACATAACTAAGAGTTACATAAATTGGATTCATTATGCGAAGCGAGTCAAAGAAACGGTTAATTGGACGATAATTCTAGATAAATTCTAACAATAAGACTGACATTAACTGGACCTATTCTGTACGTACGAAAATATATATACATATATATATATATATCGAGGTATAATTGTACGGACAATTTTATTTATGGAGCAGTTAAATTATATTGGAATATATCAAATATTGAAGCGATCGAGAAATTAATTTATATTGAAGGTTTAATGGAAGAAGGAAATTATTTAAAGTAACAAAATCGTTCATTTATAATTCCTCATTGACTATTCAACACCTTCTCTGCCCTTTAAACAATTTAACTGCCTTCTGTCATTGTTTCGTTCTGATATTTGTTGCGATGCTCGTCGATATTTATATTAAAGACGCAAATAAGAACTGAAAATCAACGAATTTCGAGCAATTTTTTAGTGGTTCCGAAATTATTTCAAAGAGGGGTAATTTCTTTCTATTCAATTTGAAATTTTGTACAAAAACATTGAATATTATGAAAATTACAATAAATCCAGTAAGCTTAAAAAAAATATCTTCCGTTCATCTGACATTAAAAAACTAGAAGTATTTTTATTTAGCGTGGATACAAATGGCTATGGTCGGAACTACAAATATTGAAGATACAACATTGACCTTAAACTACTTAATATACAGAGTGTTCTGCCACCCCTGGGAAAAATTTTAATGAGCGATTCTAGATGCCAAAATAAGACGAAAATCAAGAATATCAATTTGTTGATTGAGGCTTCGTTAAAAAATTATTAACACAATTATTAATAAAATTTGTCCACCTACACGAATTTTTTTCTCATAAGTGCTTAGGATTTTGGGGGTATGTTTGTTTACTAAAAATGATTGTAAATGACCTCCGCAATCGAAAATAATTTTTTCAGAACGATTTGAAATTCTGTTTTTTCCACCCAAAACTTTCAGCACCTACTTGAATTTTGTTCTCGAAACTGCGTAGGATTTTAGGGATATGTCTTTTGACCAAAAATGAATATTTTATTTACATCGAATCTGATCATAAATAGTAAATAGTATTTGTTAGTTATTTGAGCATCAAATAGTATTTTATTCAAGTATTAAATGAAACAGTAATTTGAAATTGCATTTGCATACGCATTTTGGTCTCGATCCATTTCAAATTTTCCCCGAATTTTGCTCAGTGAACATAAATAAATGGGAAAAAGCTGAATTATAAAAGATACGACTTATTATCGAGTATTTGCTGGCCAGCGAAATTGGCATGTAATATGAGAATCATTACGATTCAGCGAGGTTTACAAAAATGAAGAAAATTACACAGCGTGGTGTTTTTTTGTCGCGTAGCGTGGAAGATCGACTCACGATCGTAAAACCGTGCACCAGCCACGTGAACGCGGTTTTGTTTAGTTCTCCGGCGTATAAATGTCCCACCTACGTCGCATGACACTGGCCTCCTCGGCAGCCCCACCACGCGCGCGAACAAACACTCGCTTACATGGCCACACACGCGCACGCAATCGTGTCGCTCTAACCAGCCTAACGTTTCTTTACCCTTCGCAGCCACCCCATGCTCGCCTTTCTTTATAGCTCCAAGTATTGTCAATTCAGACGATACGCGCACGCTCGCTCGGCTCCCGAGCGTAATTTCTCCGGTCCGATAAAAAACCGACGACGCCGCTCGAGCTTCTCTATTTATTATCAAATTTCTTTATGGGTTTACAAGCTTGTCAACGACGGTGCCGCTGAAACGCGCACGCACACCACGCGATACGCGTTAACACGTTCCGTTGCCATGCCAGTTTTTCCATATCTAGAGACGCCCTCGACGTTTTATTCGAATTACAGCGTATAGAAAATTACCCTCTTTTTACACACCGTGAAAGCGTACCGAGCGAAAGGGAATCGCGTAAAAAAACTCGGGCAAATATTGATTGATAGAAATTTTCATTCCGAGTCTATAGTTGCGTTTTATTTG
This sequence comes from Colletes gigas, assembly GCF_013123115.1. Classification (NCBI taxonomy): domain Eukaryota; kingdom Metazoa; phylum Arthropoda; class Insecta; order Hymenoptera; family Colletidae; genus Colletes; species Colletes gigas. The sequence continues at coordinate 10,408,712 of NW_025106631.1, read as the reverse complement.
AATATCGTGTGTAGTTTTCAAAGTGGAAAATTAAGACCTGGATAAAATACACTGTAATTTTTTCTCTACCCTTTTCTATAACATATTATTGCTGTGGTTAGTGGAAATAAAATTGACTTACGTATGACGGACTCGGTTTTATTACGGTGGTCAACGAAACGTGGTCTGCGAAAAGGATCTAGAACATGTAGTTTTGCTCGTTATTGAAATGTTCTAGAATACTTATATTTATGTTAATCAGATAAACGATTGTTTTAGATAATCTCGTAGAATCTGATCGACGTCTTTGAGTAGGTATATTACATTCGTACAATTATAAAATGTTAAATGAAAAATAATTATAAATACCAGTGTTAATAAATAAAAGTGACCCTAAACCAAATTAAATTAGCAATGAACCATTTGATAGTTTAAAAAAAAACCATTTCGTCCCAAGTTTCTAACTCTTGACTCGTGGTTATAGGATAGAAATTGAAAACCACGATTTTGGTCAATTTCTCCTACCTTGTTGCATGAAAAATTGTGAAAAAAATCAAAGACATCTTAGATATCGAAACAGATTCTATGGAATTTTTTTCAGATTTTTCTCTTAAAAATCCAAATTATACAAAATAAAAATCACTGGAAAATTCTGGTTTTGGATCGAACGAATCGTCCAATCATGGACTCATCTTTTCACGCCGTGATTTATATATTTCTTTCACCTTCTCCTTTGCTCTACAATTCTCTGTCCCACATTCTATTTTTATTTTCTTTATCTTTTCGTCAGTATTTTTATTTCTTCGTAACTCAGTTCCTCTGTGTGGTTGTCTTGTTCGATTCGTACATTCCTCTCGGTTCGTCTCTCGATGCTTCTCTTACTGCCACGGACTAATAACCGTGTACGTATACACCCACACGCACGTAGGCACACGTGTTCGTAGGTATGCTCGATTAACCGGCCACGTTTACTGCTCTGCCCTGGTGTGTTCACCTGCCTAGGGGGCTTCTGAGATTTTTACGACGAGTCGCGTGTCACTTGGGGGTTGCAGGCGATAAAACCCTCCCGTTGGCGAGATTAACGTTCTTGCAGCTCGCGAGAGCTGCCTGAAGGACACCCTGCTCCCCTCCTCTTTTATGATCGATACTTCTTTTTAGCCTACGAGGCCTAGTTAGATTTCGAGCACTTCTTTTTTTTCTACGTAAAATCCAAGTATTTACTTTTTAATATGTTTCCAAATTGATAACAATTTTCATTACTGACGAAAGGACGTTTAGTTTTTATTCGTTACTAGAAATTTGTCGATGTTGATTTGTTGATGTTTCCTCGATGTTTCGATCGAAATGAAACTCGACAAACTGAAAGATTGAATTCTGTAAGGTGGTTGTTCGAGGAACGGGACACTCGGTTTGGGTTCTTTCTTTAATATTAAAAAAACAAAGTGTTCCTCTGTTTTCAAATATTTAGCACCGACTGTATAAATATGTTGTTATAAAATTCAAACAGAATTATATTAATACTATTTATTTCAATTAATGAAACACAAAAGACGTTGCAGTAACGAAGTTAAAAAGATTACGCGTATCGTTCGATGGACTGAAATTTATTAGACCGGACACGTAGTGTAAATTCTTCATTCTTATCGATGCTTAGCATTTCGTCGAAGTTTTCTAAAAAAAACCAGCCCCGATCAAAATCGATTTTGAACCAAATGACAACGACTGGACACTCGTTTACAGGTCGGACGGACGTCAATTATATTCCACGGTGCGTGCATAGGCGGCGCAAGTCGGGAAAGGGATGGCAATCGGTGTGTGGAGGAGTATCCGTGAGTGTGTGTACGCTGAGGGGTGATTGATAGGCCGATACAAAGCATCGAGCGTGGCGCATCGATATTTCGACGCTATGAAAATTTCATTAGCTCGTCATATAATGATATAAAGGTGATGTATCGCGGAAGGGATGGCGTGGGGGTGGAGACCCGGTCGACACTCGTCGAGCTGTCGATTAACTTCGTTCATTATTCGGCAATTAATAGAGCGCCTACGCGCGGGACACCATCGATACCCGTTTTGGCGGGGTTTTAATAATCGACATCGGTGCTGTTCGCCCCCGCCAAGCCCACGCGTCGACTCGCTTGTGACTTTTCATTGTTTCCAGTTCGACGTCATTAGGGGTGCGATGGTTTTCTGAAAAGGAATTCAGGCGTGTCCGGAAACGATGATTGACGGATTCGAGAAGGGATGCGAAAGAGTTTAGGCTCCGATATATTATCGGATAACGACAGGTGGTTACCCTTACTAAATCGTTATAGTGTTCGGAGGCCAACTTCTGGATCCAACGATCGAAACATAATTCAAAACGCGTTTCTTTTTAAACAATTTATAGGTTCGAAGGCACGTTGTGATGCACCATTGAGAACCATTCGTACCATCATCTTTCAGCATCTTTGCATTTTTATGCAAATAACTGTTAATGCGAATCATTAAACTTGGAAAATAATTTCAAGTTAAAATTTTAAAAGGCTTCTTTCTACATGAACTTATGGGACGGTCTATTACTTAATTTATCGATTGAAAATAGGTTGGAAAGATAACAATTCGAGTGTTTCGTCCGGGTAAATTATCGTATATTTTCGGAGGGACAGAACGTAGATAGTAACCGGTGGGGAATTTCAGCGAGGGAATACGTAATAGAATGCATCGAAGCCAGAGGAAATCTATCAGTAGTAAATCTGCAGTCTATATCGCGGTTACATTTCTCATATTCTATTCGGCACTCGTTGTGATTCACGCGCCGGGGGTTCGATACGACCCTTTATCATCGGACGGAAGCGCAGTCCTAGTTTACAATCAAGCATAAATTCCGCTAACATCGACTAATCGTGCGATTCTCTTTTTTCTGTTGCAGGTGAGTCAACACAATTTCCCATCGTGCAAAATTACGAATTAACCACGGTCCGCCAAGGATAGAGCCGCGCTGAGCGTGGCGGGGTAGGGCGAAAGAGGGGGAGGGGTGTAGGTTGAGGAGGGTGAGTGTAACTTCCATAATTAATCCCACAATTACCGATCGCCGGGACCGGTAACCGACTCCGTAGGCGATCCAACCCCGGAGGATTACGTCGAAAGTGAAGGAGAATACCCACGGATCGGGGCGGAGGGTAATAAGAGGGGAAAGGCCGAAGGGAAAAAACGTCCCCTGGTAGAAAGGACAAAGCGAGACAGAGAGAAAGGGAAGAGGCTGGGGCGGGATACCGCGGAGAAACGAGCGTGAATTCGGTGCGAACGGGGTCGACGGGAATGTTCTCCCTCCTCGGTCGGACAGGGTGGAACAAGTTCGAGTGGTAATGCACTAATCAACCCCTTGGAAGGCGGATGTATTGGCGCTACAGAGACAGCGCGCAGGGGTTTTGGTTATAATCGAAGGCTGCTCCGAAGGCGGAGAGGTGGTGGACATGGATGAGTGCGAGAACAGGGAAGAAGGCAAGAAAGGGGGGCAGGCTGGCAGGCAGGCAGGCAGGCAGGCACCATTCGGGGTTGGAAGTAACTGCTGTAGGACGGCACCGCGATCGACGTCGTTGTAGCATACACGATGTAAATTTTGCCCGGGTGTGCGGGTGCACCCTATACGATAGGGTGGAATCAAATCGATAGCAGACTAAGATATACCTATCAGTCTAATTGTCAGTACAGAAAGACCGAGAGAGACAGCAACCCCGTGGTATCGGAAGAACGGATGGCGGGCAAAGGGGTGGGTGAGTGAAAGGCGAACGCAGAAGGAGGACGAGCGCGAGCGCGGGGGAGACTGGAGGGTGATAGCAAGGGGTGGGATATGCCAGGCATATAGCTTAATCACCCTCCTACCGTTCTTCAACCTCCAGCCAACCCTCTCGAACGTTGGTACCTACACCAACCCTGCCTTCTCCACGTCCTAGAGTAGCCGGCCTTCCGTCGTCCAATAATCAATAATTATACTCAAATAAAGAGAGAAGGGGATGGATGAATCGCCCGGTAAAGGGTTAGAACGGAGCGAGAGTTAGGTATCGGTGTAAGATACCGAGCGAGATGAAGCTAAAGCCACCTAGTACCATCTATACTGCACCCTCCCTGGGCTCCCTTCGTCCTCACCAACCTCTCCATCTCTCTCGCTCACTCCACCTTCTTCCTTCCACCACCACTCGCGACCGCCTCCACCACTATCAACCCTTTAAACTATCCCAGCCTCCGATTCCTCATCCTTCTCCGCGTAGCCTAGGCACAGGCGAAACTCCCGATGCGGGCTTCTGACTTGTCTATCATGTTATGAAGCCGCGATCGGCCTGCGTTCGATACCCTAATCGTTCCTGATCCGTTTCTCGCGATCAACCAGACTCGACGCGACGACGGTCCCTTGGAACTCCGTTCCGCATTCCAGAACGAACCTTCCTTTACAGAAAACAAGCTACCCGGGTCGAGAAACGCTTCGGTCTATGCACTCCTCGACATTTCTTTAATGTCACTTTGTTTGTGTTTCGATTTTCTGTAGGTAGCTTCGACGAGACTCAACTAGGGAAGTTCAATTGGTATTAAAAAGTATGCATTCCTACTAGAATTGATCTACCATATTTCAGTTTATTTTTATTAGAATGCCACGAGGCAAGCTATTAGCAAACGAAGAAGAAACAAGATGTGGGGTGTTTTAATCGGACAATTGCAAAAGAATTAATAGGTCAAGTGCTCTGACAAATAGTTATACAAATTTGGGCGAATTATATGCTAAGAAACATTCTAAAGGTGGGAATCGAAAATTAACAAGTAGCCAAGATCCGTTATTAATGAGGGCTGCAGCAAAAAACGTAAACAATGCAACGCAACTTTGCTCTGAATTAGGATCACTGATAAATATAAGGCGCGTGCAGCAAATGTTGTGCTATACATTCGAGAGGTTTCGATGGACAAAAATAGACTTACGTGTTTTGGACAATGCAGTGGAAATATGTTATCTTTTCTGACGAAAAAAAAATTTAAGAATAGAAACTAATGTCGCAATGAGTCGTAATTTCGGCGGTGGCCCGTTAATAATTTGAGTTGCATTCAGAACTGATATAAAGACACCAATCTGTCACACAGAATTGTTGGTGATGATTTTAGTATCGTTTACCGAAAAAATTGAATAATACTGCACTGCATACATCAAAGCACACAACAGAGTGGTTAAACGAAAAAATAATATCAGGGTTTTGACCCGATCAACTTGTTTACTAGACTTGAACCCCATTGAAATCTGTGGAAAACAATTTCAAAAAAAGTTTCTGAATTATGGAAAACAATAAACGATGCATGGACGTCATTCGAAAAAATGACAATCGTAATATACTATTTTTAAAATAGACAAGAAATTGTTATTAATTTTGACGTTATGTGGTTTTATAGCCACTTAAAATATATATTTTCATGTTGTTCTATGAATAAATACTGTATCTATTGATGTATATGTTTCTTTTCACTCATTCTAATATATCATACACTCTCTTGCCTTAGTACAGAATAAGAAAAAATTAGTACAGAAACTTTGATTTCCATTTTAGAAAATTTCTAAAGGTGAAAATATATATGAAGATACCGTCTTTGACATTTACGATTATATCGACGAGCTAAACGATAATAACATTTATATTTATACGTTTGCTTAATGATAAAACTGTGTAGAGTTTTCTCGATAGTGTTCTCGAGTTTTCTTCGAGACTTTCGATTGAAGTTTTCGGTCTAATTTATATCGGTAGAAGAATATAAATACCGGTCGAAGTTTCTAAATTTCATCGTCGCGTTTATGGACACGTTGTAAAGCAATCGCAGTGTAAAAATATCGGTTTAAGCAAACGTTCGTAAAGATCGTGAACTTCACGTGGACGAGAATACAAAACAAAAAGGAAATTTGTCCGATCCAATTATTAAAGCTAATTAAAGCTTAATTTCCGAATTAATCGGGGCGATAAACTCGCGAATTATTTCTTTTCGATCAATGAAAAGAAAATTATTTTAAACCTGAGCGCGTTACGTTCACCGTTTGCACCTTATCAGTTATTACTCAGAAGTAACGTATACGTATTTAAGGAAACAAATCTCCTTCGTTGATGCGAATCGATATTTGAGGAGAACCTGCAAAATTTACAATTCTGTATTATGGAAAAATAGGATACAATTCCACAAAAATGAATTAAGAAACTATTTAAATCTCTCTCAGAGTGAATATTAGAAATATTTCTTACATCTGATTACTGGATGTGCAATCTTTTGGTTCCACTTATTTTATTATGTTTCTTAAAATAAATATGTAATATATAATTTCCTTTCATAGGAGGTGATAAATAAACTAAGATTAATATGAGACGATATGTGTTTTAAGTAATTAATTAATCTGCAATTGAAATAGAGAAATAAGCAATTATATGAAGCTTCTTTTTAGAATGCAGGGCAAACTGATAGAATACTTGATATATTTGTATATTTTATTCATTTATTTGCGGATTAGAACCACCTTGTGTACAAATAAAACATAGAAACTAAAATATACAAAATATCCATAAACATCTTGTAAACTACATACATAAACAAGACAGTAACATTTTACTACAAAATAACAAATGTCTATAGTAGATATAAAAAATTTGTAAATTATCTAAGTTGTTTAATATTGTCTAGATGTTCACAAAACTTGTTGATAGGGATTATTATACGATTAATGGAATTATAGGAACTACACTATTCTTATAGTTAATCTGGGTATAGTTAGGTTTCTGACATAGAAAGTATTTCTGAAGACATAACCATTAAGGAGTTTGTAAGTGATGCCCATATTATATTGTATTAGTGAATAATCATGGTCGATTCTTGCCATAGGAGTTGCTAAATGACTAGCTAGATGCACAAATTTATGTCGAACCCTTTTCGATACACGTGATTGATATTCATAATAAGGCGACCAAATCAGTGATGCATATTCTAGTTTGGAACGCACTAAAGCACAATACCGAATACCAGTAATTTATACAGCTAAAAGAAGAACATTGAATACTCGTTATAGAGCAAACACACTCACGTTTATAAGAGCTTCATAAGAAGGGTAGAGAAATGAATGTAAGCAGTAGCTTACGATAGAACGCGTGGAATATTTTCTTATTTAGCAAGGAAGAGACGAGTATTATGAAATTTTATTTAAACGTATAGTTAACCCTTTGCACTCCACTAGCGCGGCTATGGCGACAAACATAGTACGTACCGTAGCTCGATTGAAGTCACACTTATGATGACACAAATTGAATTTAGAAAATATATAAATAAAATTTAAATTAGGTATTCATATATATGTCTGTGGAAAAAGGAGTATTTTTTTAATTTTAGAAATCACAAAATTTAATTTGGTATTGCTAATCGTTCATATTAGTAAATATTCTCGGAGTGCAAAGAGTTAAACGGTGTTATTAAAAAAAATAAATAGTGTAACGAATAAAAAACATAATTAGGGGGAACAATAGAAATGAGAAACCTTGAAATACGTGGAAGGGGAAATTGTAATATGTAAAAGTGTTAAATGGTCGCGTCCCCGGTGCGGAAAAAGACCGCGGTCGATTTCCCTTTCGTTGGATCAGCGATTCGCCTACTACCCCATCGACGAGAGCCGGCTAGAAATTCTACAGCGTCCCAGTTCTCCCCTTATGTGCGCTAACCGGACGTCCCAGTTAAACGCGGCGTTCAGCTGCACGCGGAACGTGGCTGCGTGCACTTTCACCGTTCAGCGAAAGTAAAGGCTGCATCCCCGCTCTCGGGGGCCTGCGAAAGGGGCAAACAACGAGGAGCCGACAACGCAGACCGTTGGACGGTGGTAGGGTATTTGAAAGGAGGATACCGGGTCGGACGAGGGGGCTGAAGGAGTTGTGGTGTGGCACTGAGACGAGAGGGAGGGTGGTGTCTGCTTCGCCACTTCGGAAACTCTTGTGAAGTAGCGGGAACTCCGAGGCTCGCACTTCCCGTAAGCGGGTCAGAAACTTCTTTCGATCCTCCGCCCACCTTCTCGTCCTCCTTTCCCTCTTGGTCTCTTTCCCCGCCGTTGCCTGAGGTTAGGGATTACGCGTTTGTTTCTACACCACCCATCTCCTTCTCTTTCTTCGTGTTATTCTTCTACCCTTTCTCCAACCCCTGTCATCGCTCAGACACAAATTTCCCTACCCTTCTTTCTAACCGACTCTTTTCGCCCCGATTTCCAATTATCCTCCACGACTTTTTAACACTTTGACAGCCGTTGTCACGTATACGTGATGTTTATCAGCCATTTGCGTTTATTTAATCCTCGATAACCTGCCGCGCATTTTTTAAATCCGTATAATCCTATTGTCAATATAGTATATTAATTCAAGTTTTCAAGCTATAGTATGACCTATAAGCAATCGGTGTAAAATATCTATTATACAATATTTCACACTAGGGTGAGTACAGTTGGAAGATAAATTTCAGTAGACAGAAATCTTCAACTGTACTTACCCTAGTGTGAAATATTGTAAAATAGATATTTTACGCCGATTGCTCATAACGAGATAGAAATTGGAAGATAAATTTCAGTAGACAGAAATCTTCAATTTCTATCTCGTTATTAGTATTTACTCATGGTCATCATTTTTTTTTATATAAATTATATATTTAGAAAATTAACAATAAAAAGAAAAGAATACTCTCCGTCTAGCTTAGACCTCTGTCGTCTAGAAAGGTCCTTGGTTGTTGATATTAATGTCGATGCAATGCAATCATCAGACACCAAGAAAATAAACATGAAAGTAGTATGTGGTGGTAACGTGTCATAGTTTAGAAAGTATTCACAACAGCTATTTATAGTCTTTTGTTACTTCTACTTTTTTTCTATTTCTTAATCTAGCTTCTTACCATATCAATCCAAACTTTCATACACAAATTCAGTTTAACTAGAAACGTATCAAATGTTGAAGTAACATAATAGAGACAAAGTACAACAAATCTATCTCAACAGGAAAGGCTGGTAATTTTTGGATTGACGAAAAAATACTTCTGTAAGAGTTTTCTCCAAGATCTAGTTTTCTCTACCTCGATTTAACGGCAAAATAACAAAATGTTCATTTAAAATTATTTATCGATTATTGAAGTCGCAGAAAAGGATTTACTATAAAAGATTCTTATTTTTAATATTAAGAAGTGTTCCTATAAATTCCACACGATTAAGTAAAGCGACTAGAGTAGTATCAAACTAAATCGATCGCTCAAGGCCACTTGGGTAACTATGAATCACGCCAGACAAGATTTACACATTTATGTCGAGCCATCATGCCTCTTTGTTTGGAAGACAAAGAACGTGTACAACCATAAACAACAAGGCGAGGATGACTCGTCGATTATCTCCTCGGACTTAAACGGTCGATTAATTTTGGTGAAACTATAGTCATGAGTATTCTGCAGGAACAAGTATCAATACAAAATGATCGAAGTCTTAGCGAAATCAAGGTATAAATAATAAATGAAATTAATGATTTCGATTTTCTCCGTAATTTTGCATCAAATATTTTGCCCATTAGAAAAGATATAATTTATTTCCTTTTTAAATAATAAATAAAATATATAATTAAAGTTTAATACCTCGTATATAGCACAAATTATTAATTTATAAACTAGTAACGATAAATATAAAAGTGGCTTTCTCTGTTGAAATTTATTTATAGTCAAACAGAGAAAGCAAAGTAATTTTTTTCACTCGATGATTGTTGACCCCATTTATCGATAAGTACTTTATATTTCGCAAATATGCTGTAAAACGAATCGATATAAAAGCAACGACTTCAAACGCAAAGGGTCGAAAGGGGCCTCGATTCCATTACGATTCAAGATCAGCGAAACGCGCAAACGTCAGAACGCGAAACACGTTGAAATTCTGAATCTTCCTTACAGAATTACGGATCTGCATAGCATTCGATCCGAATTCCCGTAAACTGGAGCGAAGTTACTATTTGCGAAATCAATTTGTTGTTAAAACGGATCATACACACGTTCCCATCGAAACTGGCAAAAGCTTTCGCTGCGCTAGGAATTTCAGAGGCAATTTAGTGATTATCGACATCCCTTCCTACCCTTCTTCAGCTTCGTTAAAAAGGATTTCTACCGTGCAGCGAGAAGCGTGCCTTTTCAGCCGCGTCGTCCTACCGATGTAACGAAACCGATAGCTTGAAAGTTTACCATAAAAAGGCCCGACGCGTTAATTCCTGGCAAACTAACCACCATCCGTTTATTTCGCGGTTAATTTAGTTTTTAAATTATGACGTACAATCCTGCATAAGTACCGTTCTAATCATTCTGGTCAACAAATTGTAAACAATTATTTGTATTCTTTTTGTTAAGCTTTGTCTTCCCACTAGATTTATTTAATTTGAGTAATTAAATTCAATTTGTTACGTGGAGTTTTCATGACATTAAATGTAATGAAATTATATGAATTTTTATGTCTTTGTTAATCCATCACAGACCATAAAATCATAATTTATTAAAATAATGGAGCTGAAGATACTGCGTTTGACTTTGAACAATGGACTGCTAAAATTACAAATTGTCCATTCTGAATTTTGTTATTTTTTGTTCCTATATAAGGTTTCTAATTAAATTTCTGCATTATTATTATATTCATAAATTCTACATTTGTTATTATTGATCACATTTATAAGTTTATATACCTACTATTAGTATTGTTATTTATTAAAAATTAAACGTAATTTTTTCCTGAACATGTAACTTCCCAGAAACACGGAATTTGTTAAGATTTGCTTTTCATCGTATCTTATCTTTGAATGTGGATAAATTGAGTCAAGGGTAGGGGATCTAATGGACCCAAGAAAGATGCTGCATCTTCCACTTCCCGGAACACAACGTTAAATTAACCCCTCGTAAAGAACAATTGAACGACTTTGGGGATGAAACTATAACCTGACGAGATCTAAATATCATTCAATATTGATGACAGTAGATTCGCTTCTTTGGACTCGTGGATAAAAATCATCCCCTTTCAATGTTCCTGGTCGAGCCACGAGACAGGTGATTTCGAGGTTAAGCAACACGTGTCGAGCGTGACTATATTCTGGCCAACTAGTCCTTTAATTCTTGGTTAATTCAGTTTTTAAGTAATGATGTATGTAATTGCAAGTAGAAAGTAAATAATTAAAGAATTTTTCGGTTTTTCAAAGTTCTCCTTCGAATCACAAAATTGATCATTTTCAGAAGTATAATTAATATTTTATTTTTATTCTCGAATGCGAAAAACTTGGCGAGGACCCAATGATACGAGTATCCAAAATTGGACAAAATGAAACGTTTCATTTTCTAAAGCACAACATGAATTCGAAGGACGAAACTATAACCTGACGATTGGTAAATTTCGTTGAATATCGATGTCGATTAATTCGTTGGGGTCTGGTCAAAAATCATCCCCTTCGGAAGTCTCTGTGTGATTTTGAGGTTAAGTTCGGTCCGCAACACGTGCCGTCGCGTCTCTGCGAGGGCGAAGAAACCCTCTGGTCGGTCCACCCCCGTGCCTAACGAGGGCACTTCAAAGCGAACTGGAGCGATATTAAAATTAGAGATCCGTCATCGAAGCCGGTTCTCGTGCACCCTTCGTCGGCCGCGGGGACACGCTCGGACGATGGTAATATTTCGACGGGAGTGAGACGAAGACGAAGGGGGGAGGGAAACGGAAAGAAGAAAAGCAGAGACAGAACGATCAGGGAAGGAGGGGGTGGTGGTGAGTCGGTGAGGGACGTTCGCTCGGCCAAAAGGGTGTTACGATAAGGGGTTGAGCCTCAGCGGAGGAGGCCGGTAGATCAATGAAAAGGGTTGCTCGGCCCGGGGGTGGATTGATCGCCGATAGGGAAATTTCGTTAGTTTCCTCCAGTCATAAAAGGCGGCAAAGGTGGTAGTGGTGGTGGTGTTGGTACTTCAGCCACCACCGCGGAGAAGCCTAACTAACGTTCGAGCCACCCTTCAAAATTCACCCTCGCTAGGAGTGAGACGAGGGTGTTCGCCGGGGAGCGAGGTGGACCTAAAGGAGGAACGGGTTGCAGGGTCTCTATACCTCCGAGGAGCCAGCGCGAGGCATGGGAAGCACACGTCAGAGTATTAACGAAATTTTAACCAATCAATGAGAAGTTCATTAGCCCGTACCGCGAGCATTTCTTCCCCGTTCCAGTAGCCCGGGACTAGCCCGTGTATTGCCAGAGATCGCGTGGCGGTGATGAAATTCAACAACGCGCTCGAATCACCCTTTGCCCGTCGCTATTCGGTACGAGAACATGAAATCGCCGTTTAGAACCTCCATTTTCGGGTTTGTTTTCCGCTTACAAAAGAATATTCTTTTTTCGAGGTTTATTTTGCCGGACAGTCATGGTATTCAAAGAGTAACTGATCAGGGAGAGAGCCGTGTCAGGAGGGTTGTTTTTTTGCAGCGTCATTTGTCTCCAATATCTCGAGCCACCCTCGACGCAAACATAGAACCAGGGACCGAACCGCGGGGTAGAAAAGAGCGTTTCGCGACGACTGGTATCCGAAAGGAAATCGTTGGGAGGGCTTAGCCTCGCTAATATGAAAGGAGTATCGCTCGTCTTCCAATATATCTACCAAAATATTTTTTTAATACACTTCCCAACCAGTTACGCACAATGCTTCATGACCTTGTTTCTTGTAAAAGTCGCTTTTCTCAGATGCTATTTGTTTTTAGTGAAATTAAAAATACAAAGTAAAATGAACGAAGAAAAAATAGTAAGGAACATTTATATAAAACTAAAATAGTTTTTGATGTAATGGGATGCAACACAAAAATCGAATTCATTAATATTCTCGAAATTATTTCAAAGAATTTATTGATTTCCAAATGGGATAAATATAGACAAATTTATACTTAAAATTGCGGATGAAACGAACACAGTTTTTATAAATTCCAGAACCGTCCGATGCAGTACCGATACGTGCTAATTTAATCCATTGAGTTCCAGTGTCCTATTTAAAGGCATTCACAAAAATAATTTTTACTGCTATTAATATTTATTTGAACATCGCGTGACTTTTAAAGTACGAAGCTGGAACTCTGAAATATTATAAATTAAACAGAAATTATGTTTAGCAATAGATTACTGGATTTCTCTAATCTGAAATATTTACACATTTTTCGCTAACACAATTTTCATAATATTGCTGTATTTTGTTTAACATTGTATATTATACAAAATTCTCGATACTATTAGATCAGTGTTCTATTTATTCGTCCCTGCTGATGTTGATTTGCCAAATTTTGTAATATGTTTGGTGTTATATTTCCAGTAATTTTTGTAATTTACATTGTACATTACACAAGTTTGAAAATTCATCGTTTTTCACCAGTTTAAATAATAAGGATTTCTTTCATCGGATTGTTTTGACTTATCATTCTATTTATAATATATTGGCCCATCGTGGACGGACATTTTGGAGCACGAACGTTAACAAAACACAGAAAATTAACGTGTAGTTACCTAATGCGTCAATTTTATTTTAATTTAATGAATTGTTACATATGTATTAACGAAATTAATTTTTGTTCTTTTACAGAGACAGTTTTTTAAAAAAATTACCGTTGGTTGAAAACGATAGAAATATATTGCTAGTATATACAAACATCTATCCGCAAAAGGTTAACAAATAAATCTCCTATAAAAACAAATACAAATTTTACATTAATTCGTAAACAAACTTTTACGTACGTTTCATTCGTAAATTCATCTATAAACCAGATTAATGGATTCTTTAGACCAATATTCGGACGAGCAAATTCGTGTCCAAAAGCTTGTTTAACACGTTATGAGATCAAAACTGATTTTAGACAATTGTAAACTATACAAATTAAAATTTGTCTTAGTAATTACTTTCATAACCACATTTAAATTCGTGAATTCTATTCAAATTTATTTTCTTCAACATTACAGACTTCAGATTTAATTGTTTTAGTTTCAAAGTAAAAAGTCTTATCACCTATATATGGATAACGTGACAGTCAAAGTGTTAATAATAAACGAATAAAGCCCGACGCTTCTTAGGGATTTTTGCATACTCCTAGTATGAATCGCGAAGGCAGAGAGTCGTGAACCGACGGAAGTGGAAAAATTCAAATCTTGGTAAGATTTCGCGTGGCTGTCCGTTGCGGGTCCGACTCCCAAAAAATAGTAACGCCACCGACCGCAAGTCGCATGGAACCTTATCCCTCCATCCCGTCACGGATCAACAGTTAGCAAATTGTCCCCCGCGTCCGCTGGTTTTTTGCCCGTCCGTCATTTGTCTCTGATATCACTCCACCCCGCTCCACCCACCCAGCCACCCCCACGTTCTCGTCTCCGTCCCCGTCCCCGGTCGAGGGACGCGCTACAATATATCGAATAAGCCGCAGCGACAAAAAGAGCGGGCGACGCCGCGAAGGAAGGGTTGCGACGCCGCCGGAGTTGGCCCGTAGGAAGAACAAAGAGCACGCAGCCCGAGAGGGTGGAACGGGGGTGGGAGGCGATATAGGCGGAAAGGGTAGCCGACCGCGTAAGGGAGGCGCAGACGGAGCGAGCTGGCGGACGAAAGAGAATGTGTGCGAGCGAGAGAGAGAGAGGGTGGCATTTAAAACCGAGACGCGCGGAGAAAAAGAGATTTGCATTGCCCGCTACGGGGGTGGCTCGGGGTGCGGTTTTCTGTTGCGGAAGACCGAGGGGGTGAGTAACGACACGTATCATACGCGGAACCATATAACGTCGGCGGACACGTACGTTCGATATCGCGCTGGTTTTTACGGGGAACTTCCACCCTTCGGATCCACCAATTAGACCACGCGAAGGAAACCCCGTGGTGGTTCTCGGGATCTCCTCGGTTCGGCCATGGAATGCACGTCACTGTATTTTACGCGAGATATGGCGTTTGGTATCTTGAATATATTTTTAGAGGGGAGAAATCGAAGTTCTCTTTTTCACCCAACCTCGTCCTACCCGAGAGTAGCTTCCTAAGATATTAAGGGAGTATTCCCATTTAGGGGCGTCGAAATTATTATATGGATAATTATAGAGAAAGTATTTTGCAATTTGTCTTGTGTATTCAGTTACTTTTCAAGGTAACACGGTACAACTTTTATGTAATAATCTTTATATAATAATCGGAGTTCTCTTTGTTATCCAACCTCGTCCTACCCGAGAATATCTTCCTAAGATATTCAGGGAGTATTCCCATCTGGGGGCGTCGAAGTTATTATATGTATAATTATACAGGAAGTATTTTCGAATTTGTCTTGTATGTTTAGTCACTTTTCAAGGTATCACGGTATAACTTTTATGTAATAATCTTTATATAATAATCGGAGTTCTCTTTGTTATCCAACCTCGTCCTACCCGAGAATATCTTTCTAAGATATTAAGCAAGTATTCCCATCTGGGGGCGTCGAAATTATTATATGTATAATTATAGAGGAAGTATTTTCGAATTTGTCTCGTGTGTTTAGTCACTTTTCAAGGTAACACGGTACAACTTTTATGTAATCATTTTTATTATTACTAAAATTATTGCACGTCTCCTGCAGTTTCTTTCTTTTGAATGGCTGCTGTGATATCTCAAAAATAGATCGATGAATCTTCTTCAAATTTATATAATAAGTAGATGTTTAAATTATGTGAATATTTTTTTACTTCATACGGCCGCCATTTTATACATCAGATTGTAGATTTTTGTGATTAATGTGGAGGACTCACCCCTTGTAGCACGCCTCTTGTACCCGTCGCTGCACGTACAGTAACACGCATCGTCGTACTCCAATCAGTCTGCTCAACCAAAACCCTAAATGGAATTAAGACATATTTAGAAATTTAAAAATCTAGGTAATATTTTATCGAACAAATCTCAATATGTGGCCTCGTGGCTGCAGTGGAAATGAGTGGAATTTAGAGAATCGTTTGGAATTGGGGTGTCGAGTCGTGCTACACGCTAAAACAAATAATCAAACAAGAGATTCTGAAACATCGATAAAAAATTATATGTATCGTTTATTCCGAGGTGTCGAATGATATTTGTCGACATTTAATCCCGGGTTCTCGCAACTTTCTCATTAGCCAACGCGACAATGCAAAACGCGCAATGAACATTTGCGATCGCCAGCCTTCTACGAATAAATGTCACTGGGGGTTTCCTACTTCGAACGCTTCTGTCAATAACCAGTGGCAGCGATTTCAGCGATCCCGAAACATGCAATCAAAATTCGATGCCGGGGATTCGTTAATGAAAAGTGGTCTTCAGATGACGTTTCATTGCCGGCACTTCGGGTTCGTATTATCGGTCGTTCAACTTCTGGAAATCGAATCTGAGAAGTTTCACTGCGTACAACAGAATTTTGTACACGTCAATTCCGTGAATTCTAGGGAACGACATTGCGGCATCGATGATATTTCTACTCGAATAACCAAGAGTGTTGCTAGCCGCATTGTAGTTCAAAATTATTATTCGATACCTGTGTATTTGTGATCTCCCTGTAACTTTTACTATTCCTGTCCAATCCAGATAAAACTTTGCGTTCTTTTGCAGATCAAATTTACATTTTTGAGAATCAAGTTTCTCAAGAAACTTGTTTTCTTAAGCCATTGTAATAAAAGTAAAATTCGATATAAAATTATTATTCCGAAATAAAAATTTTATTCCATTTTATGATCAACTTTAGTACTGTCATATAAACACAAATCAATCTAATTTTGTCTTAAATATACCTATTATATTACAAACACTGAGTCTAGAAATACCTTAGAAAAGATATATTTTTGAATTTTCCATAAATTAAACTCTATATAAAAAATGGTCTAGATCAGGTGGAATTAACATATGAAAGATTTTGGCAAACACCAGGAATACTTTTGGGTACAAAAACTGTTAATACAAGTGTTAGCAACGAAATAGTTTTCATTTTTAACACTACGTTCCCCAGAAAATTCTGTAAATAAAATCTTTGCAGTTTCTCAGATGAATTCCATCGAAAAGTATAAGCTACTTAACTTGTACAAAGGAATTTCTCTTAACAAATTATTCCTATGTTTGATACCAAAAAATTATTCTCTATTTGCCAGGAAATATTTACAAGGAAACTATTAAAAAACCAACAAAATTTTTAATCAAAATGTAGTTTAAAAAGAAATTTTGGAAATAAAAATTTTAATACAAATGGGTAGAAGTGAAATAAATACATAAAAGGGATATACTAGCAAATTAATTATTTTAAACTTGAGTTTTATACGAGAATATACTGATTTCATTATAACGATTAATAATGTACTGTTGGATCCAAGCAATAATAACTCGTAAATTTCTTTCTATTTCTATCTTCGATGATTGTGGAACGGAGTTAGCCATGAAGAATTAATATTGGCCTTGTTCCATCGTTTCTTGTCTGATTTGCATTACCGAACCGATGCATTTACGAACACGAACGTCACTTGACAGAAGCTATAATATATTAGCCTGACATATTTGTCCGAGAGAAAGATGACCGTCGCTAATCGAACATTCTTTGCGCAGCGATTAATTTTCATCGAACCGAAGTGACTTCAATGACAGGACCAGAGAGAATTTGATGACTCGGTTAACCCTTCACGATGACAGATAGGTATTTCGTGTCACGACTTAATGATTAGTTGCTCTATTCTTTGAATACAAACAAAATTATACACAGTTAAATGTAATCAATTTCCAGCGTGTGAAAAAGTTGTAAATAGTTGGAACCATTTATGACAAAATAAATAATGTTTCCAACGAACCATATAGTTTCTGTTTTTCAGTAATAACAGCGTCATAATAAAGTTTTTATTTCTTTTACAATCGAATGTATGATAGTATTCGAGGCATTCAAATAATTTTTATTTAATAATATTCTAAACTGCGTGAAATTTTTATTTTTAATTTGTAATAATTCCAATTTTTTACATATTTGACCGACATCTAATGCCTAATCGAGATCCAAAATTTGACCTTCATTTTGAACAATTTTTTATTTCATGCTCAAAGCCACCTTCAGAATATGAAAAAACTATTTTTGCAATCTGTAGATGGAAAAAGAAAAGTGTAAGGAAAGAAACATGCTTAGGTTACAATGTTCAATTAATAAACAAAATGAACATATGCACAATGCAATTAAATATAAATTATGGAATAAAACTTACATCGTTGTTACGTCATAACCTGGTACGGAAAACTTTTGTATTAATATATAGATTAATAGCATTGTGAAAAATAAAGCATACATGTAATGGTTTTAGTTAAACGGATATCGGGTTTGTATGCCGACATATTTGTAAAGTCTATCGACGTAAACCTCGGATTTTCGATATTTCCTACCGAAAATGTTTTTATCGGTGCAACTTCTGCGCTATCTTATGCGTTGTGATTAACCCCTTGATGTACGATTTAATTACAAGCAATTTTTCAAACTTGTAGCATTTAGTTTTTCCCACAAATGCTCGTAAAAAATATCAGATTTGTTTTACAAATAACCTGCGAATTTTAAAATCGTTGATATTAATACATTAGACTTCGCAACAAGTGTAGTCTAGTAATTAATTTATGGTACTGAAACTAACTTTCTAAATTTAGAAAAAGGAGGGAATCTCAGTGTCTTATGGATAATTCGTGTGTATTTTTTAAAGAACGAAAAAAAGAATGCATAACTTAAATTATAAGAACAGAAAAAGGAGTAAAAACTTATTTGTGACAAAGTCAAAATTAGAATTAATTACGAATATAGGAATGAACGACACCGTGGGTTTTATCAGTCAGATAAGTACATAGTTCCTGATTCGGTGCAATCAAATAACGAATAGGAGTAATTAAATTTTACTAACGATATGTAAATCATTTTAAATGTATTTTATTAACGTTCTTCAGCAATCAGTGTCTAGAAATTATTTTATATATTGTAATTTGATGCTATTAATCGATACGATTATTACTCTGAGGATCAACATTTTTATACTAAAAAATCGATTAGTGTCGCTCGAAAGAAAAATTACGTAGCATGATTCATGTTCTGGCAAAAAGTTGGTCACGAAATCGGAGAATAAGGAGAGAGTCTCGAAGGAACGAAGAATCATAGATCAAGGAACGAATGATAAAAAGCAAAAATAAATTCCGAGGAGTGGGATATCTAACTGAAAAACAACAATCCTCTTAATAACGAAGAACAACGACAGAAATAAAAGGGGGAGTAATATCAAACGCGAGCAAAAGAGAATCACCATAAGAGCGAGCGCAAAGATAAACGAGAGAAAGACAAAGGGAGGGAGGGACTACCGCTGTACAGAAATGGTTTCGGCAAAGAGTGCCCTCGCTGGTGCTCGCTCGTAATAAGCATAAATCCTCGGAGGCTTATCTAGCGGCGCCCAGAAGAACGCTAAAATAAAATATCATACATTCTGCCTTCTACCCTTCGCGCCAGGCTATGTTACGACTACTGCCCCCTCCGTCTCTTATCCGTTCGTTTTGCGTCTCCACCCAACCTTCACTTCGCCTTTCATAATCGCGGATACCTCCGCAACAGAATTTCCCTTCGTAAACATCTTCTGCCAATTTCAAATCCTTCAAAGGATATATAGAATATTTAACCGTTCGGGAAAAGAACAATAACCAGTGATACGACTGACACGCGTTTACAGTGCATGAAATTTCTATAAGAACACCATGATTTACTGCCAAAGTATATGTTACTAATATGCGAAAACCTTACGAATATTTTAGTGTCATCGATTCAATCAATTCTCGATTTAGAAACAGAAATATTGAAACGTTCATCGAGGTAAGAACGAATTTCGTACAAGCACAGTGTGTTTTCTTCATATACAAGAAACATTATCCGTACTTGAGAAGAAGTGAATATTGAAATTACAGTACAAACTTTTATAATGATCACACTGTGATATTGCAAATAATTTCTTATTTATGAAGATGTCTTCAGTTTTGAGGAGGAAGTATAAGTAGCCCTGATGAATTTAAACACTATTGGCATAATTTACTTAAGGTTGAAAGCATAAACGCGAGTAAGAATATCGTCGATAGAAGTTTGACGGTGTTGACAGGATTTAGGTAAAATTTTCACAAGAATGAAAGCTGATAATTGTATCAATCTTTTCAGAGGCATTTTGATTTGTTTTATCGAAGAAAATTATGAACAACTTTATTTTTCAGCAATATACAGGATGTTCAGCCACCTCTGGGAAAGATTTCAGTGGAAGATTCTAGAGAACAAAATAAGACGAAAATCAAGAATACCAATTTGTTGATGGAGACTTTGTTAAGAAGTTATTAACGTTTAAAGTTCCGCCCGTATTGAATTTTTTTCTCGAAAATGCGCTGGATTTCGGGGGTGTGTCTATTCATCAGAAATGATTGGAATTGACCACCGCAATCGAAAATAATTTTTCCAAAACGATTTCAAATTTTTTTTTTCGCCGAAAAATTTCACACCTCGAATTTTTTTCTCAGAAGTGGATAGGATTTCGGAGGTATCTGTATTCACCAAAAATGATTTTAATTGACCCCCACAACCGAATATAATTTTTCCAGAACAATTTGAAATTTTTTAATTTTGTCGAAAAAATCCACCTGCTCGAATTATTTTTCAAAAGTGCGTAGGATTTCAGGGATATGTCTATCCACCAAGAATGATTGTAATTGTCCCCCACAACCAAAAATAATTTTTTCAGAATGATTTGAAACTTTTTAATTTAATTTGTTAATAACTTTTTAATGAAGACTCAGTCAAAAAATTGATATTCTTAATTTTCGTCTTATTTTGGCCTCTAGAATCTCCCATTAAAATTGCTCCCAGGGGTGGCAGAACACCCTGTTTAACGCTAAGAAGACTTAAGAATGGTTTACAAAAAAAGTGGCCCCCGCGTTCCTCGATATAAATCAAATAGAAAATCTGTGGGGAATTTTATCGTGTGGAGTATACAAATGTAGAGGGCAAAAAGTAAGATATATTGTTAAGTTAATAGTATAAAAAATAAAACATTGGAAGTAATTAAACTGTGGCAGTACCAATTACTAAAATTACAAATTTAATTTCTTGAAACAGATTTAAAAGACTGTTCTTATATAAAGGAGGGTGATGAAGAAAAATGTTATGATTTTCTAGTTTCTAAAGAGTATGAAATGCACAATTATTTATTCGATAAGCGATGGGAAAATTGTTAAGAAGCCTTGTTTACAATGTGATTTATCAGTAAAATAATTATTTTAAATAACAGAAGATGAAGTCTTCATACTTTAGTGTCAAACATGGAGCAATGTTTAAATGTTTCACTAAAAGCTAATATTGCTTGATTATGAAACATTTAAAAATATAAATACTTTGAGAATAAGTATGATCGAGACTATCAGCTTGGAACTAATTGTAAGGGTCGATTACCTCATGATAATCTTAGTAGTCTACTGGATTTTTTGACAATCATCATTAGAAGAAGAAGAGATGTCCATTGCTTCCCGAATAAATAATTATGTATTTCATAATATTTAGAAGATGCAGAAACCCTGATAAAATTTTTCATTGGCAGCATGGTCCAAAATCGATTTACTTTTACCACACTCCATTCGTCACTCTTCTGTGCATTAAATTGTAATATGTTCCATTAATTATTTCTTAGCATTTCTTTAACACGTTCACTGTCTGATCAAAACCGTATAATATTCTGCAAGACTAAAATTTTGATTTTGGACCATTGTAAACTACATTATCTAAACTTTGTTTCAGTACTTATTTTTATAACCTTGATAAAATTCAGAAATCCTATTCGAATTTATTCAGCATCCCAACATGAGAATTAATTTGTCTAGTTCCATAGTAGTAAATATAGCAAAGTGTTAATATTATAATAAAAAATTCTTGCTATTTTCATCGAAAATAGTAGTGGTTTTACAGAAATTTCGTCCATCGTACACGGATGAAGTGGAAGTGTTAACGAGTATGGCGTTGGATCGGTCCCGTCGCTAGTAACGCGGTACGATCGCGGGATGTGGGTCAATTAAAGGAAGCGAAAAGCCGAGACGAAAGAGCCCAACCGTGTTTGAAACGGAATATCTCCGCGATCGGCTGTCAAATCCGCCGAGGCATCGTCGATCGCGGGCGTTCGGAAAGAAATTCGATAATCGACTTAAGCATCGATCGGAGTGACCGAGAAGCGAGAGTGAAACAAGAGTCTCTCGGTGTGGTCGAACGGAAAAAGTAAAAAAAAAAAGAAAAAGGAAAGATCGCGGGGGTCAGGGTGGATTTTTGTGCGCGTCGATGCAGCGCGAGATGTCGGCCAAAGGCACGTAGTCGGTGTAATGAGGCGAGATACATTCGCCGGGGGCCGCCCCGTCGGGGGCGGCTGCCGGAGAAGCTCTGCCAGCCGGCAGGGGGGTGAGTCGGAGGGAAAGGGTTGAGCTGGAAGCCCGATCAGTCATTAGACAAGTGGGTATTCACATATATCGAGTTGTAAAATCGATAGGGGTGTCCGTTAGCCGTGTATCCTGTAAGGAGACGGTGGAGGGGATGAGATGCGAGCCGATAGGACGGAAGAGGGTGCAGGGGGAAGGGACAAGCAGGGAAACGGGGCTCTTCGCCTCGATATCAGACGGACGAAGACAGAACGCAACCCCTTTTCCTCTTTCCGCGCTTCCCCGTCGACCCCTTTTGTTGCTTCGCCATCCACCCCCTGCCACCGCACGTATCCAGTCCTTGCATATTAATCCTGCCCATAATTCCCACTTCCCAGTTTGGGCAACCCTTCGGCTCCGGCTACATCGCTACCCCCGTCGAGAGAACGAAAGGGAATCAGAATAAGCAAGGGAAAGAGGAGTCCGGAGTGAGTTGAGGCCGGGCGGGAGGGGGAGGGAAAGGGATATCCGCCTCCTATCGATTGGGCTTTCTTTCCGAGTCCAGCTTTTAATTGGCATTCTCCCGTGGTGAGAAAAGGAGAGAGCCTCGGAGATCCTCCACCCATCGGGTACGGCGGTCCGTTACCTACCAAGGGGAGACCAGCCTGCGATCTTTTCTGCGCGATGAAAAAATTCGCGATCGCGCGTGCCGCGCCGGCTTCCGCCAACGGGGATCTCAAAATCTCCAGGAATGCCAGACTTTCGATCATTCTTTGTTTTCAGATCGAGTCACCGCCAAATTCCTTTACCGCCTCTCGCGATTCTCCTATTCCCAACTACGAGTTAATTTCATCTCGTTACACTTGCTACGATACGTTTGCATGTAATCATATTACACTCGCGTATAATTATAATTATAAATCTTTAACCCCTTAACGCTCATATTCTTCGGGACGATGATCAGGTTTCTTTATTGGATTTGTTTCTAAGCTATATAAAAATGAGGTTTTTGTTAATTACAATGTTGTATCTAACGTATAATTTGAAAGAAAACAAATATTGTCATCCCTTAAACCATTAGATTAAACAAATATCGTTTTTCAAAGCAGTCAGACTCGGGCATGAACGTTAAAGGGTTGAAGCGTGGAAAGACTATCCGATTATCGTGCAATTACGTCTAATTTTATCGTGGTAAATGTGATCACATTATTCTGAATAGAAAAGATGTCAAGTACTAGGGCACGTTGAATAAACATTAGATTTACGAAAATCGTCAATTTGGCAGGTGCCAGAAACTCATAAATATTATTTGGTTTTAAATTAATATTGAATTTTATGGATATAATGATGCGAATATATATTCTAATTAAAAGTAAAACCGTGAAGTGCTTTGATAAAAATATGTGCAATAAATGTCCATGAATCTGATATTAAAGAACACTTGATAATTCCGAGTGAAATCTGTAACCTCCTACAATAACAATTCATTAATTCATGACATAGTCGGTCGTAAAAGACAGTATATTAATCTATCTGGAATGATTTTGAAGATTGAACTACTTTCGCACCTCTAAGATGAAAACGTTAAGTCAGATTTACATTTCCAAAAATAAAACAAAAGATAAATGAATGATTAGCAAAAGCAACTATTCTTGCAAGCTGATGCAATCATGTGAGATGAATTGTTACAGCAACCGGTTACGGATGACCACTGTGCTTGAATGGATATTCTCTAATTATTGACCAGAGGAGTCGTGCTACGAGTTATCTGACATTATAATTACGAAGCACTGTCAAAAACACTCCGAAACCAAAATTTGTTAACACATATACAGGTGACAAAACTTTTCACTAAGGAGCTAAGAAAATTCATTCTTAAATTATAAAGTCTGTATAGGATACAAACGTAAGTACCTCGAGAAATTTTAGTTTTATGTGGTTTCCAATTGTCAAAAAAGTAAAATTTTATTAGCATGGAAAATTTCACAGATTTGGCTCGGCCATCCAAGCGTTAATATTGCGAACCCTCGATTATCCGACTTCCTGAAGCTTCTGAATATTAATGAGTCGTTTCATCGTCTTACTCCCATTCACGCTCTTCCTAAAAACTAAACCAACGCAAGATTTGTTACCTAATTGAACATTACATAATCTATACTACTATCAAAAATATTCAATCGTTTGTGTAAAGAGTAAGAGTTTAGTTACTATTTGCAAGGAATTGATAGTATATCTAATTTTATTGATTTTATGGATGAAAATGCAACATACGTGTGAGTTTAACAACGCTACTAATTTGGTAACTATAAATGACACAAGTATTAATCGCATCAAAGTAGCGATGAAACGGTTGTATCATTATACGGGAATACATGACATTTTATAGAACAGATGGAACACATCGAATTATTAGAAACTAAAATTACGTTTCAGCAGGATTGTACAATTAGTAGAAAATTGGCTAAAAAATGAAAACCCTAAATTGTTAGGACTGGATTTAACTATCAAAGAAGAAATAACATTGCAAAGACTGAAATAAATAAATTTGAATCAGTAGAAAGTATGCTCCGAAGAACAGATGCTGTATTAAAAGTAAAACGCCTCCGGGCAAAACGTTAAGATCCCAATGAATAGTGCAAAACTGGGTACAATGCATATCTGTAGTAATTACGCGATAAGAAACATAAAAAGCTAGCAACTGACCACAGTAAATTTTACCACACTGCTGGTTCTCGTGTTATGATGTTACATTTTTAAAATAGATTATTACGTTTAGAAAAATGCGTACAGCGTGTTCAATTTCGCTGATCAGCGTAAGTCCTTGATTCCCCACATTCCTACCTCTTCCTCTGGTATCAAGCGCCTGAAACTCTGCTCCCCTCCCCCTCGCCAGTGGGCCAAGGAAGGAGATCTCGCGGAAGCACACGAGCTCCTGCGGCCATAACGATCCCTCGCGGCGCATCATTGGCGGACAGGGAACGAAAATTAATACACGAAGCAACCGGCCTCCTTGCGCTCCCACTGCGTGCCGTCGCGCACACGTACTCGTTTCCGCGGTCACGTGTGCGCACCCCCGCGGCACATAAGTGCGAGGAGGGCTGCGGCCGTGTGCGTGAAGATTGATTATACCGCGGGAGAAAATGTGATCAATAGCTCGACAAACAAAGGCCCCTCGGACGCCTGTGTATAATGCAAATAGCAAAAATCACGGTGCACGGTGGGTGGGGTGGGAGGTGGGGGGGTGGGGGGGGGGTGGAAGGGGGAGTGGAAGGTGGGGGTAGCCGAGCAGAGGGTTGAAGGAGATGATCGACGGTCAAGAAACAATGGCAACACGCGCCGGCTACTTGGAGCCTCGCTCGACACAGTCCCCTTTTCTCGAACCCTTCTCGGTCGACTTCTCACCCCCAACGCCTTCGGGTCCGGTTTAATTTGCATACGACCGATCATGTCTTCCGGTCCGACTCACCTTCGGCCTGGCCACCGTTACCCGCCATGCCTCGCGACCATCGATCAAGCCTCGGTTGTTTTTACCTTCTAACACAACCCCCGGCCGCCCCTTAGTGGTCACTGGCCGTACGCCCACACCGATGATGCACCTCGGTGTGTTCCTTTCGTCCGATACCCGTTAACAAGGGCTGCTTCTTCCATCGATGACATTGTACCGACGCCCGGGAACACGGCACGGGGGTGAACAGGACCAAAGGGAAGAAAGAAACGGACGGCGTGACATAATTGCGCGACTCTTGAAAAAGAACGAACGCGAAGGGGATGGATAGTTGCGAGAGGTGATTATTTCCAACGATCTGGGCTTCTCCTTTTAATCCTTTGCGGCCTTACGGAATTTCATCTCGACATAGAACTCGTTCGCCATTATTATATATATCTTCTCGTAATCATCGCGTAATTATTCGATCTAATCTGATTTACCGTCTCACGGCGGACTTTGGGTCCGTTTCGACCCATGTAAACTGTTTATTTCGGTGTTGCAAAGCGTTAGTCTTTCGTAAATGATAAGAGAGCTTTTTAAATTAACGATGATAACAAATAAGAAATTTGCAAATGCAAAATAATAAAATTCGGGTTTGAATTAAAATGAACTTGCTAAGACGGTTTGAGGGTTAAGTCTCTATCCGATCAGCAACAACGTGTACATAGGAGATTTAATATATGTGTTTACTTTATGAAAAGTATTTCACTCATATTCGATCGATTCTCAACAACTTACAAGATATTGTATAATAAATATCATAATTCTTCGTTAGTTTTAAAAATATTTATATATGGTACTTATCAATTAATTATGCTTTTTCCTCCCAAGTAATTAGAAAAAGAGATTAAATAGGAAGTAAAAGAAATAATTAGGTACTACTGATTCCTGTATAAATTCAGACAGAATATAAGAACATTGTAAATACTTTAATACTGTTTCTATCATAGTTTTAAGCACACCTAAAAAGGTTGAAAATAAACCTAAAGAGCATGTATTAGATACGTGATACTAAATGCTTGGAAATAGTGGTTATATATGGAATTAATAATAGTACCTTGTGCCACCTTGTTTATTTAATACTAAGAAAAAGGTTTGACAAGTCATACAGCATTGTTTGGAATTCATTTGCTTTGAAAAAAGGAAAATAGTAATGAATATTATTAAGATTTTAGTCCGTTTCTCTTTCAAGGCGACGAAGAATATACGTAGGAAAGGGATGATACGTAATGAGAGATATAAAAAAATGCATGGAACGTGGGGGAGAACGAGCCATGTTAGTGTAAGCAGGGTAGAATAGTTATATCGCCGTAGTGTGTAAGGAAAAAAGAGAAAAGGGTGGGAAGTAAAGAAAAAGAGAGGGAATGAGCGATGTATCGCAACGGTTATATAATCTCTCTCTCCTTGTTTCGGAAAAACAGAAAAAAAGAAGGGGGTGAGAGATACACACCACAATGGTTATAACCTGTTCCCTTCTTCTTCGTCTACTTTTTCCGTCGTTAATCTTGGCTGACTTTTCACCGTTGTTCTTTGAAGGACCACGTTTCCTACGCTCGAGGCTCTCGTCGCCAATTGGGAGCACCGGAAGTCGTAAAGCTTCGGTTTCTGACTCAATTTCCCCGAAATTCGTGATATCGGTTCCCGAATTCCTTCCCTTCTCCGACCGTATCGCGCGATGCGATTTCGGTTTTATTCGCCTCCGGCCACCGTGTCCACCTCCGCGCGCGTATCTTTCATTGTCCGGCGGTATATTGGCTAGACAGATTGAATGATCCAAATGCAGGACAAAAAATTTATGATCCCCTGTCTGTCTGAATATCTCTATTCACCGGCGATGACACAGGCTGGCCTGAGATCTGGGACAAGATCGAAATTCAATACGAGAAGCAACTGTGCGGCTGTGGCAATCGAGGGTCGTGGATTTTACGAACGACTCGGAGACATTAAATTTAACGAATCCGCGGACGGAACAAAACGGGCTCGTTGATATTATCGATGTACGGGTAAGCATCACGATTTCTAGCGCCGCCGCGCTCGAATCCAGTCTCCGATGCTGTGGTAATCTGCCGAATCTCGAGCACACCGCCCTGGTCAAATTCAATTTCTACGCTCCTCGACGATTGTTTGAACCGGATTATATTTCGAAAAATCTTCATTGGTAAAATTTTTATGGTAAATGCTTTTACTGACAAACCACGGCTAGTGGTTTATTCTGGTTCGAGGGTTTATTGGTAACTAATGTCTCCATTGTGCAAGTAATGGGGATATAAACACATTTTAAATGTATTCCATTCTGATTTAAATTTGTTCATTCATTCGATGCTCGTTAAAATAATAAATTTGTTAAAGTGTGGTAATCTTATTATATTCATGTAGGAGATTTGTATTGAATATTTGTGCCGCGTTGTAGTTTTGTTGAATGTTAATTTATATGCAAAAAGGTTGAAAGTGTTTTGTTCGAGAAGGAATGGGTAACCAGGGACAGTGAGACAACAGGGAGAATAAAAAAACGAGTGGTTGCGAAGGACAGACGTGATTCTTATATAAATTAATTTATGTTGCTAATTATTAATTTGTGTAAAAAGATTGTGTGCTTGGTGTGTTTTAAATTCGTTTATATAATTATATCATTTGTACATTTGTTCCAAATACAATACTTTTTGTTAAATCCTACATTCATAATTGTTTTGTATTCCTATATAAGATTTTTTATTTAATTTCTGCATTACTGTATTTTTAAATTCCTTCTTTATTATTATCGTTTGTTTTTATAGGTTCGCGTAGCATTGTTATTTTCGTATAGTAGAAATTAAAATTTTGCTATCTTAAAATAAAAGAGTTAATCGTATTCGTGCATTATTTGTATAGACTCGCACATAATATACAAGTTGTCCAAAAACTTTGAAAGCAGAGTTCAACTTTGGGAATGTATTCAAAATGCATTTAATATTATTTTCAATACAGATGAAATATTTGAGAAAGTTCGACAGTCACTGATTCGAAGAATGGAAGTCTGCATTCTTGTAGATGGCGGAATTTTCAAACGTCTCAAAAAGCTTACATCTTTTCGAGAAATCATTTTCAAACATAAGTTTATATGAACTTCTTTTTACCTATTTGACTTCAGTAAAACGTAGTATAAGTTTGGTTCCAACTCTTTTACACCGTACACTGTATATGTAAATGATTTCGATGATGATTATCGTAGATATTTGTATACGTGGCGTAGAGAAACTTTACTTATGGTTGCCTGGACGATAATTCGCATCAAACAATGGAACCGTAATATGAGGGCGGATTGAAATGTATCCGGAATGACAATGAAAATTAAATAAGTTTGTTTTAAATTATACTTTATTTTTCAACATCGTCCCCCCTGAGGTCAATACACTTGGTTCAACGTTTCAAATGTTGCGATTGTGTTTGGTTCATTTTAAACAATTCTAAACAACTCATTATTATGTCAACACATTTATTTCTATTTTAACAATGAACGTATGTACATGGGTATTTTTACACGTGTTCCCTCACAACGCCATTACACACTACCGGGCACTCCACCACAGGATTCCCCCTCACATCTCCGTTCCAACGCTACCAACTACAATCAGTAAAAATAACTATACATCAAATACTTGTAAAAACTAGACTATTTGATAGATCGTTCTAATATTTGGAGTGAATGCTCATGAATGATGTATCAACATAACAACACGAAACCAGCTACAAATAAAGAAACTCCTGGTGGCTATTCCAGAAACTTTTCAATCCGTCCTCGTATGCTTTAAAGAAAAAGTAGTAATTTATAAAATTTTTAGCGTAGCAAACAGTTGTCGCAGAGTATAGCAGTATAGTAGCGTGACATGGAAAGTAAGCTTCCTAGTATCATGACAATTCAATTGAGTTTACAGTAACGCGATAGTCGAATCGCTATACTGCGCAGCGAGGTGTTTAGCAGCGTGACAGTCCAATTAAGTATCCAGTCTGGCGATAGTCGTGCTTTCTTAGTAGCGATCCGCTGCGAATGACTTTTCACGCCGCGACAGCCACGCTATATCTACGGCAGTCTAATAGTAGTCTAATTGAGTTTCTAGCGGCATGCCGATCCAATTAAGTCTCTCAGGGCACGATCATTCCACTGATTGTTTTTACCAACGTGTCAGCCCTAATGGATTCCCAGCAGCGAAGTAAAGCAAATAACTCGGTAATCCCGGTAAATCATAAAATTCTGAGTACAGTAGAATTCCGATAACCCCCCCTTCCTCGAGACTTCGACAGTCCTGGATTATCAAATACATCGGATTATTAGACAATAACTATAGCCTGAATTCTTCAATGTTTTGGACTTTTGAGTAGAAATCGAAGAAAATTAGTTAGACGAACTGTATGAGAAAAATAATGACTCTCTTATAAACTTCGTAAATGGAGAATATTTGTACTCCATTTGTCTCCAATCTTAAGAAGGAAACTTTTACTCGAAGGATGAATTTCTTTCTTTCAACGTTTAAACTTGAGAATTAATTGTCATACGTGCGTCGGAGTGTTAAAATTCTTTGATCCATAATTTTTTTAGGGAAACGTCTCGAATGTTGAGAAGGAAACCTTTACTCGAAGGATGATATTTGAAATTCTTGATCTTTGGGAAAAGATCGGTTCCCGTTAATCGTCGTACTTACGCGGCAAGTTCGACGATATCGACACGCTGTTAATTCCAGCTGTCCTTTCTCTCAGCTTCGCCCGCAAAGTGATAACCTACTCCGTTGCTAATGGCGGACATTATTACGAGCAACTCTGAGAACTCCCCTCGTGTCCACCTATTCCACATGTATAGAACGACGGTGCGTACTTATCTGCAATCCGTACCCCTCGTGTGATCGAAACGCAGGGTAAAGTAACTTACAGCTGTAAGCGTGTATCGATTGCGAATGAAACGGGTAACAAGTGACAGGTAGCTGCCCCTGATAAATAAATTAAAAGGTGAGAATACTTGACACTGCATCAAGGATCTTCGATTTCAAGTTGAACCGCAGAGCCTGCAACTCGCTAACTAGAAATAGCTTGATTCACCCGACCAATCTAGTTGTTCGAATCAAATTATACAGGTTCTATCCTATAACGCGACTCATGATTTTTCGACCATGTACGGTTGTCTGACGAAAATGAATTTTGAACAAAAACTTATGTAACGATAACGATAATAAAAATTTCGAAAACAATTTCTTTCCATCGTGAAATCAAGATTATATTTTTGTTCTTAATACGGATCTTGTACTCCAAATTAACCCTTTTGCAAATTAAATTCATCTTGGAAACAAATTGATACTTTTAGCGTTAAATAAATATTCCATGTTATTCTTTGTTCTATGTATTATTACACACGTGCAATACAATTTTTATTTCTGAATAATTTTACATTGGATTTTATTTTTATTATAACGGATTTAGGAAACAATTTTTTAGAAAAACTTGATCTTCGAAACGGAGAGTTTGAGTCGTAAACAGGCGAATTCGGGGTGGAAAATTTGTACCTGCTCCTGAACCGTGGTACAATTACATTGTCACCCATTGGCAAAGCGAAAAAAGGAACGGGAAAGAAAAGAAAAGATATGTTTGTCAAACAGCGTTGAAAAAACGAGCGTTTTTTTTAAATCTGCAGCTCATACTACCGGCTAGACCTGTCGATGCATGCCAGAGGCGTGAATTCCGCAAAATTGAAGCTTCGCTCCTCAATTAACCCCCCGGAAAAAGGATGATGCCTCACTGGGAAAAAACAATTGATACGATCTCGTTCGCATCGCCGTTGCACCGCGCGAAACGCATTCAGCTTTAAAATCGTTCTCCTCCCTCCTACTGTCGGCTTTTACCACCCCTGGCCACCCTTTGCACACCCTCGCAACCGATATTTTCGTCCGTAGCCTGGTCGCGTAACACGTGGATGGGCTCCAACTCGAAACTTTCGAGCACTCGCGATTCATCGCGATTGATCGCGCCACGACGATTACCTCTACTCCCTCACGCGCGGCTACTGTTTACTCCGTTCATTCGAAGAATCATCTGGGATCTATCTTCCTAGGGAATAAAAAAATATCGCAAGAATCGCGCGGGAACATAGAATTCTACCGACGCTCGCGCTCCTTTCTCACAATTTTTGTCTTTCGTTTTTCTTCGCTGGCGCAACACAAAACCATTGTTGCAATCGGTGGTATGTTGGGGATAGAAAAGCAATTAGCTTATAATAATAATTATTAAATCGCGGTCGAAACATTTTAACAAGTGCAAGTGGGATATCTATCCCAGTTTAAAATAAAATGTGTCTCTGAGGAAATGATAGTATTAAATACGAGCTAATTAGTTAAAATAAATAGAAATTATTTTAGCTAGAAAGTTACAAGATGTTCCAGTAATCTGACTTGTGGAAACTAACTCTTCCTAGTCGCAGTAATATCAAACAACAGGATTTCTAATAGTCATTAATGTTTCCGTTTTGCCCTAAAATATAAACAATGTTAAATGTGTCTAATAACGTTTAAACCGTGACATTTAACTCGTTGGCGTAAAGAATGCTTGGAAACAGAGTTCAAGATCGAAATTAATAATATTATACTACCGTATGAAATCCACAGATATCATCAAATGTTGATAATTAGTCTTTTCGTAAGCTAGAAATTGATAAATGTTAACGTTATCGCTAACCTATTTTGCATGTTTCGTCATCGAATAAAGCGAATAACAATTCCTATGATTTATTTCGTGAATTTACGTAGCGTTAAGCGTCCACGATTTTCATTCGAGGAGACAACACGCGTATGCGAAGTTAGCGTTACCAATAATGAAAAGCGTTTCGTGACGACAGATCGGTCGATGACGCGCATCATAAGTTATTAACGATAGACGATCAATAGTTAATAGGCGAGTCATATTGCTATGACAATTCTAATGTTACGGGTAAAATTCACGTCGTTTCTTCGATCATACATCTCCATTTTTGTTTCTATCCTCTCCTGCCAAGTCGAATTCTACGTATCTTTCTCCTTGATTCGTACTTGCACATCATTCCTGCGATTTCTTTAACCCCTTGACGTACGATTTAATGTAATTTTTCGAACGTATACTATTTAATATTGTTTAAATTTGTTCATACATAGAATATTCACGAAAAAAATATATTTGTTTTACGAATACCTCGTGAGTGTAAAAATATGTTGATTTTAATTTATAAGACTTGATGACGAGTGAGTGATCTCATAATTGTGAAACTTGACATCAAGAACTTGTGACGAATCAGATACGCCATTGTATGTCAAGGGGTTAATACAATAGTTCATTTTTTTAAATACTTTTCCATATTCTTGCACAATTTCTCTCTCTCTCTCTCTCATTCCTTTGGCTGTCCTCTCTATTAAACGTTCCGTTTATATTTCCTTCTCATCCGTCAATTTTCCCGATACTTCTGCATGCCTTGCCACTTTCCACGCTTTTCTTTTTCTTCCTTCCTTCCTCATTGCGTCCTTTCCTTCTCGCATTTTCCAGCACGTATTCATTGCACTTATTCATATAAATCAAATGAGACAGGCGAACGAGACTCGAATTCTCACGCAATCGATTACTTTCTGACGTGGCAGAATATTACTTTATTTTTTTTAGAAGCGTTCGTTATTTAGCCGTAAGAAATAGTTGAAATTTACTAATAATATATTGACGAGTCTTTCACATGAAATGCAACTAAAAATTAACAGAAACGAACACATCACGATACTGAAACGTCCTCAGAAAACGGGGAAGATGTTTATATAATACTAATATGTCAAGTATCGTTAATATGATTCCTATTCTAGCTACTTTTACTTTTTAATTTCGAGACTGAATACAGTAATAAAGATAGTCAGACACTACAATGTTGCTCGGAAATAAAAATGAACTTTCCAAATTCGATGCTCGAATTTCAATTCTACATTTTATTTGATTGGCTGAAACAAAAAGAAGGCTGAAGAGTTTTGTTCATTCTTGTTTTGTTACGTACAAGAAAATTTCAATATCTAAAAAATGGATATTTATAGAAAATGTGCAATGGCTCCCACTAAAGATCTTTGCATCAAACTTATCTACAAAAAAAAGTACGACTACTATAATCTGAATTTTAACAACTCGATAGAATTTCGTTTTTATCGAAACGTTGCTGCATCTCGCGCAATGAGTCTGTCTCAATCCGTCGTCGTGGGCTCTAGGCAGCGCGCGACCGATTAAAAATCGTATTAATACAAATTGTACGTGATGTGGAACGCGAGTAGCACGACACGAAAGAAATCCCGCGCCTTAACGTGCAACTTAATCCTCGAGTAATTACATTCAGACCCGACTCGAGATTTAAACTTATCCCGTCCGCTAAGCGGCCGATATCGATTCGGTATAATCGATTCGATAAAATTAATAAAGAGCTTCTACTAAGCTCCTTACTCGCTGATAAACGAGACCCGAAGCAGTCCGCAGGGGTTCAGAGGTGAGGAAGGAGGGACAGAATGGGATTTCGTGTGTGTGGTTCTATATTTGTATCGACGGTAATGTAATTACGTTCATGTTCGATTTCATGACAACCGGGAACAGCCACCGATCGGTGTACAAGGCGACGCCGACCGAACGCTCTGTACTTTGTTTCATTAACCTGACTGTGACTTGATTCCTAGCCATGTTATTAAAATCTTTAAAAGATGGTAGTTAGAATAAATCCAGTGAATCACATGAACTCTCTGAGAGAAACAAGTTGGATTACAATTCCAAACAACAATTTTCTAAATTTAGTGATTTCAACTACGAGATACAATAGCATTCACCATCTCCTTTAGATTATCATTTTCGCCTAGACATTGTAAAAGGGAAAAAATATTGTAAACGAAGAAGAAATCAATGGAGATTTAGATGTTAAAAAAAAATGTTATTCACGTCATTGGGAAAAGTGTATTCAAGCAGACGACGAGTTTATTTAATAATAATAGATAGTTTGAAATTTCTTTCATAACAATAAACCTAATATTGGATATGTGCTACATACAGCTTTTCATTTAAAACAAAGGACAATCTATTAAAATTCTTTTTGCTTAAGGTAACGAACTATTGTCAAATGTTATTTACTACTAAAAGTAGTTGCTTCAAATTGACAATTTTGTTGAAAATTAATATTAAATACGGTCAGTAATAGACATACGAATTTCGTAGAAGAATTAATATTAAAAATACTGTGAAAAACTAAACGTGAACGTGGTGCTTTTGAAAATCCACGAATTTGTACCGACGAGATTGCTGATGTTAAACATAATCGATGAAGTAAACTGTTTTCTATAAAATAACAGGATTCTTTCATCCGTACGAAAACCCATCAAAATTTTAGAACTCAGCCAATATTATCGAGTAGATTTATACGCGTGGAGGTAGCTAGGATGTTTTGATAGCGTTCCAATGAAAATG
The DNA here is from genome assembly GCF_013123115.1 of Colletes gigas. Taxonomy (NCBI): domain Eukaryota; kingdom Metazoa; phylum Arthropoda; class Insecta; order Hymenoptera; family Colletidae; genus Colletes; species Colletes gigas. Next base: position 10,373,368 of record NW_025106631.1, on the reverse strand, counting down.
GAGTTTAACGCGACGAACAATTTCATCAACGAAGTTAAATCCTTGGTTTCAGATCAGCCAGCTGGTCGAGGAAGTGTCCAGGTTACAACAGAGCCTGCAGCGTCTCCAAGAGACTAGCGCACAGGCAACAGCGCGACTCGAAGAAGAACTCGAGGCACGCAGACAGCACATCAGCAGACTAGAGAGTAAACTGGAGCGACAGAGGGACTATGACGACCTAAAGCGCGAAATTAACGCGCTGAGGTCCGTCGACCTCTCGCAGATTCCAACCGGCGAACCTGGCAAAAGCTTGGAGCACCTTCTGATGGAACGCTCGAAGGCGCTTCAGCAAACCGAGAGCTTCAAGCCATCCAATACTCCGGACGCGCTTGGTAAGTCTAACAAACAAACATTTTGTCGCAGCGTTAGATCGGTACCGAAGCATTCGAGAATCGGTTCAGATTAGGCGTATCGTCCGCTTTAGATCAGGAATTGTTAGAGATATGACTTGCTACCAGCTAAAGATTTTCTAGCAACGCAGACACGAAATATCGTCGCGACCCTTCTAGTATTTACCGCTACTAATTCCTGCGCTAAAGCTCTGGTCTTCGATCCCCGACTCTCTCTCTCTTCGAGGCTACGTCGAAGGACTCGGTGTATCGAGTAACAATAAAAAGGACACGAGTCACGCAACGCGGACGCTTTTCTAAAGAACGAGGGATGACTGAAGGAGCTTACCGAGAGAAAAGGAACAACAAAGTAACTCTGCTTGCCATTGTGTTCGCAATTTCTTTCTAACTATCTTTGTATCTTCCCCTACTGTCTCTCTCCCACTGTAACCGTTCATTTCTCTCTCGTCGTTATTGTTCGAGCCTTTGATCCTATTTTAGTTTCGTTTTCCTCCTTTCTTTGTACGCTATCGCGTTTCTGTTGTCCACTCGCGTTCTATTATCGCTCTCCATTTTCTTTTTCTTTTCTGTTACTCTTCCTCTGCCTGTTTCTCTAAGATCCTTCACTGCTTAGATTGCACTTTTTCCGAGCTACTCTCTCGCTGGTACGCGCATCAACATACCCTCGTAGGAGGTACTAACATAACCGAGACCTGCACGTTAACCCGAAACCCGTACCTCTTACCGAACATCACGGACACCGTGATTTCTCGATCCACACAGCCCACCCTTGCATCACACCCCGAGTTCCCACCACGAACGTCTGCACGCTGGGAAAAGCAAATTTCGGACACGCGAATGCGTGGACGATAACTCGGAACATTTCCCCAGGCCAAAGCGTTGTTTCGGGGCCAGAGTTTATTACCGATCGATCGGGAATGACAGAGAATGAGAGAGCGAGAGAGAAGCAGCGCGTTCACGGGCAGAGAATGAGACCCAAATGCCATCATTCCCGAATTCCCAGGTGCCATTATCCTCTCAAATGTCTCCTATTTACCCGGCGAAACCGCTTTGTTGTAAATCGTTAAAAAATAAAAAAAAAACAAAATTCTACACTGGTCTTCGGTCTTTCACGGATGAAAGTTCGAGGAGACTCAATCGCAACGCGACAGATGGATTCCTTTCGAAATAACGAGGGACACTGAACCCAGTTGACTGACGCGCGTCACTTTTCCTCTCGTTGGGCCACGTTGTTCCTCGTTTGTGTGGATCACGCGACGAAGCTTTGAAAAAGAGAGTCTCGGTCGTCGTCTATCGTCCAGGAGGCTACCGAAGAAATTAAGACGCCAGGTGTCACGACATGAAAAAAAAAAAATGAATCGAAACCACTGATCGTGAACCTTTAGATTGACTGTCATCTGCCGTGTGTGAGCTCGTGTTGACGCGGTCCCTTGTGTTTTTGGTGGTTGCAGGTGGACTATCGTCACCCCTGCAGCGCGCCTCGACCGCCTCGCCCCACGGGGTCGGGGGTGTACCTCCTTCGTCCCACGTGTCCTCCCAGCAACCACCGCCGCCGCCCCCAGCAGCAGTTTCCCTCCCACCGCGTTCCACTCCGACACCGTCTTCGGCCACCTCGACGACGTCCAGTCTCCTCTTCCCACCTCCTCTCCAGAACGTCGAAACCTTCGGCTCCTTCCTCGGCGAAGAGATCGTCGCCAACTGGAGGCGGACGTTGGAGAGGTCCATCATGAATCAGCAGCAACAGCAACAACAACAGCAGCAACAACAACAGCAGCAGCAGCAGCAGCAGCAGCAACAGCAGCAGCAACAACATCAACAACAACAACATCAACACCAACAGCAACAGCAACAACTTCATCAGCCGACGTCGCTCGGTCAATTGTCGCAGCAACAGCTGCAAGCACAGCCGCTGATCGGTCTGCATCCTCCGTCTACCACCGGTAACATAAATCACCTTCCATCGCCGACGGATCCATCTTCCAGTTCGAACACACCGGCGAAATCGAATACCCCGTTAGGAACCACTCCACTGAGTTGCCTCGATGCGACCGAGAAGGCTCCAACGCCGGTGTCGGGCCACGAAACGCCCGCGCCGCCTACGCCGTCATCTACCACCGCGTTAACGTCACCACCGAGCTTTCAACCGCCCACGACGATAATCGAAACGATCGCTTCCTCGGCTTCCATCAACGGCGGCAGCATCGTGCCCGCCATACCGACAGCACCACCACCAAAGAGTCCCGCGGACCAGGATTCCTGTCACAACAACAACAACAGCCACCACCTGGCCAACAACAACATAGGGGGCCTGAGTGTGTTGGACACCCTAAAGAGTCCGTTTCGTTTCGACGACAGGACGCATCCGTTCAGATTCGGCGACGAGTACGGCGCCGCTGGTATGGCCGGTCGGTTAGGGGAATCCCTGATCCCGAAGGGCGACCCCATGGAGGCCAGGCTCCAAGAGATGCTACGATACAACATGGACAAATACGCCTCGCAGAATCTGGACACGCTGCACATAGCCAGGAGGGTCAGAGAACTGCTGTCGATACACAACATCGGTCAAAGACTGTTTGCCAAGTACGTACTTGGACTGAGCCAAGGAACCGTCAGCGAACTGCTGAGTAAACCGAAGCCGTGGGACAAACTGACGGAAAAAGGTCGCGACAGCTACAGGAAGATGCATGGCTGGGCTTGCGACGACAACGCTGTACTGCTGTTGAAATCCCTGATACCCAAGAAAGGTGAGTACGATCAGTTTCCAGCTGTCTCCAGTCTTCCCGTCGTTATAAACCTTTACGAATCACTTCTATCAAGCGGTGAAGATCAAACGTCCGCGAGAACGAAACGGGACCTTGTAATTACATGTTCGGTCTAATTGCTTGAGGAGAAACGTTACCGGTAATTTATTTCTAGTAACAAGGCTGATCAGATTTCCGACCAGAGAATCTTGAAAACTGCAATACGACGCTGTCTAGGTCCGATGTTGCAGTAGCCACGAGTAGCGTTCGACAAATTTTATTCGCGAATACAAACGTTACGTTGAAATGTTTGCAAATTATTTTGAGAATATACTCGAAAATGTTTAGAATATTTGTCCGACTCTGGCCTCGAGTAATTACGTCCGCTCGTTCTTTGACCGTTGGGAACACCGGAACATCAACAGGTTCGATAACCATGATCGCTGGGATACGTGCTTTGCAAATTGTTTTGAACGCCTAAAATATGTTCCACCGAACCTGTCGATGATTCCGGTGCTGGCCAATGACGGATCGTTTCAACTTCGCCGCTGACTATTTACCGTTTGACTCCTAAGAAATCTTTTCTGCCTCGCACTGCCAATAATCTGTTCTGCCGAACCACTAACCATGAGCTGTCAAGTTAACTTTTTTCGGCTGTCTAATACGGGTGTTACTGGTGTCTCTATTTGGCCTAACTTTACCCGCGGAGAACGCGTAACGCTGAAACCGGAGGTCGAATCCCTCTATATAAATGCTACGAAATCGATTGTAGCCATGCGTTGGTGACGTCGTGAGCTTTCCCTGTCGTTCAATGAACATTCATAGATAGTTCGCGGGGCTAGGATTCTTTAGGTGCCCTAGATTACAGTATAAACTATATTTAATTCGGTCAAACACTGAACAGTCTACACATACCTGAGAAAAAATAGTCATCGGAATTAAGGTGCGTTCCAAAATGATAGAATCGCCTTACAAAACAGTGATTTTAAGTATTTGGTACAAGTTAGGAAAAAAGTAACAGTGTGGCTGCATTCGTATGTTTATCATTTGTGTATTTGTAGATTTTAAAACAAAATAGTTTTATTCAGCATAAAATATAAAGACAACGTGTCCTGAAGCGACAGATGTCTGGCTTGATATGTCGAGTTGGCAACACTGAGGTAACAATTGATCTAATTATTCAAAGTTGACCCTCTGTCGAATTTTAACTCTGTAAAGTAAGCAGTTGTCGATATAAGAAGAGAAAAAATAATTAACAATTTCTGAAAAAGTCAAATCGCTGAAATGCTGAAAGCCAACACGTCGATCAGAAAACTTGTTCACAGAGTAAAACGTGCTAGGCGCCTTATTTTTAATTTTAAAAAATTGAATGAAAATTAGGGTAAAAGTAAGTTGAACGAATGTTCCTTTGCATTAGGTGCACGCCAAACAAGAAGGATCTTAATTGATTTGGTGGATGAAATGTATTGTTTAATGTATTATTTTGTAGGACGAAAAAAATTCAATTCGAATAATATTAATATATCTAAGCGATAAAGAGGACCAAACGCTACTTTATAGAATGCATTCTGTGGCGTTTATTTCCAGGCGAATGAAAGCTAGGGACTATCAAATATGTATAAGTAACACTTATAGAAATCCTTAATACAAGAAAGTGTCGGTTTCCAGGGGTCAATGCACTTATACACAACGCAACATCAAACAGAGGGTGGTTTTTATGGGTAATCAGATATCAGTAATGATTCGAGCGTCATGTTTCTCTGATTTAAATCCCATAAAAAATCTATGAGGAATTCTATCGCGAAAAGTTTATCGAAATGAAGGGCAATTTGCAAAAGTTACCGAATGTTTGGAACGAAATCATAGAAATCTTGTTAATTCAATGCCAAACAGAATGTAGCAACTTATTTAAAATAAGATGGATTCGTAGGTTATTAGCCCTTTGCGCTCCAAGAATTCTTTTTCAGTATGATCGACTATAAAAGTCTCATTTTCTCCACATAAAGTTACGAATGTTTATAATTTTGTATTGTATTCGTTAAGTTCTTCAACTTAGTTTGAATTGCTATTAATAAAATTTCAACTGCATTGTGATGCATATTAGGGTAAGTGCACCATAGTATAATAATATAAAAATATCTAATTTTATAAATGTTAGTTACAATGGTTCTGTCACTATGGGACGTGGTTTTTGTTTTTATATTTTATGTTGAACAGAGTTCTTTGTTTTGTTTCGTACTGTACGAATATATATCGAATAAGCATATTAACAACACGAAGTTTTGGTTTGTGTTCCAACCTTTACCAAACTTTTAAAACTGCTGTTTATCAGGATGGCTCTATCATTGTGGTACTGGACTTTAGGTTTTACCAGATCTGCAAATTTAGGAAACTCGAGCTGTTCTCAAGCTAACCCAACCTGTGTTATAGCGAACTGCGCAACAGGCTGTTTCGGTTCGAACGCCTCCACCACGTGTTGACACCCAAACTGCAATAGACCAAGTCTCTTATCAGATGGATTATCAAACGATGTTCTTACTAAACATGTCGGAACTTCGATGGACACTTGTACAAACTATACAAAAAAAAATACAGTAAATAATTTACAAATGAAATTAATATTAGGGATATGCAAGAATTTTAACATATTTCTAACATATTATAAATAGTTATAACTATTATATAACTATAATAACTAAACTTGAAAACATTTTAAAATACAATATTTCCATCGTCAAAAGATGGTATCGATTGGTGATAATTGTTTTGGTTTCAGTATGAGGAACTGGTACATGATTAAGTTTTATTACAAGTTTATTTTCTTAAACCATTGTAATAAAAATAAAATCCAATGTACAATTATACTGAAATAAAAATTTTATTGCATGTATATAATAATACTTAAATAAAAAATAACACAGAATATCTATTTAATACTGAAAATAAGTCAAGTTTCCTTTCGAGTGACAGCTCGTTAATTATGAATAAAATCGCAAAAAACAACCAAATGGCATTGTGTTACTTCGCTTTTGAGTTACGCACAAGTTGGATTTGATTTGCAAGAAGGCGAATGTGATCTTACAACAGGGAGAGCAAAGTCTGTAGTACCAAAGTAGAAATAGGTAAATATATTTCCGTATTTCGGTTTTCATAAAAGTTATGAAGTTATGGCAAACAATAACCTAAAATAAAATAAGTCCTAACACGAACCTAAGTACACATTCGATGTTAGTTCGTCTATACGGACAAGTTGCGCGCTTCGTGATCGAAGGATCAACCGACAAGACGACAAATCCTCTGACGAACAGAGATCAATCTGCCAGCACGTATGATTCTGATATACCGACGACCAACAACTTAATGACATTGTAAATTTAATTGAGCGACGCAAAGCGTCTCAGGGTATTAAACGAACAGCCATTGCGGTAAACATTCAAGAATCAGCACGCCACGGTAGCGCGTGTGACGCAAAACAGTTCAAAGATGACGTTCGATTTCGGCTTTAATAGTCTTAATTAAATTATACAGCCAGTTGGCGTACCAAGCTTGCTATCGATTGTTTGCTGCGTTTGGCAGCCATATTGTTTAGACTAATAGCTCTTGGGAGTAGGAGACTGGGGATGAGTTCTAGGCAAGGGTGCAATACATAAAGGGTTCCAGAACAGAAAGGAGGATGAGTATAAGAGAGGGGGGGGAGAACGAAAGGAAACAGGGTCCAACAGAGGGGCTATAGACATTCTAGATTCTCCTGCACTTATCGCAAAGGTAATTTACACTTTCGTCGAATTGCCAGGGGATCGCAAAATCGTTCCGCATGAAATCGTTATGATCATCTTGCTTCGCTTCGTTGTTTGTTGTTTCTTCCTGTTCCTCGCGAACATCCTGGGGGATTTTACAACCGATGCGCGTTTTGTGGTCAGTTAATAGATTTTTATCATATTTATGTAGCTTAAAAAAATATAACAAACTACCTTTAAAATGTTTAAAATTTATTTTACATGCATTTTACAGTCTCTTTGCAGACTTTATTTTCTTGTATTTCGTCCCTTGTGATAAATAAATTTTACACGTATGGTACCGTTAATTTTCTGTAATAAGGAATCTAAATGAATAAAATTAATATATTGCTCAGATCGAACTGATATTCTTTTTAAAATTTTTGGTCGGAGTTTTAGATTTACCTAATATTTCACTGTTACAATTTTGTTCCAGAATCTTGATTATTAAACTCACGTATATTCTCATATTTACTTTTCAAAACAAAATTTCTGTCTTGATTTTTAATCGAAGAATGTGTTTTTGTCATTAAAAAAAGTCTACAAAAATACACTTATCTAGGGCAATATTATCAAATGGTATAATTTCATTAACAATCTCCATTTGATAAACAGATAATGTCCGTCAAAGACAATGAAAAGCAATGGTGGCTCGAAACAGAGCCACCATTTTGCAGTATTTCTGTTATTCTGAGACCATGGTGCCTTGCTTTTCACAGACTCAAGGCCGTGCTCGTCACGTTTGTTGAAACGTTCCCTGCCCCCTCTGCTGTTGATCGTTTCCTGCTTTCTGTAAATATTAATACCGATGGAAGAGGATGTCGAGCGCCATGAAGGGGCATCCGTGTCCGGCGCGCGAAAAATAAAACTCGTATAAAATATTCGATAATTCATGGCCACGTGGGAGGGGAAAGGCTGGCGCTGACAACGCAGACGTCGTGCTTCAATGGATTGTCGGTTTCCGTCGAATCGCCGACAATGATAATTATGCTTATTGCACGAGAAAAAGAGGGGCAGGGGCGGATTTCACCGCGTGCACGATGGGTGAGGAGTGTGCTGAAGAGGTGGGGAAGGAACGGTGTAGGAAGAACAGTGGATGGGGCAACGTTTATCGATATGTTGACTTAAAAATTACTGGAACGGGCACAAAATTCTCCACCATTCCGTTGATGATTTATCCTTAAAAAAACTGAAAGGGTGAGCACGATAAGCCTGGCAATCAGAAAATTTAAGAAATATACCGTTACCGAGTGTATAAATAGTCATGCTATTTAAAAATTCTGTTTAATTTGATTATGCTTTCTTTCTTTTTTTTAATTACCTTTTCCGTTACTCTCTGTATCAGATTATCTCGTTAATACATTAATCGAATAATTATAAAACAGCCTTTCCTCTAGGACTACGTATGTATAAAACTTCATCGAAAAACGTTTAGCTGTTCTTGACTTACGACGGAATAAATATCACAGATGGTAGAAGAAAAATTCGAAAAATACATTTTGTCACTTTGGTATCGTTAAATAAATCCAGAGATATCGAAAGTATGGAGAAAAAATTAAATTACAAATGTATCTTCGACAGATTTATTATAGATGTTGAAGAATCGATTTCTATTTAGTGTGAATACACTTTGTACTAATAAAAAAGCTAGCTATTGCAGAACATTTTCGATATTAATTTACAATATATCAAGTTTTCTTACTTTTAATTGCCAAGTTTCTAATCGAACATTCTTCAGGCTACAAGATAAAATGAGAGTTCATTTTCACTTAAGGGCTTCGATGCTTTATATATACAAGTCATTCTAATTTTGTGATAGACCATTTCTAAGATATAAGGTAGAGGTAAACTAATACGATTTGAAAATTAAAATTGATTTCTATGAAAATGATATCGATACATTCATTTAACAATAGGAGATATACAAGAAAACTTATAAAACGAACTGGAATTAAAAACTACGAACGAATTAAATAGTACATTTTGTCCGTAAATGGTTCATAAAAACAAAACAGCGAAAATTAAACGCTGAGTCCCAAAAATCCATGGATATTTATCGTGTGTTACCGATTATGATCAGTTTTTCTTTTTTCAAGGATCAAAATTGTCCCGATACATCTAATATTGATATTAATTTTTGCAAGAGATTTCGCGCGACATTAGTATCGCATAAATGTCTTGGTGCAAAAATTATTTAGGTAACGGAGCCTGGAAATTGTTTATTTGGCTCGTATTTTATTCGACGAACGAATGTGCGACATAATCCCCCCGTTGACAGATTTTCGTGAATTGTCAAGCCGCGTAAATAATTGCTCGGTGCAGTATTAATAAATGTTTTTAGTCGCGAAGATTTGCCGAACTTCGTCGCAAAAATCTCGCGAACCGATAATCCCTTGACAAGTGTAAGTACCTGGACCTTGGCCCGCTATTCAAGATGGCGCGTCCCGAGCATTTATTTATTGCCCGCGAGCGGTGGAACACAATTGATCTAAGCATGGATAGTTCAAGAGCAACGCACCAGAAGATTACCGTAATAAAGATAGTTGGTACCGGTCCAACTCTGTTTATCGCGGAAGTTTCTTTCTTCCAATTACACCCGCGATTCAACGTCGACGTAGAAATTGGCCCATAATTTTAACTTCGCGATATCGAGCGAATAAACAAACTAAACAACGATCGCAAAAAATTATTCCACCGAATCGTTTTGCATAATAAAAAGCAACTCAAGTTACGGTATCGTAGACGCCATTTATCATACTCTGTGCTACAAATAATATTCTTGCACGATAGTTGAAAATTACTGCCACATGAAAGAAATTTATTTAAGGATTCAAAAAATCAATATTATTATTTCAATTCTCTTAACACTAGATTTACGGGACAATTTGAAGGTTTTCTAGATTCCATACTTCGAGTTACGGAACGTATAAATATATTTTTTAGCAATTTATGTTCTAGTTGATTGATGTAATGGTATGAATATATGTATACAGGGTGTTCGGCCACCTCTGGGAAAAATTTTAATGGTAGATTCTAGAGGCCAAAATAAGATGGAAATCAAGAATATCAATTTCTTGATTGGGTCTTCGTTAAAAAGTTATTAAAAAATTTCAAATCATTCACGGAAAAATTATTTTCGGTTGCGGAGGTCAATTACAATCATTTTTAATAAATATACATACTCCCAAAATCCTACTCTCTTTCGAGAAAAAAATTCGAGAATGTATGAAATTTTTCTACAAAATTAAAAAATTTCAAATCGTTCTGAAAAAATTATTTTTGGTTGCGGGAGTCAATTGCAATCACTTTGTGTGAATACATATACCCCCGAAATCCTACGTACTTTCGAGAAAAAAATTCTTTACCAAAAATATATTGTGTGGCCGGAAATGTTTCTATAACTTTTTAACGAAGCCTCAATCAACTAATTAGTATCCTGGATTTTCGTCTTATTTTTGCCTCTAAAATCTCCGATTAAAATTTTACCCAGGAGTGGCTGAACACCCTGTATATTAATTAAAAGAAAAGCTGCATTTTGGCAATCCATGCTCGTACACCTAGCGTTAAGATGGTTTAGTGTGTTAAGAATACTGTTTTAAAATATAGAGACAAAAAAACAAGTAAAAATGTATTTTAGACTTTATAGCGTTATAGTTGACGAAAAAAACAAATTCAACGAACTACTGTACGATAACTTTTGAAGGAATTTATGAATTGAAATTTCATCTGGTATATTTGCAGTAATATTCTTTATGAAAACTTCGAGACTTGTAAATTTTTATTTGCAAAATTTAAAACATGCATCATCTAGTCTTTAAAAATTCCCAAATATATTTTGTTTGGCTTTAACAATGGTATTACCGTACACATTTTTACATTAGATTTGACGACTTTAACTATACCTTGCTGTTATACCCTGTATTACTCTGGTATAACACGTCAAATTTTTGTATAATTTCTGTAATAAAGACGCTAACTTAAATCGAATAGCTAAGACCCCCTCTGTTATTCGTAAATTTTCATCTTGTAACAAGCTAATAGAGTAGCGGATTTTATACTCACGTATAAAATGCAAAATATGATACATTTCTTAAATTAATAAATCAATGTATATACGATGGAATCTGACAGCTCCTTCTCACAGCGAACAGTAAAAAAACTCTGTTTTTAATAAGCTCAATTTTCTTTTTCAATCTATTTCTGCGCGAATAGAAAAATTAAAAAAATAAAAAGGTAGTAGAATATAAAGAAAACTTCAAGAAGGATTATTGTCGAATAACCGATTTGAACGTATTTCTGCGCTGTTCATTTAGATAGTATGACGGTCCGGTTGAGCAAATCCCATCGTTTTTTCATTTTTGTACGGCATTCGAGTGTAATTACTTTTTCCAACAGAAAAAAAGGAAACTTGTTTTGTAACAATTTTATTGTAGACAATATTTGTTAATCACTGCCGATATTGACGGAAGCGATTGCAATCTGGACAGTTTCAGTTCTCGATGCGTTCGATGCTCGAACAACCAGAAATCGTTGGAATTCTTTTTAATTCAGCAACCCTTTGAAGCGTGCACCATTTATCGAAACGCAAACACGCATCGCCACAGCCACGGGACTCTAATTGTCCGATTATAATTGTAAAGTTGTTCTACTGCACGGCTTGAAATATGCTTGTTATTTCCTCTTCGCCGCGAGACCGGGTAAATAAATGGAATGTAAAATACAGAAAGCACGGAGCACGGCGATTCGAGTTTTCAAATCTAGAATTTCGTTCAATAAATTGCTCGTTAAGTCGTAAAAGTATTCTTGTTGAAAGATTGATCTGTATAAATACCGAAATAAAAATCTCATTAAACCATTCGTCTGTGGAAGTTGGGAAATATGTTCTACGCGAAATGTTGCGATTCACGGTAATAATTGAAAAAAAGAAAAACTACAGTTTCGTTTCAAAACTTTTCTACGAAAGCGTGAAAGAAACATTGTAACGGGAAAATTAACGTCTACTTCACGTGGAACTGTAGTCGAACCACATAATTAACGCATGATCGTTACGTTCATTGACCCAATCCGTAAAAGATAGCGTTATCAGCGGCCGATTGTGATTTCAAAATCCGACTACGTACACTGTAAAATGGACGAACGAACGAGAGGACTCGACGTGATCGGGGTTTCATTGATCGATCGATCCACGATTTTTGCACGAAATCAGCATTAGGAACCGCGTTCGCGTTTCTGCCGCGCTTTCTAATCAGTTCCCTGTCGGTTTGAATTTCACTCGGACAATGGCCGCAACCAGCAGCGACACAACAATTTTTTTTATAATTGCACACTTTAATTCCTTAATTGCGTGAAAGCATCAGGCTTCGGAACGCCAGCAGATCGGCCAATCGTTGCCAGACTACATGAATTAGAAACTACGTGTTTCTCTAACTATTGCTTCGAGGAGAAAAATCGTATTAACCTCTTTTTTTCAGGTGGGTTACAAAAATTTCATTACATCCCGATCGTTGTACAGATTTCACTATCCAAATTAACCCTTTTGTAATTTCACCTTATCGTAAATCAAACTCACACTTTCACGGATCAAAATTACTCTTTTACAAATCAAGTTTTTCTAAATATTCGTTTCCTTGAGCCATTTAGATTATAAATATTAGAGAACAAAATTATATAACTCTGGCTCGATTTATTTTATTCAAGCAGAGTAGATTGAAGTATGATAAAATAAAACACATTTTCTTTAAATTTGTTAAATTTTTAATATGACTTTATTACCGTATCACAAATTACAAAAATATAAATTTACCGAAATAACGAAGCTGAAAATGCTGTTTGCATACAGAGTTTTTTTAAATATTCGTTTCCTTGAGCCACTGGAATTATAAATATTAGAGAACAAAATTATATAATTCTGCCTCGATTTATTTTGTTTCAAGCAGAGTAGATTGAAGTATGATAAAATAAAGCACATTTGCTTTAAATTTGTTAAATTTGTCTATGACTTTATTAAAGTATCTCAAATTATAAAAACATAAATTCACCAAAATAACGAAGCTGAAAATTCTATGTTCGCATACAGAGTTGGATATAAAATGTAAAAGTTGGCAAAAATGACCCTTTTTAGTTATTACAAAATCGTTAACTTTCATTTTCGTAATCAGAGTCGTAATAGAAAATCGATTGCTTAGACGAAGAATAGGTTGTTGTTGACCGGTTGTTAGTTCGTATAATTCCACGCTTCTCTTTTGTATTTATATTTTCTATGGCTTTTGATACGCCCATCGAACCGTATCGGTGGCAAATGGCTGAAGGTTATCTGTTTGGGTGGACATTGTCTAATAATCTTGTCGTTGGTGATTTGTTCCAAACGCTTTGGTGAGGGTTTTATCGTAATTTCTGGCGCAGAGTTTTTATTCATCCTTTATATTGGAATAAAAATCTGACTCGATCACCGAGGAAAGTTCATCCGAAATTTGGTTCTCCAGCGATATGTCCTCGTGCCTGTTACGGGGACCGATTCAAAGAAGGAACCCCGACGGTGCCTCGCAGACGCGTATTTCACCGTCAATTAAACGCTCTATATGCAGCCACGCACATCTTTTGCGTGTAAAAGAGAAATACCCTATGCACACGAGCTCAACGCGAAAGAGTTACGTTCATTAGCGAAGCCACTCTGGTTCGTATACCGATTTTATCAGATTTTCTGTCCCGGTTGTATACTTCCGCCTCCTGACGCATCGTTTGCGCGAATCCACGGCCCTTGTCGTCGTTAGAAGCTTCGAAAATTACAAAGTATAAACCTAACAATAATATTTACCGCCCAAGAATGTAAATAAGAATTTATCGTAGCGTGACGCGAATGCAATGGCTTGTACGACAGTGTTACGTTACTGCTTCTTGAGAAGGGAGGCCAAAAAGTTGGTAGAACAAACAGTATTGTACTATTGAATATGCTCTCCCGTAACCCTTTGTGAACAAACATCTAATAATTGTAATATGATTGAGACAAGATCGGATCGTGTTGTGTTTACATTACACTGTTATTGGGTCTATGCAAAAGTTTTTGCCCTTTCTAACAAATTTTCTATTTGGACACTAGATAAGATACAATTAAAAATTTGATAACTTTATTTTATTGCTATGTACATAATCCAATAGAATGAACATTTATGAATTCTATTAAAATATTGATAATGTGCAACGTATAGACTGAAAAATTTCATAATAAATTAATGAAGATTGTTAAATGTTCATCTATGTGTCCGCCTTTTTGAGCAATACAGTAATGATTCTTAAAACGAACGTCGTTCCGGGGTTGGCATGTTCATCTTTCGTGCAGCAAAGGAGAAATCCGATACCAGATATTTACACAGCTCGTATTATAGTTTTAATTTCGTTTATCACGCTTCATTAGCTTTTGAGGATCCCCTAAGTTGGGAGGGATAGAAATGTTCAACTTACGAATCATTACTGTAGATAGCGACACGTTAACCTGTAGAATACAAATGTATGTATTACCCAATACAAACGTAAATATGTTAAATATTTTTTGGTATTTATAGTCATTATATAATCGTGCAAGATGAAATCTCGAACAAAATTTATAATAGAGGGTTACACTAATATTATAATTTATATTTTTCTAATACTGTGCAAGTGTCCAAACACTTATGCACGATAGTCTACATAATATACGTATTGCATGTTAATTGACATTGGTTTCGAAGCAATAAAATCATCAAGTAATTTTCTTGTTTCTCCAACATCTCGAAAGTACCACCCGCTGAAAGAGTACCGCATTCATGATCCAGCCACGAACATTTGCGTTCGAAATTCTCATGCGAGATCCATTTTCCGTCATCCGTAGCAATTTTCTTACGCAGCCTTGAAAGCAATGAAACACACGTGCTCAGACGAGCGGCAATGCTATGTCACGAGAGTTCATGCGGAACCCACTTTCTGTTTTCGCTGCTATTTCATGGATTTATCATCATAAATCAATCACAAAATTGGCGTTACAGAAAGACGAATCCCAAATAAACAAATACGCAAAAGAGAAAGAAATTGCATAAAAAATAATTATCTTTTGCGTACACCTAATACGTTAAACAAATAAGAAATAAAATTAGCTAAATTAGCAAAAACGTAATAGAGACAATGAAAATGTAATTACACGTATGTTCGTACGTATATGCGTTTTCCTCGATCCAACAATCGTAGCTGGCGCAAGTAGCAACGTAATCGCGGACACGCGTTCTTATAACAATCAACTGGTTTCTTAAGCCGGCCCGTTCTCACAAAATCGTGCTAAAATTTTGTAATCGACTATTGTCAATGTACGTCGGTTTCCTTTATTCCGAGATGTCCCGAGACACCTCTGGATCGACAATGTGCCAAGACAGAAATAATTGCTGCCAAAAGATGATCTGCTTTCCGTCGCGCGCGTACGCGTCAGACAAATTGCGGTATGACTTTCCTTTCCGACGTGTGGCCATTGTCCTGACGGTCGCGATTGTTCTTTCCTTCGTCGATTCCTACGAGCCGGACTTCTCGACGCGACGTTTCGTCACCCGGGAGAAACGAACAATCGTCGAACCCACCACGGGCAATGGCAACAACCGGCTCGCGACAATCGCAATTAGGAAATTCTTCATCCAATTTATCTCCGCGGCAGAGATGCCCAAATTATATCAGTCACGAAACGCTTTTCGCGAGACTATTGAATTTACGGGTCATTTACATTCGTTTCTGAGTAATTGATTCTTAGGTACAACATAGAATTAACCAATACAGCCAATGATCGAATATTACCGCTGCGCGCCTTTTTCGAGAGTCAAAGTACTTGTACAGTGGTCTTCGTAGAATGGAATGTGGATGACGAGAATCGTAATTTTTAGGATCGGGTTTAGATAACACATCGACTGCCAGACTGAACCCCTCATATTCTAGAGACCAAAATAAGACGAAAATCAAGAATATCAATTTCTTGACTAAGGGTTCGTTAAAAAGTTATTAAAAAATTAAATTAAAACATTTCAAATCATTCTGAAAAACTTATTTTCGGTTGTGGGGGTCAATTACAATCATTTTTTGTGAATACATATACCCCCAAAATCCTACCCAATTACGAGAAAAAAATTCGTTACTGAAAATATAATGTCTGATCATGAATGAATGATTCCCCTGAAATTTCATGTGTTTCAAATAGTTCTGAAAAAATTATTTTCGATTGCAGAGGTCAATTACAATCATTTTTGGTCAATAGACACACCACCGAAATCCTACGCACTTTCGAGAAAAAAATTCGAGAAGATATGAAATTCTTCGATACACTTAAAAAATTTCAAATCGTTCTAAAAAAATTATTTTTGATTGCGGGGGTCAATTACAATCATTTTTGGTAAATACACATACCCCTCAAATTCTACGCACTTTCGAGAAAAAAATTCTTTACCGAAAATGTACTGTGTGACCGGAAATATTGCTTTATAATATTGCTTTATATGTTACTAAGACTGCAATAACCTAAATACATTTTGTTAATAATACATAAATATGTGAAAAAAGGAATTGTATTTGTAGAAATGCCTGTAAATGCCTGTAAGTCCAAACCATTTGTCCTAACGAAATTTATTTATTTTAATGTCACAATGGGTCAACGAATAATTTTTTTTTAATAACTCATACATGCATGGACAACCAAGGATACAGCTAAGATGCACAGAATCTGGAACAACTTTATAAATATAAATTCTTACTAAAGCAATAGGCAAAAACGAATCTAAAATGATATGGAACACTATGGAGGTTGACGACTCACACGTGTGAGCAATAGGAAAATAGCTTTCCAATATATTTTCCCTAAAAATATAAAGATCAATTAAAAAAACATTGTTACGAAAACTTATTGTATCTTATATATTCTTTTAATCTGCTGTTTATGATAAAAACATTTTTTTATATGTTTATTTGCATTTAAACACACTTTTGTATTATCACTATATGTATTTCTACCTTCCTGAAGAGAATCCAAAACATGAATTGAAAGGAGTAGACGTTATTAAATTCTTGATTGCTCTGTGAAAGCCTAAATAATTATTGAATGAATCTATCTTTCTAAAAAAAATTGCACAATTTAAAATGATACATGTTTTACTATGAATATACACATATGCTCCCATTGCAAATACTTGTTGGTATAGAATTAAAAAATTGCATAACAGTGATAGGAATTTAATGAACTATTTTATAATTGAATTGAAATTTTTATTTTGGACGAAACAGTCATTTATTCTTTATTCAAAATTTTTATTGGGATACCATACCACCTGTCAGGTTAAAACGTAAAAAGGAATCTGACGCGCCGAGATTAATCATTTTCGGATTTTGGAAGCGGAGCACACGCGTCTTTCCAAGATATTTACAAAACCTAAACTTCAAAAAAAAAAAAGGTTAAAACGTTTAAATCTTGCGCGTTTGATAAGTTGAAACGCGCCAAGGTGATAAAATAATTTCACGCGTCGCGGATATTATGAATACAAATGTGACACGTAAAGCAAAAAAGAATTGATATTAATGCAGGAACTTAGTGGTAATTGGACTCGATAAATCTTTATACATAACGTGTCGCAGAATATCGTTCTTACCGCAATGCGTTAATCTGTATTCCGTTCGATAACGATAATGTCAATTTCATCAGCGCGACCGCAAAAAGTCGGCTTACAGAAAAGAAATAACGCATAATAATGACCTCATTCTCTTTATCTCGGGCAAACGGTGGACGCTCGTCTGTCATGGCTGTCGATCGGAATGAAAACACATTTTTCAGAAATCCGTACGTCGTTACGTAATAAATATACTTTAGCAATCATTTTCGAATAGAAAACCTCAAATTGAAACTCCAAGGAAAATAGATAATGTGCTCGAATTATTTAGGTTAAACATTGACGAAAGAAAATTATCATACTAGTTAAGATTCTTCTTGATTGACTTAAACAATATTAATAACAACTAATATTCAAAAGACAACGCGATTAACCAATCAGGTACGACAATATTTCCTGTTTTCAATTTATGTGTTTATAATCTTTAAAAAGATTCGAAGTCTCAAGAATTCAAGAATTCCGTAACTTATTAAAATTCAGATAATAAATTTTTAACAAATTCGAAACGCTTCTATAGCGTACAGAGTAAAACAAGACACACAGTATGAATCTACAAATATTCCTTTTTAGTGAAAAATCATAATAATTTCAGATAGATATTGCTGAAATAATTCTATTAATATTGTAAGAAAGGTTACACGAAAATTACAATATACTCTATTCGAGTCTGAACTGCGCACCTAAAAAATTACATGACTTTCTGCATTTAAAAAGGACTTTAATACTTCATGAGTGAACGAGGAACGAACAAAACTTCTGTACCGCTGTAAATGTTATAAAAAATTATTAAGTTCTTCAACCTTTTCAAAGAGATTGGTTTTATCGAGTTTCTTAAACAATTTCAGTGCTTCGAGAGCTTCAAAGCATTTGAGTCTTTGATATATCGAGGTTGCTGAGGCTTTTTCGAACGCTCGGATTTAAATGAAATTTAAACACCGTTCGAAACGATTCGAACTTCGTAATTATATTGTTCGGTTGGTTTTGTCAGGGAGAATTGTTGATCGCATCAGCTTCGTAACCAACCGATGGTTTCGTTAAAAGGTGGTCGAAAATGCCGTATGGATACAGAGAAGGTTGGCATAAGTCGATGCTGCTGGCACGAATTCAAGCGTCACGGTTACACACACGCACACGCTGCATGTGTACACGCCCTGTCCGGTCCTCCACATCCACGAAACGAACCTCGACTGTCGTCATTGTCCTCGTAACGTTCCGTTTCCACCCACAACGTTGTCGATTTCTTGAAACATTTCTCGTCGACCAATATTGCAGTAACTACAACATCAGTTTCTTGGATCGTTCTCCACATTCCGATCTTAATGACCAATTAGTCTTTTCTCGTTTCATTTCACGCCTGACGCCATAAAATGCCTTTGCTACACGAAAAATCAACATCCGACGAACTTCAAGCGATAAAAGATAAAGCGAAACACATTTTGGATTCCGTTCAAATTGGTGAAAACAATTAAAAAACATCTTCAATTGGAGCACACGTGTTCAACGGAACGTATCCCTAATCACACCAGGGCGTGACTTTCGATTGAGCATCGAGTTTGAGTAACGCTAAGTTCTCGAAGATAATACACTTGTAATTTGATTATAAAATTTACTTACAGGCTTTACAGATACTCGAATCTTGTATGCAACCCGAGGTTAGGTTTTTCACTCCAAATTAACCCCTTGACGGATCATATTCACCCTTTCACGTATCAAATTCACTTTGTGGACAACTGAAAAATATAGTAATACGATGCCGTTTTATCGTTTTCTGTGATTTTATTCGTAATTAGCGAGCTAGCAAGAGACGATCAATTGATACTTTTAGCGTTGAATGTATTTTATGTTATTTTTTGTTTAAGTATTCTTACACAGGATACATCTTTTGACTTAAGAAAATAAATTTTTAGACAAATTTCATTTGGTTGGGATTAAGGTTAACGGAGCAAGCAAGAATCGTTATTTGTAATCGTAAATTACAATTACAGTTCAAGCGAAGGTCACAGAAACGAAACGAGGCTTTTGGTTTTCCAAATTGTTTTCTTTATTGCGCAAACGTCGGACAAAAATGTCTACTTTGGGAAACGACATTAAGTAGTTCTGTATGGAAAATAGGGTTCTCAAACTACGACAAGCTGTGTTGGATCGTCCATTAAAGCATTTCGATGTCGAAGCGAAAAGAGACGAACAGTGACGTTTACGAAGGTGAACATCCTTCGGTAATTGTTTAATCAGGCACATCTAATGCGTATGACTGACGATAGATAAACGAGCATCGACTTCTTCCTCGTCTTTACAGACAGTTAACGTGTTAACTTTTGTGAAAACATATAAATACAATTCAACTATTTGCAATCTCTCGTACAATCTATTAGTTGTTGACCTTCCTTCTTTTCTGATTCAATTAATTTTTATCGTCCATGGTCAACGTTTAATCTTTATTGACGTTTTCTAATAATTTAAGTAAAATTAATTTTGCCATCTTCGTTGCAATTTTATATAATTTTTTGTCAAACAAAAATGTGGCATAATTAAAAAAACTTCATCTGTTATCTATATAAGAAATGTGGTATTCAAAACTATTTATAAATTCAATACTATTTATAAATGTAAAAAGTGAAAAACTCTAATGATGGAAGCGAATTTAAATGTTGCTTATTATAGAGATTTGTACAAAACAAAAAAAGTTGAAAGGTAATTAAAATTTAAAATTTTAATTGTAATAAGCCTAGCATAACTGAAATGGTACCTTACCATTTCTTTCAACCAAATTATTCTGCAAAACATTTTAAATAATACCCAAGATGAAACCAATGACAGTAGAAACGAAGATATACCATGCTTTGGAAAGAAGGTTTAATGGTTTGAAGTTCAAAAAGAATTAATTGTACTAAGAAAGATATGTCATTTAGCTGCTAACAAAATTTGAGAAAGGTATCGTTTCTTTTATTTCGTTAACAAAAAAAAGGGGAATCGAACAATATTGTTTCTTTTTAATCTTGTAGTGTATGTGTGAAATTATTTATAAATAAATATATTTATTTTATTTCATTTTGTCTTAAGTATTGCATATAAAGTGCTGAGTATTGTTCTATTATGAGAAAATTCTGTAAACACTTATGTCCCTCAATTAATCCACATAACGGAGGTTCTACAGTTTTTTTTGAAATTTCAAAATGACTGGAAAGTGGAAACGGTGTTAAGTGGGGCACATTGTTAACTCCTTTTATCAGTTTTACCAAAGTTTTATCACTTTGTGTGATCGTTATTAGGACTCGTATCGCGAATAATCGTTTGAACGTAGATGAAAACTTTTAAACGATCGAATTTCTATTTGACAAACGTTACGTGTAGCTTGCTGGGTGGAAAAGGCGTCGATCCGTGGCTAGGAGATTCACTGGAATGATAAAGCAAGGGTAGGGAAGCAATCAAAGACATGATCGATGGCTCATTCGTCTGAATCTTACGGTTGATTAGTCAATTAGACGGGAAACACGTAGAACGTCGCTGTTGCCTATGTGCTAGGGGATGGCCGCAAGTGTGAGGTCCCAGAAAAGGCTATTTTAATTATCGTTGTCGGGGTGTACTCTACGTTCGGGTTTTCCAGCACGTATTATTAATTTTCCGTTGTATTAATTGCTCCCACGTTCGATCAAACATGAAATCAGCCCTCGGTTCTGATTAGATACGTGGGACTGCTTCTTCCTTATCGAACATTAGTCGCTAATGGTTGGAATTGAACGACATTGATCGTGGCGAAATTTGAATTTTCACGCGTTGAAGTTTCTGACATTTCTGGGGCTGCACACGTGTGGCGACGTTTCGTATTCCCTCATCGAGAGAAATCAAGGAAATTCAGCGATATAGACTTTCGAAACTGAATTAACGACGGTTGAGCGTCTGTTCGTAGATCAATATTTCTAAGGGACAGTTTTTAGAATTTGGGTCTGGAGTTTCAGGCTCTGAGAATTTTCAATTCATCGATGTGGATGTGGGAAAGATTGAACGTTCGAAGAACTAGAATACTATTGCACACGTTACAAGAATCAGATTAAAGAATAATGTACAATATTGGGGCTAAAAAATTAAGGTTGCTCGAGTATATCAAAATCTAAGTCATGATATTTATTACAGAGTTACGTGTGGCTGAACGTATAAAAAATATAAGCGTTCTATTAATTTTAAATAAAAAAACAAAACTATGAGAATCACGATAAATAAAACATTCAAATAATTGAAAAAATTTTGACACGTTGGTGATTTTTTCAATCTTCTTGGAATATAGCATACTAAAAAAATATGAAAAACCCAAAATTTTTAAATAATCGGTGCTTTCGTGCGATAGCAATATGTCTGCTGAAGATTTTATATTTTCAAGCTATTCTGTCATTTAGAACTTGAAATATCGTGTACAGCAATTCCAAAAATGAACTTTTGAGAAAAACGTGTTTAAAATTTTGTGATACAAGTTGTACTCTTCGAACAGCTGCAACGCCGTTAATTTTACGAATTCAAACGAATCCTACTGCAGACGTGTTTTCAAAGACGCGTAGTTTAAGAGAATGAAGAAGAAAAGATCAATTTGTTTCAAACTTCGAGACCAGAATACACTCTTTATAAAGAATTCTAGTCTAGACGTTAGTTTTTTATGTGTTCTTTGGAATGTAAAAAAAAATATAGGCTTTTGACCTATATACATATAACAAGTGCACACAATCTTTTTAGAAAATATTTTGTAAAAGTATTTAAATTTACCGAAGATACAATGAAGACCCTTTTGTTGAACATGGCTTCATGGTTTCCACGATTCCGATCGTTCTGCTGATCTAAAATGAACGAACCGGAAACCATTTTGTTCAGCATAAATGTGGTTATGGTCGGTACTGAAATCGCAAAAAAAATATTGAAAAATAAAATTCCGCTAGCACTTTACAGCTAGTTTATCCATTTTCTATTTCATCTTTTACGTATAAAAAAAAACAAATGGTAAAAACATCGAATTTCAAAAATTCTGTGCTAAAGATTTTCTCCAAATTTAATGGCAATCGATCCTCTAGAACTCGAGATATCATGGAAATTATTTGGAAGAATGTAGTTTCGAGAATATAATTGTGTGAATCTGGCAATATCTATCGCTAGAAATATTTTCTAGGGCATGTACTTTCAAAAAATTAAATAAAAAAGGAGTTTTTTGAAGATTCTAAACTAGAACAACCCCTTAAAGAAACGAGATTAGTTAGAAAAAGAAATCGACGCGATCATAGAGAATCTATGGTGTCGAACGGACGACAGGAAAACCATCACATTAGTGGATTTCGGTAGATCAATGCATATAATCTTGAACCTAGAGCACCCCTTTAAAGAAACGAGATTAGTTAGAAGAAGAAAACGACGCGATCTTAGAGAATCTATGATATCGAACAGACGACAGGAAGACCATCACATTTGTGGATTTCGGTAGATCAATGCATAGAATCTTGAACCTAGAGCACCCCTTTAAAGAAACGAAATTAGTTAGAAGAAGAAAAAGACGCGATCTTAAAGAATCTATGATGTCGAACAGACGACAGGAAAACCATCACATTAGTGGATTTCGGTAGATCAATGCGTATAACCTTATTTCTAATTATATTTTCTACACATACCTTTAAGACCAAACCGAGTAAGAACGCACCACAAGTTGTGCCTCACCCGTAGAGTATGTTTCAGGCAAGGAGCAGGGAATGCCAGCGTTCGCGCGCGGACCACAGGAAGGTGGTCCGCCGGAAATGAGTGACGAAAGGTTGGCGCATATCCTATCGGAATCTGGCCATCTACAGATGAGAGGCGAGCACGAGATCTCGAACGACGCAGACAGCAAAAGTCCGAGCAGAATCGGTTGTCCGAGTCCGTTTAACAAGGACAGGCTCGACAGTCAGAACAGGAGACTGAAGAAATACGAAAACGATGACATTCCGCAGGAAAAGGTAGTAAGGATTTATCAAGAGGAATTGGCGAAACTGATGGGAAGAAGAGTCGACGATCTCCGTGGTCCGCGAGAATTCTCTTCTAGGTAAGGCTCGAACGAACAATGTTTCATCTACGCGCGAAAACAAGATAACTATAGCTGCGTTCAGGGCTTGAAAACTGTTATAGTTAGACTGTGGATGTTTATGCAAATGCATATGTTTCTAGGAAATAGATAAAAGTGTGAAACCTAAATAGAAGCTTGTTTCATCACTAGAGGCCCTTAAAAATATATTTTTTGTTTTGCATATTTTGTATAAAAACATATATCGAAACATACTGCATATGTCATATATGTTTATTGCATTTCTTTTTGTGGCATGCTTATGGCCGCACGATGGCGCTTTACGTTGGAGTACTGGTCGACCGTAGGGGAACCCCCAAGTAAAGCTCGCCAGTCGGTCCCGGGGAATTCCCGTACTTGTGTATTACTATCGAAACAGTTTTATAAAACATCTCTTCTTCGCTACCTTTCTAATTTCGCTGTATGGTTTATTAGACCTGAATAAATTACATTTTATATTACTATCGGGCCACACTTTTCATAAAATGAATGCTTATATGGACTTCCGAACATCTATTTCAGTCTATTAATTCATCGTTTGTATACGATAGCCATGGCAGAAATCACAACATAGCTATTTATATATCTCGTGTTTATCTATATAACAGTTCATAGATGCTACGAATAGTATTAATCAGTAATTATGAAGTATTCTTGGCAGATAGGTTCTACGAAAACGAATTTTATATGGTCAGATTATTAGAAAGCCTAAAACAATTAAAGCATGCTACTTCAGCAAATTCAAATATGCCCCAATTACATCTTGTAATGTGGAACGTTCGTTCTCAGCTTATAAATTGACTGTAAACGATAAACGTCATCAACTAACTCTTAACAATATTGAAAAAATACTCGTAACACATTGTAATTTAAATTATAATTTATTATTATTATATTTAAGTAAGAAAATTATTTGAACATATTTTGAATATATTTTGCATATTCCTGTATATTTCGGCATATTATTGATACATATTTGACATATGTCACTTACATATTTTGACATATTTTATTGACATAAACATCCGCAGTTTAGTTATAGCATAAATTCTTCAAACAATTACTAAGAACTTTTATTCTGAGTAACTGTTATAACGAACCTAAATTTTAAGATCCGGTTCAGATACATCGACTGTCAGACTAAAGCCCTAAAATTCTATGTGAAAGCGATACTTTGTTTTTAGACAACTGGAAACTAGCCTACCCACAATTTGTCATAGAACTCATTTTTATAGACTCTCTAATATTCAAGAGTCCTATCTAGATTTATTTAGAAAATTACTTAATGAAAATTCAAGTCATCCGTATATGGATAAAGTGGCAGTCAATGCGGTAAGGTTCTTGCATCAGGTTTCATATGGGTTCTATAACCATTATGTTTCAGGTTCTATACAGGTTTTGTAACTGTTTTTTTTCCAAATTTTTTAAGGTCACTTCTAGTTTTTTGTAGAAAAACCTATATTTTTTGTACACCTATCTTTTAGTAGATATTAAGACAAATATCGATAAACATCATAAAAAATATCTTTTTTTCATCTAACTCTAAAAAATACAGTTTGCAAAAAATTTAGTATAATCAGTTGAAAGCTCTCCCTGAAGCATGTTATATTTGACAAAAAACTTCTTGAATGGTCCACTAGTAGTAGAATAAATTAATTTAATCAAGTTACGTGGTTCATCCTGTATAATGTGTATCGAATAAATATAAAGAACATTAAGAAGGACCTTTTACAAACTTATAATAGAAAGCAACACCCAAAATGAAGATTCTATTAATAAAATTGAAGAAGAAAATGATTTTTAGAAATTACTTCGAAATGCAGAAAATACATGGGCTCGTACTGCATCAAAGAATAATGAAACACATCCAATCCTAGAAAATGAAATAGAAGAATATTTTTAAAACCCCAGATTTAAAAGTTGAATAAATAGTTTACACTATTAGAAAACAAAGAAAAGTAAAATGTCTAAGCACTTTTCAGCACTTAAATTCACTTTATCCGGTATTCGTCCATAAAAGCAGATATTATAAATGATAATCTATTAATGCAAAGACAAGAGAAAACGTTTGACAAAATATAAAATTTTAGTTACGTATTAGTATTGTAAAATTAAAAAAAATGAAAATATATTTAAGATAAAGGATCAAGTTTGTCAGTGTTCTTAAGTTAATTTTCCCATGCTTCGAATCGCATAAACGAATCTTTGTTTTAACGAAAATTTATCAAGTTACAAAATAATTGAAAAAGAACTTAGAAAAAGAATTAAGAAAAGATAAATAATTAAAAGACTAACGAAATCCGAACTGATTTGAAAACAGCAAACAATAAATATTTATACTACAATATATAGATTAAAAATCGCTGCAGAACCAATATAGAACCTAAAAAATAACAGTTACAGAAATTCTGTATAACACTTCGAACTTTTATATAAGGGTTTGAAATAATTATTATTGGAATCGTTTCAAGCCTTACCCGCGTTAGTTTGACGATTGTTTGTTGGGTGTAGTGTTGGTCGAATGTCTCTAGCACACATTTACAAAGTATCCTACTAAATCGGTAGCGCATCCCATAGATCTTGTGAGTCATGGCATAGACCGGCCGCGCGCGAACTATACCTAAAAAGATGACGTACGCGGCTAAAATTAATGTGCCGCTATATTTGTTTCATTATTTAACACATTGACAACCGATCGGACAGATTTTCCACGTTACAAACGTTTATTATGTTAACACTTTACCGACCGGTAGCTTATTAATCGACTTTTTACCCCTTAACACTTTACCGACCGATAACTTATTAACCGGTTCTCATGAAAATAAAAAAATATTATTAGATTTAATTACCCTATAATGATAGAAAGAGGACAATATAGTAAGCACTTTTACAAAGTTTGATTTAACATTCTTATAAATACAAGAATAAGTGCATAGCTTAGGGTCAATTGGTACCGGTCGGTAAAGTATTAATTGTATGCTACCTAGAATCAAAAACTACGTTAACAGGCACTAGACACGATTTAAGTTTCAAAAAGTATGCCTATTTAAGATTACTTATGCTACTGGTCCTCTGTGGTCCTTTTTAGTCTTTTCATCGATCAAGAATACAGTAAAAGGCATGAAAATTTTGTTGAAAAACTTAATTTGCAAAAAGATGTATATGATTTGTAGGATTAATATGGAGTGCAAAACCTGTAACGAACAGGAACAACTGTTGTAACGTGATATTTCAAGAAACTTTATTATTCAAAAATGTCACGTTATTAATTTCAATATTGCAGGGAGTTATAGACAACTTTCAGTTGATTCGTGTTGTTGCGTGAAGTTCACGAAAGGCGGTTGTCAAGGTGTTAACACGTAAATGTCAGATGTAAATACGTAATCCACAGTTCGAATTGCACACCCGCACAGTGTGACGAACAATGGACAAAAGTAAACAAAAATTGACGTTTAAAATTCATATTATGTCTTAAAATACTAATAAACACAATTTTTACTGAATTTTACAATTTATTGTTAAAAATTACGTATTATAAAACGTTTTGAGCTGCAGAGCAACATTTTTACAATACTAATGATTTGTCTAAATTCCGTATGTTAAGTGTTTATCAATTTTGTCTCGAGTTTAAAGTACTAAAAAGCACATTTGTGTTATTTTAGTTATGAATTTTGTTCGAAACGCCCATAGATTCGTGACACTGTGACCCGTCCAGACGAATATTACGTACACATACCCTTCATTATTGAGGACAGCACGCGACCTCGATTGATTGTAGTGCGATGTTTCCGCACTTTTTCAGTGGTGCTCAAGGCGGCCTGCAAGGCATGGAGCGTACGCAGGACGACATTCGATTGGCGCTGGACGCGTACCATCGCGAGCTGCAGAAGCTAAACACGACACCTGGTCAGAACCCTACGTTGACTGGACTTCCAGGATTGCCGGGTCTCCCTGGTCTCCTGGCGCTTCAGCAGCAGGCTCTTCAGCAACACCATTTGGCCACGAACGGTGGTGGCGTTCAGGACTTGAGCCTAGGAAAAGTGGATCCTAGGAACAAAATGATAAACGGTGTATCCGAGGAGGAGAAAGAAAAAATGGAGGAAGCGATGAGACACGCCGGTAGCGCTTTCTCGTTGGTCAGGCCGAAACAGGAAACCACCGCGCCGCAATCCACCCCGAGCGGATCCAGCGCGAGTTCGCCGCTTGGAAACTCGATTCTTCCGCCGGCGATGACGCCCAGCGAGGAATTCTCTGGTGCGGCGGCAGCCAGTCCCCTCCAAAGGATGGCTTCTATCACGAATAGTCTGATCAGTCAACCGTCCACGCCTACGCATCATTCGGCCAACCAGAGACCCCTGAAAGCAGTACTTCCTCCCATCACGCAGCAACAATTCGACATGTACAATAACCTAAACACCGAGGACATTGTGAAGAGAGTAAGTGAACACGTTTCGATCGCCCTTTTAAGTAGTTTGCCTTAACGATGATGTTCATACGAGATTCATCTTCCCAGGTGAAGGAACAATTGTCTCAGTATTCCATTTCCCAACGTCTTTTCGGTGAATCCGTGCTGGGTCTTTCTCAGGGATCCGTCTCCGACCTCCTGGCGCGGCCAAAGCCCTGGCACATGCTCACGCAAAAAGGCCGCGAGCCATTCATCAGGATGAAGATGTTCCTCGAGGACGACAACGCCGTGCACAAGCTGGTAGCCAGCCAGTACAAGATCGCACCGGAAAAACTGATGAGGACCGGCGGCTACGGTGGCCTGCCTCGTAAGTTTAACTCAGGTCAATATAGATGTTTTGTTATTTTACTAAAAACGTAGTTTGGGAGCTCGAAACTATCGGCCGAATGGTGCTACGATCGAAAGAACGAATCGTTCGACTGCCATTTATTGGGTTGATGAGTAACTTCGTGCCACGTCACTTCTCCCCTCTTCTCGCTGAATCGTAAATCCGCGATCCTTACTCTACCGGCATACCTAAATCCGCATTTAAAATCATTAGCAATCGTCTTTATAATGCGATACGGTTACGTTCCACAACTATAGCATCACCCACATTTTTCAATATTTTGGACTTTTCGGTAGGAATGTAAAAAAACAATCGTACAGACTTTAGAAACGTTCTGTCGAATTCATGTGTGCGCGAAGATATAATTTAAAACATGATATTGTGGCATAACTATAGCAGTAAAATACAATAATAAAAGTAATATAATTGAGATATATGTACTTTGGTTCGTTAGCACTCTGTAGGAGCTCCTTTATTTGTTATTAGTTGAGAAATATGATTCGGCATGCCGTCTTTGAAAATATTCATCAAAGGTCTGCATCTGTTAAATATATAGTAGTCTCGGAATATAAGTTGACACAATTGTAAAATCAATTTTTATTACTTTAAAGCGACGCAAAATATTATTCAAATAGCAAAACTTCGTAATATCAATCCGAAGCCATATTGTAAAATGAGTAAACAGAGAAAAACAGAAAATATCTGTATAACTTTTATGAAACTACAGATTTATTTTTAATATTATGTTTGATATCCTTTAATTTCCGTAATTTTGAAATAGAATTGCTTTTCGAAACGTGTTTTTATTATGTATTCTGCAGCTTTTGGAGTATTTCAGTCCAAGTGGTATCATAAGTGTTTTATGAGATTGAGATATTAGCTCGGGAGTAAATTCAATTTTGTTTTTTTTCATAAAATTAGGATCGTCGTCTTGTAGCACAAATGACACTGTTCTATCGATTGTCATCGATAAAATGCAAATTACCAATCTCAAAAGCCAACAAACAACCCCACTTTCTTTACAGATTTGCGATTGTTGCAATGTTTAAATTTGGATTCATCGATAAATAATATCTTTTAATGAACGTTTGCGAGCATTTACTTTATTAATATAAGGTCTCTTTCTTATCACTCAACCATGAAGATCGTTATCATGAATTCTCTTTCGAATTTGCGTTTCTTGAATCAGCAAAGACAATTCTTCCTTTATTTGTTCTACTGAAATAAAAAGGTTTGCAACGACTTTTCTCTCAATAAAACTTGATATCGATCTTGTCAAATTTTCTGCATTGCCTATATTCATAATTCGTTGTACAATCTTGTTGACAATTTCCACACTGATAGCAATTTATCGTAAGGTATTTCCCTTCATCCATGTGGCATTCTATCCGCGGGAGTAAGTTCGCGATATTTTGGCACTTTCTGGACTGTAATTATATAGTTTTTAAAGTTTTTCTAAGAAAATTGTTTCACGAGTAAAGTGGAATATTCGTACTTGATATTGTTTTTAAACATATGATTATTAGTCAATCATTATTGATTGTTAACTTACATTCCGTTTCACTAGTAGTATCTTCTCTCACAAATGAGAAAGTAGTCTTATTTTTACACTTGTTTGCAATCAACTAATCAATTCTAAAATTATTGTTGGCAAATAACACTGACCTCGCCAGAATATTGATCACATTGTTTCCTTCGCAATAAATGTATTCTCGGAAGGTATGTCAACTTAGTTTTCGAGATAATTGTATAGGTATGCCATTAAAAAAATGCAATGGAAATCTATTGATGTCCCTCCTATACAATATTACTAACTAAAGAATCTAATGTTACGCTTAAAATTATAAGGTCTTAACATGGTACTTCTACTAAACAATATTACGTGTAAAACAAGATAATTTATATCTAAATAATATTTTCGTAAGTTTAAACTGCTCTTATGTTTCTTGAAAAAAAAAAGTTGTTGGTCTTTTCGTTCTCTTCTCTTAGAATTACATACAAAATTTAATATATGTCATACAGACTTGTACTCATTTTAAATGTAATCTATTCTAAATAATCTATTTTTGCTTCTGATCACAAAATGTCTGTTTCTTCATTCTCGTTTAATAATTTACTACGTGACATGCTTTTAGTTTTATTCGTTTTTTGATTTATACTGACAGAGTCATTCCATCAAAAGATTTATAAGACAATACACGCAAATGTAGCTTCACAGAATGACTCTTTGCAACGGAAATGTCCTATAATTTTGTGCTATTATAATTTCGAAATATTCTATTTCTGGGAAATGTTTTCATATTTTCTGTTTATTTATAATTGTATTCTGGGAATATTCTTCTTTATTAACACTAGAACTATCAAACTAGTCAAAATGACCTATTCGTAAATTCTAATAAAAGTTGTTACAAATTTACTTTACTGGATTTCTCCAAATATACATCGTTTTAATTTCTTTGGTACAAATAAATACACCATAATTGTCGGTAATTCTAGTATTAAGTACTGTTATACATACGATAGAATCCAATGGATGTGTTATAATTTTGTCCATGAGTATATACAGGGTGTTCAGCCACCTCTGGGAAAAATTTGAATGATGGATTCTAGAGGCTAAACTAAGACGAAAATCAAGAATACCAAATTATTGATTGACGCTTTCTTAAAAACTTATTAAAATTAAAAAATTCCAAATTGTTCTGAAAAAATTATTTTTAGGCGCGGGGGTCAATTACAATCATTTTTTGGTGAATACACATTTCCTTGAAATCCTAGGCACTCTCGAGAAAAAAATTCATTACCGAAAATATAATGTGTGGCCAGAAATGTTGCCCTGAAATTTCATGCGTATGTTTAAAATATCATAACTTCTGAACGGATTGGAGGATTTTAATGTTTCAAAATGCAGACAACGCGTATTTTGGCGAAGAACATTTAGAAATTCAAAGAATATTGGAAAAGTTGTTCCTTAATACCGTAAAGTGAGAAAAACCTCATAAAAATGGTCCAATCTTCAAACGTCCATAACTCCTACAATAGTGAAAGTATCTTATTGAAATTTAGCATGGAAGTAGAGCTCATGGATACCTCCAAGAAGTATTAGACAACTTTTCCGGACAGCATCAACCAAATTAGTTAGACATGAAAACCGAATTTTTAAGAAACATCGATAGGAGGGGGTAGGTGCCTAAATTCGACGAAAAAAAATTTCAAATCGTCCTGAAAAGGTTATTTTCAGTTATGGGGGTCAATTACAATCATTTTTGGCGAATAGATATACCCCCAAAATCCTACGCACTTTCCAGAAAAAAATTCGTGTAGGTGGACAAATTTTATTAATAATTTTGTTAATAACTTTTTAATGAAACCTCAATCAACGAATTGGTATTCTTCATGTTCGTCTTATTTCGGCCTCTAGAATCTCCCATTAAAATTTTTCTCAAATGTGGCCGAACACCCTGTATATCCACCACTGTATAATTAATGAAATTTTCTGTATTTCTTAGTTCCAATTAATTGTCATTCGATAAAAAGGAACAGCACGAATTTACTGCATCAACCCAATAAGACGAGCGAACGTGTTTGTTGGCAGAATCGAACGAAACAACATTCTGACATCCGTTCGACAGAGCTTTCGGACTATTAGACGCGGTTAGTGCGCAACGACTCTTCAATATTTGTGTCCTTTATCTTTTACAGCTTGTGGAACGCCGATGAAGCCTATGCCTCCAACGAAACTGGTTCAGGAACAGCTTCAGAACGCCGCGAAGGCACAGGCCGCAGCGCAGGCAGCCGCTCAGGCGGTCGCCCAACATCAGCAAGAAAACCAAATACAACTCGGACCGCCTCAGCAGAGTCCTCAGCTTCCTCAGCACCCTCAACCGCCTCCACCGATGATGTTAACACCCCCGGGTCCCCTTCATCCTCACACGCAGCTCAGTATGCAAGAGCTGCAAAAGAAGCAACAGCAACAACAGCAGCAACAAATGAATCTTCACTCGCCGCACCATCAGATGACTCCGTCGCCTCTTCGCGGTCTTCATCCGCATATCTCGCCCAGCGTGTACGAAATGGCCGCGCTGACGCAGGACCTCGACACCCAAACAATCACGACGAAGATCAAAGAGGCGCTGCTGGCGAACAACATCGGACAGAAGATCTTCGGCGAGGCTGTGCTCGGTTTGTCGCAAGGATCCGTCAGCGAGCTGCTGAGCAAACCGAAACCGTGGCACATGCTCAGTATAAAGGGTCGGGAGCCGTTCATCAGGATGCAACTGTGGCTGTCGGACGCGCACAACGTCGATCGGTTACAGGCGCTGAAGAACGAACGAAGAGAGGCGAACAAAAGACGACGCAGCAGCGGACCAGGCCACGATAACAGCTCGGACACGTCGAGCAACGACACGGCGGAGTTCTATCACGCGGCTTCGCCCGGTCCGGGGCCAGCATCCGCCAAGAAACAACGAGTCCTCTTCTCCGAGGAGCAGAAGGAAGCCTTGAGGCTCGCTTTCGCTCTCGATCCGTACCCTAACGTGGCCACCATCGAGTTTCTCGCCAGCGAATTGGCGCTATCCTCGAGAACGATAACCAACTGGTTTCACAATCATCGGATGAGACTGAAGCAGCAAACGCCGCACGGCCAGCCAGAACCCCAATCTCCAAGGGAACCCGGCCAGCCGTTCGACCCAGTTCAGTTTAGATTGCTGTTGAACCAAAGACTACTGGAGATCCAAAAAGAGAGACTGGGCTTGGGCAACGTGCCTCTGCCCTACTCGCCGTATTTCAACCCCAACTTGGCCGCGTTGGTGGGGAACGCGCTGAAGGAGCAGTGTTCCGGTCTAGATTTGTCGATGAGCTCGCTGAAGAGGGAACCGAACCAGGAGTTCGAGGACGAGGACGCGGAGGACGCGATGAGCAACCTTGGCAGCGAAGACTCCGAGGGTTCGGCGGGTAGTATAAAGAGGGAACCGGCGGAGACACCCACCGCGCCAGCCACGGTCAGATCGAATAGACGGAAACCTGCCGCTCCGCAGTGGGTGAACCCAGAGTGGCAGGAACCGGTTAGAACGGGCGACGAGGTGATCATAAACGGCGTTTGCGTGATGCAAACGGACGATTACGGTGTGAAGAGAGAAGCGGAGGAGACGATCAGGGTGGAACCGACCCCAGTGCAGGACAGATACGAGGAGGACGCGCAAAGCGACGTATCGTCCGTCTCCGGAAACAACGGCCAGGACCGAGACAGCCCTCTACCTAGTCCGAAATCTGGACAGAACAGTCCAGTGACGTCGCCGAGGCCGCCCTCAACGCAGCAAACGCAACCGTCTACGGAAGAAAGTCCCAAGGAGAACGTAGTGAAACACGAGCCAGAAGAAACGTGGGATTATTAAAAGGATCGTGTGGTCGCGAGACCGCATTGGACAAATATTCGAACGGGTGAGGATCGAAGTGGACGACGTTTAAACATGCCAAAATGACGCTGCGGAAGTTACGGTCACAATTTAGCCGACGACTACGGCCTAGTTAAGTTCTTAAAGAGGAAACCAGTCATAGGATTCGGTCAGGTCTGATTGGCCGAGTCCTGCCTACTACGAGGGCATTATCATAGGATGGCGAATACAAAGTAGGATACGTGAACAAAAAAAAGACACGCAGATGTGCATGAACCTTTGATCTGGCGCGCAAAGGCTACCGGCAGGGAGGCTGCTATCGAGGAAGATGGAGCTCAATCAAAAGAACTGTTTTCGTAACGTTTTAATCGATACGGAACGGAATAGTGTGTTGGGTGTGCACGGTTACTACAGCGGATTTGTATTGTTAGAAGACTGTAATGCGACGAGATAGCTCGGGGGGTAATGAGGGAGGGAGAGGCGATCGTCGCACATTCGCTCGAAATCCGAAGAAACCCTGGCCGCTTCCGTTTTCGAGCGGACCCTGAGGGATGTTTCAAGGTAGGAAAAAGAAAGTGGAGAAAGTAAGAACCGAACGGGAAAACGGAAAGGGTCCGGGTTCGTCAGAGTGCAATCTACGAATAACCAGTTGTTAGATCAAATTATTATTAATTTTATCTAATTACGCGCCAAGATGAGCGATTAATAATTATTGCATAATTGTGATTCATGTTATATTGTTTATACACTTCTCCTATCCCCATAGTTGTTAAGCTGTTAATGTTACTACACTCCGCTCTCCGATTACGTACCTTTTTATCTGTTCGGTTAAAGCGCGGTCGTTTATTCGCAACGGGGAAAAAAAAACAAAAATACGAAACAAGTTAGAAACGTAAAACGTCCTCTCGCTCTTCGTCCTGCGTCCTGCTTGCCCT
Source organism: Colletes gigas (assembly GCF_013123115.1). Classification (NCBI taxonomy): domain Eukaryota; kingdom Metazoa; phylum Arthropoda; class Insecta; order Hymenoptera; family Colletidae; genus Colletes; species Colletes gigas. The sequence continues at coordinate 10,338,616 of NW_025106631.1, read as the reverse complement.
GGGCGATGTTTTCCATGAACAGGCAACGAGATCGCCTAGAATCGGCTGTTATCAAATTTTCGTTAAGTCGTTGGGAGATACGTAGTTTCCGTTTTGGTGTTTCCGAATTGGCAAGCGGGCCAGGACCGAGCAAAAATCTGTCCCAGGGCTTGGGTAGGTTCCGAAAGTAATTGTTTCAAACCGTTATATACAAGTTCTGGTGTAGAAGCTGTTGCGAAGAACTTTTGTTCGAAATGACTGTTACGAAGAACCTAAAAGCCGAATTATGTTGGTTTATGATACAGGTTTATGATATAGGTTCCGAAACAGTTCTGAATCTGTACAGTCTAAATATATCTCATAAATATCTTGAAAAGATAATCAACGTCCGATCTGACTGTTCAGAAGTCATTTACATTATATAGATTCAGAATCTAAAAAATATAGGAGCTATACGAGAGCCGATGCAAGGAACCGATACAGTCCGAAATTTAGGTTCTTTGTAACGATCGTTTGGAGTAAAAATTCTTCGTATCTGTTTTAAGAACCTAAACCTATATTATAACAATTGTCAAGCCCTGATCTGTCCACTTCTGAGTAGTCTTTGTTTTTTTTTTTTTTTCTATTCCCGCATAGAGAAAGCTAGTTATACGAAGCGATCGGTGATCGAGGTTATCAGTTACTACCAATATTACTGTATTATTAGGCTTACGTTATCATTGCTATTTTATTATTATTATTATTATTGATTATATTGTATTATTTTATTACCATTCGAATTCTTATCGCGATAACGATACGGCTTGTGAAGCCAATGTGATAGAGCTTATATGCGATGATAAAATTAAAAAAAAACGCGACGTACGTGGGGGCTGGAGGGCGGCCTCTTTCTGTGCGACGAAGATGCGCCGGCATCTTTATACCGGGTGTTAAAGCGTGGCACCGTAAGCTCGCATCAACGATGTAAATAACTGTACAAAAAAGAGACTCGGAACATACGAGAACATTACACATACACAAATCTTGTATATTATACTTAATTACCACACTTAACTCTTTAATAGCGATATATTCACGCGGAAGTAATGGCGACCCGAGCGCCGTACGCGACGGACACCGACGCCGCGTTTCCGACGAAGACGTAATCGACCGCGGGGCGTCGAACGAAAAGAAAAACGAAACAAATGGAAAATGGTGTCCGTTCTTCCGCAGCCACGTGGAAACGCGGCGTCGGGTCCGCGTTAAGCGTAGAGCGCGACAGGAGAACATATAATTACGATTACCGTATACTATCTCGAAGCCTGAGAATGAAAAGAAAGCGAGAGCGTGCGTGCGTGCTTGTGCGAGAGAGAAAGGGGCAATTATCCTCGATATTACGAATCAAACTTGTATTTACCAGATTAAATTTTAATCTTCGATTAAATTCTAGTCCGCAGTTAAAACGAACAATGGCTAGAGAGAGAGAGAAAAAGAGAGATATGAGTGAAAACGGAATGAGTGAAAGGGAAAAAATATGACGTGCGAGCGAGACAGCCAACCCCAGTGAGAGAAACACTTGAACAAAAAAAGGGCATTGCTAATTGAGAGACCAGTGATCCGACATTTTTCTTTCTTCAATTTACGGTTTTTTCACACGAACCTAGAACCTTCGGGGGACTGAAGTACGAACGGTACACGACGCTATTATTTATCATCCTCACCACTGATTATCGATATCGATTAACGTCACCCTCGTTATCCTTAATCATTTATTATTATTATTATTATTATTCTAATTATTATTCTAATTATTATTATTATTATTATCGTCGTTATTATTATTGCCGTCTACGCTGTTTATCGTTGCTCGTAACTTAATGACATCGACCAGTCGCGCGAAGCTGCCTGACAATCGAACGCGAACCAGCAACTGGGAACAGCATAACGTCAGAGAACTCGGTGGACCCGAAAGAGCGAAGAGGCAACCAGGGAACAAAAATGGATCTCAAGTCGAGCATTAGTCGCCGAACACACGACTGCAAACCAGCCTGATGAGACCGTCCGATTGTCAATCTCGTTGGGTTACGACGCGAACAATTGCTGACCGATCGTCGCTGATCGCGCAGCTGTGTAAACTGTATGTAACCCGATCCATTTAGGGACGATCGGCATCGCGGTTTCTTTGTTTTTTCACCCCCTCTCCCCCACCGCCCACCCATTCGTCCATCCCATTCGTTCCCCTTCCCGGCCACACTCCGAAACCCAAAAAATCTTCAACCACTCGTCCCCTTCTCTTTTCACAATTTTTTTTCTCTTGTTTCTCGAGCGAGTTGCGAGGCATATAGGTTCTTCTGTAGATACCGAATAGACTCTAGATAGCAGATAGCTTTAATTATTTAAGCGGAAACGGCTTTCTAGGCGAGTACCCGGTTCTTCGGGTAGGGAGTTTGTAATATAGGGAAAAAGTTCGTGCGGACACACGAGCGGGGTTCAGACAAGGACCACCGGAAGGAGGAAAAATCATATCGTAAACATAATAATGAATATTTTACAGAACCGACGATACAAAATAAAAAAAAAAAAAATAATAATAAATAACGAAAACGTAAAGATAACTGTAGATAGATATTCAGGAAAAGAAAAGTTATCGATGCTCTTGTATACGCGCGTACGTGCCGCGTAAAATGATCAAAATTTTTCGGGGGAAAAGTAAAACGGGAGACGAGAGAAGCAAGGTATTATACGCTGAGAAAGGACATTGTCATTCAGTAGTAAAAATAATTGTATTAAAAAAAAACGAGAAGGTCTACCTAACGTAATAGTTTATTAATTTGTGTTTCATTTCAAACTGTATTATAGCTTAAAGATTATCCTGTACATTGCATACACATACATACATACACACTCACACGAGCACTATTGTTTTAAATTGTACGTTTATGATTATTATACGAAGATGAAGAAGAAAAATAAATAAGGTATACAAAGTATTGAAGACTACACGAGAGATTTTATTTTGGATTTTTAAACAAACGGGAAGATCACCGACGATTCCTTTGCGGCAATTTTTGTAGAAATCGCATCTTCGGAGGCATCGAGCGTACGTAGGTTCTTATCGCGAAGGTGGCGACCACTAGGATTCAAATTTTTCTAACGTACATTTTGCACGACCACGCACGAGAATGAGAAAATTTATTACGATTCTTATTTATTCATTAATTTATATATTAAATGATTTATCGAAATCGTTGGTTGATCTTTAATTGTTAAAAATTGTTTCCTTCTTCTTTTAAATCGTTTATCATGCGAACGAAAAGCACGAAAAGCGTGTAAATTAACGGAACACTCGATGTCTCGCACGTTTACGACATACCGGTGTACTGATCAATTCTCCTTTGGTAGGAAATCTGGTAAACAATCTACAGATTATAATTCCTCGATAACTTTAGACACGCAATAATACAATTTAAACACGATACAAATGGAAAATTCTCTTTATTGTATATACGTATATGATTATATTATTCATATCAGTGTCTCCTTTCAAGAATTTCTAAATTAAAAGAACTGTATTGAAAATTGCATAACGGTTATTCTATTGATCCCTCCTTATTTCTCAATGTAATTATCGAAATATTAAGACTTCGAATTAAGTAAACAAATCAACAACAAACATTGTAATTATAGTGCATGAAGAAAAGTTCGAAGTAAACGGAATCCAATGTAATTTTTCTATTGTTTCCTGGTCAACGTTTGAAACTATCGAGATGCAAGAACAGTAATGCGTAAGAAAAATTGTACTCGTATTAGGTACAAATTTCATCAATAATAATCTGAACAAAGAAGTGTCGATAAAAATAATAACATTGAAAAATATAATTAATGAAATCCAACTTCTTTATCATCTGTCGACAACGAAAAACACGAAAAGCTGAAAACGTTATAAATCGGTAATACGACGATATTATGTTATTGTTGTTACGAATATCAATAAAATGATCATTTATAAATGTCTTCGTGAATTTTTAATTTTATTTCTTGTTTTGTATACATTATTAAAATGTTATCTAGTGTTGGTGTTCTTTGTTACCGACGAACGGTACGATAGCTTTCTACTTTTACAAGTGCCAATAACAAATAATACTTTATATTGTGTGATGTCACAACCAATGTTATCGATTAGGTATAGAACAAGATTTGAACGCCCTCGGTGATAAAAATTAATACTAAGTATACCCAACGATACGACAACAAAATTTAATACTGCGTATAAATAGTTACACCGTGAAGAAAAAATAAATAAACTTCTTGCACCTTTTAATAATTTAAATTCTTATCATACTATTAATACTTAGTCAATTTTGTGGAAAATGATTACATTCTGCTTTACAGATACGATTATTAGCATTCTTTCTCTTTACACTAATAAACAAACAGAAGATAAATAACAATTTGTATTAAAAGAGCTCTATCAATTAACAGAAATGAAGTTAGACGTTTTGAAAACACGAATAAACTTAGTTTTCTCTGTAAAATTTGAATAATTTCCGAAATAAATCTCACAACAAAAGGTGTTATGCCCGGAGGACTTATGATAGCATTTACGCGACTGATGTAAACATCATAAATAGTAAGGACGTTCCGATGTTACTGGTCGATCTCATATTCGAAGTCAGTTCAGTTATGGATTCTTGTGAAAGAGCAGCAATTTTTATTAAAATGAGCGCCTTGAAATTTGCAAAAGAATTTACGGAGTTGATTAGTCGCTAGAAGAGGCCTGCATCCTTAAACGTAAAGTGTACATTAAATACAAAAATTGTAGTACAATAATAACGAAACCAGAGATATTTCAAACGGTGTACTTTCGCGTAACATTTTTCCTACGGTTAATATCGTGAAATTCGGAGAAACTGTAACTGAAATTTGGACGATTAAAACGATTAACTGATTTTTCAAAAGAAATGAAGATTGAACATTGTTGCAGGGAGAAGGTGAACAGGATAACCCGTTATCCAACGAACTAATTATCCAACGAACAATTAGTAAACACCATACAAAACGTGCTCGAAATAATGGTGGGTGTAAATCTGCGAATAGCGGATCATTCTTCGATGAAGTCACCTGCGACAAACATCGACGTTTGTTCTTAAAAATCTCCCATAGACTTAGAAAGAAACCTCGACCAAAGCAATGGAAATCTGACAAGGTCGTGAATCTGGTCTCGAAACTTTTCTCATAGTGTACTTTGAAGATTCATTTTTACGTTCTGGCGACAATTTTGGATTCAAATCGCTGGACTTTTTGGCATCTTCGAACACATTGAGTAATAGTTTATCTGGTACCGACGAACCGTTGTTAATGAATCAGAAAAGAATGAAAGTCGATGAAAAGGTAAGTAAATTCATAGCAGAAGAAAAGAAAGTATTTAATAGAAAATTGTGCGCCATTCCTTTTGGTTCCGTTTATCTCTTAAAAATTAAAATTTTGTCAACGTTTTATTTTAACGAAATTCGTGAATTTTATTCTTGGTTACTGATTAGATAATTTTTCATAATCTTCAGCCCGTCTCACGATCGAGTCTGGCCATTCACATAAGCGCTGTTAAGAGAGCCGACACATTCATCCAGGAGGAAACTAAAAAGGTCGCGTCGAATGGCGTCAAAAACCAAAAGAAAGGCTACGTTTCTTCGAAAATATCGATAAACCCCGTGATTTCATTACTCTGGGGATCATAATCGTACTGTCACGTTTAGAGTCAACGTCACGTCTCTCGTTACACGTCTACGGTTTTGATAGTCAGTTGCATCTCGTAAGATCGGGCTACACTATCCTTTCGTATCAATATTAAACCATATACATAGAATCCGTGAACCGGTATAAATTCCATTACAGTTTTTATTTTCAACCGACTTACCCCCGCATCACCGGTGTGTCAACACCGTGCAAGAAGTATTTAGGTAATTATAACTATTCTTTGAACGCGACACAACTTACACTGAACATTTGTAAATTACTCGTTGATTTGAGAATATATTGAATTTTATTATTAAATCAGAGTTACCCAACTTCTTTAACCCATCACTGCATAAAGCGATCATTATTAGTTAAACGTTCCCACAATAATATAACTTTACCGCTAGAATTATATTATATTTAATAATTGAAAGTTACGAGGTCAATTAACATATTCTGAATCCAAATACGAATTCTTACAACCTAGTAGCTCCTCGATTACACATCGAGTTCGTTTGCGGTTGTTCCAACCTCCTAGCAGCTCCCCGATTTCGCATTAAATTCGTCTCCGTCGTTATCAACAATCCTACTAACTCCCCGATTTCGCATCGGGTTCGTTCACGACGTTTCACCCTCCTCCGGCTCCCTGGTTTCGCACCAGGTTCGTCCGTACGTGACTACATCCTAGAGGCTCCTTGATTTCGCATCAGGTTCGTCCTGGCTGTCAACTATCCTAGCGACTCCCCGATTTCGCATCGGGTTCGTCCGTACACCTAACTAACAAATTGATACCATATTCCATACTCTCTGTCGCACTCACAGGCCACGCGCGCTGCACGGCCCTGGCTCGTAACAAGGTATAGTCCGGGCAACGATATAGCGAGGTCATAAACTCGAGTAGGTGTCAAAGTTTACACGTTTTAGCTCCCGAAACAAGTGAATTGACAGAAATACGAACAGCTAAGGGCCTTAGACCATAGTCAGGGCCGTACGAAGAAATGTTTTATCTAGTGTCGCCATTTTTAGAGGCACTGTAACGGATAAAGGTCTTACTCAAGTCTTTAATATCTTAATTTACCTGCTTATAATATATACATGTAGGAAATGAAAAAAGATAGTGCAGTTGTCCCAACCCTCAAAAGTTTAGTTTACGACCTCGCTATATCATGGCCCGGCCTATGTACGAATAGACCTTTCACCTTATGGAGATTGATGACCCACTCTGACTGGCATACCGAGTTATTGTTTAAATAAATGACGTATTACAATTTAAAATAAAAAATAGAGAATTTTCAGTGTAGTTGTCAATGGGGTACATCCTTACGTATTTTAATAATCTTTAAATCTTTAAATAATCTTAATCGATTAATGTCCAATTATGGACCGTGCAGTTTTCAATCCGTTAAAAAATAATAAAATTTCTGTAATTTCATTTTCTGTCTCACTTCCTCTTGTGTTCATTTCTAAATCTGTTGGTAACGTTGCGAGTGACACGGAAATGGTAATGGGGCCCTAGAGTCCCAGAAAAATGGGCCGAAAAAATACATTAGGTGAAAGGTTTACTCGTATACCTCGTCTGTGATATTGTCACAGGCCAGGTATATCTCGTCTGTGATATTGTCTGGGACATTTTCATAAATAAGATATTATATTTACTCAAAAATAAATTAAATTCTATTCGAGGTAAAAATATATTCGTTCATTGCAATGAAAAAAAGCTACATTTCTCAAGCGTGTTTTCCACTTACTGTAATCAATAACACTACAAAAAGTCGATTATCCTCTGAAACTCACTGTAAATTACGATAGTTCATTCTATCAAATTAATTGCCTCTCTACTTTAAAAAATTACATGCGCTTGCTAATTTTCTATTTCTGCTTGTCAAGCAAAACCTAACAATTAAACGGAAATTATCTTGTGCTAAACCTAAGAGAATAATTAATTCTGTACTGACTGCAGCAAGTGCCCTCTAAAACAAAATAAAAATTCAGTATTTCCAAAACAAAAATATGCACAGAGAAATTCAGGAATTAGTAATTGCTAAGCTTTATAAAAGGTAAAATAAATACTTACTATTGTATGAAATACAGCTCCGCTTCACTGAGTGTTTTGTATATTAAATACAAAATAAATAAGACGATTTATTCCGATCTTGACGAGAAAAACGTTGGACAGGCAATATTACATCAAAGTTTGTTTAAAATAAGTATACAGGTCACATATCTAACTATCAAAAATGGGATTCCACAACCAAATGAAGTTTGAGTTTTAAAACATGCTGTAACTAAATTTGATATTTATAAATTTTTGTAATATTATTCCATTGTAATTTTTTTTTCGCGTATACAATACTAAACAATTAACCTGATCACTATGAAAAGCCTTAATTTGTGCTGAATAACAATGGCACGGTAAATTACATCATTATTCAATTACAATGTTTGTTGGCACTTTTATTACATAGCAAATGCTAATGATAATATCTCAATTGCAGGAATAGTTTATAAACTTTACTGATCATTAATTCAGAAAAATATATCCGGAAACCATTACATTCGTCTTTAGTACCAAAGTATTAAAAATTTTAAAGACGCAAACGGTCATGTTTTAATTCTCACTCTACAATATTACCGACTGTAAGGAATATGTTCGACCGTTTTCATACTTCAAGACTGGAAAATCTTTGAGAAAGAAAGGTATTCAAAAATGATACAAAATAAATTGAATTCAAAATTGATAAGTACGGATCGATAAAATTATTCATTTTCGTATTCTTTCGTCGAATCTAGAACCAAAATAAATGCGCTATCTATGCATTCGTGTCAATGCACATTCACGAAAATGTACAAACAATGTGAAAAGCTTAATGAACTAAATGCGTTCTTCATTGTTTGAAGTAAGTAGATGCAGTGCATCTATTTACCTAAACTAGTGATTCTTAACCTGTAGTCCACGAACTTGAGCATATAAATTTTAAATATTTATTTTTTATTGCATACATTGTGCCTAAAAATATGAACTTTATCTTTTCAATTTGTTTTAACATTACGATAGTTAGTAGACTAACATAAATCCTTTGATTCAATATCCTGATCTTATCACTGTCTTGCACATAGAAATTACAAACTTTCTTAGCTAAGCTTCTAACATAGAAGGAAAGCACAAAAGTGACGTCTGTGGAAACTTTCAAATACTGATAGAAGTACTTACTTATGGTGGAATCGAAACCCAAAATTCTCTATCAATATTTTTTTTAAGAAACAAATTTTGTAAGCATTTGTATCTAAATGACTTCATCAAAATTGAATGTGAATCCACGATCCTTTCCTATCTAATATAAATTCTATCCAAAAATTTGCAAGAATTGAAATTAAAAAAATGTCTGAAGATTCTGACGTCCCTCGTTAGCTTATTTTAGTCGTCTTGTAAGGCGATCTGTGCAAGTTTTCATTCTGTCTGTTGCGTTATATAGAAATGAATCAGGATTTTCAATGTTGGTAGAAAAACATTGATTCAATTAATATTTTTAGAACGTTATTCTGAGGAACATTGCATAGAATGTTCCATTAGACTACCAAATGGGATTCGTGGGGTAAAAAGGTCAAGAACCACTGAAAAATTGTAATAGGAAAACAATACGTCACAATATAGATTCGAACGCATACTTCGCTAGTATTTCGCTTTTCTTTCAATATTTGCTCGGTTTTCATATTTTATAAATATTCAGGTTACATGATAAGGCAGCAAATAAATAAATGTAACTAACTTAGAAACCAAACAAAAACCAGCAAATACAAATACATATCTGATTCGAATCCATGTGTGACGTTCAGCCATCTTGTCAACGATTCCAGCAAAACGGTCAATAACTTCTATACAACTTTTGCACACAAAACACAGTACATCGATTGTTGTAATTTACCATAACGTTCACAGATGCACCGAGAGGCATTAATTTCTGTCGCTTGAAGGGATTACGATATGCTGAACGCATCTATTTTTCTTTCTTACTAAGCTTCCAATTGTCACACAGTTAAGATGCCAGATGGCGCTTTTGCGAGATGGACAAACTTTATTATATCTAGAAATAAAATTTCGAATAATGAATAAAAGATAATTTATTCGTTATTCGTTCAACAAAAATAAACATTTCAATTCTAAACTAAAGCATTCCATCATGAGCATGTGCAAAGCCGTTCGATGGAATAAACGTCACGAATAAAATTATTATTCACATCAAATGTTACCCATCTTCGTCTGGCGCTCGAAAATTTCTCATATCATGTTTCCTTCAACAACAGAAATTAATTTATTCGCAACGGACGACGCATTGATATTGCACAGTTTGACGAGTCATTTTCGAGAACAACGCACAGTGTGTTCAGCAATGATCAAAAGTAAAAAAAAAAAAACTGAAGTCTATGTTTCATAAATTCTAACGTCTTAAAACAGCAATAAATGTACATTTTAATGATATTCGTCATTTTTATTGAATTTCCAAATTTATTGTAAAAAATGATACCTGAAATTTACTGTAATTTTAAGTGCATAAATTTTAAATTGAATTTAAATAAAAATTACCTGCGTGATTTTCTATATATTAATTTAAGGCATAAACTTTAATTTAACATCAATTTTAGCTGCCCAAATTTACTCGCAACAAAGAAAATAAAATACAAATTATTACTAACACGTTCACGGCCCAACTACACGGCATTAATTCCGATTTGATGTGTAAATTATATATAGTTTTTTATATATTTTATATTTTAATTGCACCAAACAATAAAAAAATATTACATAGGTTCAAAGTTATGAATTTTGTCTCGCACAATCTTATACTCAAAATGATCGTTAAAATATTTCTGTTACACGAATAAACAATCTTTTGAAACAAAAGTTAGTTAATAATCTGTTAACGCAAAATTGCTATAGTAAAAATTTGATACTAAGAAAAAACTAAAGTCCACTTCAACTTCTTAAAGAAAGATTTACTTTTTATGCGTTAATCAATGCATTTTACTATTCCCTTAATAAAGTATTAGGGGTCTGATGTTGAAAACTGATTAGTTTAGAAGTTATGATTTTTGTTCCTTATTTCCACATACGTGACACACTGTGCGACGTACCAATATTATCAAATTATCATCTTAATAGTTTCATTCATAGTTAGGCAAATTTTATTCGTGACTAACGAATAGAAATTTTATGTTCGTTCACAAACTAACTTCTGTTTACGTTTCATTCGTAAATTAAAATTCATTAACGGATTTCTTAAATCGACATGTAGGCGAGCGAAGACGCATTCAAAAGCTAATTTATGAATTAATCTAACATTTTTATTCGTTATTCGGGATTAAAATTTGCCCAAATCTGGTTTCATTCTGCAAAAAACGTCGTACGACGACGTACCAATGAAAGTCTTATCGATTATTCTCACAGATACACAAATGCAATAGGCTGTGTTTTTATTTTTATTTCTTGCAAAGCTCGATCGAGCAGTTATTTTTACAATCGTCACGTTACTCAACTATGTACCAGGTGTTCATTTCATCATCGTTGCGAACGAGTTCAAGGGGTGGTCTGGTCTAGAAGCATTAACGTGGAAAAAAAAAGTAATAGACCTAACGATTTCAAATTTTGCGCACATATTTGTGTGTACTTTAAGTACTCGTATACATTTCTTCGAGCGTTAGCAATTGTGCATTGCGAAGAATATAAACAAAATTTGATGGTCTTCACGATTCAATCGCAACTAGAATTTTTGTTTAATAATCAAAATTACGGAATTACCGCCTCACCGAAGGAAATAATTTGGCTTTCAATATATATATTTATACATTTATTATGCAATAACAAACGTATAAAATTAATTCTAATCCACACGATAGAGAAGGTGTATTGTATATGTGTGCAAAGTTTCGAGTTAGTCAGATAAGTACAAGTTATATCGAGAAAAACGGGTTTAACTCCTCCGTACAATTTAACCCCTCGGGTACGGTGCAACTTTCCATCTGAAGCGATACAATTAAGCTTGTTATTTAAATATTAGTGATTTTTAAAGAAGTTACGTCATAGAAAGTATGTTCAAAAAATATGTATACATATACATCTATTACGCGTCTTTAGGAGATACGAGTGAGTGTCGACAATTAACGAAGGTTTATGGATTGGTACATAATATGAACGTCGTACTTAAAGGATTAATGATAACGATACATAAAACGTAACTTATCTTTCCTTTTTCTATAACCTCTAGACCAAAGTACCCACTTAATGCCTTTCGGCGAACGTATATTGGCTCCAAAAAGCATCAGCTTGCACATTTGTGGTAGCAGAACCAGCTTTATCAAAGCCAGTGTACGTGAAATCGTACCGATTATTACCACAAGCGAGTGGTACACACAGAATACTTAGCACTTAGCATCGATGAAAGGATGAAATTTTCAACGTTAACAATCCGTGTAAATATGGACACATATGCCTTTATTTTCGTTCCAGATTCTTCAAAAAAGGTAATTGAAAATGTCAAAGTCACTGTCCCTGCGAGCCACACGTTTACGCAAAAACGCTACTTACATTGCAGTCATGGCTCATTAAATATATATATTATATATATATCCCTCCTTTATCCCACATTTCAGCACGAATTCGCCAGTTTCGTTCGACCCACAGCAAGGATTTCAATGAAAGCTCGTCGATGTATGCGTATATATCACAAATGGTGACAACACTTTATTATTACTCTACTTGACGTGTCGGTATCGTTTCTCGTAGGGCGGGTAGAAAAAGCGAAAAAGTCACTAAAGCAAGTGCGACGGAATTTACGAAAAGCAGCTACGACATTACTTTTATTACGTCATCCTACGTATAAACATCAAACATTGGACCGTGTTCGGTACGCGTCTGTTCGATTCCGTTGCTTAATTACAATAATGTATTTGTATATTTATGTGTATGCATACACGTACGTACGCGTATAAACATATACGGGTGTGTAAATATACATATATACACGCGTACATACATGCATACGTGTATATGTATAATATATATTATATATTATAAATATATAAGTGTGTACGTGTATGTGTTAGCTTTTTCCTCTCTATTATAAATGTAAAATACTGTCATGCATGTACTGCGGAGTTCGTGACTTAAATCGAATGCATTGCTCGATGAACAAGCCGCGAGTGTGGTCCGTCTCTCGCAAGCGTAACCATGGGTATACACCGATCGCTTCGAAAATCTTTTCTGTTGTTTCAAGCGAGTCCCGGACACCGCCAAAAAATCGGACCCGCAGGTGCGCGATCCTGTCACGCTCAAGATTCCAAAGAACCGTTTTGTACAAGAGTGCTACAATTCTATCCGTATTGGGAGAAAGAAAAGAACAAAGTAGACACGAAACGATCAAATTTCCTCGAATAAAAGAATACATCGATCTGTTTTCCGCAGAATTTTCACAATTACGCCCCTATATATACATATACATATATGCTCGTTTTATATAAATATAAATATATACAGTGGGTACAAAAAATATTCGCACACCCAGTTTTTTGCGATAACTTTTTTTAAAGGAAAAATGTTTCAACGTACTTTATTCAACAATATGATATGAAAAAATAATTTTAGGAATCATGAAAGTAAAATAATATAACCAAAACTTAAATTTGGAAACTAAAAGTAAATGTGAACAATAGGTCTACAGTAATATATTTCAACAATTTTAGGACACAGTTTGTGATTGTATGTAATACAGCAATCGTGTCTACTAAGTAAAGTGAATATACGAAATGGAATTGTTTTGTTGCGATTTGAACATGAAAGTTATCGTAAAATTGATGAAACTTTGAACTGAAATGTTTCAACAGTCCGATATGTTATTAAAAAAGTCAAGTCGTCAAGAAGTTCTATGAGCACAGCGGCAAATTATAAAACAATAACGAAGAATCCTTGTGCTCAGAATTTAGCCATTGATATCACAACATATTTTCGGATCTCAAGGCAGAGAAAGCGTCTTAAGTTTGAGAATGCATGGTATATAGAAGAATGACTATAAATTTCAAGAGAAACTACGTAAGAGATTACAGAATTAATGCCAAGAAGACTGCAGGCAATAATTGATGCAAATGGAACGCATGCTAAATATTAAAGCTGTTTGTTTGTCTAAAATTGACCGTTTTTCTTCAAAATTTCTACCGCGCCAATATTTTTTTTACTGTTGAATTACGTTTTATCGTGTTATTTTATTTGTATGATTTGTTAAAGTTCTGTTCATAGTATATTGTCAGAATCGAATAAAACTTGTTTCATTATTACTTTTGTTTTTCTTTAAAAACAATTATTGCAAAAAACTGGATTTGCGAGTGCCTTTCGTAGCCACTGTACATATATAGGGAATTCCCAAAAGAACAGAACCTCAAATATCGTGGTTGCTACAAGATTTTATTATCAATGGATCGAAAAGTGGCAAACAACGACGCACGAACGACGGTGAAACACACCGGTAGTACAATAGAACGACGTTACACGGCTCAATAAGAACTTCGTTTTTATTGTTCATCAAAATAATTTAGTTACCACATAGAATCAAATGACTCTCTCGAAGGATGGAGAGAGCAAGTAAGGAAGTCGTTCGCCTAAATAACGGGAGGAAAATGGTAGGAAAGATGTTGTAGCTGGGGAATAGTGTGTACAATTTCAAAAATCGGTCTTAATCGATTAAGCATTGTTACATGAGGTCTTGACGAGTGTCCGCATAAAGTGTGTGTACCGGTCGATCGTTCCACTCGTGGCCTGATTCTATTCCCTTCTGCTTTTGTCTACTATTACGTCTGCGCTACCTCTAATAGTAGTTTAGAGCTAACTATAAAACTAGTACCTCTCGTATCTCGGGACCCACGCTACAACTTAAATGCCTGAAATACTTCCATACTGGTACACGCTTGCATTTCGCGTTGTCATAAGTTTGAACACTCCACTCGACCATCCCCTACGTTCTCGTATTTATCGTAAATAATGCACAAGCTGATTGGGTGCCGTGCACCGTCGTATTGCATACTGTATCGCATTTCGTCGATTCTGCCGATCACGCCACATATTTCCCCGACCTTAAAACAACAATTTCTACATTCTCGTCGCGACATTAAGTAGTACGCGCGTACAAGGTTACAAACGCAACGTGTAATATCGAACATTTCAAACGGACGCTGCCCGATTGCCACTGTCAGCGCTGCTTTTTTTGACTTCGAAGTGCTAATGCGTTCGTCCGTTTGACATGCTCGTTCGATTTATTACATCGTGTATATCTTAGTTCGCACGAGAACCAATTGCTACGTACTCAACCAGCGTTAGATAAATTATTGACGTTCAATACACAGTTAAATGATGTCTCCACGCATTTCTCTCTCGAGTGTATCTTTTTTTTTTTTCGCGCGCGCGCGCGCGAGTGTTTGTATTATATATGTATCGGGTGCGATTTCCCGATTTCACATCGTCAAGAACGCTCGAGGAGAGATCGGCGTAATAAACGAGAACGAGTGATCGCGATGTTTGAGCGGTGACATTAGCCGACATCCTTTAACATCGTCGACGGTCAGAGGAGAACGACGCGTTCAAACAATTCAGAAGAAATGTTTCACCAAGGAACATTCTACGAGTAAATTGTCTTCTTTGAAGGATTAAGTTTCGTCGATCAAATTTATCTGAATACTCGAGAGGCTGTTAACCATCGATGATAATTTATGGCAATGTCCTCCTCGCGAAAGAAAGCTAATATTGGCCGACTCTCCTCGAGTCATGCAGCTCGTTACCGAAGAAGGTACATATAATATTAATAATCGCTAAGTATACTTTATTATAAATTAAAGAGCTCTTAACCGTAGGTGTTTATGTGTGTATAATAATGTTAATATTAATAATAGTACGATAATTTTTTTTCTTTTGTAGCAGCTTACTCTTTCGGCCGTTTCCATCGAATTCGACGTGCATCGTACGCCTTCTTTCCACAATCTGTCTTCTTTGACGAAGGTTTAACGAGACCCTGACGTTTTGGTGACTAGCGGCACTCCCAGATCTTCACCGTTTGATCGACGCTACCCGTGACCACGTAAGGATGGCTTTTGTGAAAATCTACAAAAACGTCACTAGTTTAGCGTAAGTTCGATTTCTGAAAAGAATTTACCCTGAAACGAATACAGTTATTCCATTCGTATTTTGTACGCTACGCGAACGTTCAATATGAATGGAAAAAACATATTTTTTATTAATATTTTCCATTTATTTGTATCAAATATCGTTCATCACGCAAGGCTAATTCTATTTGCGAAGCAGTTTCTTTCGTCGTTTATTTAAAAAACTGGAAAATACAAAAAAATAGAATTACCTCTCGCTCGTATTCGTACGACAAATCAAGTTCTTGTAGAAATTAGTGTTTTTAAACCATTGTAATGAAAATGAAATCAGATATAAAATTATTATTCCAAAATATAAATTACATTGCATGCATGTAATAATACTTAAATATGAAAAATAACAAAATTAGAATACTTGTTTAACATTGAAAGTATCAATTCTTTAGCCTACAGTAAAATACAACGGCGGGCACAAACATACAATGGTGTTTTTCTGCAGATGAAATAAATAATTTAGTAATCATTGATGGAATCACGGATAAAGCAAATGCGTAAATATTTTGAAAGAAAATTTACACGTCTTTGCAAATCGCTCGCAATTTTCCAATAATTTCATATTTTATCAAAGCTAATGATCTTTATCAGCATATAGGACTGCAGTTGTATAGTATACAATAGGACTAAATAAGAATAAAAATGTTATACAGAGTGTTCGGTCACCCCGGGGAAAAATGTAATGGGAGATTCTAGAGGTCATAATAGGACGAAAATCAAGAGTACCAATTTGTTAATGGAGGCTTCGTTAAAAAGATATTAACGTTTAAAGTTCCGTCCGTACTGAATTTTTTTCTCAAAAGTGGGTAAGATTTCGGGAGTATGTCTATTGACCAAAAATGATTATAATTGACACCCGCAACCGAAAATAATTTTTTCAAAACGATTTGAAACTCATGTAATTTCAGTGGAATCATTCATCCATGATCAGACATTATATTTTAGGTAACGAATTTTTTTCTCGTAACTGGGTAGAAATTCGGGAGTGTGTGTATACACCAAAAATAATTGTAATTGACACCCGCAACCGAAAATAATTTTTTCAAAACGATTTGAAACACATGAAATTTCAGTGGAATCATTCATTCATGATCAGACATTATATTTTCGGTAACGAATTTTTTTTCTCGTAACTGGGTAGAAATTCGGGAGTGTGTGTATACACCAAAAATAATTGTAATTGACACCCGCAACCGAAAATAATTTTTTCAAAACGATTTGAAACTCATGTAATTTCAGTGGAATCATTCATCCATGATCAGACATTATATTTTAGGTAACGAATTTTTTTCTCGCAACTGAGTAGGATTTCGGGGGTATGTGTATTCACCAAAAATGATTGTAATTGACACCCGCAACCAAAAATAATTTTTTCAGAATGATATGGAAATTTTAATTTAATTTTTTAATTTAATGTTTCAGTAACTTTTTAACGAAGCCTTAGTCAAGAAATTGATATTCTTGATTTTCGTCTTATTTTGGCCTCTAGAATCTCCCATTAAAATTTTTCCCAGGTATGGCCGAACAACCATAAATGTAAACCTATGTATAAATATATGGCGTTTAAAACTTTATTCTTAAATTATGAAACAAATATGAAATAGCAACAGAATAGTAATACTGCGATGCAATATGAAAATATCTAAGCTATCTTCATCTAAGCTAGTAAATATTTGCTATCTGATATTATCAAAAATGTTATTAAGTCCAATTATTCATGATTAACGACGTATCTCACGCTTATAACTGAAGCATTTTGAAGCCCAACTTATCTAATAGTATAGATTGGTAAAAATTACTCTCATAATGTTTGACGGTCTTAAGAGTAAATATAGATTAGACAGAGATAGACTCAATGTTAGTATTTACATTTAGTATGACTATTTCATAGTATTATTATTTCATTCGTATCTCATATTCGTCTCATAACTTTTGAATAAGGCTGTAAACGACATATGATTCTAGAAACACCCCCACAGAGTCCAGATATAAACCCAATTAAAAATACAAAACTAAAAATCAGATTGGAGAAACATGAAATAACCAATAAATTAGTTCAATCAATGCCAAATAGATTGCTTGATATAATTAGACACGAAGTTTACAAACAAAATATTAAAATAACTTACTTTTAAATGAAAATATGTGTATTCTTTCACGAACGAATACAAGTAAGAGTTTTTATGGGTAATTACATTTTTTGTTTTTCGGATTTTTAAATAAACGAAATCAAAACTTTTTTGTACACAAAAGTGGTGTAATAAACAATATTTGATAATAATAAATAGAAAGTATTATTAAGAAACAGGTTTTTTTCATTTAAATTAAATGTTTGCGTAGTGCATGAATACAAGTGGGAGTAACGGTATCTTATTTGTAAATGTGACATCATTTATTAGGTAAGGAATGGCATGGATATTACCTAATTATTATTCCAAAATATAAATTATTGTAATAACTCTACAATAATTTTTCCCAAGTTGGACTTGCCAGATCATTTGTGACTTGAATTCTGCCAATTTACACTCACATCTGAAACGCTTCCGCCGACACAGCTAGTACAATATAGCTATTTACAAGCCAAAGCGATTAACTCTACTTTTTGAACTTCTCAAAATTTTAGTGTTACAAACTTGATTGATGCATAAATTTTTATATTTGAAATAAATTTCCTTAATAATTATGCTTAACACTATAAGTTGACGAAAAGAAATTTAAATTTTAAAGGGGACCTTAAAAAAGTATATATATTATTTTGTTAATTTCTTTACTTTTCCTTTTGTGGAGTTTATCGATTTGACAAATAATTGGCCAAATTGACAATTAACTTTTTTCATTGCGAAAATCGATTGTTTTCAATAATTGCAATTGAAATTGCAATTAACAATTAAATAATTAAAAATATCTGTGAGAAAATGATGTTAGTTGATGCTTGTATTAGAAAGAAACTCTGAAAAAGTCAGAATTCGAGTCATCATTGATATATTTGATTAGATCTAAAAAAGAAAGATATTATAAAGGATATAAGAATGTTATATTTCATTAGAGGATGTAATTTGATTCATGCGAGATAAAAATCAACTTTTATTAGCATAGTTGCAAGCCGATGAAGATGTTGGATCTTACGTGGAAGAAACATAAACAGTGGTGGCCATGGCTCCGAGCCTTAAGTCTAGTATAAAAATTCTATCTTAAAAACGAGTACTATTGTATGTATTTTTCACAATTACACTTTACAACATACATATATAATAATGAAATAGGCTATTGATGGAAACAACTGTACCGTCCCAAACTGATCAATCTAAATAAGACGAATAGTAATAATTTCTATCTTTGTTTAAAACGAATAGTCGGATAAATAGACATGTTCTATCTATTTACAACCGTGCGTGGCATTTCTTATTTACATAAAAGATTTCATAACAGTGATTATTCACAGATAATGTACATATCTTGACTAATTATAATTTAAATAACTTGTTCTGAGCACTGATTCGAGCACGATATAACACATTAAGTACTTACAAACATCTATGAATCAGACGATCGTGCAATTAGTCACGAGTACTTGCTTGCAAATATACAAAGAGCAATCGATTTTAATTAATTTAGATTTAAAATAAAAATGAATGAATTGGCTTTAGAGGAATTTAAGAAATCTCAATATTTAAAAAATACAATAGGTGATAACACAAGAGCATTTCAAGATCATGTACAGTTTTAAAATGCTAATTATACCTTTCTTAAACATAGACAAAGTGGACGTAATAAGATGAATTCAACTATACCACGCGTTATACGATTTCATTGCAAACACATGAAAACAAAACAATACCGTACAATTTTCAACAAGAAATTTCTAATTCACTTTTTCAATATATGGGGCACTGATCATATGTAAATCATATCATATCATATGTTTATATCATAAATCTTCTCTTGAAAAAATGATGAACCAAAAATAAAGCAAATAAGGAGCAGCTGGGCAATGTCAACTTTTAATTGTAGATAACTTTGCCCTTGTATAATTTCCCACAAAAAAGCTCGAAAAAAACTTAGTTTGAGTACCACTATATGTATACAATACAAGAAAGAAGAACATAGGACAAAATGTGTTTATTTAAAAAAAAAATCTACAGATGTAATTTGAAACAAAACAAGAACAAATAAAAATAAAAACTATTTATATCGAAGTTTCAGGTTATCTTCTTCGCTGCTTGAAATTGGCATCCACTTTCTTCCCTTTGTTTTGATAGTTCCAAAAGTAATACTGCTAGCATTGGCTTAGAAATGATCAATTTTTCCATGAAGAAAATTTCTTTCTTCGGAGCGTCTACGTTTCTAAAGCTAGTTCAATAACATGATGTTGCCAAATGTTCCGTGTATCGAATCGTTGATTTAAAGCATTTCTCTGAATTCTCTGTAGCATTTTGCATGGATCGAAAATATCCTACACTTTCTGATATGTGTTTGAATTCTTTTTTACTCGTAGTGACACCTTTCCCGTACTAATTAATAAGGTAGAAAGTTTGGCCGATTAACCGAGCCATTTTTGTTACTCGTTACAGATATAATAACATAACTTGCATTCATAATTATTTAATTTAAACGTTAAAGAAGAGATCATTTATATGGATATTAATAAACTGATAATGCTGTACAGAATAATTTGAACCAGTTTTCAATTAAAAGATAACAATTTTTTTAGTTAGGAATATATGTAGAGATTTTGATAATAATAATACCAGAGAATTTTGAGATTATAAATAATGATAATATATAACATATAGTAATAATACGCGGAAGAAAACGTAGTATTGTATAAAAAATGATTGTTCTGTGTGTGAAATACTTGAAAACAAGGTACAACATACGATCAACGCTTACGTGGAAACGAATTTTGTCTGACGGATATATCGATAGTACTGAAAAGGTTAAAAAACTAGTCCTTAAAATTCGACCTGGCGAATCACCCAAATGGTTCATCCATAGAGTTTTTAAGGAACCCTTTAAAACTACGGAGATCATGGATACTATACAGGGTGTTCACCCACCCATGGGAAAAATTTTAATGGGAGATTCTAGAGGCCAAAATAAGATGAAAAACAAGAATACTAATTTGTTGATTGAGGCTTCGTTAAAAAGTTATTCAAAAATTAAATTAAAAAAT
The DNA here is from genome assembly GCF_013123115.1 of Colletes gigas. Classification (NCBI taxonomy): domain Eukaryota; kingdom Metazoa; phylum Arthropoda; class Insecta; order Hymenoptera; family Colletidae; genus Colletes; species Colletes gigas. The sequence goes on along the minus strand of NW_025106631.1, from coordinate 10,317,561 downwards.
TTCAAGTCATTCTGAAAAAATAATTTTTGTTTGCGGGTGTCAATTACAATTATTTTTTGTGAATACACATACCACTGAAATCCTACCCACATTCGAGAAAAAAATTCGAGGTGTGAAATTTTTCGAGAAAACTAAAAAATTTCAAATCGTGCTGGAAAAATTATTTTCGTTTGCGGGGGTCAATTACAATAATTTTTTATGAACAGACCTACCTCCGATATCCTACCCATTTTCCAGAAAAAAATTCAGTACGGGCGGAACTTTAAACGTTAATAATATTTTAACGAATTTCAACAAATTAGTATTCCTGATTTTCGTCCTATTATGGCCTCTACAATCTCCCATTACATTTTTCCCCAGGGGTGGCCAAACACCCTGTATATTATAGCAATAGTTCCCTGTATGTAATTTTCGATCATACCACTTTTCCACGTCAACAAATAGTTTGAAAATACATTTAAAAAATGTCCACGTGAAATTTGCGTGGACAAAGGGTATAGCCGAATAAGGGGGTCAAATGTGCCCTTGAACGAAATGTGACATACGATAGATCCATCGATAGAGCATCAAGAAAAAACGTTCTGTGCCAAATTTTAACCCTCTATCTTGTTTGGAAGGGTAGTTATTGAGAAAATTCGGATTAACGAATTTCTGCCTATTTCCCCTATTTAATCGAGTAGAAAAATTATGAAAAAAATCTGGTGCATTGCGACTATTGAGATACGTGTTTGAGAATTTTTTCCGATTTTTCGATTTCAAATCCTAGGTGTGAAAAATTAAAAACGCAAAAAAACGCAGAAAAATACCGATTTCGTATTGAAGCTTTCGAGACACTAGATTTATATAATTACTGTAAATGCATATTGTCATTGGTTATGTCCCTGAATTTTTTCAGATTTTTTGGCAGGGTGCGCCGTAGTAGCAAAAATGAAAAACCGATTTTTTCGGCGTTTTTCGCGTGAAAAAGCAACTTATACTTTGAATTTTTGTATTCCCTTTAATAGATAACTATATTCTGTGGTTTTAAACATTTCCATGTTGAGTAAAACAGTGTATACAAGAAGAAAAGCAAAAATAAGTCAAGAAAAAAAACGTGTTATGCGCGTTGTATTCAGAAGTATCAGCATTATTTCCAAGAGCTGCGATGGTGCAGTGAGTAAGATGCTTGGCTGCGAGACTGCTGCAAACTTTTTGACGCGCGTTCGCGCCCTGCTACGGTACATTTTTTTTTATTATATTAATTTTTTTTTTTTCAATTTCTAACTAAACGACAATGAAAAACTATTAGTTTATTAATATTTAAAAAATATTTTTACCTAAAATATACGCAAAAACAATTATGGAGCAGTTTCTATTCCATCATTTCTCTAGTCGTATATTTGCTTAAATACCCTACTGTTTCATTTTTTCTACGTTAAATGAATATACGTACTTAGTTTTAAAATCGCATACCTTTAATAACTTTGAATAGTGGAAGAAGATTTCTTCAATAAAAAGAACATTAGCAGTCTTTGCATATAGTTACGGATATCATGATGACAAGATTTATGATGACAAGATTTATGATTGTTTACGTCTATTGGCAGTCTAAATTACTTATTTCTCTTACTCGAATACCTTGCAGTTAGTAGTGATTCTAGTATTAAAGATAAAATAGGTGATTTTATATTATCAGAAGAACGTCTTAAAATATTCACGGGATTAACTTGGGAAAATCTAATTCAACTTAGAGAAATGATGAAGTCCATGAGAAATACGGAAAAACGAGCTGTGACACAGGCTATTGTTGTCTTTTTATTTAAATTGCGTACTGGAAATTCGAATAGTATGATAGCTTCAATTTTTGGGTTAGAGCGCGAACAACAGGTATCCGATTTTTGTAAAGCAGTTAGGAACTCGTTTGAAAAAGATATTTTACCATATCATTTCGGAGTCGCGGCTTTTTCTCGTCAACATTTAATAGAAAATGAAACGTCCATTATTGCTAAACAGTTGTATAATATAACAGACCAGCTAGCACTTATTTTTGACGGTACATATATTCGCCTTTGTTGAAATGTGGACATGTGTAACGGAAATGGATAATAAGAGAACAATTTCTCGTCTAAAATAAGTAATTTAGACTGCCAATAGACGTAAACATTCATAAACCTTGCACATCATAAATCTTGTCATCATGATATCCGTAACTATATGCAAAGACTGCTAATGTTCTTTTTATTGAAGAAATCTTCTTCCACTATTCAAAGTTATTAAAGGTATGCGATTTTAAAACTAAGTACGTATATTCATTTAACGTAGAAAAAATGAAACAGTAGGGTATTTAAGCAAATATACGACTAGAGAAATGATGGAATAGAAACTGCTCCATAATTGTTTTTGCGTATATTTTAGGTAAAAATATTTTTTAAATATTAATAAACTAATAGTTTTTCATTGTCGTTTAGTTAGAAATTGAAAAAAAAAAAATTAATATAATAAAAAAAAATGTACCGTAGCAGGGCGCGAACGCGCGTCAAAAATTTTGCAGCAGTCTCGCAGCCAAGCATCTTACTCACTGCACCATCGCAGCTCTTGGAAATAATGCTGATACTTCTGAATACAACGCGCATAGCACGTTTTTTTTCTTGACTTATTTTTGCTTTTCTTCTTGTATACACTGTTTTACTCAACATGGAAATATTTAAAACCACAGAATATAGTTATCTATTAAAGGGAATACAAAAATTCAAAGTATAAGTTGCTTTTTCACGCGAAAAACGCCGAAAAAATCAGTTTTTCATTTTTGCTACTACGGCGCACCCTGCCAAAAAATCTGAAAAAATTCAGGGACATAACCAATGACAATATGCATTTACAGTAATTATATAAATCTAGTGTCTCGAAAGCTTCAATACGAAATCGGTATTTTTCTGCGTTTTTTTGCGTTTTTAATTTTTCACACCTAGGATTTGAAATTGAAAAATCGGAAAAAATTCTCAAACACGTATCTCAATAGTCGCAATGCACCAGATTTTTTTCATAATTTTTCTACTCGATTAAATAGGGGAAATAGGCAGAAATTCGTTAATCCGAATTTTCTCAATAACTACCCTTCCAAACAAGATAGAGGGTTAAAATTTGGCACAGAACATTTTTTCTTGATGCTCTATCGATGGATCTATCGTATGTCACATTTCGTTCAAGGGCACATTTGACCCCCTTATTCGGCTATACCCTTTACTTCAGGTTTTCTTCTATTTTCCAAAACGTGGTATTTCCTATTAAAACTAAAGTTGCAGACAATCATCAACAACAAAAACTTTACGTAGGAATCAAATTTTATTAATATATTTATGTGTTAAATGGCAACGAACAAACTTACCTTTCAACAAACAGTTCTTAGTAACCAGATGCTTTCGCACACGAAAATGGCTTTAAAAACATTGCGAGTTTTATAACGGGATTTATCTTCACTAGGTTTTAATTATCTAGTCATTACCTATAGCGATGACTAGATAATTAAGAAGCGTTACGTGATCGATATTGTAATCCATTGATCAACACGATGACTCGTGTAAAAAGACAAACATTTATTTTAAAATGTCGTACGATTCAGGATGAATACTAAATCCTTATGAATCGTGGATTTTTTCTGATACGAGAAAATATGCTTGTTTAAAAAAAAATAAATGTTAATAGCCGTTCATTATGAAAGTGGAATAAGATTTATTTCTGTTTTAAAATAGAAAGATATTGACAAGAGCTAATTGATTTGTATGCTTTCAGCAATCAACAATAAGTAAATTTATCAAATGTTTAAAGGATATAGAAGAATATAGTCTTTAGACTGGAAGAAAAATATATTTTTGGTTGTAAAAACGGACTTGCATCACTTTCATAAATAACGAATTTAAAAAGTGCACACTTTCACCGATGTTCCCTCGGAAACCGGAAAGCAGATGTAGGCATGTAACTCATTATGTCCTCTGAGAAGCAGGTAGGTTTCTTTAAATATCCAGAGGTTATGCAAAAGTGCAGATGTCTATAAAAACAAGACTTGTCAAGTAAAAATAACAAACTTTTCATCCAACGGTACTAAAACCGCACCTTCTTCACGATGAAAGTATACATTTTATAACAAAAAAATTAAATTGTCGTTAAAACTAAGTAACCTTGGAATAGGGAAAGTTTCTCAACAAAATAGGAATATGTATCTTAAATTATTATGTAATTAAAATAACCAATCGTATTCATGTGAAGTATCAAATATGATTTGATCAGTTAATTACTGTGATAATACACAGTTATGGTACAATCTAACAAGAAGAGGCCCCCCAAGTGTAACGTTGCTTGTTAATAGTTAATTGTATACGAGATATATAATATTAAAGTTTAAAGAGGTACGCGTTTTTTATTGGCCGAGTAAACTATTAATTACATTCGAGTTTAAAAAGTTGATTCCACCTTAGAAATTATTTTCTAAGTTTAGTCATTTTTCCTCGATAACATAATATTAAACATAATTCGCATTAACAATTATTTCCACGGTTATTTGCGTCCAAATGCAAAGATGTCAAAAAACACTTTAATCGAAATAGTCATCGATCGACTATAGAAGATACAAATTATAAAATTTGTGCCAAAAGAGTTGAAACCATTAAAGTACTTCCATATATTGTGGAACACTCTCAAAATCAGATCCGATAAATTATTTCGGAAACATTACTCATTTTGATTATTTACGACAACAAACCGTTGTAAAATTTTCTGTAAATACTACAAAAAATATACTGCTTACTTGAGGCTGATATTACCTATAATTCTAATTGGTCTTTCTGACGAGAAATTTTGGAGCAACAATAGCGATATTTTCTTTTTTGATAATCAAACAGATTTCTTGAACAATGGCTATACACATAATCAGACAACAAATAATTTTGCCTTCTGGTCACCATTGATCTGGAGTCATGTTGAGTTCGTTCAGTATCTTTTCAACCTGTAGAATATACAGTTTTCAATAATTAAAAATAAGCAATACTGTAAAAGATCTCAGAAGAAGAAAGCAATTTTGGTATTTGTAATAATGACGTAGAAGATAATATTAATAATATTATGACATTCACAAATTACTCTAGTCAGAGTATGTTTTGCTAACAAAGCGAATAGATATAGATACTATTAGATATGTTTGTCAATTTTGTAATGTAGCAGTACATAAACTTGTTTGGTTCGAACATTAACATACTTTAAAAAAGTACCGAACAAATCATTATTTTGTTATTTAAAGTTACTACACGTTACTTCCTAAAAATGAATTAAGAAAAATTGGACCTTTTTCAAAGTCTATCTTAAATTTTACCTCGTCATTTCTAATAACATGGGCAACTGCAAATATGTATGGAAAGAATTATTTCTGCCAACGTTTACATTTTATATCAAACAGTCTTTTATCTGATCTGCAATTTTTTGATACTACTTTTGAAACCTAAACGCAAACGACATTAAGTAAACTTAAACGTATGCAAACGTAATATTTTCAGCTCCATTATTTTAGTAAATTTATCATTTCCTAATCTGTGGTGAATTAACAAAGACATAATAATCTATATAGTTCAATTAGTTTCAATGTCATCAAAACTCCACGTAACAAATTAAAAAAAATATGCTTCATTCTATCATGTACATACATTAATGTACTACACTTGAATTAAATAAATCATACTTTACATTTTTCAAACCAGAGCCAAATAATTTCTTTTTCTGTTACTTCCTATTTCAGTATACATACATAAATAGAAATATAGCTTGATCATAAAGAATACAAACTATTGTTTACAATTTGTTGCCCAGTGATAATCAGTCTTTCCAATGACCAACATTTTGATTAATTGTCGTTCTACCGTATTATTAGTTCCGATAGATTAAGCCCTTTTGTTGAAAATACCCATTAAAGGGTCACAAAGATTTAATTTAATTTAAATCAACATCCGGATGACCGATACTGCGGATTAAAGCTAGTTTACGAATGAATGTAAAATTTGTAGTCATTGTTTTAGAATAAAATTTGCCCAAATCTAAAGGGTCCAACGTTACACTTGAGGTCTTTTCCTGGTAAATATCCTTGGAGTTTCGAGTTTGTAAGTTGTAAGGTACAAAGCCGTTTCGAATCCTACTCACCAACGGAGGTGCAGAAGTGGACATGCGCCTCAAGGGTTTTCATCGCTCGCTTGTTGCGCGTGTCCCAGACTCGCAGGGTTTTATCGTCGGAGGCACTGACGATAAACTTGCCACCAGGGTGGAAAACAATGCCGCGCACCCAGTTATCGTGTCCGAGTAGTGCGAACAGGCAAACGCCGGCACCGACATCCCACACGCGGATTACTTTGTCTCGCGAACCAGATGCGAGGAAAGGTCCTTCGTGGGCACCTTTGTTGTCCGCTCCTGCTGCTGCATTGATCGATGCTCTTGCACTGTCTGGTGCCCATGCGATGCACTCCACTACGTGGTCATGATCTCTGAGTTCGACCTGAAGACCAAAAACAAGACACTGTCAATGCATTGTACTGCAACGAATTTTGTCTTGGCTGGTATACAGACAGGATGTTTGGCTAACCCTGGGAAAAATGTTAATGGGAGATTCTAGAGCCCAGAACAAGACGAAAAGCAAGAATACCAATTTGTTGATTGAAGCTTCGTTAAAAAGTTATTAACGTTTAAAGTTCCGCCTGTGCGACTGTCACGCGTACGCAGCTGTTCGCGGATTGCCGTTCTAAAGGCGGAACTTTAAACGTTAATAACTTTTTAACGAAGTCTCAATCAACAAATTGGCATTCTTGATTTTCGTCTTATTTTGACCTTCAGAATCTCCCATTAAAATTTTTCCCAGGGGTGGTCGAACACTCTGTATAACTAAACCAGCGACTTAAGGGAACGCGGCGAAATGAGAACGACAGTATAATGAGAACCAAATATGTATATTTGGTACGTGGAGGTACATGATTACGGCTAATATACTTTGTCGTTGCTCAGTGCATGTTTCGCGTAGAATACCTATAAACAGATCGGATATCATTCTTACACTTAGTTACTTTAATTTTTAAAGTCCTCCCAGGTGAATTATAAGTGCTTAAAATATGTATTTCTACAAATTGTTGCTCTTTATAGTTAAAGTATACGTAAGTAATATTCTATACGTACTTCTTTGCCTTAAAATGATCGATGGGTTTTTCAACCACGTAGTTTAAATTAGAAAAGTTCATTTGAGATAATGATAATCGGCATTACCCCTTATAAATAGTGTAAAATAATTGTTCCCTTAATCGTTTAAAATTGCGCAAGAACGTATAAGGATGACAGTAAAAGTAAAATCAGAAGGCATTTCAATAAATAATATTCAAAAATAATAAGTAGTAGTCCTTACATGACTATTTCAGATGATTAGAAGAGAAAAAACTTAACGAAAAAAAATAAATCACCAAAAGGGAAGACAAACAAGTTTATAGTAGAAAATAAAATGAAAACTAGACAAAAACCAAATACAAAGAGCAAAATGATATATCTACTTATTTAAAGATAAAAGTGGTTCTCCAAATCAATTTCTTAATGATAATGTTGAAAACAAATCGAACACATGCATCGTTTGCAATGGAAATGCAAAATTCAACAAATTATGGGATCGATGCACGTTTGTATATAAATATATTTCTGATTCTTGCCTACAGTAATAAAATATAAGTTTTACTCTGATTTGCTTATTCCAATGATGATTAAAATACATACAGTTAATATAACACTGTTTCTTACCATAATGTGACAAAAATGACATAACTTTCTTATCGAATTACATTTAAATTGCAAATAAACAGCAAAAAAAATTGTCGAAGATCGATATTTTGACTTTAAGGTGTTGTCATTTTCTCAAAACTGAAGTTATTTGATTTTATTTAGATCAGACCATAACTGCATCCTCGTAATTATTCTTTTATAACTTCTACAATTTTTATTTATTTGTAATAAAAAAATTCATGCATATATCCAAAAAATAATTTAAAAAACAACGGAACAGTCTTGTAAAAAATTATATGATTTTTTTTGAAAAAATTCCTAAAAATGATTTATTTTTTCGACTCTGAAAGTAGAAGACTCTCTTAACCAGTCAACTATGTTTGACGATTATATCCGTCATAGAGAAATGGCAGTATTATACATATGTGATGACGACTATATCCGTCATGCGTAAAATTAGTTACCATTTGCTATTTAAATTGTAATTTTAGCGAAATCTAAAATATATTCGTAAATTTCAATGTTTAGAACCTTTGGAGGTCACAAGTCGCCACACTGATTAAAGAAAATATTCAAAGTATCTTCTGCAAAGGTCTTAAATTCTACAATATCCCTGAAAATACATACAAACATCCTAATAATCAGTCGGTGTGATTAATAAGATCGATTGCTTAGTGATTGTTTTTTTATTATCTAATATTAAAAAACGAATGTTCACATCATACTATTATTCTTGTATGACATCAGATCGTACATGCTTATCAATTACTTCATAAAATCATTCGACCTTCCTATATCAGAAAATATTTATCGTTCAAATAAGTAGATAAAAACGCCTGATGTAATACCGAGAGATTAATTTCTGAGAAAATTATAACCTACATTTAACAATTAATATGATTCATTATAATGTAAACACATGAATCCCGTAAAATTACTTTTTTTGTTTTAGTACATACTCTGCAGCGTCTTCGGGTAATTCGAATTTTGTTTGTTGCAATAATGCCTAAACATCAAAATGAACACATAGGAAATCAGACTCTCCTAATTGTATATATTAATATGATTTAAAATGTATATCCGTAAACACAGTAATAACTGTCTGTTATCGCGCCACGAAAAAACAACTGAAGTAATTTAACCAAATCTTAGAGCGGATCGATAATCATAAAATCTAAAATACGAGACAACACAACGAAAAACTTTTATCAGGTGAAGGGAAACTCGTGAAACCTCCATACCCTACCTTCCTTATCGTTGCTTTCACAGGAAAATGCGCACATAAAAGAAGTCATAAATTAAATTTAGAAATCTTTCTGCTTCACACGAATTCACAACAGAATGGTTTTCTTTCGTATACGCGTAAACGTTTTATTGTAAATATTATCCTTCTATATTAATTGGGCATTACTTAAGTATAGCTTGTGTCCTGTTATTAACCCACTTTACATAAAGAGTTCTCACAGCACATGTTAAAAATAAAATTGTACTAATGAAACTAGTCACTATTGTAATTCATCAAAATCTGCAAAACTGTAAGAGATTTTCTGTCATGAAAATTTCAATAAAATGAAAAATTAAGTTAATAAATTTTTGTTGTTATAAACAAATTGTATTTTGTTAAATTTTTTAACACCATGTTATTGTACATAAGGAACCATTAACCTCGCCCATTAACAATTTTTTCATATGTCTTTCCGTTTTCGAGATAGCCGTTTCGAGCCAAAACTTCAAGGGTTGGTTTTACCCCTTTAACGCGAGTTAGTGCAGCTAAAGAAAATACGTGTCGATTATTTTTGGCTGCTTTATAAGTGAACAATGTTTCATCAAACTCGAAGCTGGACCATTCGCGAACATTCCTTGTAAGTTACTAAGGTATTTTAAAAAGAATTGCGGTAAAAGAGTGTACATACAGCTAATTGAAGAGGGAAAAAAATGCACATTATGTGAATTAGAGAAAGAAACATAGAACTACATGTGATAGGTCTGTGAACGTAGAGAAGTAGAAGTAGGAAGAGTATGATAGGTAAACGTAGGAAGAATTTTAGGAAAGGAAGGCCAAGGTGAAGGTGAAGGCTGGTTGAAGCGTTTGGAGAATAAGATAAAAGGGTGTATTTAAAGGAACTGTCGTGCGAAAGTCATTTTAAGTTTCAAGAACGGTGGGATCGTGTCTCGTATTATGTTGTTTAGTTTTGTTCAATGTTTATTTATTAATGGATATGGTGCGTGGAGGAATACATATATGGGAATGTGTGTGTGTAGGTGGATTGCATACATATTTTTGTATGAACATAAGTGTGTTTGGCGCAAACAATTTTCTTTATTGTTTTAATAGGGTTAATTAGTGAAATTAGAGTAAGAACAGAAGGAATTGAAACGTGGTACAAATGCTGTAACGTGAAAACAGAATCTTTGTAATCTATATTGAAATCAATAAAGATTTCTTTATCTATCATAAGATTTTTCGTATCAGCAAAAAGGTGTAAAATAGTTTTCGATTTGTTGTAAATAAAAACATTGTAGGCACTAGTATACTCCATCTACCCGTGCAAGCAAGACTATTTGCAAGTAGAAGAGGCTGGGGGCTGTCGTAAAACATTAAATATATTAAAATATACAGGGTGTCTGGCCACCCCTGGGAAAAATTTTAATGGAAAATTCTAGAGGCCAAAATGAGACGAAAATCCAGAATACCAATTTGTGGATTGATGCTTCGTTAAAAAGTTATTAACGTTTGAAGTTCCGCCTGTAGAACGGCAATCTGGTGTAACCAGATGACCAGTGTAAGTGGTTCTCATGCAGCATGAAAAATTCTACTTACCGACGTTATCGACACTCGCCTCATATAACATAATCGCGGTGCGTGTTTATTTTATGGCATAGTGATTAGTGTTGAAAGGATTATTTGTGGACAGTCGCGGACACTGTAGAGAGTTATGGGAGCATGTATGCTCGCGTGTGGGTGATTCTTATGCACAACATTGGTATTGGAAGTGGTATTCATCCTCTCTCTACGAAAATTTCGTCGGTCGAGTTTTGATATGTCCTTCTGGATGTTGCATGAGAACCACTTACACTGGCCTGCCATAATCTTCCGCGCGCACGCAGCTGTTCGTAGATTACCGTTCTACAGGCGGAACTTTAAACGTTAATAACTTTTTAACGAAGCCTCAATCAACAAATTGGTATTGTTGATTTTCGTCTTATTTTGGTCTCTAGAATCTCCCATTAAAATTAAAATCTCCCATAACGTAAAATGACGTTTAAAACACATCCCTTTACCATAGCAGTATAGATACGTAATAAATATCTACATAATGAGGAAAATAACTTTTTATACCGTTTCAAGCAACTAATATCATGATTTCCTAAAATTACATTTGTGACTCTCGACCCAGGGTGTGGAACGGTTGTAACGCTTTCTCTGCTTCCTATTTTTTACTAATAACTTGAATATTCTTTCATGCACAACAAAATGACTAACTCAATAATGTCAAATAAGTATGTAATATGTTCGTATAAAAATTGTTATTGCGAGTAAAGTTACATTATTTGATATGTCACGACCGCGTAGAAAGATAATTTTGAAAGAGCTATGATCATGTACGATGTAAATGCAGATACATTTTGAGGGCACAATATGCAAGCTACTAAAATAATTTAAAATGTGAGTCTTATATATAACATAGCGATTTAACGATACCTTTGTTTCCTTCGTTGCTACATGCCAGACTCGTATTGTTTGGTCATTCGAGCAACTAGCGATCAGTTCTCCACAGGGACTGACTCTGGCCATCCGTACCCATTCTCTGTGACCCGTCAATGTCTTAACACAATAACCTGTCGCCACTTCCCAGATTTTTATGGTTTTATCCCTAGAGGCGCTCACTACGAAATCCCCTTGTGGCACAAATGCAACGGAGCTGACACTGTGATCGTGTCCGTGCATGGTTTTCACGCAGGCGAATGACTGGTGAAAGTCCCACAACTTAATAGACATGTCCGCACTGCAAGAGACTAACAGTTTACCGGAGACGTCGAATGAAACGTCCTGCACGCTATCAGTGTGTCCCTTCAACGTTCTTTCAAATTCACCGCTTTCGAAGTCCCACACCTGGTCAAACAATAGCAAATTACAAGTCCAGTTTCAATATGAATTAACGAGACTAACTTGCAAGACGACAAGTAGGAACAGGCGAAAGTAACTGGTTGCTATCAAAAAACGAATATTGCAAGTACCCCCATCACTTCTTTTAACTTGTCAAGTTAAGTATTAGTCAAGAAGACATTCATAGCCCCTTGATAATAAATATTATGTCATACTACAGATTTCATTTACATTTTATACTACAAATGCAGTTTTTGCACTCCAAATTAATCTTTTTGCATATCATATTCACCTTTTTGGAAATAAAATTCAAATTCAATCAAGTTCTAGAAATTTGTTTTCTTAACACTAAATTTGGGCAATCCGTCAGTTTTAAGTCACAAACATCATTTGTTAACATTTTAGCTTGAATTTGAATGATGTAATAGAATTATTGTATACCCTCAAAATGAAATAAATAATTCTAATAAAAATGTCAAAGTTTGATAGGTCTGTAACAATAGATTTCTTTCGAAATAGCAACCATTTAGTTTCGCCGACTTCCTGTTCATTAGCCCGTTCGTGTTTAAAAAGAGTGATTCTTTTACCTTAATGGTGGCATCTTCGCTAGCAGACACTATAAGACTAAAAACTGGATGAAAAATAACTCTGTTGATAGGAGCTCTGTGTCCAGTGAGACTGTACTTTTCAGGTGGCCTTGGTATCCATTCAGACGGCGATCGTTTGCTTCGTGTCGGTGCTCCTTCGATGAATTCTTTCTCTGCCTCGGAGAGTTTGGATTCCAGTTCCATTACCTGCGGTTTAGTAAACAATTCATTAACATTTCAATCACGCGTCTTGCTTGGCGTTTCATCGCACTGTCGTTATACACGAAGCTATTATAAGTAACCATGAAGCTAGTCTTCCTTAACCATGCTTGGGTTTATATAATCCGAAATAAAATTAGAATTATCATAAGTATTGTGTTTCTTAAGATTTCTTTTATATATTTTGTGATGTTATGTTTCTGATGTTACCTAAAGGAACTCGTGTTCCTAATATAAAGGAAACACGTGGCATGAATACAAACATGTAGTCCAACTCACGGAAATTGCTGGGTTAAAGTATTCTACGAGTTCATGCAAATATTTTGTGGATTCTAGAGCAAATTCAAAAAGAAAAGTTACACGAGTCTTGCAAATCTATGTACGTCTCCATGAATTCGAACACACTTATTATACAAATTGCAAATTCTTTCCTTGTAACGGTTCACCCTCTATCTAATAATATTTAAATAATTCCAAATGAAGAAATCTGAAAGATTCTAATCAAACAATGGTGGCGGGATGCATGGTGTAAGAACATTTTATTATTTCATTCACAAGAATTATTGCAAATCAGACTTATAATGAGTTGAAAGTTTTATTCAAAATCAGCTCCATAATATAGTAGCGCTTTACATGGATGCTTGACAAATGTCAGTTATATTGTCCGCTAAATAACATCAAAAGGATCTAATGTGCACGGTACACATAGATCTCTTCGTTTCATGTAACTTTCTTTCCTTCTAAATAAAAACTCACCAGTATTGATGTATATTATGAAACGCAGTTAATACGAAAGTAATGCAAAATGTATTAATATAGAGTTCCAAATGGTATAATTTTGTTACCTTCTTTTGCAAGCGTATGACCGAGGTCCATTTCTTCTCCAAAAGACCTCCATACTTTCTCTCCACCTCCCCAGGCATATCGGCTTCTTTCTTGAACGCCTCAAGTGCATCTTGATAACCATTGGTGCTGAGGTAGTCCGCGATCGCCTTATTTCTGAAAAAAAGTACATTTATTAGTCTTCGATAGTTACACGACCTAGTGTAACCATCTTTCGATGGAACCAATCGCAAAATTGTCCGTGGCCATGCATTTCGAATCAGTTTCAAGCTTTAGTAAGTAAACATTTTTTGCCCTAATCCTACCAAAATATGACTTTTGGTCGCATACCGAGTTTCAAGAATTTTAGTATTTGCAAGTAAATTTATGTACTACTGATATTCTACGTAAATGTTACTACAATGTACATTTACATACAGACTTTACAATTACGGGGAAAGGTACCTAATACAATGACCTATAACATAATATTAAAAATAACATAATTTGTATTATCAATTATTCCCACAATAATTTGCAACGGTGTCAAAAGATACCCTTCGGTTAAACAATTTTAAAAAGTTTAGGCAGAAAAGTATCGATATTTTGGGGTGTATTTTTACTCATTTCTCTTTATGGACAAGTGGTTTTTCCATTATTTAACGGTTAACCAAAAATTTGTATACAATTCCATAAATTTCTGTCACTGCAAACCTTTCGCCAGCTGCATAGATGTAATATGTAACAGTTTACTATACAAACCTTTACATTTGTTTCTCGAATACACTTTCGTCACATTTTAAAACATATTTTTTAGTAGTATATTAACTACAACGGTATTATTAATTAAACTTGGTGTTAATTAAATTTTAGTTTAAAAATTTGAACGTAAATAACAGGGAATACTCTGACAATTTAAAAAAAAAGGGAATATAAACAATAAACAAAATTATATTTAAGGAAAAAGTCCAAACGATAAATAAAGTTCAAGGCAAATGACTTGCCAGATACGTCCAATCCTCAGATAGCAATAAACATTGTGTTTCAACATTAAAAATTTCGCAAACTGTTAACTGTTGGTTCACAAAATTATATATGCTTCAATTCTGTGTAATTGCTCAATAGTCATCAATACGCCTATTTTTAAAAGCCAGAACTCTAAACTATTAGAAAACAGGAGTTTTTAAACCATTAAGGAATTAATACAAAACGAACACATATAGAAGAGGCAACCTAATTGTCACTAATGTTGGTTAATCGTAAAAATCTCGTCAAGAAAAAAACTGCATAATCGTATTCATAATACAATGCCTCTGAGATATAAAAAATAAGAAAAAACTAATTTTTACATCGTTACATTTAGTCGTTCGGTCCATGCAACTGTATTCTAATATTTCTAAGTATGTCAATGCACTAACGTATGAATTTTCATATAAACTGATATCGATGCAGTACAGTTTTTCCTCGAAGTTACCAACGACTTACATAGTTTCGGAAACGTTGGATAATGATTTTCTCTACCAATCCACGAATCATAATTATTAATAATTAACATGTTGTCATTATAGAGTTACGATTTTTGAATTTTCAACGTTTGAGAAATACTCGAGCTGCTCTCTTAGGTGTCTCACCTTGTAAACAGTGTACGAAATTTCTATAGGAATAATTTACTACCAAAAGTTCATTAGTCCTATAAATATATGATAATAATATCTGAAAACCTTACGAATACTGTTGTATAATTACTATGAAACAGTGCATATAAACAAGCTCGCGTGTTTTCACTTTAGGAACAGAAATACTTAAATTTTGACAGAGGCAAGAATGCAATTCGTACAAGAATAGTATATTTTCCTGGGGTTTGTTCCATCACGAATACAAAATACAAATGTTTTGCAAATAATTCCTCTTGTATTAGAGGAAAAACCTTGAATTCTGAAGAGGAAATAAAAATAAACGCATACCGCGATACAGAATTCTCCATTTGAGAAATAGTAAACAAGATTATTTAGAGCTAGTACTTGCGTGTATCATTTTCAACAATTACATGACAAATATGGCAAAAATCATTACACAAGTGGCAAGACAAAATTGACACGACATTTTCATTTTGCAATTGTCAGTATCTAACATGTGCGGATATTACATTAAAATACACGATTAAAATGAATTAAACATTTAACGAAACCATCTCTTACTCAGAAGGGCATAACTGTAAGATTAGAATTCACGAAAAATCACATAACCTAGAATGAAGAATTAAATAGATTTGTAATATTCTTCGATGAGAATAAATTTAATCTCGATGGTCCCGATCAATTTAAACATTATAAGCATAATTTACGCAAAGTTGAAAACGTAGATATGAGTAGAAATTTTGGCAGTAGAACTTTAAGGGAGATGATTACATTTAAGTATAATTTTAAAATGCAATAAATGAAAGAACCCCGCACAGATCTTATGGAAAATGGCCCCCGGTTAAATTAGCTGAACATTTGATACGATGTAGTTCATGATGTCTTGATGAAAAGTTCCAATGGTCCCAAGCTCGTAAATTGAACAGTTTCCGAGATACAGGGATCAAAAGTCAATAATAGTGTTTATAAAAAATAATAAAATTGTTTACCTTTTTGGCGTTTTTTTATTTTGACTCCCGAATGGGAATCAGAGGGTCAGGGGGTCAAGGGGTAATATTTAAGGCCCCACAGTGTCACAATAGTGCTACTTACACTGAAATATTTTGAAACGTGGTAGTCTAGAATAAGGCGCACTATTATTGACTTTTGATCCCAGGTATCTCGAAAACTGTTCAATTTACGAGCTTGGGCCCATTGGAACTTTTCATCAAGACATCATGAACTACATCATAGAAAAAGTTCAGCTAATTTAACCGGGGGCCATTTTTCATAATATCTTTGCGGGGTCCTTTCTGCGAGAATGAAAACAAAAAAATATATCGATACTTTCGAAAACATTTTGATTTGTTTTATCAAAGAAAATCACGAAGACAATTTTATTTTTCAGCAAAATATAATGCTAAAAGGACTTAAAAATTTCTCTAATTTGAATCCAGTAGAAAATTTGTCACATGCAATATACAAAAATAAGAGACAATATAACGACATTAAGCAGTTAGAGAATTCAGTAAGATACAAGTGAAACCAAATCGGGAAATCAACATTATAAAAGTTAGTCATTATGTGAGATTACAAAATATTTGAGATAATTAAACATAACTGTGGCAGTACCAGTTACTAACATTACAAATTTAGTTTCTTGAAACAGATTTAATTGTACAAATTTCATTACTCTTCTGTGTGTTAAATAGTAATATTGACAACAGAAATAAAATTTTTTTAACTTTATACATTATTTCTTTGCTTTCTATTATTGTCTAATTATTTCTCAACATTTCTTTATTATTATTATGAAAATTTTTGCCAGTTTCATTCAAAATAGTCAAATTCTTATTGAAATTTCATCCACTGCAAAACTTTCTTTATTTCTTTATTCTCAGTGTACACAACAAACCGATGTTTTCTCCGTTCACACCACACATACTTTACTTTTCCTCGCTTCAATTGTTTCTAAGATATGACAATTTACCTGTCATATGTTTATGAACAATCGTTTCTCCCAAGAATATTAACGAACCTAGAATTATAGTAGACTCCGTAGAATTCTCGATAATGACATTTTAGTAACAACTATTCGCAATGTAAGCAGGTACAATGGAGGCCACAGGTTGAGTACGTGGGAAAGAGATTGAAAGTCGGGCAAAATTATACCGGGGTGAAAGGCCTGAAGTCGGTCGTTCGTCTCTGTTCACCCGCTTCCAGGTGATAGTATGTAGCGAATTATCACCGTCAGTTTTGTCTCGCGGCGTTTGTCTTTGGCAAACAATATCAACAGCAGAGATGTGCGATCGATTCTCTCCAAACAATCTAGGACCGGTCGTTTTACTAAATGAGACGTCACAATAAATCATTTCCGCATTGAAGACGCTTTTGTCTTTAATATTCGATACCATGTTGGCCATTTTCTTAATTTAAACGCTCGTTTGATTCGACTAAGAAACTCATTAAAAGCGAATTCTCGTGTAACAGGTTTAAAAAATCGATTTCTCCTACTTCTCATTTTTAATCTTACTGATTAAATCGGAAATACGTGTTAAATATAAATTCCCAAAATTTTAAGGTCGAATGTCCAAAAGTAACCGAGTTACGAACTATTTTGTGAGACGTGTCAAACAGAAAAACAACAAGCAATATCTTAAAATTTCATTAAAAACTTTAAACGCGTTTTTCTCAAAATCATATTATTCAAATTTGCGTCTAGGAGAACTCAAAACGTAATTGACTGATCAATTCCAAGCAGTGCAACTCATTCTATTAGTCACACATTTCTTAAGAGACTGAACTTAAAATTGTAATTTCTAATATTTTTTTGCATCGATATAAACTCAATTTATCTAAAGAAAACAGGAAATGTAAACTATATAACTTTAAGAAAATTGTTTGTTTTTTGCCATATGTTACATAAGATGCAAACAGGGTTTACATCGTCGAGGAGATTAACAAGATACTGGATTAATTAATAAATAATACAAAATATCGACATGAATAAATTGTTTTCTGTAATTTAAATATGTTTCCTTATTCTCTGCCAACAAAATTCATAAATATCAGATAGTTCTTAAGCTATTATACGAGAATCTTCCCTTAATTTCATGGAGATAGCGAAATGCGATGGAAATAATAAATTATAATGCATAAATTTCACGCATCAGGGGTCGTTTGGACGACGTGATCGTCTTCTGTAGCGAAAACGATCCCTTTACACTCTCTTTGACTCTTCTTTTTCTATGAACCTTAACATACTTGTCAGCAGGTATCACATATAGGAGATATAAGGTTTCTCATCGTACGACGCGTGCACGAGAAATACACCGTAACTTTCAAGCCATGGAACATGTCGTAAAAACACGTTTCTTAGATTACGGTATCAAATGTTTTATAACTGAAAAGTTCGAAATTAATTACGCAAAAATTGTACTTCGTAAAATTCTTCAATTTTGTCCAATAAAAATAACGAGCTATTAACGATTACTACTATAATAATAATAAATTCTTTTAATAGCATACGATTATTAACATGCTATTCCTACGAAATATGCGAAATAGTATAAATTTATTGTGTCTGTCGAAAACACCTAATCTGATTCGTTTGATGGCGATAGTAATCTTATGTTTTCTCATTTTTTAATAATGTAAATTACATTTCATTCTAATATATGTATCTGTAAAACATGCCATTAAAATTATTAAATAAAATGTATTATATTGGTGTAAATTATAAATTGTTTCATAAAATTTATTTTCCTGTATCGCTCTCTAATGAGATAATTGAAAAATAATTATGCTCGCCTTATCAAACAACACAAATGAGTTACACCACTATCGAAATACATAAAAGAAATTGAAATTTTCATTTAGGCTACTTTCATAATCACCAACGCAAATATTTCTGTTTTGTATTCCTTATTTATCTAATAACTATAATGTATCTGTTTTGTATTGTATTACAAAATTTATTAAACAGGCATCTGTATTTATAATTTTTAGCCCAAAAGTGTCACACTTTTTTTCTAAGTAAATTATTTATCAGCAGAATGTATAAAACTACCTACTTTATTTGCACTTTTTGTGACAAAGTCCTAGAAGTTTTATGGTAGCCACTTACTTCCGTCCTAGATATTTAATCCAGCCATTACTAATACAATTTTAATCAATGTATCAGTTGTTCATTCCTAAACCTAACGATTTCAATACGTGGAAAATAATTTCTAAATACTAGAAGGTTTTCATATTTCTCTGGAATATTTTCTATTGTATAAAATGTTCTATCGTTGCATTTTTAACATAACAAGAAAGGTAAGGCAACGGAATGTATTTCGATATCCCAATGGACAAAAGAAACATGTATTTAGAAAAAACGCCCCCTTTTTTAAAAATGCTTCAGTAACCCTGTTTTTTAGTATTTCGTTTAACAATACAAATATGATGTACATAAATACACGTAACAGATAATTGTTTGCTTTATGTTTTGTATAAGGTGTGGTTTCATACTTTTAACAAATAGTATGTATTATGAAATATACAGGGTGTTCGGCTACCCCTGGGAAAAATTTTAATGGGAGATTCTACAGACCAAAATAAGACGAAAATCAAGAATGTCAATTTTACAATTGAGGGTTCGTTAAAAAGTTATTAAAAACTTAAATTAAAAAATTTCAAATCATTCTGAAAAATTATTTTTGGTTGCGGGGGTCAGTTACAATCATTTTTTATGAATAGACATACTCCCGAAATCCTATGCATTTTCGAGAAAAAAATTTCATGCGAATCTTTAAAATGTCATAACTTCTGAACGGATTGAAGGATTTTAATGTTTCAAAACGCAAAAAAAACGCGTATTTTAGTGAAGAATGTGTAGAAATTCTAACAATATTGAAAACGTTGTTCCGTGATCCCGTAAAGTGAGAAAAACATCATAAAAATGGTCCAATTTTCAAACAGCCATAACTCTTACGATAGTGAATATATTTCAATGGAACTTTTTTCTGAAGTAGAGCTCATTGGTACCTACAAAAAAGTATTAAACAACTTTTCAGTAGGGTGTCAAATAGAATAACTAAAAATCAAAAACGAATTTTTAAGAAAAATCGTAGTAGCTGCTTAAATTTTTCGACAAAATTAAAAAATTTCAAATCGTTCTGGAAAAATTATTTTCGGTTGCGGGGGTGAATTATAATCATTTTTGGTGAATACACATACCCCCGAAATCCTACGTACTTTCGAGAGAAAAATTCTTTACCAAAAATATACTGTGTGGCCGGAAATGTTTCTATAACTTTTTAACGAAATCTCAATCAACAAATTAGTATCCTAGATTTTCGTCTTATTTTGGCCTTTAAAATTTCCCATTAAAATTTTTCCTAGGGATAGTCGAACACCCTGTATAAGAATTGAAATGAGGAAGTATATTTTACAGCATTTGGAATTGTAAACTACAGTTTTTATTTCAAGCAAAGCATACATTCGAAGACTGCAACGAGCATGTAAATGGAAAAAGTGTATCGGAGTAAATTGGACTCTGCAATAGCATTTTATGTGTCAGTGTTTCTCAAATACCACTTCTATTTAACTATTTCTCGAGAAATAAAAAACAAAATTACACCAAACATTCTATTTCATTCAAACAGTTACTTATTTTTTAATTTTACCTTTTTTACGATATTGTTTACTAAATTAATGTACATTCATCTTTTTGGAATCTGTCACTATTTAATACTAAATTAATATTTTTATTAATAAAAAATACGAAAATTAGTACTACAAACAAAAAATACAAGAAAATTTACTATTCCTTATTAATTTTTCATAGACAAGGTTAAAATTGATAAATGTGTTATAAAAAACAAAATAATGTAACTAATGAATTATAAGAAATTGGGCCAACTGAAATTTAATGAAGTGAATGATCTGAAATTGAGTGAGGAATATTAGTTCTAACTTTGAAAAATTTTGAATTTAATCAAATAAACTAATTCAACTATATACTACGCTTCTTCTTTTTATTTTGAGAGCTTTTAAATTTCCGCCAACACATTTACGTATCTTCAGAGGTCCACGAACAACAATTTGAGAAACCCTGATTAAGAGTTACATTCCTCTAACGTTTTTAGACAAGTTCTTTTTGGTGTTGATAAACGAAACTCGACTTCATCTCCACGCGATTCACGAAATCTCACCTTTAAAAGGTTATCTCTTTCTCTACAAATTACTGATACAGATACTCATATTCACATAGAGACTGAAATACTTCATTTTAGGAAACTGCGTTTGTCTACCGATGCTGTGAGTTTCTATCCCACGTGTGAAAAGGCTGCAATTAATAATTAGAGGCGTAAGGTAGAAAAAGAAATTGCGTTTTGTCCCGTGTTTTGTGAGTGATAGTTTGTGATAAGGACAACACTCGAATAATTGCGAGAATGAAGAACGTGGGACACGCAATTGTTTGGAGAATACTGAATGATGGGGAGCTGTATCCGTACTACATACAAAGGGTGCAAGGACTTACTCATAGTGGCTTTCTATCACGAATGACCTTCTGCACAATGTTGTTGCAGATTTGTATTGCTAATTAGAATTTTTTACATACGATATTATCTACTGGCGATGCTCCATTTACCAGAGACTACAGTTACTCCCACTCGTATATTACGAGTATACAGGATGTTTGACCAACCCTGGGAAAAATTATAATGGGAGATTCTAGGAACCAAAATAAGAGGAAAATCAAGGATACCAATTTGTCGATTGAGGCTTTGTTAAAAAGATATTAACGTTTAAAGTTCCGCCTGTAGAACGGCAATCTGCGAACAGCTGTGTGCACGTGATAGTGGTTCTCATTCAGCATGAGAAACTCTACTTACTGACGTATCGACAGTCTTACAGTTTTGTGAATAAGAACCACTATCACGCGTACGCAGTTGTTCGCAGATTGCCGTTCTACAGGCGGAACTTTAAACGTTAATAACTTTTTAACGAAGCCTCGATCAACAAATTAGTATTCTTAATTTTCGGTTTATTTTGGCCCCTAAAATCTCCCATTAAAATTTTTCCCAGGAGTGACCGAACACCCTGTACAATTTTAATTTCTTTCTGTAAAATATTCAGTACCACACTATACTATTGCTATCTTCAAAGCAGTTTTATTTTTTAATAATTAAAAAGCACAGAAAAGACAAAAAAAAGTAGGCAACTAACCATAAAAGCTATGTCTCCGTCGTATTCGTACAATCAATACGTATTTAACATATATTCTAGGGATTTTTCACAACACACATAAAACAAACTAGAGTTAATTACTATACTTTTTTTAAAAATGAACATAAATTGTTAACAAATAATATTATGAGTTCTATGATTGTAAATATAAAATCTGAAATCCGTCAAATTCACGTGTTTCATAAATCTAGTGCTAAATAACTATATTGTAGATATTCACTCCTTCTATCATTCCCTATTGCAACATATTTGACAATAGTTCTCTAGTTTCATATCGACGGTAAATAGATAAACAACGCGACGCTTAATTGGGGAATGTTTGCCAATATCAATCTTGTGTTGTATCAATTTGCATTTCCCTACTTAATTACTATCCTCTGCAGAAGCATCTCCAAACTCCAACAAAAGATTCTGAACTGGTTAACTACACTGCGTACTTGGGAATCCACATTTGTTTTTCCTGTCACTAGAGTCGTGTCACGCACTGACATATTTCCCTCCGCCATTGTAATAGTTGTCGATCACATTACCACGACAGAACATCGAAACACAGATACACTACAAACAATAGAAATATCTACTTATTTAAAAGCAAACTGTCACGTCTATGATCTTTGTTGTCCCGCAAACGATTCTCCTTCCTTGTTTGATGCTTGCCCTATCAATAATCAATATCTGTCCATCTCAATATGTATACATACCCAGAGATACATTAATAGCATTATACATATATCATATACAACAATACCTTAAAAACAAAACGTACACGTATGTTCTAGTATTCCTCTCCAATGTAAGCTGCCATTTAAATTTGACCTTTTTTAGGTGCAAATCTAGCACACGTTGGTAAAAATATATTAAACCAAATGTCACCTACTTCAACTACAAATCTCTATTCTCGTATTACGTGTAAAGTTGTGTGTAAAGCTGTTTCAAGAAGCCTAATGTATTGTTTAATTCGATAATTAAAAATGCATCTATAAAGAACCGTGTTATTGTGAGAAACTTAACCACGTGAAATTTGGAGGTACGTTCTAAATTTAGGTGTATATTTACATTTTACATGTATTATTTTCATACAGCATCGCAAAAAATCTCCGAGAATATTTGTAATAAACAGAGTGCAAAACTTCAGAGATATATTTCTTTCAAATTTTCTCCGCTGATTATATGTAATCTGTAAATCTGTAGCATTATTCTTAACTGTTTACGTGACGCTTTGTACAAGCGATTATTTTTTATACGCATTTAGAATCACCAGTAATCCCAGATACGAAATACGTAGACGCGGAATAAATTTCAATAGACAACCGACGTTGTTTCTTTTTTCATCAACCGCTCATTAAGATTTAACGAAGCACGTATGGTCATGCAAGATAATGCGAATTAATTTCACTCCAATGAAATTCATCGATGTAGTTTATGACTTTTAAGTGGAAATTGCAACTCTAATTACAATTGTATAAAAGTCCGAATAATAAGATACAGCCTTTAGAAAGTGAGTCTGGTTCCGATCTACGAAAGTCTTCCACTTCTAAACAATTCTCTTTTTTTCAATTAAGATCGAACAAAAAACTGGAGCAAGAAATGGAAAAACATATTTTCTCAACGGTATAATATACCAAACGCGTATCCAAGTTACGTATTATTATTCTAAGTGGTGTCGATCAAGATCTCTTTACTATATTCAAATCAAGGTTTTAAAACTGTTGTAATATAGATTTAGGTTCTTGAAACAATTATGAAGTACTTTTATTCTAAATAACTATTATAAAGAATCTAAATTTTGGGCTATATCGGTTTAAGTTCTTGCATTAGCTCTCAATATAGGTTGTATAATTTTTTAGATTCTATATACAAGTTTTGAAACGGTTTCGAATCTACATAGTGTAAATATTTGCTGCCCTCGATAGTCAGATTAAATTTGATTAGCTTTTCACGATATTTGTGACATATATTTAAACTATATAAATTCAAAACCATTTTACAATCTATGTAAAACCTAAACAATAACGGTTATAGAATCTATATGAGAGCATCTGATGCAAGAATTTTAATTTAAACCAACATAGTTCAACTTTTAGGTTCTTCGTATCAGTTATTGAAAATAGAAATTATGCAAACAGTTTCGACCAGAACTATTATATAACGGTTTGAAATAATTATTTTCGAAATCTTTTCAAGTCCTGATTTAAATGATCCTCATGGGCACAATAATTATTTATACACTGATATTACAATCTATCCGGCAACATAATTCTTAAAATTTTGTATCGAATCACATTTTTATAAAACTTATTTCATAACGTTTTTCCAAAATATGCTTTTAAGAATACGATCTAAATCGTTTACTATTGTTATACCCGTATTAACAAATGAATATGAATTTTCGATCAGTGTCATATTATTCAGAATGTGGAGTTGATTTATTTAATACATTTTATCTATAATATCTGTAATACAATGTGTTAAATAAAATATCTGCAGGTGTAACATGGTCTGTACACACTATTTTCTAAAAAAATTTTACAACAAAACCGTACGACTTTCTTATATAATTTGTAGTACATAATTACCATTTTATGCATATACGTTCTATCTTCGACTAAAGATAATGAGAATTACGTATGCTACGTGTAGCTGAATATTGTATTCTAATTACAAGTATGTACTGTCATATTTTAAATTCTCTGATTCCATGTTAAATCTGATATTTATTGGTGAAAAATTTAACTGAAATTTAAGTATGTTGTCAATTTTATAGTGTATACCTATACCCCTGGTATACCTTTTTCGAAAGTAAAGTAGTTCTACAACTAAAATCTTTTCACTGCAGAAAACACGTGGCCTAATGTCTTCAGATCACGCAAGTATTCGCATAAGATTAATTTTGAAACTGAAACTAAATACATATTACGCTGTTCCTGATGCACCGTCGCCAAGGTGTTGATCGCCTCTGTCAATATTTCATTAACGAGGCGGTATTAGACATCTTATATAATATCGTTGAGTGAATATTGTTTGGCCTATACACGTACTGAGTTATCTTATTTTGCATAAGGTAGGTGATCACAATTTCACCAGCATTTCTGTTCTTAACTAATTAAACATTCTTTTTGTAAATGGTAATTTATTCTATGCGTCAGATAAGACCCTGAACTTTCTAAGACATTTGATAATTTTGCTAAATATGTATTTAGAAACATTATAAAATGCTTCAAACGTTGGCATCGTAAAAATGTAATTGCCTGCCTTGATTTTAATTAAATTAACGTTGAAATATCATTGTAAACATTATAAAACTACTTCTAATAATATGTAGAATACGATTCGTATAATAATTTATATATTTATATGTATTTTCAGATTTTACTTCAGATTTTACTTCAGATTTTACATATTTTACAAAATATTGTAATAGTGATAATTAACAACAATGAGCAAAGAAACAATATTTAAATTAAAAAAAATTGTTATAAAATACATTAATAAATGTATATCAGTTATTTAAAATAATTGAGTCACGTTCTCAGTTTATTAATTTTTAATGTTAATCTTCTTCGTAAATATTCCCTATTGGTGTGAAAATTCGAGCATGCGTTCCTTCATTTGAGTTTTACCTAAAAGAAATTGATTAAAATAAACGACTCCATTGTTGCGATGCCTTATCACATGAAAGATCACGGAAACTCGCTGAACGCTATTGTAAAAACTAGTACGAGCAAGTAAAGAATGAATATGTAAACGCGAACGTAATAGTAAAGCTTCACAATTGATTATACGCTTGAACGAAAATTTCAAACATCAAACAACCGTTATTCCAGTCCAAGAACCTTTAATATTATCGACGACGTGCAAAAATAGATTTAGTAGCCATACTTGTAATTTTGAATAATTGTACAGCTACCTTCGTTGGAATACGTATGTTAGAAAAAAAATAATACTCTCACTACCGTTTTCCCACTGATTCCCCGTCCATGCAAATTTTTTTTTCTTTTCTGTATTTGTATATACAAAATACTTTATTTAAAATTTTAAAAATTTATGAAAAAATATATTTTTATTTGATATCAGCTTGAAATTTTATTTACTATAGAAACAATTACGTGCGAAAAAATATTTTTATTTATTGTTATTTGAAATACATACATTTTTTAAATTTTAAATTAAAATATTTTGCATATACAAATACAAAACAGAAAGAATTAAAAAGTAAATTGCATGTACAGGGAATCGAACTCTGATCCGTACGGTCAGCAGTCTGACACGTAACACATGAGCCACGCCAGCTCTTTTTTTCTAGGAGCATAGAACATTTTTAATAGTAAATATCTCAAAAAATATTGAGTAAGTATTTATTAAATACTTGAGTATTGACGTCCACCCATAAAATGTTCAATAAATACATTTTTGTTACTGTTTTGTGAATCAATGTATGTATATTATTGCTTCTGTTGTGTAATACACTAAAATAGATAATAAATGAATATGTTACAAAGTTTTTCCTTGAAATCAGTTTGTTTAGCAGTTATAAGCATTTGTACCACTACAGCCATGCCGTGCCAATACTTACGTCCAGCACTGTACGTAATAAGTTTATGTTTCCTTGTTTTGTAATTAAAACAACGAAGACAGACAAGACCAGCGTTTCTATGTCTGTCTTGGTTATTTTCAATTGCAAGACAAGGAAAAACATAGAAACGTAATAGCAACGCACCGCTCGTGTGACTAGTAACAAATATCAACGTCAGTAGGCCGCTTAACATACAATGATATTTCAGCGCCATTTAACTTCACGATTTTTCTTATAGTATAATGTACAATGAATTTTTCATTCCTCACTTTTATTCTTATTGTTTCTTTCCTGAGAACAATATGTACTCTGTTTTATTTATCACGACCGGACATTTGACTGATTGAACAATTTATATTTTTCTGTAAAAACTGGACAAAATTTGGAATCAAATTCTGATTAGCTTTCGATGTAAATACAAAATATATAGCAAAGATGAAAGTAGAGAATCTTCAGTTTCCACTGTCTTAGAATAGTCTAACAAGGCGTATTAAAAATAGTCAAACTTTACATGCGTCCAATTTCGAAACTACTAGTGTTTTCTCCATATTTGAGCCATTGTTAGAAGCGGTAAGGCCTTTCCTTTAAAATAGTTTTTAGTTTATGTCGATCCGACTTTCCATTTTGGAAATATCATAATTTAAATGAAAAGGCAATTTTTTTAATTTCCAGTCTCTCTCTCTCTCTCTCTCTCTTGCACGTGCGCCGTGATAGCCGTGACCGAGTGACTTACAAGGAACCATCGCGAACGGTCCGGCATCGATTTTGATGAAACTTTGTACACTTATAAAGCAGCCAAAAATAATCGACACGTATTTTTTTTTAGCTGCGGTAACTCGAGTTTAAGGGGTGAAACCACCCCTTGAAGTTTTGGCTCGAAACGGCTATCTCGAAAACGGAAAGAGATACAAAAAAATTGTTAATGGGCGAGGTTGATGGTTTCTTATGTACAATAACATGGTGTTAAAAAATTTAAAAAAATACAATTTGTTTATAACAAAAAAAAATTTATTAACTTAATTTTTCATTTTATTGAAATTTTCATAATGACAAAAAATGACGAGCATTTTATTCCAAATCCATTGGTATTCGATTTTTTAAAATTGCCTCTTACAGTTTTGCAGATTTTGATGATTTACATCTTGCGCGCACATCCATTATGGTAGTAGCCGTTCTAACTTTGATTTTAATGAAGCACTGTAGGCTTCCACTAAATTATACAGTAACAAGTAACAAGTAACAATAACAGTAACAAGTTTCTTAACAGCAATGAAAAGATTTTTTTTTATGCTCACCTATGACATTGTGGCAAAGGGGGAGCGATTTATAAATTATAAATATATACAGTGTGTATACCAGGAGATAAAGATACACTTATTATTCTCATGATGTACTTGCTTTAAAATACAAATTGAATAAATAAATATGTATTGTCATTTCTGCGGCTCGCCTAACATGCAGTTTACGCACGTTATCTAAATCTTCACTGTTGTGAAAGCATTCTGTGTAATTTGTATAATAAAAATACGTGTCAAATGAGATTAGTATGTGCATCTGTATCTCTGTTGTTATTAACATTCTTTAAAATCGAGACGGTTTTTGTAATAAACATGATAGAATGGGTATATTGAAATGGAGTTTGTATTATAACTTTTGATAACGTGACATATCGTAAAGTTAATTAAATTGATTGCCCTTGTCATGTGAAAATAATATTTGTTGGTAGATAAGTGGGAGAACTTGGATATATATATATATATTGCATTAGCTCTTTATAAGCGTGTAGAACATTGTTGGTTATCCATACAGCCGAGGTGCCGATTCTGGGCATTTAAATGTTGCACTTATCCAGCCAATCTTTTGTTGCATATATCCAGCTTTTACTGTATTCGGAAAGATGGTAAATATTAATCCTATTAATGTAATAACTTTACTGTCTGCTGCGTTTGTTGAGTGGAACCAGGGACCCACGCCAATTAATAGCGCAGAAGAAAATTTAAGGGATGTATTATTCGATTTAATTGTAAGAAGTGTCGAAGACACGGCATTCCTGGTTGAACATGAAACGTGTGTTGAAATGGACGGGACGCCTATCGACCAAGAAAATCAGGATGCTGATTTGAACTGGTTGTGGGTAGATGAAGAGGAGGAAAATAGGACACCGAATATTCCAAACATATACGAACAAGACGTTGTATGTCATTCGAATAAGGAATACATCCCATTCGAATATAAAAGGAAAGCTGTGGCGTACTGGAACAGCGGGAAGTCGAAGCGATTAAAATTAGACACCGTACGTTCCAAATTCCGTCACGTGAAATCCGAAAGAATGCTTCGTAAATGGGCTTTACAAGTTGAACAGGGTGGCACAAAAAAGGAAAAGATAAAACGTATTGCAGAGTATACATTTAATAAATTTATGGAAGCTCGGCAGTTAAGAGTAATTGTGCATGAAGTAGATCTACGGCGATGGGCTTTACAAGCGAGGGACATAGAAAATTTACAAACATTTAAAGCCGGATATACTTGGCTATACACTTTTAAAAAGATGTTTAGATTAGTGTCCAGAAAAATTACCAGATTTGTAACCACAAATATGGTAAATCGAGAAGACGATATTCATTTGCAATGCAGCGCATTCGTGAATGAAGTAAAATCATATATAGCCCGAAATGAACCACACAATGTTTACAATTCCGATCAAAGTGGTTTTAATTTGGAATTACATTCAGGGCGCACTTTGGCTGAAGAAGGTATAAAAATCGTAGAAGGAGGTGTTCAATCAGTGTCATCCACCACTCATAGTTACACCATCCAGCCAACCATTTCAGCTGATGGACAATTACTGTCACCATTATTTATTGTACTGAAAGAGAGTACAGGACATTTCGGGCCGATTGTGGAACAACATTTATTTCGCCCTGACAATGTATATCTTGTAGCATCAAAGTCAGGCAAATTAACTACGGACCATTTCAAGACCTGGTTAAGAGAGATTTACTTCGCAAATACTGTGGCCGCGACAGTTCTAATTCTTGATTCCTGGAGTGGTCACTGTAAGAAGACGGTGAACGAAGTTACTCCCGAGGGTAAAAATGTAAAACTTTTTATAATACCAAAAGGTGGAACAAAGTATGTTCAACCACTGGACGTTTACGGTTTCCGCACTTGGAAAAATTTCGCGATGGTTCCTTGTTAGTGTGGCGTCGCCTCCTATGCTCGCCACCAGAGGGGGTCACGCTCTCACAAGCGCTCAACTTTTCTGTCCTCCTACGAAATTCTCATGAGATCCTAACCGCAGCGAAGCTGCGCCACAATTACTATTTACTACGAGCACGTGCGGTCAATGACCTCGCGACGTAAACAATGGAAAGTAAACAAACGCTTTAAAGCCTTATATCTCCGGAACTAATACTCTATCGACTCGAAACAAAAACTGTTATATCTCCGGACCTAATTATGCTATCAACTTGAAACAAATTACAATTTAAAGGGCTCTTCATACTCTATTCGTTGACAATTAAAAAATGTCAACGTAGTTTGTAAATTTTCTGCACAGAGTTAAAGTACTAAGTATGCACATTTAAAGTAAAAGTATTGAATATTTTTGTACAAATTTTTAAAATACATGCTATAAGAAAAAATATGCTGAGGAGGCTAATGGTGAAATAACAACAACCCAAAGAGCTACCCTCAATTATAATATTTATTTTAGTGGATAAACGTGCCACACGTAGGTATACTATTGTTTTATAACTATGCACTCAAATCGACTGTGAAAACTGAACTCCCGCTGAAACTGAAAACCCACTCCTTCAATATAGAAAAAATGAATAAAATGCTCGAACCGACCAAAAGCTATATTGCAGATACAACCAACAACTACTGTTAACTCAAAAGTTTCTTAGAAAACACAATTGGAGCAAAAAAACCGATAAAAACCGTAAAAAAGTATACACGAACTATATACTAGTTCTAGCTGAAATGATTAAACAAATCCACCCCTTTCTCGAAAAATGAAACATAAGAAACAGACTGCACAGACTGCACAAAAAATAGTGCTCCATATTAATCATTAATGAAACGAATAATATAGTAGAATATTAACGGTTCGTACGCGCAGTACAAACAATTTTAAATACTACTCAATCAACCTGGTTATCTTTTGTTTCCAAGAAACTAATTTTAAAGAATACCATCATCCAGTAGTGAAAGGGTACTCTACATTCACAGCGAAATAGCGAAGCTTATGCAAGTAGAGGAATATTTGTTGTGGTTTCAGAACAATTCAAAGCTATCGAAATACCACTAAACACAAGTCTAGAAGCGATTGCGGTGACTGTCTCACTCCCAAATAAAATACACATACAGTGATCTCTCGTTAACGTTCGCTGGCTCGAGTCCGCAGCGCAAACGCTATCGAGGCAGGTATTGTTTTAGAAATTGCTGACTGTTACATCTATTAGGCTTGATCGCATTCCAGGCGAAAATAACAAACACTGGGAGTGAGTAAATTGAGCTATTCTTTTGTATAGAATTTTTAATTGCTTCAACATCAGGTCCTTATGTACATATTTCTTTTTCCTCATTTTTGAACTTCATTTTTCAACGTTGATCTCGACGACACAGTTTCAGGAATTGGTGGGGATGGCTCCGCGAACAATGTCGAAGGAAAAAGTAGCAAACATTAACAAGGATCTACTGTAACAGATCTAAAAGAACTTCTAAACCAATTTCCATCACCGTTTATACTATTAAGTGACTTCAATAGCCATTGTCTTCGAAACTCGCACAAAACAGGTAGTCGTGGGGAGAACATCAAAAAACTGCTTGAGGGCCCAGAAATTGCCCTATTCAATACAGGAAGCTCAACTCATTTCACAACCAGTACCGGGAAATTGAGTGCGATAGATCTAACATTCTGTAGCAGCAAATTGGCACAACACAGAATGGGACACTGTACATGACCTCCACGATAGTGATCACTTCCCAATAAAAATTACATACGCTGATAAAGTGTTAAACCAAGAAATCGATCAGAACAATATAAATCAAGAAATCAACTCACTACAATCATAAAAATAGCAACAGGAATCCTCTAAACCGATAAAATCTAAAACCAATAAAAAATGAAATACGCCATGGTGGAACGATGGTTGTCAAATCGCTATGAAAGAAAACCACAAAATCTTTAATAGAGCGAAAAAACAATTCAGAATAAAAAACCTAGTTAATTGAAAAAAATTACTAGAAAAAAGTAAAGGTAGAAAATCACGAAAAATTTACGTGCAATGTAATCATTATACATGTGCAGAAGATTCAACAAACATAATTCTCTGTATTAAATGCAAACAATAAATTTATACTTCAGCATGATGTAATTTACACAGTTTTTTGTACAATTTAATTAGACGTATGTTTAGTTACAATTAAAACAAAAATAGATTTGAGGTATTATTGTACCCCACTCGGTCTTTAATGTCAGCTTTTATCGTTGAATTACAACTCCAATTAACAATATAGACATCACAATTATCTATCGCGTGTCCCCATTCATCGGGTAACTGCCCAATGTCCCTGGCCCAGAGCACAGACGGCTACAAGTCGAAGAACTTGAAGATCTCAGCTTCGAATTGCGACGATCGACGAATTACTTCTCTCGAAGTAGCTTGAATATGGAAAAGAAATGGAAATCCGTTGGAGCAAGGTTAGGTGTATAAAGCTTGACTTCTAAGCTCAGTGTCGAAATGGTCTAACGAATCATCTACACGACATGAAAACGCGCATTGTGAAGGAGACAGATATGGTCACGTTTCACTTGCTTTTCACGAATTATCGGTTACAGTGGTGTCGGTTGGGAGCAGTTCGAAGTAGAGTGTTCACAACAGAAGAGGATCCTTTTGTGTAGACCTGCGTTGTGTGTGGATGTGATTGACATACAGTATCAACTTTCATTCCCAGTGACTACATATATCTCTCAAAAAGTCCTTCCTCTGGGGACAAAGAGGAGAAACTGACAAATGCTCACACATGAGGATCTTTCCGAGTCCGTAAGTTGGTGAGAATCGACAGGACATTTCATTAACATTATTTCTGCTAAAAGTAGAAACACTTTCTAAAATTTTAATTTGAAATTATTTTCCATTTTTAATCATTTTTCCTGAATAGCATGATATTAAAAATAACACAATTCATATTAACAATTATTTGTATTGCAAACTTCCTTCTAGTCGAAGTAGGTATGCGTAGAATCGCGGTACAAATAGTGTTAAACAATTTTACAAAGTTTGGCCATTTTGTCTCATAGACGAGTGGTATCTCAATTATTTATCATTTAACCAAAAAAACTCTATTCTAAATTCACTCTCAAGTTCAACATTGTAGTTGTGCAAAGTATGAAACGAGGCTCATAAATTCGTATACGTAATTTTTCCTTGAACGAAGGATTCTTTTTGGTTGAGCATTTTGTTTTCGCTGAGAAACAAAGAAAATAAAAAGAATTGTTACTAAGCCGTTCACAACCCAACTACAT
The DNA here is from genome assembly GCF_013123115.1 of Colletes gigas. Taxonomy (NCBI): domain Eukaryota; kingdom Metazoa; phylum Arthropoda; class Insecta; order Hymenoptera; family Colletidae; genus Colletes; species Colletes gigas. The sequence goes on along the minus strand of NW_025106631.1, from coordinate 10,284,101 downwards.
AGTATAAAATTAATATAATTTCAAAAATAAAAAAAATAAACAAAGAAAAAATGTTTGATAGGTACAAAAGTTATAAATTTTCGCTTATACTATTCTAGAGGCCAAAATAAGACGAAAAACAAGAATACTAATTTGTTGATTGAGGCTTCGTTAAAAAGTTATAGAAACATTTCCGGCCTCACAGTATATTTTTGGTCAAGAATTTTGTTCTCGAAAGTGCGTAGGATTTCAAGGGCACGTGTATTGACCAAAAATGATTATAATTGACCGCTGCAAACAAAAATAATTTTTTTAGAACGATTTGAAATTTTGTCCCCCTTCCTGAATTTTTTTCTCGAAACTGTGAAGGATTTCGGGTGTGTGTCTATTTACCAAAAATGATTGGAAATGACCCCCTCAACGGAAAATAATTTTCCCAGAACGATTTGAAATTTCTTTTCCCCCCGAAAAGTTTGCTCTGCGAGAGCAAACAACCGACGCTTTTTCGTGGGGAACAGGCGTCTACATCGACGTCGACGCGTGGCCCTTCGTAATCATTTGTTACACCCCTTTAAATGTTTGAAACCTTTTACGCGTTGGTTCGTATTGATCGTGTCGAATCACCATTTTTACCCTTTCCCCCTATTATTTTCCGCCTTCTTAAGTACACAGTTAACAAAACGGAATGGGAGAAACGTAAGCCAACGAAGAGGGAGGAGCTCTATCGATTACTAGGTCTCACTGCAGCTAGTCTATCCTCCCTGAACTTTAGTGTACACACTCAAGTCGTCGAGCACTCTAAACAACTCGGGGTATCCTTAACGATCTTCTAGTGTCATCTTCTTTGCTTCATTGCCTCATTAAGATATGCAGGATTCCTTTTTTTAACACGTTCGACCGAGAACATTATCCCGAAATTTTTTTTATGCTTGTACAATAGACGAAATTTCTGTAAAACACTATGATTTACTACCGAAAGTTCGTTTATTCTATAAATATAATGCTAAAACTGCTAAAAATGCATTAACTGTAAAAGTGTTTCAAATTCAAACGGTTCCCAAAAGTTTAAAACATTTTTCACACAACTAAAATTATCCTGAGTTTGCAACAACTACTCTAAAAGATATAGTCCGATTTTTTTTTTTTCAATTTTAATCTACATGCAACGTAGTCTCGTGATGCATATAAACTACTCTATTTGTACAGAATGTTATTACAGTTGCTAAATTGCCGAGTTCCCAAACTTTCCTTGTAAGTTGAACTAGCAATTACTACTGGATCAATGAACGTTTTAACTACGTGGATCAACTTTCACCTGGTGCTTCTGCTAGATGAAGACCTACAGCCTTTTGAGAGGATAGCGTATACTATAAGGGGTGCGTCTACACTTGAGTCGAACGCAAAGACGAATCACCTAAAGTAGTCTTTTTCCAAGTAAAAATATAGATCCCTAACCTTACATCAAAGTTGGGCAAATTTTATTCGCAAATATCGAATAAAATTGTTAAATTCACTCGTAAACTAGTTTTTGTCCACGACTTTGCTCATCTGAATACTGGTTTGAGAAATTCGTTGATAGATTCTAAATTATAAATCGATTTAAAATTTGTAATCGTTGTTCGCGAATAAGATTTGCCCAACTCTATCGTACATCAAGGATGAAGGAAAATTTTTAATGTAAAATGATGTGAATCACTTAAATATTTGTTCTATTAATATTATTAAAGTTCACAGACCAGTCGAGGTTTACACGTATCAGTAAAAAAAATGGATTCGACCTAGCGCGTAAATAGTATTGCTAGTGACGAAATCTATTATGTTTTTTAATTGAGTATCCGTCACAAGTAAACACAAGCAATATCAAGTTACTCTGTCAAATAGTTTTTTTCGTAGAACTTTTTAAACCTCACAAGTTTTATGTATTTTTAAAACTGGAAAAAGTCGAACGTGCAGAGAAAAAAATTTTGTACAAAATATGATTTACTACTTTGGTAAAAGTTTATGGAGACTTTATTACTCCAATTTCAATAATAAAAAATGGGGCTACTAAATCTAATCGCGATGGTACCAGATATGAAGATGATCTATGTTTTAAAAAAACGATATTTCTCAACTCAGAAAACAAAATCATTAAAGTAAAAATAATAATTTTGATCATGACTTTGAAATCGACACTAGTGAATGTAAAACTTTATCCACTCTGTAAAACTTTTTTTAAATTTAAGGGGCTTATAGATTACTGACAAACAAAATTTATAAATGAAATAGATTTCGACCGTGTCATCCAAAATTTTCTTAAGAGAAAAATACAAAAAATATCTATGTAGACTGCAGTAGTTAATTCTTTTCATTTCTGAATTAAATACAATATCAATTTTATACTTTCCTTATATGTTGTTCTCTCATTTTGTTTAACACTATATTTATGGAATCCGTCAAATTGACTCAAAATTCTATAGTGATAGTTACAGAACTCTTAAATATTATTCGTTAAAAATTTATATTGAATCTGATTGATGTAATGATATGAATATATATCCTAATTAAAAGAAGAACCGCATTTTAATGTAACCGTTAAAATGACGAGTTTCGATAAAAATATGTGAAATCAATGTCCGTATCTAGTGATAAGTACAATATTATTATATTGTATATGTGTGTATTATGTTATATTCTGGAAGTGAGCTATGTACCCTGTACAAAATCGACATCAAAATGAAATCATTCGGTGTTTATTTTGCAGTAAGTGATTATAGTCACTCTTCGTAGCGGAAGGGTTAAACCGATACTTCGAGCCATGTACCACTCTGTTGAAGTGCCCTTTCGAACACAATGCACTATCAGATTTTCATTTATTTCATGTTCAGATACATAGTTATCTATTTTTAACATTGTAGACTAATGCTCAAGAGTTTGAACCACCCTTCGATCTTTATCTAGTATAAATGAATCACTTTTTCATAAATTTACTGAAAATAAATATCCCTGTGAATTTTTAATAATTTCCGTGAACTAAATACTAAAATAAATTTTTACAGATACTAATGAACTAAATCATTTTTAAAAATTCTTTTTTATTTGTATTTTTGAATAATTTTAGTATGTCCAAACTTTGTAAATCATTCCTAAAAGTATATCATCAAGCTTCTCACAGAAGAAACAAACGAATGAAGACTAAAACAATTTAAACCGCTAGATTCAAATAAAATAACCTAAATTAACCCTGTTTTATTATAATTATCAATTATGTCGTAACGCAGTGGCTGTAAACATTAATATTAATACAGAATATTGTAAATATACTTGGAGTTACTAAGACAAAGTCCTTTCAACACTAGAGAAGTATGTGATACAACTTTGCTTCTATGAAGATCAAAGGGAGTTCCTCTTAAACGACAATGTGCATAGAAAGTTGCTATAAATCTTTAATCTGATTATCAGTAATAATGATTTGTCAATTTTGTACTAATTAAGTAAAAATGATTACATAAATTACCATCACTTATGCATAATCATCTTTTATCATCAAATTATCACAATGTATTTACATATGCGTGATATAAATGTGTAATTCAATTTGAAAATCCAGTAGATTTTGATTTTTCCCAACAAGATTTAGTACATCCGCCTAGTTGGCTCATATGTAGCATACGATGTGCATAATATAACAAATTTGTATGCCTTAGACATCTCTTTGGCGTGTTTCATCGCCATAAAGAATCATTTTTATCATTAATATTCATGTTTTCTACGTATCTTTAACGTGTCTAAAAATACTCTTTTATGTGTTCAACGAGAAAGCATTAGAAATGGTCGACAGTTACTTTAAAATAAAAGATTTAGATAAGAATAAGTCAAAGCTATCTAATGCCTAATAAATGGTACAATGAGATCAATAAAATTCCATACGAAAAATTTAAAAAAAACTATCAAATTTTGTTTACAATTATTTAGTTCAATTGTTTAAAAAATTGACACATCTAGTTTAAAAAAGTAACTATTGTCTGGAAAATTTTTTTTCTATTCGCATACAACAATAAAATAAAAAATGGACAATTATTTGAGGGTTAATTTCCTTGTTTTGAAATAAATTTCCGGAGCAAACAAATGTTGCATAATACATATTTACATATTCGCAATATATCCCTAAGGTTTTAGAATGTTTTAAATTTTCAGGGTTGAGATCATCCCTTGTTAGTGTCGATTCGATTTTTAAACAACTTCGTACATAAATAGAAAACCTAAAAATACTTGACCCCACTTGCTTGTTTACTCGGATAGTTTACGAAACATTGAACAATAAAAATTATAATTTGCATCACAATCCTTTCTATTGGAACGATGATTGAAGCTTTTATTATTTAAATAGTATTGTAGACTAGTGTTTAGCCATAAGTATTTCATAGTTTTAAGTTATATTTCCTCTCCAATAATTTTCATCAAATTTTTTCTTTCCCATTTAAATCTAAGTACGTAATTGTTAAGAAACAGCACATGAATCAAATAATACACTAAAGATACACTTAGACACGCCTTAATTCAAAATCATTAAATTTACTGTAATAATAATAAATAACTGTGTTACTAAAAATGTATATCATCTGTTTATTATGAATCCATAAGTATACATTTGTAATAAAGAATTTAAATAAGATGGTCAAACGTTTTAAACCGCACTCTTGGCTCAAGTCTGATCATAATGGAGATTTTCTACTTAAATTTTGTCCGAATTTACACAAAATATAAAATTATTATTGTTGCCATTTAAATTGATTTTCGTCGTTTTAATACACCGTTATAGGGATAAATAAATCCTTCAAATTTGTCACCATAAACAAATCTCTAAATTCGCGAAAAGGTGTACAAGAAAACTTAATAGTGTTTAGGATACAAGCAAAGACAATGTTTCCCTCGTAGTTGGACATTCTACACGCTTTGTCGATAAGGCTTTCAGTTTTTCGTTATTGTACTTACAAGAGAATCTCCCCAAGTGACAATCACCAAATGAAACTTTGTTGAACTTTCATGAAACTTGTGTACGAAGTAGATCTTGCAAAAAGCAAACTGGCAAACGCTCATAATAAAGGGGTAAAACAACTCTCGAAGTTAGAGTAAAAAATATCTTGTAAACTATTAAGTGTAAACGAAAAATGTATATAAATTATTATACATAACTGAACAAGAAGTTGAGTTACGTAAGCACATTTTTAAACAAAAACATAAATGACCGTAGTAACTTTTTATATTGGAGTATAATAAATTATTTTTATGAATGTAAAGTATGAAATATTTTAAAGCTTACTTTTTCAAATAATAGATAAATAATGTATTTACTATAAACAAATAAATCTACTTTGTACTATTAAATCCTTAATTTAGAATTGGATTTTGTGATTAACTGTTGATACAATTTGTATAACTACGTCTCCTATATTTAATTTTAACACATCATATAACTATAACTGTACATTATAATAAAAATGAATTATTCATTTTCATATTATCAATTAACAATTCCAGTGTAATGATTTGAAGTATACTTTTGTGTTTGAGTTTTGGCTGAGAATTTTGTTTATAAATCTTTTTTAATCCAAGATATTACAATTTTATCTACGAATGCAATTGATAAAATTAAATATAAGAAATGTATATTATTAATGGTCGAAATTTAGTAAAACTTTTTAATTGTCAAGTCGGGAAAATAACTTAAGTAAAACCTAGACTACAACTAATATCTTGTTTCATTCGATAACTAAATACCGTTTTGAAAAGTCAAAGAGCAAAGTACCTCTGCAAATTTTATGTTGAATTCCTCTTCGTTAATGAAACTGTTATTTATCATGTTTAACCACTGATTATAACCATAAAAAAAACTCGCTTGACGTCTGAATTCGCATCATATTACAACTCATTATCGCTTGTAAAGTTGTTGAAGGGATTTGTAAACGCAAATAACAGTATACGGACAAAAAATAATTACCTTTAATTACCCGGCACAGAGCTTTGTTCTGCCAGTACAACGCAACGCTACGTATCGCGAAAAGAAAGTTATTAAAATAACTAGGCATCGACTGACAATTATACATCGTTTGGCATATTCACCAGACATTGTTCTGTTACATTTCAATCTTGTCCAAAGTCTTTAAAATTAACTGGATGGAAGAAAAATAAATACAACGTATGATTGTATGAAATAACTACGTAACTAATGGAGGGGAAAGAGTTATCTTATTTATAGTTGTACTAATCTTTACTTGTATCTGAAGATATGGTCACGTTGCAATTCAGACAGTATATTATTGTACCAGAGAAAGAAATTTTAATCACAACTATGAAATTGTATTAGAACTTTGGTAATAATATACAGGGTGTTCGACCACCCCTGAGAAAAATTTTAATGGGAGATTCTAGAGGCCAAAATAAGAGGAAATACAAGGATATTAATTTGTTGATTGAAGCTTCGTTAAAAAATTATAGAAATTTACACACACATAGTATAATTGACCCCTGCAACCAAAATTAATTTTTTTAGAACGATTTAAAATTTGTTAATTTTGTCGAAAAATTTCTCATCTGCTCGAATTTTTTTCTCAAAAGTGGATAAGATTTCGGGGGTATGTCTATCACAAAAAATCGTTGTAATTGACTCCGGCATCCGAAAATAATTTTTCCGTGAATAATTTAAAATGTTTTAATTTAATTTTTTAATAACTTTTTAACGAAGCCTCAATCAACAAATTGATATTCTTGATTTTCGTATTATTTTGGCCTCTACAATGTCCCATTAAAATTTTTCCCAGAGGTGGCCGAATACCTTGTATAGTAATACTGCCCCAAACATGATTCTGTTTTGTTTGAACAACCGAACCTGGCAAAGGATTTTATTTCTAAAGGAAAAGTGGTGAAACAGTGTCATCTTCGCTCAAAAATAAATTTAACATCTTACAACGTGAAAAAGTTACGACTTACTTGTTAAACACGGTGGAAGAAGTTGTTGGAGTTTGTTCTGGTCTTGTTAGGTGTACAAATATTTTGATGGTTAGAAAATGGATATTTGTATCATGAAAGGGTGGTGCAAGAGGGTAGCAACTGGATAAGTGACTGCAAAATTAATTTTATTAATATTTTATAGTTAACAAATTGTTAACCAATATGCGATCTAAAATTTTGCAGTACAATGATGAATCTGATTCGCCATAAGTTCTTTATGCTAAGTTTCACAATAATGAGGCTACACTCGTCAGGAAATATATTAAAATCAGCACATTGCATGTACGAACAAATTTAAACAAAATTAAATAGTATACGGTTAAAAAATTGCTTGTAATGAATTCGTACGTCAAAGGGGTAATCCCCATATTTTAGAATTCATGCAAGTTTAAGCAAGGCCACGTTTCTGCGTATAGTTTACAACATTAAACTGTATACGGTTGAAAAATTGCTTGTAATTCGCCCCTTGCCATACAATGACGAGTCTAACACGTCACAAGTTCTTGATGTCAAGTTTTACAATTATGAGGCTACTCACTCGTCATCAAGTCTTATAAATTAAAATCAATACATTTTTACATTCACAAGGTAGTCGTAAAACAAATCTATTCTTTTTCGTGACCATTACTTGTACGAAAAAATTTAAACCAAATTAAATAGTGTACGTTTGAAAAATTATTTGTCAAAGGGGTAATCCCCACATTTTAGGATTTACGCAAGTTTAAGTGAAGCCACGTTTCTGCGTATAGTTTGCAAAATTAAACTGTATACGGTTGAAGAACTATTTGTAATTAATTCGTGCGTCAAAGGGATAATCTCCATATTCTAGGAGTTATACAAGTTTAAATAAGGTCATGTTTCTGCGTGTAATTGACGAAAAAATTAAAAAATCATTAAGGTTTGCTTGATAATTCGGCCTATTTCGAGAAAATAGACAGCAACTTTTGCGACACCCTGTACCCAATTCTCGCAATTTCAGTCGTCCCTGCAGCAGCGTCTAGCGTCTTCCTACATTTCCCTGCTACCCCGTTTCTTTCTATTTCACCCTCGGTCGGCGTCGACTCGCTCGACGCGCTATCGATCCGACTATTCGCGCGTGCTCGAGAGACGCCCTCTCCTGTGGCAACTCGTGCACGACACACGTCGATCCACGACTGATTTGACGTCACCAGAATTAGTCTGCATCGATCAGACGACACGATCCATAAAGTCCGTTTTGGCATTAACGTAAAGGGTGGCGTACAACGCGGTCAAACTGGGACGACTCGCGATCGACGAACGGTAGACGAAATTTATACAAAAACACTATGATTCGCTAATGCTGGCCAACCCCTTAACCGTGCTCGAGTCTGATTTGAGCACGATTGGCTATCTAAAATGTGCAAGCTCGAGTTAAATTCGGGTAACGATAAATATGCTTTTAAGAACGATCTCTATTTAATCTGGCCGTTTAAGGGCTGAAAATTTATCCCGTTTAAGGTTTTCACTTTACTGTACTAAAAACGTAGGATACAACGTTGCAATTAACAAAAATTGCATTCACATGTAGCCTAGAAACAAATCTAAAAAAGAAAACTGAACGTTATCGTAAAAATCTCGTCAAGGAAACAGTTGTACGATCGTATTGGTAATACGATGTATCTGAGATATAAAAAATAAGGAAAAATAATTTGTCCATCGTCATACTTTGTTATTCGGCCGATGCAACTGCATCCTATCGTTTCACAATTGTGCCATTGCACCAACGCACGGATTTTCATTTAAACCGATATCGACGCAGTACAGTTTTTCTACGATGTTACCAACGACCCACATAGAGTATCGTAGGCGTTTGACAATAATTTCCTCTGCCAATCCCCGAAGCATAATTTTTAATAATCAGCATGTTTTTATCATTATACTCACGACTTTTGAATTTCCAACGCATGAGAAATACTCGAACTGCCCTCTTAAGTGTCTCATCTCGTAAACAGTGTACGAAATTTCTATTGGAACACCATGTGTTTCTTCCGAGTATTGCAGTATCATTAACGTGAAGCAGAAACAGAAATATTGAAATGCCGACAAAAGTAAGAACGCAATTCGTATAAGAACAATACATTTTCCTTGGGTTTGTTTCATTACGAATACAAGGAATATTACCCGTATCCCAAACAGAGTATTGGGATTGAAATACAACATTTCGTAATATTCACATAGTACTATTGTAAATAATCCCTCTTGTATCAAAATGCCATCAGGAAAAGTATTGAATTCTGAAGTGGAAATAAAAATAGACGAATACCGCGATGCAGAATTCTCCATTTGAGAAATAATAAACAAGACTATTTAGAGCTAGTTACTTGCATGTATCATTTTCAACAATTACGTGACAAATATGGCAAAAATCATTGCACAGGTAGCAAGACAAAATTGACGCGACATTTTTAGTCTAGTATTTTTAAAGAAATAACGAATAATAGTACAACTGCTAATGAAGTAACCAAAGTTTTGTAATTATCAGTATCTACATAACGTGTACAATATTACACTAAGATACACGATTAAAATAAATTAAAAATATAACGAAACCATCTCTTACTCAGAAGGGCATAACTGTAAGATTAGAATTCACGAAAAATCACATGACCTAGGATGAAAAATTAAAACTATTTGTAATATTCTTCGACGAGAATAAATTTAATTTGGATAGTCCTGATGAATTTAAACATTATAGGCATGATTTACGCAAAGTTGAAAACGTAGATATAAGTAGAAATTTTGACGGTGAAACTTTAATGGAGATGACAACATTTAACTGTAATTTTAAGATGCAATAAATGAAATTTCTGCGAGAATAAAAGCGAATAAATATAACGATATTTTCCAAAACATTTTCATTCGTTTTATCGAAAAAATACACGAAAACAATTTTATTTTTCTGCAAAACATAATGCTAAGAGGACTTGAAAATTTCTCTAATTTGAACCCAGTAGAAAATGTTGGGGGTATGTTATCGCATGCAATACAGGGTGTTCGGCCACCCCTGGAAAAAAAACTGTAATAGAAGATTCTAGAGGCCAAAATAGGACGAAAATCAAGAATACCAATTTGTTGATGGAGGCTTCGTTAAAAAGTTATTAACGTTTAAAGTTCCGTCCGTACTGAATTTTCTTCTCGAAAATGCGCAGGATTTGTGGGGTATGTCTATTCACCAAAAATTATTGTAATTGATTCCCACAACCGAACATAATTTTTCCAGAACGATTTGAAATTTTTTTTTTCGGCGAAAAATTTAGCCATTTTTTCTTAAAAATTCGTCTTATATTTTCAATGAATTTGGTTGGCGCTGTACAGAAAAGTTGTTCAATACTTTTTTGTAAGTACCCATGAGCTCTGTCTCAGAAAAATATTTCAATCAAATTCATTCATTATCCTAGGAGTTATGGCCGTTTGAGAATTGGACCATTTTTATGGAGTATTTGTCACTTTATGGGGTTAAGGAATAACTTTTCGAATATTTTTAGAATTTTTACATATTCTTCATCAAAATTGTTGCATTGTTTGCCGTTTGAAACATTAAAATCCCTCAATCCGTTCAGAAGTTATGGCACATTTTAAATATTCGCATGAAATTTCGGGGGTTCATTTCTGCTTCACATTAGATTTTCGATCAGGAATTTTTTTCTCGAAAATGTGTAGAATTTCGGGGGTATGTGTAACGACCAAAAATGATTGTAATCGACCTCTGCAACCGAAAATAATTTTTTCAGAATGATTTGAGACTTTTTAATTTAATTTTTTAATAACTTTTTAACGAAGCCTCGGTCAACAAATTGGTATTCTTGATTTTCGTATTATTTTGGCCTCTACAATCTCCCATTCAAATTTTTCCCAGGCGTGACTGAACACCCTGTATACAACAATAAGATACAATGTAACGACATTAAGCAATTAGAGAATTCAGTAAGAGGCGAGTGAGACCAAATCAAAAAATTAGTTATAAATCTCAATCACGGAATATTTAAAGTAATTAAACATAACCATGGCAGTGCCAATTAATAATATTATAGACTCAGTTTTTTAAATGAATTTAAAAGACTGTTCTTGTACAAATTTCGTCACTTTTCTGTACGTTAAGTTGTAATATTTTCTTTATAACAAAAATAAAATAATTTTTTAATAAAATAGTAGTCTTCTCATTAAAAATTCAGCCACTGTATAATATTGGGTTGGTCCATATGTTACGATTTTTCAGTAATCCGCTGATTTTTGTTAGAAGTTTCAAGTTACTGCACTTTTCCTATTTTTAAATGGCGGAACATTGCACCATCTCAGCTAATTCACGAATCGATTGCCGTGAGTCATTTACATAGCGGAGCTTCCACACGTTCCTGGTCTAGCTGTGACGATCGACTAGAACGCAACTCATCGTTTATGCTAAAATCGTACGAATAATTTCTGCGTTACTTTGTCAGCAACATAACTTTCTTCGTAGATGGCATGACCCAGCAGCCTTAACTGCTTTAGAACTATTGTATTTCAATTCATACGATAAAATATGTTGAAGATGTTTATTTTTGTAAATCTGCAATTTCAAAGTTCTTGACCGCAGGTCTTTTTATTATTAGCACAGAACGAAAAATTTCACAATAATTCAAAAGAAGAAAACAAAAGCTGTTAAATTACGTATAATATATAGTCATCGGAATAAGGTTGTGAGATATATTTAATATGAAATGAAAATTGAAATGAACGTACGGACCAACCCAATAATTCCTCTTCAGAGAGAACGATGGAATTAAACTTCAGTTTTCGTTACACATTTATTGATTTCTGCGGAGGAACTTCGGTTCCCCTATCCTTCAGGATTGCAATTAATTAACCGTTTAATAATAGTTCTCGTCTGCTGACAATTTCATTCGTCCACCTATTGGAGACAAAAGAGCAAACGTTTCATCTATGACAGAAATGATTTGCTCCTCGACGGATGTTCAACACGCTGACTGCCAAATCAAATGTGTGAAATTTTCTACGAGGCCAGTTAGTTTTTGTTTTACTAACAAAAACTAACTGTAAACTGCTTAATCTATTATTTTTCGTAACCTCGTTAAAATTCAAAAATTCTATCCAAATTTATTTTCTTTAGCATCTGCGAGCGAAATCTGTTAACCGAAACAAAATGTCAAGATATCAAGTCTGTTATCATACTATCTAAATCAGTTCGATGTGAAGCTATCGCAGCTTTAATCGAAGAAAACACTTTCATTTGACGCAATACTCCAATCACAAACTGGAAATTTAGTTAAACCCGACTTTATTCGTTAGAAGTGCTTCTTTAAAAGATATATATCTCTCAGATTACTCAAGACTAATCTTTCTCAAGTATGTATTCCGAATCTACTCTTAGGTATTATTCTACTTACGTCATAATTACGGTAGAAATTTTCTACTAATGGCTTTGTCCTTTCTGATAATAATTGACTACCATGTTTAGAATTTTGAGTTAACGTTGCTGCGAGCTTGACTTGCTATTGTTTTACTTGTTTCACGACATGGTACAAGGTATTCAATTCTTTGCTAACATTCCGAATACTCGACGATTTCGAAGGAACTATAAAAATACGGATTTACCAATTCTGAGTGAAGATAATCCAAAAATATACAGCGACTCAAATAAGAATTTAATTTGAATCACAATTTCGTAATATTTAAATAATACTAATTTGTAATGTTCTAGTATCTTGCAAATACAGATACCTGACCCATCGAAATTATTTCTTTGTATATGTAAATCTTGTTCTACGAAATATTAACGAAATATTGACGATCTATTCAATTTAAGACGCAAATATTACTACACTCTTACCATTGTTTCGTAACAGATAACCTGGTTCGAATTATCGAAGTTTTGGTACTATCAATCTCGATGTATGCCACAAATGATAGTTCTTTCTTGTACATTTGACCATCTGTTCTTAAAATCGGCCACGAAATGCATATAATCGTACCAAATTCTGCGTGGTTCGAAAACGAAACTTTAAAACTATAGTACAAAGTTTAACACGATCGAAAAGTAACATCTGAAATGCTGGACAACTATGTATTTAATAAACATGTTTTTCTAAAGTCGATTAAGGCCATACGATGTGATTGCTGGGAAGAACCTATTCGAGCGGTATGAAATTCAGAATCCTTATTTGGGATACTGAAAGTAGACGACAACCCAAACAGAGAAACATGTTTCATGAAACTTTGTTGTGCCCATTAACATCCAGTTCTCGCTTCGTTTACTTTGTAACTTCGCTATGTAATTTTATCTCGCCTGCAATATACAGAGTGTTCGGCCACCCCTAGGAAAAATTTTAATGGGAGATTCTAGAGGCCAAAATAAGACGAAAATCAAGAATATCAATTTTTCGATTGAGGCTTCGTTAAAAAGTCATTAAAACGTTAAATTAAAAAATTTCAAATCATTCTGAAAGAATTATTTTTGGTTGTCAGGTCAATTACAATCATTTTTTGTGAATAGACATACCCTCGAAATCCTAACCATTTTCAAGAAAAAAATTCGTTGCTGAAAATATAATGTCTGACCAAAACTGTCTGTTAACCTGAAAACTGAAAAATTTCAAATCATTCTGAAAAAATTATTTTTCGTTGTGGGGGGCAATTAGAATCATTTTTGGTGAATATACATACCCCTGGAATCCTACGTACTTTCGAATAAAAATTCGTGTAGATAATGAAATTTTCGGCGAAACAAAACATTACAAATCGTTCTGGAAAAATTATTTTCGGTTGCGGGGGTCAATTACAATCATTTTTGGTGAATATACATACCCCCGAAATCCTGCACATTTTCGAGAAAAAAATTCAGTATGGGCGGAACTTTAAACGTTAATAACGTTTTAACGAAGCCTCGATCAACAAATTGGTATTCTTAATTTTCGTCTTATTTTGGTCTCTAGAATCTCCCATTACAATTTTTCCCAGGGGTGGCCGAACACCCTGTATATTTCCGTAGCTATTTAAAAAATGATTTATATTCCATGTTTATTATTCAACACAGGTTATACTTTTAATATCGAACAATTCTGTTTAATTACAGAGACCGTACAAACTGGAAATCTTTTCCTTTTTATTCTTTTGTAATCAAAGGCTATATCTTATTTTTCAACTAAGCACCACATTTACTTCCTTAGATACAGTTTATACGTGTTATTACTATTTTATTGCAATGGTTTCTTTTAAAATGACGTCGACAATATTATTAGCATTGCTTTATAAAGCTGTGTAAAACAGGTAAGCTGTAACAGAAATGATTCGTTGTTAAATTGGTCAGAAAATTATTCTACACCTATTATTGTAGACAAATATTGGTATTCTAGCGTAAAATACGGTTTCGAAATCTGATGAATAAGGGTAATAAATTTTTGCCGTTAGTAATACACTAATGAGAGCTATATGTATATTGCTAAAAAAAATTCCAATGTATAAAAAAAACGTACGTTATCTGTATTTTACTAAATCAATTTTAACAGACTCCAGCAAAACAACCACATTACAATATTTAATCATTACTGTTAAATTATTCATTCTTCTGACTTTCGTTGAGCCCATACAGGATAAACTGTTACAGATTTGTTACTTTGCCAATCTCCCGCACTTTCACGTGGACACACAGCGTCTCCACACGAGTGGCAAAGCAATGATCGGAGAAGATGCGTCGTTAAGACCATAAGGAGTATAAAGGATGCCCCCTTCACATGGGCATATGAGAACCTGGAAGCTCGATAAACGCCTAAGCACTTGTACACCCGTGTGGAAAGTGCTCTAATTATAAACGTCTTGAGACTGTCATACCGCTCATGTCAAGTTTCCCTACAAATTCCTTGACGGTTTCACGTGTACGCGACTCAACTATAAATTTTCTACAAAGGGTCAAGGGATTATCTTTGGGCAAATATTTCATACGTTGCAACCAGAATTGAGCAAATTTTATTCACGACTAACGAATACAAATTTTAGATTGCTTCGTAAACTAATTATTAACGAATTCTTTAAATCAATATTTAGACGAGCGTGTAACATTTCTATTCGTTATTTGAGAGTAAAATTTGCCCAACTCTGGCTGCAAATAGTAAATTTTGGATATTATTACCTGTGTGTAAAGTAAAAATTTAAATGAAAAAGATGCAAGTTGCTTTCAACCTTCCAAACCTTTAATTCAAAATATATTTAACCCTGCTTCTCTAGATGAAACATACTACTTTCATCCCTTTTGTCGTGTTTTCGTATGTCTCGACTTGGATTAGAATTGACTTATACTACTTTGGTTTTTTTACCGTCTTCGCTTTTTTATCGCTGTCCTAATTGAAAGTAACCGACCAAACCCGATTTGATGACCTTTAACGAAGAGTTTCTATAGTCTTATAGGATTCGAATGCACTCTACCGGTAATACCGTTATTTTGCCAAGTTACACTTGTGTCCATATTTATAATAACACGTTATATTTTATTATAAATTAAACATAACAGCAGTACTACAAATATGAAGTCATATAAATTTTGTAATATAAATGCGTTTAATGGCATTAATTAATAGTAAAAAATTGCATTTTTTATAACAGCAAAAACATACAGATATTTGATAAAACAGAATTGTGGAAATTATGTTAATACTATTAATTATTATTTTACTTTAATACTATTTTATTATTTTATTTTTATAATTGATCGAAGATGACTTGGAATACTGGCTACTCATTTTTTAAACGTACTAGATTATTTTCATAATCATTTATTACATTTATTTTTGTTTTAACGATTATGAATTGTATTTTGATTTTGCGATATTTGTCGGTCCAAATCCACCCACAGATGTTTTATTCGTAGAATTTCTAGAAACTAGATAAATTCTTAAAGTTTATTGGTGTCAACGTGAAAAAAAAAACATAACAATTGACACCTACTTCAATGGTGGATAGAAGATACAAAGATAGACAGGGTGATCGGCCACCCTTGAGAAAAATTTTAATGGGAGATTCTAGAGGCCAAAATAAGACAAAAATCAAGAATATCAATTTCTTGACTGAGGCTTCGTTAAAAAGTTATTAAAAAAATTAATTAAAAAATTTCAAATCATTCTGAAAAAATTAGTTTTGGTTGCGGGGCTCAATTGCAATCATTTTTGGTGAATAGACATACCCCTGAAATCCTACCCACTTTCGAGAAAAAAATTCGAGTAGGTACTGAAATTTTTAAACGAAATTAAAAAATTTCAAATCGTTTAAAAAAAATTATTCTTAGCTAGGGAGGGCTAATTACAATCATTTTTGGTGAATAGACATACCCCCAAATTCCTACGCAGTTTCGAGAAAAAAATTCATTACCGAAAATATAATCTGAGGCCAGAAATGTTAGTCTGAAGTTTCATGCGAATCTTTGAAACATCATAACTCCTGAACAGATTGGACGATTTTATTGTTTCAAAATGCAAACGACGCGTATTTTAGTGTAGAATATGTAGAAATTACAAAAATATTCGAAAAGTTGTTCCTTGTCCCCGTAAAGTGAGAAAACCCCCATAAAAATGATCCAATTTTCAAACAGCCATAACTCAGGTTTCCAAAATATAGCCATTTTTGTAATCAGGTAACTCTTAATTATAATTTCAGCTAGTGAAACTAATTTTATTAGGACATCCCATAAATTCGTGCCGAAATAATATTTGAAACATATTAATTACTATAATATCAGGATAGCATGATTCAAGTAACAGAAATAGATATTTTATAAATTATTTACTTATTACCGTGTTAAAAATTGCTCAAAATATCCTCCATCTCTGGAAAATGATTCGTCTAATAGTTAGAGCAGTAGATGAATAGCTACATACAGCAAAAGCATAGCTGCCACAAGCTCTTAATCAGAGTTGGGCAAAATGTAATAAAATTACATTTGCCACGATACGATTATATGTAATCACACAGTAATTACCAACCAATTGCAATGTAATTATAATTGTAAATCTTTGAAGCGTGTAAAAACCATCTAATTAACATTTAATTACACGTTATTTTATCGTAGCAAACGTAATCAGATTACATTTTGCCTAGTACTGTATTACGTCGTATTTGATTTGAAATTTATTTTTCGAGATATTAAATATGGGAATAATCATAATTATTTAGTTAAGATAAAAAAGTTTTGCAACGAACAATTATAAATAAATACTTTTATTTAAATAATAGGTTATTCCCTCTTCCTATACTTTACCATTTACGATAACTTCACAGAAACTCATAGTTAAAAGGACTTAATTAAATCAGCGAAAAACAGATAGTATCATGATAAAACGTCAATATTTACTAAAAAGAATACAGGTAGCACATAAATAATGGGCACATAAGTTAGCTAATTTGTGATCTGGGGCAAGCGTATTTTCAAAATCAATTTTCTCGAAAATGAAACCTCACATGGAAAAAAATTATTCTACATTTTCAACTTAATTTCGCATGAGATAACCCCTTCAGCTTATATCACAATTGTCGGTAATATAAAACATAACTGTTATCACTAAATGCTCTAGAAAAGGTTCGTTTTATCACAAGCTACTAAACTAATCAAGAAGATTCTATCCGTCAGCTATCGTGCAACTCATACTTTGAGCTTCAACTTTACCCCCTTTTTTAAAAGTCTATGAATTGTTAATGTCAAATATATAAAAATTTCGGAGATCACCTGAACCGATAGATTTCATTTTTCTTCTGTTAAATACCGAATTTTATCCTCGTCGATCTAAATAACCTAATATTAAACTGTTTGCACATAATGTTCGATACCTCCTCGTTTTCGTTAACGGGTGATTAACAGATCAATCTCGTATCGATTCAAATTGTATTAAATGTTGTACGTCGCATGTGATTTATGCACGACGGTGCACCGTCCTATTTCAGTCGAGTAGCCAGACAGTTCTTGAACGAACAATTTCCTAACACATGGATAGGCCACGCAGAGCCTATTAGCTAGCTTGCTTGTTCTTCAGACATAAATCCATTGAATCTTGATGTATAGGGACGTTTGCAAGTAATTGTTTATTCGACACGCCAGTTTTTAAATACTTTGCCAATATGGACTTTTGAAACATTAAAAAACTCTGCGACACAGCGATTTGCATTTATGCTAAACGTAGCCATTTTAAGCACTTTCTATAAAACAGCTAACATGGAAACCAGGTGATTTATATATTATAGGAATTTGTTATAAAACACCTTTAGATACGAATGCAAGCGTATGCAAAATTCCTTCAGGCTTTCATATGCACTTTTGATCCCATCCCTAGACACGATCGCGTAGAAATGAAGGAAAAGGAAAGTTACGAGTACGCAACAACCTCTTTTGTTCTCGCGTATTCGGCTGAGGTTAATGCGACCTTACCGAATAAAATTTCGTTGCATTGCAATCTCTTTCATCCTTTCGCGGTGAGGAGATAATTTCTACGTAACAATCGACAACGTTTGCAACGCTGCACAATGCGTCCAGCAATGGACAAAAGTAAAAAAAACTGAAGTCTTTGTTTCACAAATTCTCATTCCTCAAAATACTAATACAGAAACGTAGATTGTAATACCTACTATTAGTTTTACTGAATTTTTCAATTTCTTGTTAGAAATGAATTTATTGTAATTTTAAGTGCATTGATGAATTTAATTTATGTAAACTATATTTAGTACTGTAGTACCTTTCAAACGGTCAAATAATGATTTTACAATATTCACAATTCGTCCCAATGTTTTTACCTTAAATGATTACCAACTTTAAATTGAGTTAAAAAAAATACCAAAAATTACCTTCTTGATTTTTTACATTTTAAGGAGTCGTATCAAAAATCTTACAGAAATCTATTCTTGGGTTTACATTAATTTTGAAAATATCACATTTCGAGAATAGTCGTTAGAAGTTTTATTGTAATCGGATGAATCATGATAAAGATGTAGTTTAAATATTTGAGTGTTAAGACTTTAAGAACTTCTCAAATTTACTAATTCACTAATATAATTATTATTTTTAAAAATTAGGAAATTTTTAATTTGGCATGCACTTTAGTTTATTACCATGAGAAAGTCGAAAGCTTAATTGTCATTTTAAGACTTCGACCTCTTCTACTGAATAACAATGACGTATCATTTAAGAGTAAACATAACTTGAAACTTTACACTCGTTTTTCTCGAAACTGCATTTTCAACATAGATAGACAGAATATCTCGAAAATTACTGTATCGGTTTGAACGAAATTTTTCCTTGGGCAAAGGATTTTTTTCAATTGAGCATTTTGTTTTCGCTGAGAAGCAAAGAAAATAGTAAAAATTATTACTAACACGTTCACAACTCAACTACACAGTACAGAATTAATATAATTTCAAAAATGAAAAAAATAAACGAAGAAAAAATGTTTCATAGGTGCAAAGTTATAAATTTTGGCTTGTATATCCGTATACTCAAAATGATCGGTAAAATATTTCCGGGCACTTTCGCTAAACGAATAAAGAAACTTATGAAACAAAAATAAATTAATAATTAGTTGACATGAAATTTTAATAGTAAACATTAACAAAAAATTTGTCATTAAATAGTTTAGAGATTTTGGTTTCGAATTCCTTGGCATTCAACTCTTATAAATTGATTATGACTGATCAGCGTTGTGATAAATAAATACTACTACAGACTTTAAAGTTCGTTTCTTTTTTTAAGTGAAAATCATTCGACCCTATCACTATTGCCAAGGCTGTTTACAATACCATAGGCAAATAGTTTCTGAAATTTTAACTGTAAATACAGGGTTCGCATTCCAAGTTCAACTTTTTGTAAATCAAATTTACACTTTTGCAAATCAAATTCATCCTTTTCTTTTAAAGTATGTGATCTTGTTGGTTATACAATGGATACACTACTTTTCCTACCACCATATTCTTCAACGACGAATCCCATTGAAAAAGTATTTTCAAAAATAAAATTATATATAAAAGATATGCTGGCTGATTTTTCAAACCATAAACATTTGGTAAATATAATTAATGACACTGCTACAACTGTTGCCCCACAAATTGTTAAAATTATTATACGAGTAAATATATAAAATTAGCATCAGCTGCACAGTTTTCATACTATACTCGTACATAATGAATAATGAATTAGTAATTGCGATTAAATAAATAATTCATGTACGTCTTTATATTACATTCAGTACATTCAGAATATTTCAACAATTTTATTTTTATTACAGAAGCTTAAGAAAACAATTTTTTACAAAAATTTGATTTGCAAGACCTGTATCTTCTAAACTATTAACCGTCTGCTCTCGAAACATGCATCGTTATCTTCTGCATTTCATTTCTTCTGAGTAGTACGTTCCAGTTTAAACTAACGTTATCTATAGATTATATTATCTTTTGTAACTGAATCTTTTAACGGTGTGTTGAAGAGTAAATGTTTTTATGTCACCGCGTATTCTAATTCATGTTTCACGCATACAATTATCTTATATATGTATACATTGTATATAAAGTTATCTCTTAATACAGACACGTAGAGAAAGAGTGTCTGAACTATTAAGTATACTATAGATATGAAATGGTTTATTCCGCAAGTACGATTCTTTCTGTTGTATTTTATTCAATGTCCAAAGTCGAAGGCAAGTCGAATTTTGTATGTCTGCTTGAAATCATCAATTGTCAATCCATTTACACAAAATTAATTTCTTTTATTATTCGCGACTTCGTCTCTTTTATACGAAGTAATATTTTTATTGAAAATGACAAAGAACGAAACACGATTTTAATGCCAAGATTATATGTAATGTAATATTATGTATACCATGGTTTAAGAGTTAGGAAAGGTACATATGTATGTATAAAACATCATTTTTAGATTCTTATCAGGAACAAAAATAAATAGATTCTTTAAATCCAATCTCTGACTAAGCCAAAATCTTTATAAACTATAACTCACGCGATATTTAAATAAATTTTGATATCAATACAAATTTATTTCTCAATATTTCACGACTGGGATATTGATATACATACAGGGTGTTCGGCCACCCCTGGGAAAAATTTTAATGGGAGATTCTAGAGGTCAAAATAAGATGAAAATCAAGGATACTAATTTGTTAATTGAGACTTCACTAAAAACTTATTAAAAAATTAAATTAAAAAATTTCAAATCATTCACGGAAAAATTATTTTCGATTGCGGGAGTCCATTGCAATCGTTTTTTATGAATACACATACCTCCGAAATCCTACGCAGTTTCGAGAAAAAAATTCAGGAAGCTGGACTTTTTCGACAAAATTGAAAAATTTCAAATCGTTCTGGAAAAATTATTTTTGATTGCGATGGTCAATTGCAACCATTTTTGGTGAATACACATACCCCCAAAATCCTACGTAATTTCGAGCAAAAAATTCTTTACCGAAAATATACTGTGTGTGGCCGAAAATGTTTCTATAACTTTTTAACGAAGCTTCAATTAACAAATTAGTATCCTTCATTTCCGTCTTATTTTGGCCTCCAAAATCTCTTATTAAAATTTTTCCCATGGATGGCCGAACTTCCTGTATAAGGGATTAAGTCATTTTTAAACGAACAGTACTCAAACTACAGAATATCAACAAATGTTAAACAATAAATAATCAGCTGAATAACATACTGATTGTGGGGGTTTTAAAAACTGAATGCTGTACCTAGTATGCAAATTTAGATACGAAGACGATTTGACTCATACTGAAATTATCATTTCCTACAAAAAGTATTAGTTTACAGTTATACTACGTTGACGTTTCTCGCGATTTTTACTGTAAACATTTGTATAGATAAAATTTATACGACATACTTTTTCAATATCGTATGACAGAATAGAAAGGAAACGTGCTAACGGAGTTTTTTCATCAACGTAAAGTTTAATCTTAGATGTAAGGATCTCGTCCTTGAATAAAAGGCACTATTCGAAAAGAAAAGCCAAAAAAAAGGAAATACTATAAAATAAAATAAAAATATGAGAAGTCTGATTGTTTCGTGTCTAATAACCCCTTTGAATGAGGTAGAAACAATATTAATGATCTATCGATCAGGCTTCTGATCTCCAAGCAATGTCACGTAGAAATATATAATTAATAATTTCTTAAATGTTAACTAAATTATTTTCAATATAAGTGATTAACTTACAATACGATATTCCTCACTTCCAATTCTTAATAAGAAAACTAATTAACTTATTTCCCGCCAAACTGATTTTTGCGTCCTCAATTATCGAAATTAATAGAGTTTTATATAACACTTATCTTTTAACGTTTATAAGACTACAAACATAGTTTCCCTATTACCAAAGGAAAGATGTAACGTTTAAAATGCATGACAGAACATACAAAAATTTGTTCTAACAAAGATCGTCACAGTTTAAGTCAAAAAAAGAAAATGCATTTGATGAAACTTTTATTTCTAATTCTAATCTTTCTGTACTTCAGTTAAGATATCACCTATAATTATAAAGCAGGTTGCAGGATTAGATTATTTTTATAGTAAAATTTCTTACAGATGCACCAAATTTTTTAGTATTATTTTGATTGCAATGTTTGCTGCATTGTCTTGCAAAATTAAATTGTCCTCCCTTTTTATTAATCAAAAAACAGACTACTATAGAAGTAGAATCTAACGATAGAAATCAATACACAATTTTCTAAAATGTATTACGAAAATGTTACATTTAATAGCGAAAATATCAGCCTAAACGGAAAGTTCACGTCAGCGTGGGACGTATACGACCCACGCCATAGGGCACATGTCAAGAAATAATAATGACATTGTGTCTGTCTGAGAGACCAACTGACAATTGATGACTAAGCCTAACTGGTCCGACCGTCTCTCAAACGGTTGTTGATATAAATGCATTAAACAATAGACTACAAATTCACAATACATCGACGTACTTCTTGCCTCAAGTAGACCAACCTGTAAATTGTTCTTTCTTGTGCTTGCAACGTGTTTCTCGAGTCAAATATCGATCAAATATCATTTTGCGCACCGTCGTTGCATTGCTTTTAACTGCAAATTGTTTTCCAAAATTGATATAAAATTTTATACAGACTTTAAATGTTCTTCAATGGATTTAATCAAAATATTTGTTTAAAGTTATAATAAGACAAGCCTTACTCAGGATCAATACAGAAAAAGTGATAGGATTAAATATGTGTGATCCCCAAACGATGACTATGGCATCTAATCGATTAATCACCTCTAAATACTGCAGAAAAATAATCTCGATTTTTTGTCACTAAAGTATTCAATCAAATTTAAGTAAAAACTTTTATTTCTAATGAATCATTAGAGCACAAGGCATCATTTCAAGACAATCGCCACTGGATTTAACTACTTTTATAATAAAATTTAGTAAAATTAGTTTCGAAGATTTTGGAGCAACAATTTCAATTTTTGCTACAACTGACCAAAAATATTTTCGAAATTTAAAAGGATGTAGTGTTGTTCTACGTAGCGACGCTTGGTATGTTACTTGACCGAAAGATCACAAATATTTTTTATCCACACCCTGACAGCTTTAAAACCATGGAATATACGATTCAAAATTATCAGTCCTTTACACTACGGATTACACTGGTCAACAAATTTTAAAGAATAGCTCGTATTCTTTACGATTAAGCGATCTACCTATTTATTTGTGTACACTGAGATAGAAGATAATAGGGGACAAAATTGTTTGGTCTCAATTTAAAAAATATAAGGCATAATTTATTTAATTTCAGTGCAGTAGATTGAAAATATGCGTACGTTAAAACTAATAAAATTATATTGATTTTTGCCTTTATTAATCCACCACAAATTATAAAATCATAAATTAACTGACATAATGGAGCTGAAAATACTGCATTTACATACGTTTAAATCGACTTGGTCTCACTTAGGTTTAGTTTCCAAAAATAGTTTGCTAAAATTATAAATGAAGTAAAAAAGACTGTCGGATATAAAACATAAAAGTCGTCAAAAATAATAATTTTTTTAGGTATTACAAAACGTTCATTTTTGGATTTTATGTTAGAAAAAATAGAGCTAATATTTTAATTTAATTTTCATTTTCGTAATTAGAGTCATAAACCGAGACTAAAACTGATTACTTAGATGAAGAATACACATTTGCTGCTGACCAGTGATCGAGAAAACGAATTTAAATGATACCATCTTGATTCAAAATATAATTGATGAAGGACATTTACTCTTAGGTCTTTAATTCCGAATTAAGTCTATTTTTTTATTAAGCAAATCCAAGGACGAGACCTGCAAATTTAAGGAGGTACAAGAAAATTATTTGGACAAAAATTGCTCTTTTGTGGAGGATTGCCTTAATTAACAGAAAGAAAATAAAATTTATCTCTGTAAAACAATGTTTGCAAACTTTATTATTAAAATAATATTGAAAAGTTAGATATATTCAAAAGAAATTGCACTTTAAAATTAGTAAAATTCTACATTACAACGATAAAATTGTAAGAAATCCTTTGATCTGCTTATAATACATTTTCGTGATTAAACTGATATCGGATGCTGAGTAAGAAACTGAAATACTGCTATCATTGTTCAGATTTCCACTAATTGGTTTATTGTTTTTTCAATCGGTCATTATTTAAATTTCCACTAATTAGTTTATTGTTCTTTCAAATCAATTTGTGCACGAGTACTTGATAGAGAGTTAAAATTATTGAAGAAAATACACAATTTTAATGGAATATGTTGGAATCTTGGGTAGAATCATCTAAAAATCGCATAGTACACGCAGGGGAGTAGACTATAGTAATCAGTTTTTTGCTATTTTGCCTTTTTACTAAAAGATAATGATCACAGTTACTAAGTTCTGCAAATGAGCAATTAGATACTTGAGACTAGAGATTCACTTGAAAATTCGAAAGAGTATCGAAAGCTGAGTAAAAAATTATTGGAGTACAGTGAAATCGAAAATAAACAATTACAAATTCGTTTTATTAAATAGTGCTACCCAAGATGCCTGCCATTCCCCAATGGGATGATACCGTTTAGCAATCATTGCAATCCACTATCATTATTACGTTATTAATTAGTATGTATCGCGTGTTAGAAACACATGCTCCGGTTATAATCACGCGATAAAAATTTCAAGAGCGTGCTTCTTTTCCTCAAGTGTTTTGAAATAACAATGAACCTGAACATTTTCTATTTTCAATTTTGTTTGCGTTGCAAGTCACTGATGGGAATAATACTAGTTCATAAATTATAATCTAGCATCGAACAGTATCAAACAGAATTGGTACCCACTTGTTACTACAACGAAAGTAACGTTAAGTTCACCGTGTACTTCACTTAAAATATTATACTGTACGGTTTTTATCTGTGAAGCGTGCAAATCAAAACAAATAAATGAAGCTGACAACAACAGAGCAATCAAAAGCTTATTAGAAATTAAGGAGTAAAAAATATACATGTTAGCCACGCTACAAAAACTAATAAATCGCTAATTCTTTTCCATTTAATAATAATTCGAGGGATAATTATACTTATGGATGTGATTGACTAATCCAATATTGACAATCCATGTGATTGAAAGTGGAACTAATTCAATTCGTTGCATAGTACTTTGGTTCAACTATTTTAAGTACACTCTACGTATTTTTGACCATTTAAACAAGAATGTAAAACGAAAGATATATAAGAAATTCCAGAAAAATGACTAAATATCAAATTATATAAATTTTTGGAGAAAGAAGTTCGCGGTTTGACAAATATCTTGAAATAATACAGGGTGTTCATTCGCCCCTGGGAAAAATTTGAATTGTAGATTCTAGAGGCCAAAATAAGACGAAAATCAAGAATACAAATTTGTTGATTGGGGCTTCGTTAAAAAGTTATTAACGTTTACAGTTCCGCCTGTAGAACGAGCGATGTGGGCGATAGTGGTTCTCAGTCAACATGAGAAACTCTACTTAGTGATCTATCGACAGCCTCACAGTTTTCTGGGTGAGAACCACTATCACGCGCGCGCAGCTGTTCGCAGATTGCCGTTCTACAAGCGGAATTTTAAACGTTAATAACTTTTTAACGAAGTCTCATTCAACAAATTGGCATTCTTGATTTTCGTCTTATTTTGACCTCCAGAATCTCCCGATAAAATTTTTCCCAGGGGTGGTGGAACATCCTGTATATGATACAGCAGTGTTTTTCAAAATGGAGAATGGGGACCGTAACGCAATTCATAGGGCAGACACGTAAGAAAATTTCAAATATTACAAGATGAAAATTATCAAAATTTAACAAATGTCGAAGTGTATTTTTCTTGTGTCGGTTTAAATTTATTACTTATTTCGGGCATAGAAATTTTCTTTTTTTGAAGGGAGCGGGTGTCTAAACTGTTTGAAACCACTGGTTTGCATGGTCAGTAAAATCGACAAGTTTACGATCGCATTCTAATGAAATTCTGTTCGCTTTTCACAATCTAACAAATGTGACAATTTTCAACTTACAACTCCTCCCTCTGACGTTGAGACAGCACCATTTTCATGATCCTTGCGTGTGTTTGCTAGCTGATACTCAACAGTGATTCAAGTGAGCGCGACTAGATTCTTCTCCAGTCAGCTCCTGATTAGTTTAGTACCCAGCTATCGACATCGCCTGTAAAATAAAGTAATACTAGTATTAGTCAAATAAATAAATTTATATTTTTAGTACCACTGCAGCGTATCGATCGTATGAATAGGAAAGTCTCCTAGCAACTCATAAAAGAGAAACTATTCTATAATTTTGGTATACATAATTTTGAAAAATTAGCTCCCTCTGATTAGTGCTTCTGTAGATCAATTAGAACTAAGTTTAAAACGAGAATTAATCATTTCTTTCGGTGCTTTTTTTTAATATAAAAATTATTCATTTCAAAAGGGAATATTGATTAAAAACTCTTTTCAGTAACTTCTCGCGCCGTTATTGGCGTCAAATATCGGTAAAGCATACTTAAAAATACCGGTGTCATGTGCGTAATGTGTTATCTGTATAGCGTGTAGCAGGTGTATGATGCGTGTCACATGTTATTTATTTTCATTTAAACGTTTATTTCAACACAAATTTATTCGAGTAACTCCAAACTCTGACCGGAAAAAATAAAAATCTACGTATTGGGATCGAACCACGTGTTATACAATTCTTTCTTACCATGTAAACGTAATTTCTGTTATGACTTTAAGAAGAGGTTTTTGTTTATCATAATCCTTCAAAACAAATCTAATATTTTTTCCTATCATCAGGACCAGCGAAATATTTAATGTCAGACACGTTATATAAAAGTGTATTTCTCAATTTGTGTCCGTTTTGCACTAAAATCACCAGCTGCGCTAACGTTAATGGCCAAGAATCAATTTGAAATAAACTATAGCCGTTTTGACGAAAAAAGATTAAATTTGGAGACTGTAAACTGTAAAATCACTGGATCGAGTCCCACTAAAGGAAAATATTTTTCCCCAGTATTCACGATCATGGTTCTTTCTTTTATTAGGGTCTGAACATTGAATGCAATCATTTTTTCATTACAAGATTTTGTATACAATTTACTACGTTAGACTTGAATTTTGTTTTCCTTTTTCTTAAATTCAGAAGCCTATTTATGCCAGTAATTTAATTTAAATACGATATACATATGTATCAAAGTGCTTACAGACCAATAAAAGAAAGAAAAAAAACTCCACTTCTACATGACAAAGAGAAGTACTTGAAAAAAAAATTCCCAGATGAACTTTGCGAGCATTGTGCCATTATTTTGTTTAGTCTAATTTTCAAGTTTTAATTGTAATTGTCAGTTAACAGTTTGTATTTTGCAAATAAGTTAAAAATCTGTACAAATTGTTTCAGCGAATTATATTAACCGGACACTTCAGATTAACAATTCAAATTTTCATGAATCTTTAATATATTCTACTCTAACTATATTTAAATACACGTCGAAAGATTATAATAATATCGATATTGTAACGAAGATATCACGTCATATGCAAATTGAAATTGTAAGAACGATTTAACGAACTAAATAGAAAATATAGAACATAGAATATAAAAAAAAATTTAATTTCCTAAAAGAAAATAACAGAAACACATGATATCCTGTATTCCTGTGAAACTGTAGTTTTACCGTTTAAAATACTTCCAGCGAAACGATTTCTTATCCATTGAAAAAAGAAAATACACGAGCATTGAAAGGAACGTGTGAGAGAGATTTGTCCCGAACTCCTTAATCGGAACAATAACATGCTCTCTAGGCTGTAATCAATGCCGCAATTTATTTTACTTTCCCAAAGGCGTAGCATACAGTTTCGCCGTCGAAACAATACGTTCGTTGCAATTGGAAACTGCAAATTTTATGCCAGAAACGCAATAAGAGATAAAGATGATAACGATACGTAGCTATCACTCGTACTTTATTATTTCATTTTTCGTGATACCATTCATTAAATTTGCGCACGTTCGTTTCACAGAACAACCTTTATTTTAAGATGATTTCTTTTCGATGGTGAAATATTTATTTATCACTATTATTATACGTGCGTAACAAGCAACAAAACATTTCTATAGTTTTCGATATAAAAAAAAAAAACAAAAAGCGAGACATTTTATTTTCATGCAAAATTTATTGCAACGTCACTTAAATTATTGATTAGAATAACTGACGCTGTAACAATATTCAAATTCGTTATTCCAAAGTAAATAAATTTCTATTGGGAGATATTTTAATTTAAAAAATGAACTGATTATGCATACATACAGGGCGTTCAGCTCCCTGGAAAAAATTTTAATGGGAGATTCTAGAGACCAAAATAAGACGAAAATTAAGAATATCAATTTGTCGATCGAGGCTTCGTTAAAAAGTTAATAACGTTTAAAGTTCCGTCCGTACTGAATTTTCTTCTCGAAAATGCGCAGGATTTGAGGGGTATGTCTATTCGCCAAAAGTGATTATAATTAACCCCCGCAACCAAAAATAATTTTTCCAGAACGATGTGAAATTTTTTGATTTTATCGAACCTTCATTCATATATTCACCTTCATGAATTTGTTTCTCAAAAGTGGGTAGGATTTCGAGGGTATGTCTAATGGCCTAAAATGATTATAATTGACCCCCGCAACCGAAAATAATTTTTCCAGAATGATTTGATTTTTTTTTGTCGCCAAAAAATTTATTCCCCTGTCGATTTTTCTTAAAAATTCGTTTTTCATTTTTAATAAATTTGTTTGACGCTCTACAGAAAAGTTGTCCAATACTTTTTTATAGGTATCCATCGGCTCTGCTTCAGAAAAAAATTTCAATGAGATACCTTTACTATTGTAGGAATTGTGGCCGTTTCAAAATTGGACCAGTTTTAGGAGGTTTTTCTCACTATACGGTGTCCAGGAACACCTTTTTCAATATTGATATAATTTCTACGTATTCTGCACTAAAATACGCGTTGTTCGCAGTTTAAAAAATTAAAATCCTCCAATCCGTTCTGGAGTTTTGACATTTTAATGGTTCGCATGAAACGTCAGGGAAGCATTTCTGGCCTCACATTAGATTTTTGGTAAAGAATTTTTTTCTCGAAAGTGCGTAGAAATTCGGGGTACGTCTATTCATCAAAAATGATTATAATTGACCCTGGTAACTAAATATAATTTTTTTAGTATAATTTGAAATTTTTTAATTTCGTCTAAAAATTTGAGTACCTACTCGAATTTTTTTCTCGAGACTGGGTAGGATTTCAGGGGTATGAACATTCACCAAAAATGATTGTAATTGACCCCCGCAACCGAAAATAATTTTTTCAGAATGATTTGAAATTTTTCAATTGAATTTTTTAATAACTTTGTAACGAAGCCTCGGTCAACAAATTGGTATTCTTGATATTCGTTTCATTTTGACCGCTAGAATCTCCCATTAAAATTTTTCCCGGAGATAGCCGAACACCCTGTATATCGCAAATTGTGCTGACCACCTCCAAAATTTTAAGCTTGGAAAAAAACACGATTTCGCTCGACCCATAATATTTCTTACGCGTTATAAACAAATCAAATGAGATGAACGAAGGAACCCCAATACAAAAAATGTGCAGAAAAAAAACAATATAAATTTTCATTCCTAACTTTCCTATTTCTTTATCGTATAGTGTGTCCAGCAATGGACAAAAGTAAAAAAGACTGAAGACTGTTTTACAAATTCCTATATCTTAAAATAGTAATAAAAGAACGTAGATTTAATATTATCATTTTCATTGAATTTTTCAATTCCCTGTTAAAAATGATATCAGAAATTTATTGTAATTCTAAATGCATTTTTCTAAATACGTATCATTTGACGAATGTTTGTGTTTTCAATTTATTTTATATAAATTGTTTTATGCATCAATCGTACTATTGTATTCTTTTTAACACGTTTACTGCCATGGTGGTCACTGATGGCCGGCAGTTGAAACTTACAATGTATTTCAAAATCGTTTACAATGAAGGAACTAATTTTTGTCTAATATTAAACAACACTTCTTTCATTAAGAACACTACAAAATAAAAAGTACATCATTGAATTTCCGAATATTTCTATTTTTTACACTATAATTTGAGCAAATGATAAATATATCTCTAGACATGGAAAACTGGCGTGGCAGTCACATATTAAACAAGAATTAGAAGTTGTTATTTTTGTTACAAATTCCCATACATACATATACGCGACTCTGTGCATCGTCTTGAGCTACATGTTACTCGAGAAATGATAAAAGTTCTTTTTAAAACGATGATGTCACTCCAAAAGTACCTGTTTCAGTTACACTACCTAACAATTTAATCAAATATCATTTAGTATCGATATATAAACTATATTAGACTACTTGTAAAACGCAAAGTATTTGTAACAAAGTAACAAAAATGTACGCCCTCAGTTTCGTAAAGATCTCAACCTCAATGTCACAAACCGTTTATTAGATATACGTACACATACAATTCAACAATACTTGAAAATTAGAATTAAGGAATTAATATTTACATTTGAAGTCGTTCGTAACTTTGTAACACTTCCATTCGACAACAAACAACGTATAAGGTCCAAAATATCGATTGCATTTCTCCACCGCTGCGAAACGCTCCTCACGGATGCAATACCTAGTATGACATAACATTTGGCAAAAAACGCGGGCTTCGATCAAATAAATGGGAACGCGATTGGTCAGTGATCTTTGAACGACAGTGAGACAAGTCTGCTGCGATTGGTGAAAGCGAGTCGAAATCAGCCAATTAGAAACAACGAATTACGGGCCGCCATCTTTTCCCGGTAACGTTCGAGTTCGCCAGACAGTGAAAATGTCCCGAAACGATAATTTGATCGCTTTGATAGGAAAAGCAATGCGTCGGAAGAAGAAATACGCTATGAGGTAAGACCTTGACAATCGCAAAAGCGTGCTGCGTCGTCGCGACGCTTTATGACGATGCTTATCGGCGCGATGCGCCGTAATCGATAAAC
This sequence comes from Colletes gigas, assembly GCF_013123115.1. Lineage (NCBI taxonomy): Eukaryota > Metazoa > Arthropoda > Insecta > Hymenoptera > Colletidae > Colletes > Colletes gigas. The sequence continues at coordinate 10,252,588 of NW_025106631.1, read as the reverse complement.
CGGCTGTCCGCCCACCCTCGGTACTGTGTATGTTTCACCTTGCAGTGCATTCAAATATTCATGCCAGACTCCTTCAATTCTTTACATTCAATCCCATTAATAGACACTATGAACATCGAGCACAAGATTATCCGAATCTCCCACGAAACTTTATTGCACTCGTGTCGCACTTGAACTGCGTTTTTTTTGTTGACAAAACTTGGACTAGATGCGCCCCACTCTTGGAGGTCGCGTGGTGCGTTACGAACCGGTTTAAAAATAAAATTCCTACATTTTTAATAGGACGGATACTCTTGTACGAAAATATTTTAAACAATCATTGAAGTCGTCCTAATCGTTAGCGAAAAATGAATTTGCAATTCGTCAGAGAAACACGTATATTACTCCGAATAGAAACATTTAAACTACTACACTACACTTGCTTCCTAATACGCGATCCTACCAAGGTCCATTTATATGCGATATTAATCATCTATGACTTTTTGCCATGGCTATTTCCAGGATCGTCTGCACGGGTGAGCGACTCTTGGCCTTTTCGACCCCGCGATCTACCTGTGGCTTCGCTCTTCTCGACTAATCTCCTTATGAGTTAGCACGAGGAGTTTCTCGAGATCGTTGGCAACCTCTGCAACGTTAAATACATCAAGGCTTCTCTGTTCGCGCGTTCGACAGAGACAAAGCAAAACTCGTTTGGCAGCAATGTCAGTTTTCAAGAAAATTTGTCAGAAGTTTGAAAAATGGGAATCTAATAACGAGAAGATCATTTGTATCGATGCATTTACGTTCGATGCAGAAACGTCGGGAATTCGAGTCGCTGACAGACTCGACAGCTGATCGCTGACTCGAGAGCAACTCGCGCAGACACCGTCTGTCAAAAAGTGCAATCGAATTATCTCTCATTGTCCGAGATCTGACAGATAAGATAATGCATAAAACTGAGAATCAACGAAATTCGGTACAAAGGTTTAAGTTCGGTTGCTCGACAGTTGCGGCAAAGCCGTTGTACCACCGCACCACGCAAGCGGTCACTCGCGAAAAAATCAATTCGAAGTGACGTGCAACATGTACGTAGAATATGTGTGGAACACAGCTCGATGACTGACCAGGAATCGCTTATCAGCGTCTTAATCGGTTTTTGATCGAGTGTACGATGTCAAGCAGTGTCATGTCGGTCAGAATGCACTGGTATGAAATCATCGGACGAACGCGGAACAACCGTTTGTTGTAAATCGTGTACGGCCATTTTGCTGGAACCTGTCACGTCTGGTTGCTGTAATTTTACAGCTAGCCCGACCAGCCCGCTCGCAAATGCAACGTCAAAAACAAACTTTGCAGACTGAGTGTTCGATACTCACGTCTTTTTGTCGGAGTAGCAGTAACCGGGATCCTTCGAGATCGGAAAAAATCACGAGAAAACCGGACGAACACAACCACCGAAGAACTACTCGAGATAACTTCTACGATAGGACTGTCTCGCAAGGTGGCGCCTGCGAGAATCTTCGATCCCGACGCATGCGTCAAGTATCGATGTCACAAATCTCTCTCGGTGCCCTAGGAACTGTGTGTTTTAACTATTCGTTTCTTTCTAGGGAATTTTTCATTAATTCCATTTACACTTTTTGGAAAATAAATTAGGAAATCCTTAAATAACGCAATAATATTTGAGGGTTATTCAATGAACTGGAATGAACACTGTTATCGTAGAAACTGATAAGATTCTGTCTAAATGGAAAGACACATATGACACTAATATTAAACGAACAAAGTGACTTTTTCAGAGTTTCTTAATTTAAAGAGGTTAAGGTAACAAACAATTATTCCAAAATGTAAACATTGTCGAGACAGTAATATCCTTTTCGAAATCAACGGTCTATTTACGATCTAAATGTTTACATTAACTATATATTATTTGTACTTTTTTAAAATTAGGATTAAAAAGTACGTTATAAGCAACCGATAGTGTAACCTATTTCCGATTACACGCCTGACCTTTTGTTCCATAAATTGGAGACGTTATAAAACATTCCACTATTTTGAAACCAGGAATCTAACTTTTTGATGGCTTTTTCACAATCGAATTCAAGAGGTATTATCATTCATAATTTTATGATTTTTCTGAACATAAAGCAAAGTCTTTACTTAGATTGGTTATAGAATTACAAAACAGAAAAATCTTAGAAGAATTGCAACTGAAGAAGCAAATGTTATTAAAACAAGGTGTGGCACCGACATTGAACACTTCATTAGCTGTTACATCAACAGGTTCCCCTTCTAATTTGGTAAACACATCCTTCATATTTTAAAAATTTATTTAAATTGCAAGACGTATCATCATACATTTACTTCTGATATATACATTTTATTAGCCTTCTGCACAACCTACCGATGGTGTTACAATGAGTGCATCGCAAAGAGCTGCCTTGCATAATGCGCATGCAGCCTCATCAGGATACTTTGTGACACAAGACTCTTCTTTTGGCAATTTAATTTTACCTGTTCTACCCAGGTTTGATGCTAAATGAAAAAGTTAATTAACATATATTGAAATTGTAAATAATAAATGGTGTCAAAGACTGTACATATAAATAAGTGTGACTAAAGCAACTTTAAGAGTTAAATAGTTTTTGGAGTATATCTCCTATAAAACTAAAGGACGATACAGAGTGCAAATAACAAAATATAAAAATATGGCTAGCATGCAGCTTCGTGAATTAGAAGAATATCTACAACAATTGGATGGATTTGATAAGCCAAAAATATTACTTGAACAGTACTGTACTAGTGCACATATTGCGTCGCATATGTTGTATAGTGCCCAATCCCAATTTGATGACATAGAACGACGTACAGTAGCCGATTTAGGTTGTGGGTGTGGTATCTTGTCACTCGGAGCACAAATGCTTGGAGCAAATCATGTAATTGGCTTTGAAATAGACTCTGATGCACTACAAATTCATAGTAAAAATTGTAGTGATATTGAACTATTTGTGGAGGCTGTACAATGTGATGTACTTCAGTATCTACCAGGTATACACGTATATATATAGGAATGTATAAAATTTATTTGTTAAAAACATTACATCTTTTTTACAATTATATTGCAGGGCGATTTGAAAAATACTTTGATACAGTGATAATGAATCCACCTTTTGGAACAAAGCACAACGCAGGTACAGATACAAAATTTTTAAAGATAGCAACTAAACTTGCATCAAATACTGTGTATTCTTTACACAAAACAAGTACGCGTAATTACATTCTCCAAAAAGCTGCACAATTCGGAGCCAAAGGAAAAGTTATCGCAGAATTGAGATATGATCTACCAAAAGCATACAAATTTCATAAAAGAGCCTCTGTAGACGTTCGCGTGGATTTTATACGATTTGAATTAAATCATTGAAATATTTTCACTAGATTTATTATATATTTATCAAACTATTCAAACTTGATGCCCTGAGCCAATGGCATTTCATTTCCATGATTAATTGTAATAGTAGAACGTCGCATGTAATGTTTCCATGCATCACTTCCACTTTCGCGACCCCCACCCGTAGCTTTTTCTCCTCCAAACGCACCACCTATTTCTGCACCACTAGTTCCAATATTAACATTTACTATTCCACAATCAGAGCCTTGGGGACCAATCCACTGTAAGACAATATTATGTCTTTAGTAACAATAATATAACACAAATATATAGTGATGCAATTACGCGCTTACCTGAAATACATTTCCGATATTTTTAGTAAACAGAGAACTACTTAATCCTTGTTCTACACCATTATTAAGAGCAATAGCATTTTCTATAGAATTTACTTCAAAAATGTACACAATTGGTGCAAAAGTTTCTTTTTGAACCACCTCTGCATCAGGCGATAAACCGGAAACAATTGTTGGTTCGACGTAAAAGCCAGGCCTGTCTATTTCCTTTCCACCAAATTCAATTTTACCGCCACTCTTTAAAACATCGTTGATAGCTTTCTATAAAAAATCGTCAATCTTTGCATTACTATACTTTTTGGGACCATACATAGGATATTATTTATTATATAATTTTGAATATTGCGAAAAGTATTCTTGCCTTGTATTCGTCTACTGCGTGTTGATTATGCAGTGGTCCATACAAGGTATTAGTCTCTAAAGGATCTCCTATCCGCTCCAAAATACTCTTGTATGCTTTTTTCAATTTTCCTAAAAAAATTTGCAATTTTGTTAATTCGATACTTTTTATATTATTGCACTGTTTTAAAAATGAAACTTAAAATAGTACCTAGAAATTCATTTTTTATTTCACTGTGAAGAATTAATCTACGAGTAGTAGTACACCTTTGTCCTGCTGTTCCCACACAAGAGAACACTGCTGCCCTCACTGCCATTTCTAAATCTGCATCTTGGGCAACTATTAACAAATACATTCCAAATAGTATTCTATGTAGGCTTATATTCTAGTTCTATTAATACATTCACTACCGGCATATGAAATGCTGACAAATGCTGCATGTCATCGATTCTGATCAGAGCCACTTTTACATTCATACTGTTCAATCATTATTCATATATCTTTTACTATCATTTATTTGTACTACCAGGATAATTAATACATTTGATTCACATTATCTTGCGAAATTTTTAAAGTAATTCATACTAACCGCTGCTGACCGACTCTGATGACAATCACCGGCAGTGAACATGTTAATTCTTTGCGGCACGGGATTTCAGATAATAAAATAGATCCATGTTGCATAGAAATTTTATTGCATTTTAAATTAAACAAAATTGGTATATTTTTACTAATAAAGATATCACATAATGTAAAAACATAAAAAAATAGTAATAGTTTAATTAAATTTGTCGCAATGAACCTTCCGCTTGCAACAATTGATGAACATTGGCATGTTGAATGTTGCCAACACAAGTGAATACATTTGTAACATTTGTTGAAGATATTACCAACTACTTTACGTAAATAAGACGAAATATAAACCTATGCGCATGCAGCTATTGCAATATTTCGTGATGGGACTGAAAATGTCCCACCATTATGGTGCATCAAAAAGGTGGCATACTTTTAATCCCAGCGTGCCCCAAAGAGTTAATAAATATAATATAGGTAACCCTCCTATAACATAGTAGATAGGTTCCTAGAAACTGCCGTGTTCTGTGAAACCGTGTTATATGAGACCTAAAGCCAGTACAAAAGGGGGTTTTAATTCTACATAAGCATATTATTTTAATTTAACGCAACCTTAAAGTAATAAATTATAATTTGTTTATACAGTGTGTTCGGCCAACCCTGGGAAATATTTTAATGGGAGATTTTAGAGGCCAAAATAATACAAAAATCAAGAATATCAATTTCTTGACTGAGGCTTCGTTAAAAAATTTATAAAAAATTAAATTAAAAAATTTCAAATTATTCTGAAAAAATTATGTTTGGTTGTGGGGGGTTAATTACAATCATATTTAGTAAATACACATACCACCGAAATCCTACCCACTTTCGAGAAAAAAATTCCTGACCGAAAATCTAATGTGAGGCCAGAAATGTACCCCCGAAATTTCATGCGAAACTTTAAAATGCCATAATTTCTGAACGGATTGGGGATTTTAATGTTTCAAACGGCAAACAATGCGTATTTTAGTAAAGAATATGTAGAAATTCTAAAAATATTCAAAAAGTTGTTCCTTGAACCCGCAAAATGAGAAAAACCCCATAAAAATGGTACAATATTCAAACGTCCATAACTTTTACAATAATGAACGTATCGCAATGAAATTTAGTATGGAAGTAGAGCCTATGGATACCTACAAAAAAGTATTAGACAACATTTCCGTATGACGTCAAACAAATTTATTAAAAATGAAAAACGAATTTTCAGGAAAAATCGACAAGGTGCCTAAATTTTTCGGCGAAATGGAAAAATCACTCTGGAAAAATTATTTTCGCTTGTAGGGGTCAATTGCAATCATTTTTGGTGAATAGACATACCCCCGAAATCCTGCGCATTTTCGAGAAAAAAAATTCAGTACGGGCTGTACTTTAAACGTTAATAACTTTTTAACGAAGCCTCCATCAACAAATTGGTATTCTTGACTTTCGTCCTATTTTGGCCTCTAGAATTGCCCATTACAATTTTTCCCAAGGGTAGCCGAACACCCTGTATAGTTTCATGTAAAGCCACTATAGTTCATTATTCCTTCGCGTCATTATTTTAAGTTAATTTAGTTTTTAAATATGTTAAGCAAAAATCATGTTATCCAGTGTTGTAAAAGTACAGTGTTATACAAAGGTTTTCGCAATTTTCTTATCGTGTTAAAGCGAAACCGTGTTATAAGATGCCGTGTTGTAGGAGGATTCTCGCAATTTATGAATCGTGTTATAGCGAAACCGTGTTGTAGGAGGGTTACCTGTACAAATATACAGGATGTTCCCGAATAACACGTATAAGCAAGCGGGAGGTGATTCCTTACGGAAAAATAAAAGAAATAAAAAGAATAAAAATTTTTTTTTTCGACTTAGTTTTCGAAATAATCAAGTTTGAAAATTCACTCTGTGTTATACGCACTAACGGCCGAGATACAATTCGCCCTATAACGTATGTTGTCTACCGTGTTTATAAACGATGTTTACAAAATATTTACGAGATATTGGATTCAAACAAAATTAAAAATGGATTAACTTTATCATTTAATATTAATTATAGAATTGCTGAAATTGATTGCCTCGCTTTTGCTGACGAATTCTTCTACAATCTCGTAGTGGTCGTTAAAGTTGGAAATAACCATTTACTAAAAGATTTCTTTCAATTTGGGTTATTCGGAAAGTAATTTCGTTTTTCTCCTTCGTAAAAAGGAACAATTTTCTTATAATATATAAATATTTTTTTTTTTTATATTAACTTTTAACGTCGCACCGACCTTAAGGTCATTAGCGACGGTTAGTTCTAGCGTTCTCTTTTAGGGGTGGTTAGATTTCTTTGTACATGTTAGTTTCTTTTAGATACTTCAGGGTAGCATCGGTGCATTCTGGAGCTGTCAAGGCTGTTGGTTTTTCTATTTCGTATTTTTGTCTTGAGGTCTGGAATCTCTTGCATTGATACAGCACGTGGTTGGTCGATAACGGCTGATCGTATACGTTGCAGGATGGTGGGTCCGTCTTCTTGATCAAATACTGGTGCGTCAGTCTTCAGTGGCCTGTGCGCAGTCGTACCGTAATTATTCTTTCTCTTCTGGTCATGTCGGAAGGCATTGGCTGGTAGAAATCCTGTACTGCATCATGCGTTTTTGTTTTTTTGGAGGTGGTCCATATGATGTTCCATTCTTGTTTTTCAATGTGTTTTAGCAAAGTGATGAGGTCTTGGTATGGTATTCGTCCCTTCACTTCATTGGGTGGGTGGGATGCTGCTTCTTTGGCTGCAGTATCAGCTTTTTCATTACCTATTATCCCTTAATGGGAGAAGACCCATATTAGGATTATTTGTTTGCCATTGTTGGTAAGGTCCGTGTATATCTCTTGGATATTCAATATGGCATCATGTTTGCTCTTATTGTCGGTGTTTCCTATTGCATTAATTACACTCATAGAGTCAGTATAGATGACAGCATGTTGGAGATTCTGACTTTGTATGTAGTGTAATGCTTTAAGGAATGCATATGCTTCAGCTGAGAAAATAGATGAAGCATTGGGGAGGCGAAGTTTTTTGGTCATGTTGTCGCATATAATGGCAATTCCTACACCCTGGTTGATCTTGGATGCATCTGTGTATAGCTTTACAAAGTTCGGATATTTTTTATTATAGTTGTAAAAAATCAACCCTGTGTTCTAGGCTACTTTTTTGGTCTTTGAGAGCATTCGCAAGAGTCACGTTTGTTTTGGGGGTTTGTATGGTTTCGTCGGCTTTAACTGACCTTCCAGAACGTGGGTCACCCTTGATATCAAAATTGCAGGAACGAAATTTTGCGAACGAGTTTTGGCACTGTCATTCTGTTAAAACAGCATTCTTTCAGCCTTTTCGATAATAAAAAAAGCAAAATATGCCGAAAATGCAGCTTCTGATTTTCCATATTTTATGGGAACACCAAAGGAACACAATTGCACAGAAACAAACAAAATTTTTTACAAACAAGCTTTAACGTGTCAGCTGTGAAAATATATAATGAAAATACGGTTTAGAATAAAGTTGGCTGGTTAAAAATACAATTAACGTCTCTGTTGGTTAGAAAACAAAACTACTTTCCGAACAACCCAATACTTTATATCGTTTTCCGATCGGCAATCCTACGATTCGGATATCGTTCTTTGTAGTAACGGAAAGTAGCAAGTAAACTTCCGTTACAGATTCCCAAAGCTTGGATCATATCATCGTATTCTCGATTCGTGTAAGTCATCACGGTAAATTGATGGAAACTTAGTGTCTACGATAAACCGCCGATTTGAGTAGCATATCAAAAGTTGTAGAACATAGTTTATAAACACGGTAAGCACTATACGTCGCAAGGCGAATCGTATTTCAGCCGTCAGTGCATAAAATACAGAGTGAATTTTCAAACTTGATTATTTAAAAAACTAAGCAGAAATAAAAAAAATTTTACTGTTTTTATTTCTTCTATTTTTCCATAAGGAATCATTCGGAAACACCCTGTATAAATATTATAATCTCTTAACTTACCTATTAATGCATTATTGCCTCCTAATTCTAGCAGAGATTTTCCAAAACGTTCTTGAACCTTAAGGGCCACTTTTCTTCCAATGTTAGTGCTCCCAGTAAATGAAACCAGAGGAACACTTAGAAATAGAAATAGTAGATGGAGAATAATATATTGTGTATAATACAATTGAATTTACAGAATTAAATATTTCTAGACTTACCGTTTATCATTAACAATAGTTTCACCAACATCTGGGCCACCTGTTACTAAAGATGCAACAGAACCTGGAATGCCATTTCGCTCTAATACACCTGCGATAATTTTAGTAGTTGCAATAGATACTAAAGGAGTGGTAAGTGCTCCTTTCCAAACTATCATATTCCCACAAATCATTGCTATTGCACTATTCCAACCATACACCTGAGATAATATTTCTGTTTATTATGCTTCGTTCTTTGCTTTTTTAATACTTAAAGTTATACTTACTGCAACAGGAAAGTTAAATGCAGAAATAACACCAATAACACCAAGGGAATTCCATTTTTCTAAAAGAGCATGATCTTTTCTTTCTGAAGGAAATATACTGCCAGGTAGCATTCTAGATAAACCAACAGCATAATCACATATGTCAATAAACTCCTGAACTTCTCCAATACCTTCTGGTAATATTTTCCCTAACAAATCATACAATTGAAGTTGATACAAATTTATGGAAGAATTCAAATTTTTAATTAACAAAATTTACCCATTTCTAAAGACACTAATTGTCCTAGTGGTTTTAGATTATTTCGTAATTCTTCCCCGATTTGCCGTACTATTTCTCCTCTCGCAGGTGCTGGCAGTGATGCCCACTGTGGCCATGCTTTGCGTGTTTCTGTAATAGCATTACTTACTTCTTGTGTAGTCGACGTTCGAACTTTCGCTATTAGTTCACCAGTTGATGGCGAAATAGATTCTATAACCTATTTTGCAACATGAAGTTTAATAAAATAAATGTTTCCCAATGTTTTCGAAAACTACTTTTAGTCAACAATTTTATTCAGATACAGATCCATTTAAAACGCATTCATTAGCTGTAAACTTGATTTTATCTGCACAAAATACCTTGCCAGATCCTCCCCATTGTCCATCATAAAGACCTGGGTTCTCTGTTGTTAGACCTAATTGTTTCAAGAATCCATATTTTGTATCAGTCACCAAATATCTTACCATCTGTAACTTAGAAACGTAAGTAGTATTTCTAGACAATAAACGAAACATTGCCAATTGTCTGTCACTATCTTATACAATTTTACAATATAATGCACGAAGATCGAGGGTTATCTCTATTCAGAGCGATTTTGCTTATCAAGAAAAGGAGGAGAGATATGATAAAAATAAAACAACAAATATCTTAAGTCAAGTCTGTGGTTAATCGGAATTGATTCCACAGTTCACATTATACAGTACGAATTACAATATTATTTCGATGATAATGTATCCTGATATTTAAGACTTATATAAAAAAATTCGTTTATATGCATTTTTCCGACGGTGGAAACATGTTTAAGAAAAATTTGTATAGAACAAATTGAACTAGGAAATATATATACATATGTATATACAATGAAAAGTATTAAAAAACGCGTTTTATTCCGTAACAATAACGTTAACGACATCACAATACGATACGGCAGTGGTTTACACACATTAATTAATTTAGAAAACATTTTGTCCTTCTCCATTTTATAATTCGAAATTTTGGTATTCATCTCGAGGCACAAAAAATGGAGATTCATTGTAAATGCTGCTTCCTTTTAATTTCAATGTTGAAATTTGATTCAGCAGTATCATTGTAATCCACTTTTTCGTTAAAATGTAAATGCTTCAGCCGGGTCGACAAAATTGATAACATCTCAGATCGGAAATAAGTTGAAGCACTGACCTCGTTAAAGTTGGTTGGTCCTATTCATATTCAATCAGAGTGATAAAGTATCGCAAAACATTAAATAAATCAATTATGTTTTTGAATTCAACTCACCGTAGACTTATCAAAGTTTCCTAACAATGTTGCTTTTTGCATGTCATCCACTCCTTCACAGCTTGCTAAAAATGTTGGTAGAAAATGGCCGAAAAACCATGCTATATTAACAGAAGCTAAACTATGAACGGCTGTTGCTATTTCATCTGCCAATAAATTATGGGATCTGAAAATGGATATTATTATTGTATTTGATCGATTAAAGCGATAAGTAATGATCGAAATATTTTGTCAGACTCACTGTTGAAACAGAACGGTGAACAATGCCATTAGAAATCTCTCGAGCAAATGAACCTTGAACACTGATCGTTGATAAAGTCGCCACCGTACGTTCAACTGTTCAAGACTCTGCAAACTTTGTCGGAATATATTCACATCTGGTTGAAGAAGTGCCTGGCCAAAAGCTTCTAAAATTGCGACCAGTTCTTCCTTGTGTTCGACGGATTCATCTTCGTCTGTATGACCAAGAGTACGTAACACGGAAGTATTATAAAAATATTGCCATCGATGCATGAGAATACTAAACAAAAATTTTACATTAATTATGGTTCTCTTATTATATGAGATACAAAGTGGAAATGTTAGATGATTCGTTAATTACCTATGAAAAAGTTTTAATAAAACAAGCGTGGTGTCCGGATGCACGCTAAGATTATTTCCGATAGCCGGCCAGACTTGACCTAAACATAAATTGGTCACAGAAGGGACAAATGTTTTAAATGCACTGCTAGGCGCCGACACGACCAATATTAAAATTTCTAACAATTGATCTAACGCAGGTCCCACAGATATATTTTCCCTGCAAGCATATCGAACAAGATATATTTTTTGTATTTTTTCTTATTAAAATTAAAAATAAAAAATTCCAATGACAAAAATTAAATTACGCACTTAGTATAAATATGCAACATTCCTTGAACCGCATTCTGGGTAAACTCCGGGCCTAATTGCTGTTGTAATACTAAAAATACTGAATGTAGAAAACTAAGTAAAATTTCACATATGCTCTGACACCTTATCATATATGGCAACAGTTCTAATATTCGATTTATCGTTGATCCCAAACACGAGTGCAACATCCTTTTTATCGTTGTGGATGACGATGAACAGTCTTCTAGTAACTGAGTTAATGGCACTACTGTCATTGAAATTGCGGCTTCTGAAGGTACGGGTTGTCCCTCTGAACCCAGAGATGTAGATAATGTTGATATCATGGTACCTATTTGAATTAGAATCGCGAAATGTTAATGAAATTTTCTAATTGATAAAATGAAATTGGTGACTCCGAATTGTTAAAATGCAGCATTGCCAATGTTATTTTATTGATATCGAAAATCTCGCGCCTTCCGCTTTTTTTTTTATGCGTGTATATTTACCTAATAATCTTTCTCTGATAATTCCATCACCATGTGGTAGAATAATTGCATTCACCAATGCCCTGCGCAACACCTTAATTGTATCAGGTTTCATAAATGGATATGATATCATAGAAATTAAGTTTCTAAACGTAGGTTCGTCCCATAAAATTGGTTTCAATATTGCAGTAATACTTTGAAACAGATGTGTGGCAGAATGGGTTAGACTTGCTGGTGGAGGATTATCACAGAATGTTGTGTAATCTAATGCCAAAATACATGAATCGATACAACGTTGGCATAGTGATTCTTTAGTTTTCTCTGGCCTATTGGCTATCCAATGACACCAAGCTTGGAGCGATGCTAATAATTGTGAATGTCTACCGAAAAACGTAAATCATAATTATAAAACTCATTTCACTTAGAGTACTTAAACGGTCTATTTTTTAAACGTTACTCACACTTCTATGAGATCAATTACAATTGCAGCTGGTTGCAGCGATGCTTTGTATAAGTGGTTAGTATTGGCAAATTTACATGCATCCAACGTTTGAGATACTACTTCTTCCGCTAACGATTGATTAATATTCTGTTCATCCCCTGTTTCCATTAGGAAGAATTTATGTTTTTAAATATTATAATGATAATATTCGTAGAAAAAAAATTAATTTACCAAGAAAAAGTGAGTATAGCCTAGCTAACGCTTGAGTAGTTGAAGCTAAATCTCGCAAATGTGCATGTACGTTAGAAGCCTCCGATTCGTTTAATAAAATGACTTGATTATTAGCAATAGCAGCACCTAATTCTCCAAATATTATTAATCCTTCTCTCCAAGAACGGAACTGAAAAAGTCGAAACAAACATTAACTACAAATTAATTTAAATAACACCCACAATTATATACGATTTTACCAATAGTGTGAAAACTGGAATTGGAGAAATATCCGCCACCTTTGCTAAACATTCTATGTTGCATCTTAAGAAATGCTGCCATTCTGTTTCCTCCTGTAATAAATTATTAGAATAACTGTATTATAAAACAGAAACAATTACGATCAAATTTCGTGGATTTTCTCACATTTTCATCTAAACTTTCTGTATCAAGATCTTTCAATGCTCGGGTGTTGAGCTTAAAACTCATCTTCTGCAATACTCGTTCGGCAAGAGCTAACGCTACTGGCGAATACTGAGATTGTGTGCTTTCTAAGAGAGTGGTCCAAACGTCTAAGCATCTTAGATATCCATTCACCGTTGAGCACTGTTGAAAAGTGTGATGACACAAGACTTCTAGCAATGTATTCACTGGAAATTTGGGACATGATTCAACTCTCTTCAGGTGATTCGTTACAAATAATTGTAAAAATTCTGTTAATTTCTCCATATAACTAGAAATAAAGTTTTTTTGATTTAGAAATATTATGCTTGAATATAAGAATACTTAAGGTTTGATATGAAAATATTTAAACAGATTAGTGGATACCTATCATCTACAGAATCTAAACGTTCCATAAACTGAAATAATGTAATTCCATTCTGAAATATTTCTACCAACAATCTATCTGTTACATCAGGGGAGCACAATGGTCGATATAAAAGTTCATTTATTGTAGTCACGGCTTGTACAGCCATTTCTATCTGTTTACCATTCTATTAATAAAACGTACAATTAGATATAATTTGTACTGACTGTATTACAATGTTTTGTAATCATTAACGTAAATCCTACCATTGCATCATGATACCTTGCACAGGTAAAAATGGCGTTCAGTAAATTCGTCGAAATATGCTCTGACAATTCGATCCAACTGAACAGATGTGCCAATACATCCAGCGTCGCTATACACACTTCGCTAGTTCCTATGGCTAGTCCTTCCACGTCTAAAATAGCTCGTGCAGGTGCTACAGTTTGCCCACTGGTGGGTGAAGGAGGTGGAGTAACCGTTCCAGAGCGACTTTGTAACTTTGTTGTCTCTTTTAAAAATACTAAATTGGAGTAAATAATATTCAATTTTGTTAAATTTGAAAATAATATAATAGAACCATGATCTAAAATCTAAGTCCAATTGAAGTAATTTTTGATTGAATTTTTAATTCTTATAGAAGAAATCATACTTGCAAGAGTATCCAAAGTCAAAGGCACTTGAGCACTAAGAAATCTGAACAATTCATTCTTCCTTTGCATTGGTAAATCTTCTCTTGGAGTTGCTAGTTCCTCCGAAGCTGTTCTCAAGTAAATGAGACCCAACAGTCTTGTATGTTTGTGACTTAATAACTTTCAGTATACACAAGAAGATTAAGCTATATTTAAGTCAAAGATAGTTTATATAAAATTTTAATTTTATGCTAGCATATTTACAAACCTGTAAAATGTTTGAGTAAAAATCTGGATAAAAATGTGGCCAGTCGTGCCTTGCAATGTCTACGACTAGTTTGACTACTTTGTTTCTTACAAAAGGAGCTACACCTCTTTCTAACGATAATGTATATAAGGTTGATCTTGTAAGAGCTCTATCCTCCCATGGAAGAATTGGCCATCGTCGTCCAATTGTTGTCTATAATAACATTTCTTTTTTACCTTATTTCACTGCATAACTAGTTTGTTATATAGCGAAACTATTCTATGATGTTATACAATATTCTTATCAATATAAATTTACAAAACATTTGCAAGAAAAAACCAAAATTAAAGGATAATATAAATACATACCTCCAACGTAGACAGAGCAAACATACTAACATAATGATTATTAGTAGAAGATAAAAAATGTAAACAAGGCCGCCAAGAATCAATTTGGCCAGCAAATTCCTGAAAACTTTGTTCAATCATACGTTTTCGTTCATTCGTTGTCTCTGGAGAAAAGAACTGTGTCATAAGGTGCTCTAAATTCTGCAGAGCAGCAGCATCATTGTCCTACAAATTTGACATTTACTTTGAATATTTTTAATTCAAATTATGTTATAAAATATGACAGATTATGAGAGGAACTACAAATACATTGCTAGTGAATTTTGTAGATAATTTTAAATGAAAATGGTTGTTGGTATATCATCTGCTTTTGAATCTTAAATTTAATTCTTGGAAATTGTAAAACAATTTAATATTGAACATAAAATATACATTGATAATTGTAATATTAGGGAACAATTAATAATTCACGTAAAAGTACATTTTTCCCCCCGGGAAAACGATGTCTTAAAATTTTGTTTGAAAACACATTACAAATATCTTTAAACTGAAAAGGGAAATGAACGGAAATCATTTCACGTACCATCATAGCTATGGTCGAAAAAATGCGTTTCGATAAAAATGCAATATAGAAGTTTAGAAATCAAAAAAGGTTAGACTTTCACTTGTCAGATGTCATGTTCAAAACAACAAAATAATCAAAATACTCGGTCCATCATCTATTCGTATACATGCAACACATAAATGCGAATCCGCAAGTATACATTTGTAATACCACAGTACGAGCCATGCCGCGCGAGAGGCAGTCAAGCTGCGAGAGTCCGATTTTACACTGGATAGACAGAGGCGCACAAATACTGCGTACTTTTTCTACCAAGTGCAAAATTAGACTCTCTCGATTTTTCTGTCTTGTTCAGCATGGCTCGTATGTACTGGAGTCACTGCGACAGTGTAACTCAGTCTCTATCTCATGTAGAACAGTAGAAATGTAACCAATCAGGGGACAGGCGTCAGTATAGCCAGATTTGGCATAATTGAGTGCATCGACGGCGGCACTAGTAACGACGAACGCATCGTCCTTCCACGAGAAGAAGGCACAGCGTGTTTACATCCCCACATGTATAAGTATACATGTTTGTTCATTAAGAGCTTGTGACAGAATGAATGAATTCTTTGTTTTTAAAATAACAAATATCGAATAGAAACAGATGAAATATATATGAAAACTTCTTAACCAACAGTAGCTTGCAAATCTTTAACTTCAGCGAGTTTTCATAGATATCTCCCTAATCACGTTTTGGCGGGCACCACACGTAAACACGACTATATTTAGTAATTTCCAATAATGCAATAGCTCTACAACAAATTCTCCAATAGTATCAAATTTTTTCAAACAACGAAAATCTATCATACTCAAATTGCTTTTATATCTAAAATATACTTTGTTAAATAAAATCGTGAACAAAATACTTCGTTTTCTTTTCTCTCTGTCCCCAAATTTAATTTTATACTTTGTAAGCGAAATCGAAGCTGAATTAAAATAAATGTTATCAATAAATTACTTTCTTTGATTAAAAATTGTATGAAATTGTAAGTTAAAAGTATTTTTTACATATTATGATTCGTAACTCAATAATTATACTGTCAAGGCTGATTGGGACCAATGACCTTTTTTATACAATGAGCATGCGAAACATAAACTAATCTTCAAATATTAGTGATATATCAATATATGGTAAATTTCGTAAACTATTTACTATGTTTTGAGAAATTTCTGTAATAGGAATAGTATTAACCATTGCATAACACGATTTAAATTTGACAGCATTTTCTCAAAGGCGTAATATGTATTATTATCGGTTCATGTATTCGTTGAATAACTCTATGATCAAGAATTGTTTGTTATATTTATAAACAATAGTGTACTGAATTGTTATAGATCATTTAAATATTATAAACGATACTTTCGAAATTGTCTGATTAAGCACTCGGATTTCGGTACCAAATCTAACCTAATACTAACACTGTTTTCGCAGGATACATAACACGTTATTACTTAAGAATTCTGGGTACAATTTAGATTGTTTATTTATTTCTACATAAGTTACAATGGCATCTGTGTGTATGGTTATACGTCGTCAAATTTCGACTTCGTCTGTTTGTTATGGAAAACGAAATTTTCGGAAATTTTTGTTGTATAACAAACGAGGCAGTCGTGCGTTTAAAGAATCACGACACAATAATAAAAACCCCGAAATTCCAGTCGATAGTAAGAATTTGTTATTCGTTTTTTTATTATGTAGAATTGAATATATAAATGTATTAGATCGGTGCATGTAAAATTTTGTTTCTCTGAGAAAGAAAAATATTATTTTTATATGCACAAATCTATTATAGGTACCTATTAATAATTGTTTTAATAATTGAGAAAAATAAACAATAATTAACATTTGTGCGATACTTAATAATTTTAGGAAGGGGTCTAAAACTGACAGGAGTATACGAAGAAGATAAATGGGTGAATGTACCAGAAATGATACCAGAACTTGTTGTACCTTCACTGAAGGATTTTCATCTAAAACCATATGTTTCTTACAAATGTCAAGGAATTAAACAACGTGCATTTACTGCAAAAGATTTATTTGATTTAGTATATGCTGACAAAATTGAAAAGGACTTTAAAGATGGCCAATTAGGACCAAATGGTGAACCGTTAAATCCTAGTGAATATGAAAGCATGACACCAGAAGAAGCTGCACAGAAAGCTGAAAAAACTGGTACAGATATTTTTACGATGAAAAGAAAATGGTAAATTGTATTTAAATTGAATATAAGTGTAAGAAATGTAAATGTAACGCGAAGAAAAAATAATTAATAAAAATTAATATTCATGATGTAAATAAATTTGATATCCCATAAGATGAATTTTATTTTGCAGTCTGCATATGGTTTTTATTCAATATCTTCGTACCTGTAATGTATACACTTGTTGACAGTTTTGCAGTTTATAAACAGTAATTATTTACTATCATATGTGACAGTAAGAAAATTATGAAATATTTAATTTAATGCAAATATAAAAACAGACTAATTAGTAACTGCAAATTTCCTGTTTACTTTTGTATCACCCAATTCTTATACAATGTTATTGGACACGTCACTATCTGAGAGCAAATAATTACTCCACAAAGTACTTGCACGTATCAGTTCGATGATATATTGCCAAACAATAACATTGTGTATCATTGTCAACAATAGTTTTTATAATGACTTTTTATTACAAGTAAAAATGTATTTGCAGAATTTGTTCGTATACCGACGAAATAAATTTACTTGCTAATAAATTAATGGTACATATTCATAAATGATATCTATTTCATGCAACTTCAAAGGCTATCATTCCAGAAAAGACACGTAGATGTAAATACGCAACAATGCCAAAACTGATTTTCAATTCCTGAGGTTTTTGTTTACACGTTTTTGGAATGTCTTTTTGAGAACAATATGCCAGAACAAGATCTCATATGATTATGCTAACTTAACGGCTATCTTTTTTTTTTACTTATCAAAAGATTTTTTGAGCGAAGTTTGATTGTTTTTTGTTGGGTAAAAAATGGCGGAAAATTTAAATATTAAAGTCGTTGTCAGTTGTGCGCGGCCGGTATTGCTTCCTACTGACTAGACTACCAGAATCTAATACATATTTGCCATGAAAAGTGCTGTATTCGTATCAAAATGTACAAACATTATTTTCGTTATCGATTCATTTTATTTTCATTTTAATTGCGTTCGCGCAAGCTCGTAATGCAGAACTGCGTAATTTTTTGTTTCAAATAAAATGGTAACTTTGTACTAACATTTATGCACGGCAATATTACCAGTAACTATTAATGCAGTTTGCATTCTTTGTAGAAAATCAAAATGCATAGAAAATTTATAATTTAAAATGTAAACAATCATTATTTTCGTTCAAGATCGTGTATACAACAATTTTATTTAAACATCTTTACAGAATGCAGCACTTTGTTACTTTTTAAACAGCAGCTACTATTTATCGCTATTTATTACTATTATTTCCTATCTTGCTATAACCATCATAATGAAGAGTGGAATGATAAAACACCTATTTTTGTACAACATTATTGGAATAGCTATCAATAAAAAATGTATAACGAAAAACTTCAACGTAATTATTTTCATTTATTAACTCCACTCTTCAATTATTTGCATAGAAAAGCATAAGTGGCATAGTTCTTGCATCTAGTTCCAAATAAACTTTATTCAGTCATTTCTACGAAGTGAAGATTATTGCAATTCTACCTCTTATGCTATAACATATGTATTTATAATTACTTGTCCTTAATTTGAGCACCAATACTTTTATCACTCAACAACTCTCTAAATTTTATTTCGTTTTAAACATTTTGTTAATTTATTTCGTTTCAAATGGAAGTTGTAGAAATGGTAAATTAACTTAAAAGTTTTATCCTTTGATTATATTGATTAATATGTATTCAGGAAGCACATCAAAAGCACTCTTCGTTAATTATCATTAAAATATGCACAACTATATACGTTGTACTTCCAATTAAACATAGTCATTGTAAAGCAAGACATATGCCACTTGCTCGTAAATATAAACTTGGTTGGTGTTTCCTTTTGTTAATTATCAGTCTATGATATAATTGGATATTTGACTGATAAAGTCAGTCAGTCAATAAGGCAGGCGCATGTGCTACTACATGACAAAGATTTTTAATGACATTACAATTTTATTAAATGTACGTGATATATGTAATTTTTTCGTGAATGATATACATGAATATATAAATATATATGATAAAAGTGGATGCTCGAAGCAGATGTTTTCGGGGGGAAAAGAATTATTTAACAGTAACAAATCTTTGGCATCTAGTAACATATACCTCCCATCTAATCAAAGATTTTGTGTATGAAAGCTAGAGTATCACGGAGGAAACGGTTCTACAAATAAATTTATACAAACTTGTCATTGAGTACTTAAAAAATAGATATGATACAATACATAATTATATAAATAAAAATACTGATATGGAAAGACTAGGAAGGCAATACTGCTTATTGTATTTTGTGTATCGAATCTAGTCTTTCAGACTCAAAATCTCCAATTCAATACTAAAAGTATAACAGGGTAGATGTTCATTCCATTGGATCCCCAACGTTTTCGAAGATGGTTGAGTGAGGGTTGCTTCCAGTGGGCCATAAAAAGCCACCTACACTGCCAGGTGGCAAATATGATGCTCCTCCACTGAGACCCACCTGATATATTTCCTTCTTTAAATTATTTACATTTTGTATACTATGTTTTGTGCTCAACATCTTTATTATGACATATCAAAAAATAAAATCTAGGAAGCCAAATAAGGGAAAGGTACTACAAACGGTATGCATTTTTCAAGCTTGATGTTTAAGTGTTTAATATTGTATTGTTTAGGAATTCCTTAATCACAGTTGTGCTAAAAATATGAGAGAATACTATTCTCTGAATTGCGACGGTGTATCGGTGCATTGTTGTTTTTGAAAAAGTGTATTTAACAGGCAAATAGGTAACTATTTAAAATTATATTGCACAGTTATCAAAATGATATTTTATTTTTTTTTTTCATTTGTTCTCAGAAACATATGTATTAACAATACGGGCGTAGTAAAACACATAAATTGCGATCCAATTTATTTTTAAAAGACACAAATATTTTTGTTAACTGTACATTGATGTTCAGTCGAGGATTGGTACATGCACGAAGTAAGGCAAATTAGAGTAAACAATAAACTGCCAAATTAAAGAAAAATAATTGTTTATTTGCATCTAACACAAATAATTGTGCTATCGTATCACAAATAACATCTAATCACTAATGTCGTAAACGATACTAATAATATTTACATCGATTCATCGTTATGAACATGATACACGCTCACAACAATGCTAACATTATGAAAGGAACGGTAAAGTAATACTCGTGTGTTTGAGTTTGAGTATAGGTACACAATTCTGGCACGATTTAAATTTGCTTCAAAAAAGCAATGACGTCACGATCGTCGAACAGATATCACCGAGTTATTTTGCGTCCTTTTACTCTGCCCCGATAACTTTTTTTTTATTAGGCGGCTTTACCCAAACGATTTTTTTAAATTTCTATTTATAAAATTACCTGTTGACTCCACAGCAATGTCCTTTCTGCCAACTGACAATCTGCTGCTAGTCGGGATGGCAGGCTTTTCCATCTTTCTTCGTCTCGTTTTCTTTCTCTGTCAAAATCTCTGTCGACGTGTCCCTGAGATAAAGGTGGCAAGATTTGTGTTCTCTGAGCTAGTTTATAACTATCTTGTCTTGGTACATGATCAGCGCGTCTGCTTGTGGTACTCGCTGACACCGGTATAGGAGTCGGGCTTCCTCCACCCTTATGTCTATGATATAAGTTTCGCTTTTGTTGCAACATACGCTGTTGCACTAACAATTGTAATTGCGTACTAGAGTCTCCACGAATTTTAAATTGTGATTGATTCTCGGGTGGTGTAGACGGTGGTCTTAAATGAACAAGGTCTAAATGACCCCTTGCTTTGCCTGAATCTGTAATAACAAGATTAAATTGCCATGTTGTAACAAAGAAATTTATAGAGGCCCGTGAAAGTATTTGAAAAGCATTTTAATACTTTCATAAGCTACTGTATACGATTTAAATATCTTGTTTCTCTTATAATACCTTGGATACTTCGCTGTTTGGTTGGTCTATCTCCGCCACCTTGCTGACAAAATAGCAATCTGGGCCCACCGTCGGATGCTCTACGCCCCTGAGAGACTCTCGATATTCTACCAGTTATCGGCGATGGACTCAAAGGTGGAGGAGGGGTGCAGGACGGCAAACTACTTGTGAACGAGTTTGCACCCGAGTAATCTGGTGGACAACCAGAGTCAAAACTAGATTCGAAAAGTTCGGATGACGAACTACCACTACCACCCGCAATAAATAATGCGGTTCGACTAGGAGGATCAATAGGATCCATAAGTGGGGTATCAAAATGGTGTTGATAATCACTTAATCTTCGATTGACTATCTGACTGTCAATTCGTTGACTGATATCATGGTCTAGGCCTAGTCTGTGTTCCTCAAGTTTAATTTGAGCTTCTCTCAATTCATCGCCACTTGGACCTTCTTCTAGATCGCCTTCCGCGCTACAACATCCTTCATCAGTCGAAGAACTAGTTGAACTAAATCTTTTTCCTCCTCGAGGTGTATCTTCTCTTGTTCTAGAAATAGATACACGACATACTTGATACATATGTAGACTATTTAACGTAGATGTTTATGATGACGAATGAACGATGCTCGTTTACAAAGCTCTTTCTTTCGCTTCAAAACGTCCAAGTAACATTTCTTCATTTCGAAATTGTTCAGAATAGTCCTAATAAAACCTTTCATTAATAATTTTTTTTTTATCTACCTTTATCTATTTTTATTTAATTTCTAGTGGTATTTACGCATGTAGAAGCAAACGGAGACCATGATAATATAAAAAACCAAAAAAATTCAAAAACGAATTAAAAGAAATAAAATCTGAAACCAAAGGAAAGCAATGAAATAAAATGAAAAATTACCAAAAATAAAGTGACAGCAAAGTGTTTCCAACCCAACCTGTCCTGATAAAATCTCCAAATATGCATCACCTTCAATAAAGGTCAACGTTCCACTAAGCTATCGCTGTAAATAAAAATTGTACAATTAAAATTTAACAGTGTCTTCAGAAATTTTTCCGACTGGCAGGATTGGAAGTCAACAAAATCAGTTACATCGCGTTATATTAAATTACATACATAAAACAGTGTAAAGAGTTAATACAAAATGATAAAATGTTAGTTAGTAGTGTAAGTTTACCTTGATTTGAATTTGTCCTCTTTCGTTCTTGGAACACTAGGCCAACAGGTATTGTTTGCTGTGCTACTGACACGATGTTGCTTCAACCTCTCCAACAGTAAGAAGTAAATGGCAGCATGATGATCATAGCTGCTCTTCCTCAATGACTGTGAAAGGACATAAACCTGGTCAATGGTAACCTTCACAACTGTGAATTATTTTTAGATAAAGTAATATCTGTTCAAACGTCTTATATTAAATAATTATATTACGATTAATATATAAAGACAAGCGTCGAAAGCTACCTCTCTGGTTCGTGTAATATCGATGCCTAAGCTATGCATAAGTCGAAGTATTTGTTCATTTGGTTCTTGGATGGCCGATGACGGTCGCGTTATGATCATAGAACAAATAGTGTCTGCAGACCCCGCCATCCAACGATGCCTCTTTATTTGTGGAATGGTGTATCGCTTTGCAGGTTCCAAAACCAACATTTTACGTATTAAGCTTTCACAATCTGTAAGGAAAATTTCACGTATATTTTGAAGCGAGATTAAAAGCATAGAAATTTCAAAAGAACTATCATTCACAAGAAATACCTGTACTCATAAAGTATGGAATTCTAAATCTTCCACTCAAAACACGATCTCTTAAAGATTGAAGGGTAGATCCATCAAAGGGCAGTGCTCCGCATACTAATACATATAGTACAACACCTAAACTCTGTAACAATAACGATACAATGTATTTAAATACTTGTGTTAGATGTTGTGCATTGGGTAGGTATGTATAAACTGCTCACCCACACATCGATTTCAGGACCAGCATAATGTTTCCCTCGAAAAACTTCCGGTGCCGCGTAAGGGGGACTACCGCACCATGTACTCAGTCTTTCTCCAGGTGAAAATCTATTGCTAAAGCCAAAGTCAGCAATCTTTACATTCATTTGAGAATCTAGGAGTAAATTTTCAGCTTTCAGATCACGATGCGCTACGCCCGTCGCATGGCAGTATTCGACCGCAGATAGTATTTGAGCAAACGTTGCACGAGCTCTGGGTTCTCCCATTCGTCCATAACGTGCAATATAATCAAATATTTCACCTTTGCTTGCGTATTCGCACACCTAATAAAGATACGCAATATGTAACCGGTCTTAAATTCTGCAAATTTGTTTGAAATTAGAGTTTCACTGTATTATGTAAGCATACCATATATATCATATTTTTAGTTTCCATAACTTGATACAGTTTGACAATGTGTGGGTGTTCCAATTGCTTCATTATTTCTACTTCTCTATAAACTTTTTCAAGATTGGTAGGATCCAACTGTGTTTTATCAATTATTTTAATAGCTACCTAGAAAGAGAAAGAACAAGGTTCAATCATGTTTTGAATTGTTAATTATAAAGGAAGCAAACAAATTATATTTACCTCTGTTTTAGTAATACGGTGTCTAGCTAATTTTACTACAGCAAAGTTCCCTTTGCCAATAGTACCTTCAATGTCATAAAATCCTACACGAATTTGCATCTTGCTTTGTCCTACTCCAGAATCCATTTTTATATAAACAGTTCCTTGCGAACAACTTTTAAAAGATTGCTTCTTTTTATTGTATTCTAAAATTGTCTGAAATTGCTGAAAAAGAAAAAAAGATAATTGCAAAAAATTACTACTTAATCTTTTAAACATTTATCATTATCTTAGTTATCCACAATAATTACCATTATATTCAATGACTTCTTTTTAACAACACACAATACAGTTAATTGTACATGCACAGATAAAATTTTATTTATGCAATGAATAAATAAAATAGTGCTTTATTATGAGTGTTGAAACGTTTTAAATATAAATTTTATTTAAAAAAGGCTATTTTACATTTTAAACAAATTGTCATTTTACATTATATCATATATATCATCTTAAAGTGCAGTACATTGGAGCTGTGCTTCAGGCTTTTAACATCTCAGCATGAAACGTAAAACAAATTTTATAACTAATTAACGATCTACAAAGTATTTCTATTTTAACTTAATTTTCACCACTGTAAAATTAATAAAATATTTCAAGATTAAGTACAAAATATTTATTCGTCGTTTTGGAAATATAACGAAAATAAACATATTCATTCTGACTTATTTATTTAAATAAAATAATTATTATTAAAATTTTCATGTTTCATTTGAAATCATATTCCGTTTACATTCGTGAATTGAAGTATAAGACTCGTACAAAATTGTACATACATCTTTGTAGCAACGCAAGCAAAATACTATTTAATATCAATTATAATGAATCAGACTCCGAATAAAACAATTTACTGTTTACTATTTGAAAGGCATATTTCACCCCGGTCTGATCGAAAGGGTCATGCTCGACGAGAAACGTTCACGCGTTGGTACGCGCAGCATGTAGACATTGTAACGCGACATCGTTATTTCACGTAAAAGAAAAAAAATGCCGAAAGCAGAAGAAAGCCCGTGGAAAAGAAGCTTCTTTACAAAAGTGTAAAAGCTTCCTGCAACAAGTACAATAGGTATTCTCGACTGACGTCACGGATCGACAACGACCTCTTGCTCATCGACGGGTCCAGGATCGATAACCGTCGATAGTCCTCGATGAGACGATAAAAGAAACGGGGTAAAAAGACCAAGAAAAATGAAAACATCGAGCCGAAAACCTCCGAGACCGATACACAATTCAAAACGTTGTCGTTTACATCCATGATACGGAAGCAAGGAACAAAGGTAACGTTATGTGACAAGTTCTCGTTACTTACGTTCGATCCTGGTCCGAATTACCGGGTACTGCACGTCTCGAACCGGTAGAACCGTTTTTGAAGGGAAAGAAACGCGTTGGTACTGCCGACCTCGACGGGTGCGTAAGGTCGGAGAGCCGATGCCATCGGTGAGAAGTCGTCCTTCACGTTCACGAGATTCCGAATCTCGTCCCGGAGCGGCGGCGTTCCTACGGCGAGAGTCGTAGGAGCTTCGCGTAACCCGGCGGTTCGATACCGACTGACCGACAGCCATGTTGCTACCCCCCTGCTACTCCAGCGTCGTCGGCCCTGTCTCCCTTCCCCTTCTCCGTCAGCCCGACCCCTCACCCACGTCTCGGCCATTCTTAGCGAACATCGCCACTACCACCGTCATCACCCTCCTCGTCGTTCTTCCCCACCACGTCACACTATCGCGGATCGTGCACGCGCGCGCACGTTATCTTCGACAATTGACGTCAACGTACGTGCTACTATCGTCTCATCGTTAATTGTTTCTGAGTGTAATTGCAAGGCAAATAGCCCGTGCGCCACCACGTGGGTCGACCGACTGGTCTCGTCTCTTTCGTATTTCCTCGAACGATTCTTCCCTTCCTCGATGCACAAACCGATCAGGCCCGAACCTGGGACCGTTCAAATAGGTATATCTAATACTAGTATAGCTGTCAGGCAACGAATATATTTTGTTTGAAAATTAAGAAACTTGTTTAACCGTTTGTTTAATCTTTTCGTGTTTTTAAAAACCGATAGTCGGTTTTGATACTGCAAAGGAACGCTTATAAAACTTGTTATTCGCGTCTTCGATGATTCGGAACGTTGTACCATTCAAATGATTTTGCAATGATCTGAATAAATGATAGTTGTGACGAGCAGGGAGCGAAGCGTACGTTGTCGCCCTGTCCAATTTGTTTTCTGCAGTCAGTGTATGCGAAACTCAGACGTCAAGTTTTCAGGCCATTCCAAGACAATGAAGTGGTTCAACAATGCATGTTTGAGAGCAATTAAATTCTTCTGCAAGCTTTGGAGTTGTCATTTCACGATTCCAAGAAATCTTTGTACTCGACACATCCTCAATAATTAATTTCGATTGTTCAGTAAACGGTACACCATTTTAGTCCCAATTATAATCTATACCAAACACTTGGCTTTCATAAAGTTTCTGTAATTGCAAAAGTTCTTTGAAAATCGTACAGCATTGTAGTACGAATATGTATTTCGATCGAAGTATCATTCAACTTTTTTTAGTATTATTTAAATAAAAATCAATCTACAAATGCAGGACGCTCGTTAATATAGATGGCGCCGTTATATATTTACACTAATGACTTCTTTATTAGGCGGGAATTCCTACACTAATTACAGGATCGGGATAAAAATTGTTATTTGCAATCATAATGAATCGCATAGTAGAACTATTAACGCCGTCAAAACCTTGCTATGCTTTTCAATTTTTCTCTTTATGGTTCTTTTTCTATCTTTTATACAAATTCGAGATATAACCTGTCCCGTTTGCGTGATTCGCTCTGTACAGTCGAGCCAACGTTACACGTTGCTAACAGAATTCGATTCGTCGTTTCGACGAGACAACCGTGCGTCTCGTCGGGGAGAAAATGGGAATAAGGTTACACGATGGAGGTGATGCACCGTTGGCTAGAAGACACGGGGTCCACGATACGGTTTCGATAAGATTTCGAGCGTGATCACGAGCCAGTTGCCATGATCTATTTTACGTTCTCTGACGATTGACTTGGCTTTACTATTCAATATACGATTATCTTAATTACGTACTATTTTTTGTTCGCGTTATCTATGCAGACTCGTAACTTCTTTCCCAACGGTCGTCAGCAATTTTACGATCGTCCCGTCATCGACGACTACACATAATTAATTCCGGTAAATACTGGTAGCTTTTTTTTTAAAGAATTGACGTCAAACCAGCATTTTCTACCGTAAGCGATTTTTAACGTCATGCGAGAACTACCTGTTTCGTGACTCACGTCGGAATTAGGCATTTCTTTGAAGCGTAACCCCCGGCGATCGTTTCCAAAAGGAAAATCGCAACTTACATTTTTTGTCATTAATTAAAATCTTTCTTCGGTGTCTCTTCAGTCGTCAATGGGATCTGGAAACAGTACACTTTACTCGAAGACGTTGGTTTCACGCGCATTCATTAAATATAACGATTACCTTCCTCTTGAACGAATAGATTGGCATCTAATAAATTTCATTTTATTAAAATATTCATAACAGAATAAACATACGAGTAACCTTTACACGGAAGAGGAAATCACTGTTTTAAATCTTGTTTTCAATTTACAAGGATGCTAGAAGACTTGCAGGCAAATGAATAGAAATTACTTGCTTACAAACAGTATTTGTTTCTGTAACAAACAAAAATTTTACAATGTTTCGACGTTTTTCAGTTCGTTGGTTCGTTGAAAGCTTGACGGCATAAGTGCATCTTGTTGTACAAAATAAACGAATACGTTCACGGGTACTGTGCATTGTTTATTTCCAATCGATCGTGGGGCTTCTTTCGGAATTCGATCGCTTCCTTTTTCTCGTTTCACGTGACCGTCGAATATCCATGATTATTCCTTTCCACGTGTATCCTGGTAATCATAGTTCCATGCTGGAAAATGAAATATTCATGAATGTCGATATAACGTATTTATCGCATGTTAGGTAAAGGTTACACGAGAGACTTCCCACACAGCGATGTAATAGCTTTACGCTATAAAGTTACATGCGCGGTAGCGGTGGCTCGCGCTGAAACGTTCTACATTTACGAACGTTATTACGTTTCTAATAATTTAAGCGCGTCGGGTGTGCATAAATCGAGACTGTTACGCCTATCATCGGAGAGACGAGTAAAATCTTGCACGCCCGTAATTTAAATTATGAACACGTGCACGTATGTACAAGGTAACGGAATTAAACGATCATGTTTAGTTTCATGTTCCTCCAGAGTACATATGTACATGTTAATCGTCGCAATCGGGACAAATATTATAACGAATATAATTTGGACAAGCTACTAAAGATGGGAACGCTCGAAACATTACTATTTTGTAAAAGTGTTTACGCAAACAACTTGTGCGTACAAAGATATATTTATAATAAATTCAACGAACAAATACTTTGCTGGGAACATGTTCCAATGTGGAACTAATATTAGACTACAACAGGAATCGATATTTCAGTTCTCTAAATTAGGGACTGTTTTAATCCTTAAACTGTTAATTGCAATTGAATAGTGTCTTTCCATTTTTAAGATCAATCGATTATAAATGTAATTATCATGCTCAATCATGAGTGAAATGCTCAACGCTGCTTCGCCACTAGATATTATTACAATTATTAGAGAAACACTACCGACAATTTAAACTTAGGTCCTACCTAAAATTCGAATACGTAAAAGTCCTTAAATTCAAATACTTTTCAAGAAGATGTGTTAGGTCAGTGGGTAGAGCTTCGTAAGCGGAAGGCCAGGAGTTCGAATGCCTGTAAAACCACCCACCGCCGGATTAACTTTTATTCGAACGATTCCATTAGACGATTCTAATCGTTTCAAAAATCAAAATTGCACTCTAGAAATTCGATCGCGTAATACACATTCGATATTGCCTAGACGCTATCGCAATGTTTTGCAGACATTGCAAACATCGGACGTCGAAACGTTGCTGCAACCATAAAGCAACATTTTTCGAAACAATACGGTTGCAGTAACATTTACGTACGACGATTACGTTAACAATTAATGAGCGTATATTCACGGTTTTTGTACAATTGTTACCAGTTTAAAAACTTTAGCATTTTGCTGAAAAGCACCCGGGAAACGGTGCAACGCGAACGTCAAGCGTCAACGTTGATCCGTTTCGGTTGTTTGCAATTTATCCAAGCAACGCAAAACGAAATCCTCGAGCGTCGGGGCAGTTTCGAGCGTCATCGGGTGTCTTTCATCGACGTATTTTCGGCATCGCGCCGCCACGGACGCCCTCGCGTAATATGCTCCAAGTGCGTCATAATTAAAACAGCCGAACGCCTGGCGGGCGTGATGCCACTCGTCGCGAGCTCGTGACGATCGCGGAAGGAAGTCGTAACGACGACGAAGCTGCGCTGAAATTTTTCGCGTTCCGTGATTTCTCCCGGCAAAACCGTATCTTCTATTTTTTTCTTTCTTCTCGTGAGTGCGTCCGTGCGTCCATGTGTCGGTGTGTGTGATTTTTTTTCTTCGTATTTTAATAACAAAATCCTCGTGCGTCAGACGCGATTTACAATAACGTCGTCCCGGTTTGATCGACAGTCTGTTTTCAGCTCGACGATAATTAACGCGAGTTTTTTTCATTCTTTGGGCGAAAGCCGCGACTCATCGTCGTTTCACTTATTGCGGCGTTGTTACGTTCGAAATATAATAGAATTTTTTCTCGCGTGACGTTCGAGAAACGCATAACTAATGCGCCCCCGAGAGATCCAAGGCTGCGAACGGACAGCTTCGATTTGTATACTCGATTTTAATCCACCGTCAGAGTCCTACGAAAGGGAAATCATAATGTAGAACAATGCATTGGACTTTCGTAAAGTACAGTTTTCTAATAATAGCATATTGTAAAGTAAATGTACAGGGTGTTCGGCCACCTTGGGGAAAACTTTTAATGGGAGATTCTGGGGGCCAAAATAAGACGAAAATCAAGAATACCAATTTGTTGGTCGAGGCTTCGTTAAAATGTTATTAACGTTTAAAGTTGCGCCTGTAGAACTATCAGCTGTTCGCAGATTGCCGTTCTACAAACGGAACTTTAAACGTTAATAACTTTTTAACGAAGCCTCAATCAAAAAATTGCTATTCTTGATTTTCGTCTTATTTTGGCCTCTAGAATCTCCTATTAAAATTTTTCCTCGAGGTGGACGAACACCCTGTATACGAGTTCTAGTAATTAGGAAGATTGGTTTTAAACCGTCGCGTGCTGAGACCATCGGGCAGCCACCGTAGATATTTATCAGCGCTGATACTTTAATTCGTCCGTTGATAATTTTAAAGAAGATCAGCATTGGACAGTGCCTCCAAAGTCTGCGCGTTGACGCAGTTTAAAATAGCGTCGCACGCGTGATACGTTCTCTACGTAAATGATTTCTTAAAATAAATAATCGTATAGTTTCGGGCGCTTCTATCGTTTATTTATTTCGTCGACGAAGGTAGAATTCGTACTTGCGCACGGCGGAATCGAGCATCGTAAAAGGGTCGAACGAGCGATCTTTCGTTTCGAAATCGACCATTATACTGTTTCCTTTATTTTCGTTATTTTTCTTTACTTTTTCTCATTTCCTGTTTCTTGAGAATTTAGAGTAGCACGATTGAGAATCACAGAATGAAATTTTACGTTAGTCAAGGGGTAAAACCACTGTAAAAACCTAAAATAAAACGTTTTTTAGCGATTTTTTTTTTTGATGGATGGAAAAGTAAGAGGATAATAATATTCAAGAATGTTATTAACCATGTTGTTAAGTGTTAAAAAAAATATTTATTCAAAAATAGTGCAAAATGACGACTTTGATGATGGCTGAAGCCATTCTCACGAGGCTTGTTTTGAATTTGAGGCGCTCTGCGGCACGCAGTGTAGTATCTGGAAAAAAACAAAATATTTCTCTTAATCTACATGAATATAGCTAGAGAAATACGTAAGGGATTTTTGAAACGTTAATTTTTGTGTGATTGGCGAGCATTTGAAGTAGAAAGTTCAATTTTGTACAGAAAATGGGGCAATCAATTGTCAATAAATAATGTTAAAATTAACTTATAGAAAACCCCCTACATATTCCTCTAGCTATACTTATGTAGATTAAGAGAAAATTTTTTGTTTTCTCCAGATTCAAATTTCCTCGCCTCAAATTCAAAACACGCCTCGCGAGAATGGCTCCAGAGTCGTTATCTTGCACTATTTTTGAATAAATATTTTTTTTTAACACTTAACGACATGGTTAATAACATTCTTGAAAATATTCATGAAAATAAAATTATCCTCTTACTTTTCCATCCATCAAAAAAAAATCGCAAAAAAACGCTTTATTTCAGGTTTTTAAAGTGGTCTTATCCCTTAAATAATTTACAGTGAAGATTATTGCAGCAATGGTCAGTCACGAATAATAATCGCTTACTCCGTTGTCCGTCACTCGAGTCAGATTTTGCCTCCTGAGCCTCGGTAAACAAACGTTTCGCAAGGAAACCCGCTTTCCCTCGGTCTTGGCCGTCCAACTTTCCATCTTTTTTACAAGGATTCCCGGGGTCCGTTTGATCGTGTCACGTTCACGCTTTCCGCTTCCGCGTATACATATAGCTTTCTTAGCTTTTAGATTTACTATAATAATACTAAGCTGAAAACGCGACGTTATAGAGGCAAATCAGATTTGGCAATCTGTATTTAACACTAGAACTACCGAAGTGGTCAAAATGACCCATTCGTAATTCCTAATAAACACTGTTACAAATTTACTCGACTGGATTTTTGAAAATTTACCGTACTTTTTTATGAGATAATGAATGAACATTTATTTCCGTTGTACTATGCATTTCTTGAAGTATCTATTGTTTTAAGTGTTCTAGTGTTAAACATTCAATTACATACGTTACATTAAATTATTCAGGAATGGGTGTACAACCAAGAAACCGAATAATATCAATTGCTAGTGGGCTCGTTAATTAATTAATAAGACAATCCTAGCAGGCTCTGTTTCAGACGACGGGATATTGGATAGTCGATCGAAAAACGTATTATATGCAAACGGAAGGTCGGTCGAGCGCTTGCGAGAGAGACAAGAGCGTAGCCCTCCGGTGACGAGTACGGGAAGTGACGCCACAATATTAAATAAAAAGTACTCGTTAAGGCTAAACGATGTTTACAGTATTCGTTAACCGATTGTTACAACAAAAAGTAATTTCGATCGCGATGATTCACGGGTATTCTGTCGTTGTTCTAAAGTAATTGCATTCCTTTACAGCGACGCGTCGATTCTTTTCATGCAAAAAGTTACGCACGTTCGCATTTAACCGTCGTCATCGCTGTTGAACTATCGCTATTGCAGAGTTTCGAGCCGCGTCGTTGCAGTCTCGTTTCCAATATTGCCGCGAAAGCGGAGAAACTTTTTGATTTGTTCGGCGAACTTAACTCTAATAATAAACGAACAGGGAAAACGCAAACAAATGTGAGATATATTTTCGGATTCAGCACAGAAAGAGCTTTCCGTCGACGTATTAATACGCATGCATTATTTCTATAGAAGGTTTTAAATATAACAAGGAAGCAAAGGTGCCTGAAACGCGCAATATTTTCTGGAACGGAGCTCGACGTTTAAGAAGAGACTCCTATTCGACGCGGGGTATTTTCGTGTTTCTGGACAGTTCGGAGGCACGAATCGAGTATCAGGGACGAAAGAGATTCCGCGCGTTAAACCCTTTAAGCACGGAGACATTTAAATGCTCTGTTTATGCCGAGGATCTCAAGGCGAGGTTACACACAGCGTCGAGAATCGACTGTTTCGAGACACGCGACATACCTCTCGGAGGCAGCTTCTTTTATTTACAAGGTAAAAGAAGCTGGATTACGTTTGCCTCGCTCGTTTTCGAAAGATGAAAGGAAGCGTCGGGGGTTTGCGCGACGCAAACAATGCTCGACTCTAGGCGATGACGAGCGAACATGTGCCGGTAATTATGAAAATTACTCGTGTCAATATTTTTTCATTTATTCTCTATATTATTATAAAACGTGACAATTTTCGTAATTACCGGCACTTACAGCTACGGTTTTACGAAATATTTCACTTATACGGCGACGTGTTTCAAGGGTACAGTGGTCGTTAAAATATCATAAGCTCGTTTCTGCTTCGAAGGCGGCGTTGAATTCTTCTAACGGATCGAACGATGCACTGTACGTCTTATTTTTTATTCGCTATTTATTGTTATTAGGGCACCGACCTGTTAGATCGTCGACTCCCCGCGCGCCTCGAATGGCTGCGCAAATAAAAATTCAACGGCCTCTCTTTTTCCGTTTCGACGATTGAAACGAGGAATAAATATCTGTCAGTAATTACGCAAATGACACAAATTAATATTTCTTCATTTAGTTTTCATTTTATTATAACGAATGATAATTTTTATAATCACCGACACACGTATCTACATTACCATAAAATACTCGTGCGTGCAAAAGAGTTTTCGACTTCCAGGGACGTATTCCAAAAATAGTAACATTCTTATCGCGTTTTTCACGCCCACGTACGCGTACAAAGTTGTAAATAAACTCTTGTGTACAGACCTTAGAGGTTCATAGACGTCACTGAAAAAAACAAACAAGTTCAAACTATACAAGCGTACGGAAGCTAATCGTTCCGGAGGTATTTAGCCTTCAAATTTGTAAGTCAATAGCTTCTAGCGCGACAATGTATGCTATAAATCATGTAGAACCTCTTTTTTCGTGGCAAACGCGCGAAACGATATGCCATTCGGGCTTGTAAACTGGAATAATCTAAAGCAAGACGTATCCATCGCGAGGTCGTTCATTAGTCGCCGACGCGAGATATCAGTCGTTCTACAGCGCGTACAGTCGCACAGAGAACTATTAACTAACAAATTAAAAAAGCCGCGTTACTCCGGAGCTATTAGCTTCCGGGGGATACAGTCAGTCGCACAAGTCGGTACAAAACGGTCCAACGTACGAGAAACCAAAGTAAATTAAGTTCAATTACTTTTAAAAATATAATCATTAATGTACTATGTCCGGGCCATTGTTTTTGGTAAAAGTAAAAAAGTGGTAAAGGCAAAATAAAAGTTAGGGCGTGAGGATGAAATTAATTGTTAAAACAGAGAGGATGGACAACATTTACACTAATCAGAAAAAAGAATTAAAGAATTTTTAGAACAAAAGTATCAAAGTGGTACCTGCCTCGAAGCGAATATTTTCCAAGATATTCGGTTACTGAAATATTGCAACTTGACCTTGGTTAACCTTGAGTAACATTGAATCATCAGGCGGTCGTTGAATGCGTAGTTCTTCGCACAGAACGTTTTCTAAGATATACAATTACAGCGGCGTTAGGACAATGCCTACTGTTTCTTGGCATTCGAAGCGACGAGACGCGCCACGCGACATAACAATTCGAGCACTCCGATTCCAATGTTTTGGTAGCTGAATACATCGGGTAACGTTAGTTTTACGAATAAGGAAATCGTCGAAACTATTCCGCTTCCTCTAACGGTGTAAAATTTGTTGGCTGTACGGAGGCTCTTTTGCAGAACTGTACGATTATTAAGACTTTTCCGTCCCTTTCAGTTCTATCGACCCCTAAAGTTTGCACCTTCGGTGTACCGGCGACCTGTGTAGCCTTCGTTGTTTTGTTTTTTAAATTCGCGATCGGAAACAATAGTGCGCCCGAAGTCGAGCACGCCTTCCTGAATAGCGAGGGCGATTCGTTTAATGAGTGAATTCGCGATTCGTGCACGGGCAGCTTTTATTACTATCTACGATGACAAAGAAATAAATTATTATAAAACAAAATGCACACTGGGGCCCCTCTAAATTCCATGAGACTATATTTTGATGATAGCGAATGAAGCTAGTCTATCGTATAAACAAAGAGCACAGATTCAACGACCTGTGATTCAATATTATTCAAGGTTAAGTAAGGTCAAATTGTAGTACTCCAGTAGCCGAGTATCTCGGAAAATATTAATCGTCGCAGCAAAAAACAGAAGTCTATTTATTGTACAAACAGAGAGCACGCATTCAACGACCTATGATTCAATGCTATCCAAGCTCAAGTAAGGTTAAATCGTGATTAGTAGCAGAATAACTCGGAAAATATTACGTTTAGAATCGTATACATTGCGCCTTGAAGAATGCAAATTAAGGTACAGCATTTTTTAAACGACATTATTATCATTGTCACATTCGGTCATTCTTCGACTTAAATTTCCTTTGTAATGCAACGAATAAATAAGCGTTAGTCCCACAGAGTCGATTCTTTTCCATTCCACGGTTTAATTAAGTGTCCAGTGACTTGCGATTCTATTAAAAAAATCGTAGTTAGGAATAAAAGTGGTCAACGCGATACCAAAGGTGTACAATATTGTACAAGTTTCGTTACTCCATAGTTATACTGTTGTATAAATTGACGTTACTTTCGAAGAGGATCTAAAAGCGTGATCGAGGCATTATTACGTGCGTCAGGTTTAGTTGTCGCGGTAACAGATCCATTTTGTCCCGTTTTTTTGGGTCTCGAGCCGCGCAGTAGGTCACAGCAC
Organism: Colletes gigas; assembly: GCF_013123115.1. Taxonomy (NCBI): domain Eukaryota; kingdom Metazoa; phylum Arthropoda; class Insecta; order Hymenoptera; family Colletidae; genus Colletes; species Colletes gigas. Next base: position 10,216,917 of record NW_025106631.1, on the reverse strand, counting down.
GGGTAAGGGTAATTCGGCAGCGTAGCTCGCCGCGTGGACGTGGTTCCTGGGCGCTTTCGGCACGGTCCTGGTTGACGTCATCGTATGACGTCAATCCCGGGCCCCGCCAGACACCCCCCCTGGCCCTACCCACGCGGCTCGCTTTATCGCGCCAACGTAAGAAGACAGCAGCCGCCAACCAGCCGTCACCTCAGCCCTCAAAGACTCCTACGACGCCCGATACGGTTAAACGAGCGAGATTTACGAAATGCCACCGCTATGTTCTCTCGCCGTGTATCTGCAAATAGAACTGGAGAATCAACCTGAAATAACAGGGGGCGGTAGGACGTTTCCCGCGGGAAACGGAAAGATAATAATGCCACGGCTGGAGGCGCCGTGAAAGTCGCGGACCGCGAAGGGAGGAAGCGACAGTTTTCGGGGAACTACTCGAAACAGATATCCTCCTTCGATAACCGACCGCACGAAATTATAAACGTACACTTTACGTTAACCCCTTCTCGTACGATTTGAGTCCAAATAATTCTTTAACACGTTCACTGCCAGATCAAAACCGTATAATATTATGCAAAAGTAAAATTTTGATTTTAGACTATTGTAAGTTACATAAGCTAAAATTTGTTTCACCAATTATTTTTGTAACCTTGTTAAAATTCTATCCAAATTCATTTCCCTCAACGTCTTAACATGGGAATTAATTTTTCTAGTATCATAGTGGTAAGTCCTGTCACCCATACAGTGGGTCACAAAATTACTCGCTCAGTCGATAATACGGCAAAGATGAATGAAATAATAAGATAACGAAGGTTCTTTTAAAGTTTTTTGTTTGGATATACATAACTTAGAGTTCAATGTGACAAAATCATAAAAAGAATTAAAAAGTTTTTAAAGGGAAATTATCACATGTAAAATTTCATTTACGTAAGTCAACCCTAGAACTGTTTCAAATAGGTCTATTAATTGACTGTATCTTTAGGTCAAAAACAACCCAAGGACTTTCTACCCAACTGCTATTAATAGTAATATACTATTACATCAGAGACAATAGGTCTTTGTTGTATTGTTCAGGGAACAGAAGCATGTTCCAGGGTTAATTCGGATAAATTTTAACGAAATAAAATTCCATTTTAAGAAACAAGTGTTTTGCATACAAAAATCGTACGTAGTAAATATAGAAATAAATCGTTGGCGCTATATCGAGAAGCAACGAAGCCTTGAACCTATCTTTCTGTTTTCTATATAAATGTTAGCCCCGATTCACACGGATCTTTTATCGAGCCAATCTATCCTATAAATTGAGGGTTAGGTGTAATACATTCGAACGGTCGTTTCATTTCAACGATGATGCCTCGGATACCTACTTTACTTACTTCGTCCCAGGATACGTGTAAACCGCAGTCGTCCGATAAAAAAAGCAGAATAGTCCATTCATCAACAGACTTTCAGACAGTCGAGTCATCATTATTATATCTTAATTATTTTCGTTGTTAAGTTGATACAACACCCTCTCCACTCTGTTGATTATTTTCGTTGAAAAGAAATTAGCATAATATGTAGTGCAACGACGTTAGCAATTTCTACCGTATCGTTTCTGAAACTGTGAATAAAGCGTGGGTAGAAATTATTTTTTGTCGAAATAATTTTTCTGTTCGATGCACGTTTGTTATTATAGCGATTTGAACTGTATCTAAACCTTCTATTTTATGAATTTATTTTCTTTTTTCAGAACGTTGGATATTTACTGTACCTTAATTTATGGTAGCTAGAATGGCCCGCGAACAAATATTGGATAACGCTGTGAAAATAAATCTTTACATAATCATTAATTTCGGCGTCGAATCTTCTATTCCTTGAAGTTATTTTTTCAAGCGGTTGCATACGCTATAATTTCTGTTGGCCGCGAAAATTAGGAATAAAACAAAAAGTCGTGTCGACGCGATGATAGAACGTGAAATAACGACTGTCACTTTGATCGACGATCAATTTTGGAATTACGATCGGATCGCGTTTTAAGAAAACGATAACTCCTGGTTCCCTTACCCAAATTCGATCTCTTCTTTCCTCGTGAAGAAATTCGATCAATCCCTTTAGAGTGTTGCAATGTTTCGTAAAACGAATAACTTCAAAGTATGCGAACGGTTGCAGTCGTACGCAAATGCTTCGGAGAGTTCGGATAGTTCGTGTAGTTTCTTGCGAAATTTCCAGGATACTACGAAGTCTCGAGCGTCCCGATTCAAATTCGATATTCCAAATATTCGCACGCGCTCGGTTCTCACGCCTACGTGCTCCCTGTAACAGTTTCTGTCTCGTCAAAACTCCGAGGTGTCTTGAGATTTATTTCGGTAACGCTTTATCCAAATTTGCGTCAGAACGATGGCTTGAAAAATATTTTTGGTGAAACCAACCAGAGTCAGATCTCGCGAATTAAAAACACGTTAACACGTGTTTCTACGGGAAATTTTGCGTCTACGTAAAATCTGATCAGAAAATGGAGGATCCCCTCTCCGGAGCCAACCAATCAAAATTGTCAGCGAACAGGACGCGATCGCTTTTTCTTTAATTACCGTTCCTCTTATCTGCATCTACCGATAAGGAGAAAAAGTAAACATTGTGAATGTCCTTGTTGCGCACTTGAATCAACAAATTCGTGAACTTCTTCGACAGAAGTAAATTATCCCAGACCTTTAGTGGCTTTTAAACGTATTGACGTCAGAGGAATATCATTACGCGCGTCAGAACGGTCCAGGTAGTCTGGTTGAATCGCGCGACCGTCGAAAACCAGCGAAAAGATTACGCAGGATACCGTGGATCCTGCCCTTGAATTTCGAGCAATCCTCACGAGTCGATGGACCAATTCCAATTCTCGGATGTTTAAAACCGCGTCGCGTTGATTGCGCAATTAACAAAAATTCTGCGCCGCGACGCAACGCGATCCGCGGAACTTCTTCTCTCGAATCTCCTTAAAATCGTTAGAGAAATTGCAGTGGAGGACACAGGACCAAAGATATTTATTATTTTACTTAAAAAAATATGAAGTTTGCTACCGATCTCGAGGTATCCTAATAAATTGTTGGGAATCAATTCGTTAAGTCTAAATTCGCTTCTAAGGCTCATTCTCATTTTTTGCTTGCTTGGGTGTAACGAAACATTTCCTGAATCGTCGATGGAAGATAGATCTCTTCTCTAGAATTTCCTGAAATCGTTAGAGAAATTGCAGTGGCGGACACAGGACCAAAGATATTTATTATTTTACTTAAAAAATACCAAGTTTGCTACCGATCTCGAGGTATCCTAATAAATTGTTGGGAATCAATTCGTTAAGTCTAAATTCGCTTCTAAGGCTCATTCTCATTTTTTGCTTGCTTGGGTGTAACGAAACATTTCCTGAATCGTCGATGGAAGATAGACTTCTTCTTTAGAATATCCTGAAATCGTTAGAAAAATTGCAGTGGCGGACACAGGACCAAAGATATTTATTATTATACTTAAAAAAATATCAAGTTTGCTACCGATCTCGAGGTATCCTAATAAATTGTTGGGAATCAATTCGTTAAGTCTAAATTCGCTTCTAAAGCTCATTCTCATTTTTTGCTTGCTTGGGTGTAACGAAACATTTCCTGAATCGTCGATGGAAGATAGACTTCTTCTTTAGAATATCCTGAAATCGTTAGAAAAATTGCAGTGGCGGACACAGGACCAAAGATATTTATTATTATACTTAAAAAAATATCAAGTTTGCTACCGATCTCGAGGTATCCTAATAAATTGTTGGGAATCAATTCGTTAAGTCTAAATTCGCTTCTAAGGCTCATTCTCATTTTTTGCTTGCTTGGGTGTAACGAAACATTTCTTGAATCGTCGATGAAAGATAGATCTCTTCTCTAGAATTTCCTGAAATCGTTAGAGAAATTGCAGTGGAGGACACAGGACCAAAGATATTTATTATTATACTTAAAAAAATATCAAGTTTGCTACCGATTTCGAGGTATCCTAATAAATTGTTGGGAATCAATTCGTTAAGTCTAAATTCGCTTCTAAGGCTCATTCTCATTTTTTGCTTGCTTGGGTGTAACGAAACATTTCCTGAATCGTCGATGGAAGATAGACTTCTTCTTTAGAATATCCTGAAATCGTTAGAAAAATTGCAGTGGCGGACACAGGACCAAAGATATTTATTATTATACTTAAAAAAATATCAAGTTTGCTACCGATCTCGAGGTATCCTAATAAATTGTTGGGAATCAATTCGTTAAGTCTAAATTCGCTTCTAAGGCTCATTCTCATTTTTTGCTTGCTTGGGTGTAACGAAACATTTCCTGAATCGTCGATGGAAGATAGATCTCTTCTCTAGAATTTCCTGAAATCGTTAGAGAAATTGCAGTGGAGGACACAGGACCAAAGATATTTATTATTATACTTAAAAAAATATCAAGTTTGCTACCGATCTCGAGGTATCCTAATAAATTGTTGGGAATCAATTCGTTAAGTCTAAATTCGCTTCTAAGGCTCATTCTCATTTTTTGCTTGCTTGGGTGTAACGAAACATTTCCTGAATCGTCGATGGAAGAATGCAACGGTGTGGTGTTTCTTGTTGTAGAACGAAAAATTCGTCTTGACTCGATTATGTGTGCGCTAACTGCGTCTACTGCCAGACGGACCGGTACGACTTTAACAGGCCAAGTTATTACCACATGTGTTTAGCAGGGTAGCTAGAATGCGGGTTCTAAACAAATTACAATGACTCTATTGTCGAACTTTTCCCTCGTCGTTATTCTTTCGTGGCGTTCTGTCCAACTGCCTGTGAATGATTACCAACGACGGCGGTGGTCTGACGTCAAAGTTCAAGATTGAGCAATCAGGCTTGTGAAATTCTGGGGAATTTTCTTCTAATTCGTGCACTGAGTCGTCGAGTTACGTTTGTGCAGGTCATTCGACGCGCGCGAACAATACACTGTCGTTCAAGATTTTGGAATTACCCGTCGCTATCAAATTGAGAAATTACTGGAATTCCATTTTTTACAAATCAGTCTCCGTTTTCCTTGAATCATCGACAGATACGGTCATTAAATCCAAGCGATGTAACGTGATAAACCTCCAACAATTATTGTTATTTTATATTACTACGTCTTTGTTTATTTTAGAATTGTCGATTGGTCTATTTCATAGAACTAAGGCCTTGCTAAATTGTGAATTAACTTTCTGGTCATATACTTGTGGGGTCCATCGCTTCCTGTACTCGCCGTCAGGGGAACCGTTCCTCTCGCAAGCACTCGACAGACCTTCCTTCTATGTACAGGGTGTTCGACCACCCCTGGGAAAAATTTTAATGGCGGATTCTAGTGGCCAAAATAAGACGAAAATCAAGAATACCAATTTGTTGATGGAGGCTTCGTTAAAAAATTATTAACAATTAAATTCAAAAATTTCACATCGTTCTGGAAAAATTATTTTTGGTTGCGGGGGTCAGTTACAATCATTTTTGGTGAACACACATACTTCCGAAATCCTATCCACTTTCGAGAAAAAAATTCGGGTAGGCGTTGAAATTTTTCGGCGCAAAAAAAAATTTCAAATTGTTTTGGAAAAATTATTTTTGGTTGCAGGGGTCAATTACAATAATTTTTGGTGAATAGACATATCCTCGAAATCTTGCGCATTTTCGAAAAAAAAATTCAGTACGAGCGGAAATTTATACGTTAATAACTTTTTAACAAAGCCTCCATCAACAAATTGGTATTCTTGATTTTCCTCTTATTTTGGTTCCTAGAATGTCCCATTACAATTTTTCCCAAGGGTGGCCGAACAACCTGTATACTGCATCCTATCCTTCTCTTTCCATCTCAACCACTGGACCCCCAAATACTAATAATGTCTCTTAATGTCGCATCCATGTAGATAGATTCGTGATTTCAGGGCCTTGAAACGTAGTTTGCGTTTATTATAATTCTGCATTAAACATAAACGTATTAGAATTTGTCAACCTCACTGAACGTTGGAAGTTTCCTTTAACAATAGTGTCATGAGAAAAGAGAGTGTATGTCCGAGGAAATCCATTTTCAAGGTTTACAGTCCCAGAGAAACCATTTTGCCACGCATCGTTCGTAATTAGGCGCCTCTACAACCTCACTCTGGTCGCACAAATTAACAACGCTGTTAGCTATAGACAAAACGTGTTTTTCGACAGTCTCGTATCGGGCAAATCTAGATCGAGGCAAACTGTATTCAAAGTTCGCTCGAAGCTAGCCACTCTAAGCTTTATTCGTTGATTCCTATTACCATAGATTTAAAAATTTGCTTATTGCACATTAGAAATTACAATCGTTCGTCTGGCAGCGTGCGTTTTAATTGCTGATACGGCGGTTATAAATATTGAAACTAGACTCCTTCAGGGTCGCGTTGTACTGGCTATTTTTAATGACAAAAACATCGTCTTCTCGCAATTGTTTTATTCAAGCTGCCATTAATGACAATATCGTTCGAATTTTGCAGACACCGTGACGTCAAATAATAAATATCGAATTTTTTATGCTTCGAAAATACAATATTCATTGATCTTCAGGGCAGACCTTGACGTGCTAGACAATAATGAAAGAACACCAATTTTAAACGATACTATAAATCGTCAACATCGGAACGCATCGAAGGTTAAAGTCCTGCGAGTGTAGATTCGATTATTAATAATCATAAAAATGAAATTACGTCCGCATTCTTTTTACAAAACTTTTTTCGAGACGGACATTCGGCGCGTTACGTGAGAAAACCTGTACATTCCGCGTCAGAAACTTTGATCGATATAAAAAAAAAAGTGTCGTGTACATCACTGAATATCGATGAGCAAATCAGGAAAAAGCTCTACTTTTTCTTTTATTTATGTTCTGAAAGAGCGTATCGTACTTTGCAAGAGCATCGTTACACTTATGAAATCAGCGAGGTTGTAAAAAGTTAGACCTTGTTGTATCATTCAACTTTTTTGTCCATCATTTTTTCATCCACAACGGAGCAAACGATACGCCCTGATCTAACCGCGTGACGCACCTTGTATAATGGTATTCGCTCAATTTTCTTTTTACGCGGCAGATAAAAACACTATAAAAAAAAACGATCGTATAATAAAAGAGGACGTATTGGTTGCGTTAAAACAGAGAAATTGTTCTACGACCTTCGAAATTTATGTAAAAAGAATCAGCTTGACTATTTTTGAAGATCGATTTCAGGAACCAAATACTCCCGAGCTTCTACGTTTTATTTATTAGAAACCTGTTTGTTTTTTTATTTCCAGTTTGCCATTACATTGTGTCACGTATCTCTGTACATGTTCTGGCAATTTTTACAACAAATATATCCTCGAAATCACCTAGTTTTGGCCGACAGAAATTGAAAAGAGTCTTTAAATTGAAACCGTGTCTATTTTTTCGAATTTCTGATGCGTTCAGGTGGAAAAATGGAAGCCAAACGTAGGGGGGCCCAGAGGAGGATGGATCGTCGGTGGTCGTCCATTCGGCGTTTTACAGTATGAGAATATTAATCCGATCGATTTCACCGGCGCACGTGTGTGTACGTGTGCTGAATGAATTTGTGTAAAGGCTTATAGCGTGACAGGCTTGTTCCCGGACTATTACTATGCCGCGATCGTTACGACGTATGACATTATAGTGGTATCACGTGAGAGACCATTCGTGAAAAGATGCGATCTCGAGCACCCGCCGAGCATGCACCGAGTTCGATCCACTCGCGTTAAGGGGATTCCGCGAGAGAGAAACCGAGACGAAACCTTTTTGTACCCTCGACCACTTTCTGCGAAAAGGTTTCCCCGAGCGTGACGCCGATTTATTCAATTCAGATTCCGGGGGCAATGTCTCCGCGATGCTAATCGTTCGATCATTCTCGCGGAAACGAAGAGATCGTTTATCCATCTCCACGAACTGCACGGACGAATACTGAAACGCATTGAAACTGCTTTGTCCTGGGTCCAAAAATGAGCAACGTCTAAATTATTTTCTGAAAAAATATAGATTTTTACTTGATTATTCTATGACCATAAATTAATTATTTAATTGCACACCTGTTTACAAGTGTTTCCAGCAAATTTATATTTTCGTAAAGAATCGTTTCGAAACAAAGAAGATGGTACAGCTTCGAGTAAATGGCTGGGGCCCAGGGTGCTGAAAAAATATTAAAAATTCTTGAGACGACGACGGTTTAAAGAAAAGCAGCGGCATTTTACGGAAAAGAGTTAAACATATTTTTAAATAGAAATAGGGTGGTTGCAGATGTTATGCTGATTATGTTTCCGGTCGTTAAGATAGGCTTTATATGTATACCTAATTTTGCGAAGATTAGTTCATTGGTGTTGGGAGTTTTCAATGACGTAAACTTTGATAAAGTAGTTTAAAAAAAAAGCTACGTTATAGTTGAATATCGCGACACGCGATAGTTCCATTTGCGCAATCAATTGTGTATATTCTAACAAAGTTCGCTATTGAAATTCCGTAATTAACTCTTTGCAGTGTAATCGTGTTTTGTTCTTGTTTTAATACCGATATTTTGAATAAAAATTTTGTTAACAAGTCCATTTAAGGGGAACAACTTTGTTTATTTCACATCTTTGTAAAGTCTAACTGTTTAAAAATGTGTTTCCAAAGTTTTATTTTTAAATTCGAAAAACAACGAAATTACAGAATATGTTTGAATATCTGTCAGATTGTTCAAGCTCACATCGTGGCAGGATAGAATGCGTTTACCTCGAAACCGGGTTCTTCGAACTGGTTGTCAAGATTTCTCAAAATATAATGAATGTATTGACTCTAAATTTTGACAGTACGTTCTCAGGTATACTGTTTATCGTCCGATCGCGGCTTTTCCTCCCGTTTCTTTATTTGTTTTCATCTTATGTTAAGATAACCGAGAGAAAACAGGCGCCATTTTGTTATACGTTATTGTGCTACACGATCAAACGATAGCTACGCTGCCAAAGGTTATTAATGCCACCGAATTGTTTCCTTTCGGCTACTTACGTAGTACATACGTAATAATAATACGTCTTTTAGCGAAACGTTTGGCCAATAATGTAAATAAAATTGGTTGTTACGTACAAAGGAAAAGGAATTATTGTGCACGGAGTTTGATTTCTTTCGAGGCTTTTGTAAGCGTTTTAGGAAATCCATACGAAGAACTCGATTTCACTTTAATGCACACCAGTCACATGATGTGTTCAACCTCGTGCGTTTTTCCTTTGCCGAGCATGAAGTATTTGCGCAAATAGAGAGCAGATAACGTAATTATGTAATTTCTGTGAATTTTCGAAAGTTGCACGAGTAATGCATTTAGCTTTAAACAATACTTGAGCGATATTTACATTTTTTTGTTTTCGTCAAGGAAACATGACAAATTTTCGCGTAAACTTTTCCTTCCGTGTAGTGACTTTGTCGTTAGTTTATATCTTTAGAATTTGTTCTTCAAGTTACGAATTAATCTTCATATTATTAAAGAGAGAAGCCAAAATAAGTTGTATTTTAAATAGCCTCTGATATATTACTAAAATCACATTGTGTAATACAGTCCATATATTACAGATAAAAACACAACTTGACACAATCATTTGTATGCATAAGGTCTATACTAATTTTGTTGAAAATAAACTGCAATATACACGGTGTTACAAAACGTAATCAAATTTACCGGAAAATAATTAATATCTATTTTTTAAATAATGAGTAATTGCTTAATAAATCTTACACTTAAGATATTATGTACATATTCTCTGTACGTTGAATCCATCATGTTATTTATCATTATCGTTAGTTTAAATACTAATTTATTTTGTAACTTTACATAACATTTTATTACTGTTCAATTTGAACCAAATTATCGAAAGAAACGTTTTCATTTTTGTGCAATTTTGAAGTTCGATAAGAAGTGTAATTATTCCTAACCTGAAATAAATGTAACCTATTCCGAATTCTGTGAAATTTCATCCAGGAAACAATAAACTACCCTATCGCTGGGGAAGAACAATAACAAGATCAAAATTTTCCGAAACATAATTAGTCTTCGCATTATTTGCAAAAAAATTCGTTTTTCAAGCAACGTTTAATCTTTTAAAATGAATTGTCCGCTGAACGGCGGCCAATATCTGCACCGTTAGGAAGAACTGTTCGCCGCGACAAAGGAGAGGAATGCTCTCAGCAACAACAGGCTACTATTTTCAACGACTCGAATCTCAGCGAAAGCCTTTCATACCCTTGCCAGTTTTACCCTATTCCCGCCAGTGTAAAATACGGTGGCTTTTGTAATGCGGAATTTACAAGGGCAAGATATTTCTAAAGACGGCGAGCCTTTGTAGCTAGCCTCGGCTCCATGTGTGCAACGTGCAATAGTTGTACGATAAACGACGAAAATGCTGAAGCTTCGTTACATTTATATTCCGTCTATGCACCAGAGCCAAGTGCTATTAGTACTGCCATCTAACAATGGGTCTTCCAAAACATTGTTTTTTACCGTGCAGCAATACTGAAATCACATATGAGGCATACGTGTAAACCTTACATCTTCTGGATTTTTGGCGCAAACTGACTGTCATACCAATCTAAAAATTCAGAGTTGATTTTAGCCTCCTCTTTTCATGGATTGGCAGTTAATTGTGAAACTGTTCACTGAATGTGATAGGTAAACAGAGTATAGTGTGGGTGAATATATGTGAGTTGCAAAGCTTGAATTATTTGCCTTTCTTTATTTAAGGCCTCGATGTATTTTATGGTTTATAACTAATTTGAGTAATGTAAAAGTATCTTAACTTTAGAACCATACGACCGTACCACAGACGAGGTATACGAGTAGACCTTACAACTTATGGACTTTCGTGGCCCAATCTGACTGCCATACCGACCTGAAAATTCGGAGGTGATTTTAGCGTCCTCTTCTCATGGATGGTGGTCAGTTGAGAAACTATTCACTGAATTAGGATTGATAGACAAATAGCTATAGTGTTTGCGTAAATACATGTGAGTTGACTATGGAATTTTTGAATCTGTTGGTAACGTTGCAGATGACATGAAAATGATAATGGGGTTTCGAGACCCCATCAAAATGGGCCGAAAAAATACATTGGGTGAAAGATTTACTCGTATACCTCGTCTCTGACAATACTCTAGAATCTTTGATGAATCAATGAGAATCAAAACTAACCTAGCGAAGAAACTCTATATTTATGATGACCTATGCAAAGCGGATCGCAGCCAATTTGCTAATATTATTTAGTTTTTAATTAATAATTGCATTACCCAACTACGTTAATAATTTTTAGTCAAAACTATTGTCGATATTGTATCATAAACAAAATTCGTGAATTTCCTTACGTTACCGACGTTGACGATCGGGTTAGGCACAGAGTGCGCTGTAATATAGATATTACAGATTCGCGATATTCTAACTTTAGTTGATACTTCGCCCACAGGCGAGGTATCTCGTCTGTGCTTCGCCATCATTACTACACGCGTTTTACTCTTTAACGGTGCTTTCGTGTAATATTAATATGTTTTTACTATAAATTGAGTTGAAATCGTGGCGGAAACTGAATCGGGTTTCGCGTGATTTTTCTAACATTTGATCGGTGTTAATTATTAACATGTTTCTCTGAATTTAATCGCGATCTCTTGCAATACAGCTTGGATTTAATCATTCCTCAATTATAATTATATTATAAGTTCCCAGAAAAATTCAGATATACTAGTCGAATTCAGATCGATTCGGGTTTGCATCATTTTCAAGTACATGCAATTCTCTGCATGCTTAGTTTTATTTTTCACCGTGAGCGGCGTTGTATTCTTATTCCATACTAAATCAATAACATTGAAATGGCAAGGAGGTTTTCTACAGTCCCCAGAGTCTTTGAATAACAGGTTCCATCGAACACGTGCACCTGCATTTCTATTAAAAACAAGTTGCAACTATTTGTACCCAGAGTTTCCATATTACATCTTATGTGCAACTGCGTAACAAAAATAGAATACGTCCATACCAATGCAAGAAAGTATATGTTAATTTAAAAATATTTTGGTACTTTCTTGTTAGCGTACTAATTAAATAAATTTACCGAATATGATCAGAGTAAATCGTATTCATTTTTCTTTCACCTTTTAATAGAATGCGGAAAGAATTGATGTATAATATTAATAAGTAGAATCGAAATAATATAAACAAAAAATAGTGAGTTTATAATTGGTAAATGTATACCATTTGATACACGAGAGATTGTACATACATAAATTGCAAATGATTCACTCTGACAATAGTAACTAAGCAAAGAAAGTGTTAGTCGCCAAATTTCATTAAATCGAGGTTTGACATTTTTTTTCATTATGGGTACTTTGCTTATGTGTGCCTATAGAAGGTAATTGTGAGCCTTTCTCTCTCGACTCCCACGAGGCGGTCCGAAATTACTTCGGGCAGCTCCGGAGAATCGAGAAAGAGGGCATGCGTCAGTTTGCCTTTGTCGACTTTCCGAAACTCCACGAGCTCACGTACGCGTGATCTGGCATAGTGTGAGTAGTGCACCCGGTGCTCAATCTGGCGTCTCTGCATAAATCTTGGAAATAGGGAAAAATAACAAATGCCGATGGTTTATTTCAGTAATTATTTTTTCATAATGTTCGCGATTCGAGAATGTTTTATTTCGTTATATTACATCTGGATCACTGTGTCACTTTTGGCAGGCAGGAAAATTCAAAATTTTATTTCGTACAATGACGTAAACACGTTAAATTAAATATTAAGAAGATAACAGTAAATATTACACATATTAGGACACATTGGAATAATTTCATGTCGAGTTCAAAATGAGTTGCAGGAGCAACAAAAAGCCTGAATTATGTTGGAACGACATGGAAGAACTGAAATATTTAATTTGTGCGATCGAGTGTTGGTACGTTCGTTTTTACGTATATTTGCAATATGCATTTATGGATTAATAATTTTTATAGTCAGTGTCCAAAAATACCACCGCCACCCGTATGCACCATGTTACTGCCACCCAGGATTGAAGAGCTCCCTGCTTTAATACCCCCTCCAGCGCCTTGTTGTCCACCCCCTCCTTGTTGTGTGCCTCCTATAGCACCTGGTCCTTGTTGTACAGGTCCTTTGCCAGCTCCACCGCCACCAAAGTGTTTCCCACTACCTCCACCACCCAAATGTTGTCCTCCTTGTTGTCCATTGCCGTGTTATCCAAGTGAGTACTTATATAATGCTTGACAACATTTTTTGCTAGCAGGTTAAACAAAATTATACAGGGTGTTCGGCCATCCCTGGGAAAAGCTGTAATGGGAGATTCTAGAGGCCAAAATAGGACAAAAATCAAGAATACAGAATTTTTTTCTCGAAAGTAGGTAGGATTTCGGGAGTATGTCTACTGACCAAAAATGATTGTAATTGGGTCCCGATCTGTCGATTTTTTTTAAAAATTCGTTCTTGATTTCTAGTAATTTTGTTTGACGCCCTGTAGAAAAGTTGTCTAATACTTTTTTGTACTTGTCTATGAGCTCTACTTCAGAAAAAGTTTCATTGAAATATATTTACTATTGTAGGAGTTATGGCTGTTTGAAAATTGGACCATTTTTATGGGGTTTTCCTCATTTAGTGAGGTCAAGGGACAACTTTTCGATTATTTTTGGATTTTCTATATATTCTTCACTTAAATACGCGTCGCTTGCATTTTGAAGCATTAAAATCGTCTAATCCGTTCAGGAATTATGATGTTATAATTTCCGGGGTACATTTCTGGCCATACATTATGTTTTCGTTTAGGAATTTTTTTTTCGAAACTGGGTAGGATTTCGGGGGTATGTGTATTCACCAAAAATGATTGTAATCAACCCCTGCAACTAAAAATAATTTTTTTAGAACGATTTGAAACACGTGAAATATCAGGGGAATCATTCATTCATGATCAGACATTATATTTTCGGTAACGAATTTTTTTTCCCGAAATTAGGCAGGATTTCGAGGATATGTGTATTCACAAAAAATGATTGTAATTGACTCCCACAACCGAAAATAATTTTTTCAGAATGATTTGAAATTGTTTAATTTAATTTTTTAATGACTTTTTTAATGAAGCCTCGGTTAAGAAATTGATGTCCTTGATTTTCGTCTTATTTTGGCCTCTAGAATCTCCCATTAAAATTTTTCCTAGGGATGGCCAAACACCCTGTATAACATTTCCTAAAAGTCAAGTTTCATGTAAATACCGGTACGAAATAATTCTAAAAAGTGGACTAATGTTTTGTATAATACGAATCTTTCTAGATCCATATTGTTGAAAGTTTGTTAACGTCTACATCTGATTTTTACTTGAACAATCGACTAGCAAAGGAATTAAGAGACAAGCAAGAACAAAGGTAACGAAATTCATTTTCAAATCCAAATTGTTTTAATAATAAAAGTTCGTTGTAAATACTTAAGTAACTGTATAAATTTGAACAGCTTTGACCGTCAATAGGGTTCATCGAATAAACGGCGAACAACATATATTACACAAGAACTTTATTCAGATTTGATACGGTCCCTCGAGTCGAAGCTTAAAATAATGACACTTATTTTTCAATAGATTCACTCAATCGAGAATATCCTAACCGCTTGGGTATCAAGCCTAGTTGACAACAAATTCCGAAAATTTTATACAGTAATAATACTTGAGTACCTAACACTTTACGTTGTAAGTTGGAATGCGCTTTTTCGTTTCTGTACCAAATTGTAGGACCAGATGTGCTGATTTGGAAAACAGCCTCACAGTGAACGTAATTAAAAAAAAAAGAAAATATTAAAGGTTCCTGTTTGTTAACAGTTTTTATTATCTCTTTATAGAGCATGTTATGCGCGTTTCAACTTTTAATACTGTCTTTGTAATCGAAGAAATTGTTTTCGCTTTCAAAAGACCGCGCACAGATCTTATGGAAAATGGCCCTCGGTTAAATTAGCTGAACTTTTGAAATAATGTAGTTCATGATGTCTTGATGAAAAGTTCCAATGGGCCCAAGCTCGTAAATTGAACAGTTTCCGAGATACGGGGGATCAAAAGTCAATAATAGTGCGCCTTATTCTAGACCACTGCGTTTGAGCATATTTGAGTCTAAGAAGCACTGTTGTACACTGTCCATTTATTTGACCCCTTAAAACTCAGCAGTTGTACTGTGGGCCCTTAAATATTATCCCTTGACCCCCTGACCATCTGACTACCATTCAGGAGTCAAAATAAAAAAACGCCCAAAAGGTAAAAATTGGTTCTCTTTTTCATTGTACAAACATGAAGCACCGTCGACATTAGCATTATCCAGTGTGAACCACGAGGAGGTTGTTCGATCGGATTTTGCACACTATGTGGCCCTGAAGAGGGCCGTTTTTATACTTTTCTCTATTCGACCATAAGAATCTCAACATTCATATTGTTTTGATGGAGAACCAATTTTTACCTTTTGGGCGTTTTTTTATTTTGAAACTGTTCAATTTATCATTGGAAGTTTTCATCAAGACATTATGAACTACATCATATCAAAAGTTCAGCTAATTTATCCGTGGGCCATTTTCCATAAGATCTGTGCGGGGTCCTTTAATAACATGCTTGGCCTCGTTCACAAAATTCAGTGATTCTCAAGCAACGGAATAATTACTTCATAAAATTGGACACAGTTCCTACTCCGAATTAAAAATTCGATGCAGATCGTGATCTGGCTTAAAAATTCATTATCATCGATACAACTTGAAGATTCGATATGTTTCGGATGTTCTGTACATCTGTCATCGGCGAATCTTCGATTACTGATCCGCGAAGACGTATTTATTTCTTTTTGATTTTCATTCCGATCGTGACAAACTACGTTAAGAACAAAGAGATTCACGAATACCTTACTCGCTATAAAACTAACACCTACTGCCTATTACAGTACCAAACGCTGCATTCGTTTTTCGTTGAAAGTTTATTTTATCGAAGTGTTTGCTCGAAAACGTTGTTAAAGTTAAAAAAAAAAAAGACAACACGTTACAACGAATAATAAAAGTTTCGTACGTTAACTAACCATTTGAACAATTTCTGTTCTCGGTAGACAGAGAGAGCTGGAATTACTTTGTTTTGCGAGGAGTGCGAGGAAACAGGCCATTCTACGAAGAAATTTCGATAGGATAATAGAAATCTCCAATTCTCCGAACAAATAACGAGCCATGAACATTACGGAATTTACGCGTACAAATTAAATTCTTTAATAGAGTGCTGGGCTGACGTTCAGCGTAATATGTAACAACGAGCGTCGACATTGATTATTTTTAAATACACGTGAATGTTAACTTTGAATGCTAACGTTGTCGATGAAATTTCTAATTTTAATTGCAAACTTTCGAGCGTGTTCCCTAAAACTCGTGTACCCGTCTCTTCTTCTCTAAGATATTGTTTTCTTTTGTTTTCAATGCAAACGATAGAGAGTTACAAAATGTCGGAATACACAGCAACTTGTATTAAATTTTTTTAATAAATTCGTTTAATCGGTAAGAATTTTAACCTATGAAATTTTCAAGGACAAAGCACACCCACGACACATTCTCCATTCCTTAATCGTAGCTTTTAAAACATTAGTCGTAGCGTACTCGCAATACTGTTACGATATTGCTTCGTATGGAGCATCTAAAAATAAAAATCACACTTTTCGTACGATTCTCGCGCTTCCTGCGTTCCATTGATTCGATTTGTTAAAAGAATATTTCCTTACCTTACGAAATGATCCTTGGACGCATGTGTGGCGTCGCCTCCTATGCTCGCCACCAAAGGGGCAGCGCCACACATGCTTTGACCTCATCGTCTAGAATCATTTTCGACATTACACGATCAACGTCGTAAAAATACTTTCCTCGCTTTTTACGAAAGTTCCAGACGCGACGATAAGTACAATCATAATTGCAGCATCTATAGCTATGATTATGGTTACGCTTACTGTAGATATGGATCTATCGCTTTGCCAAGTTTCATTGAAATTGACAAGGGTTTGAGACTTTCCTTGTTAGACGCCCCATATTTCACCGAAGAATAAGAAACTATATTTGCGTGGTGTGTTTCGTAACACGTTGGACCATTTCAACGATGGATTAGGGACAAAAGAACGATGGAAAAAATTTATCTATGTCTCTGTTAGCCTTGTGAACTCTACTAATTCTTATTGACCAATATAATTGATTCTTTTAAATTGTTTGTATATCCTTTAATTTTTTGGAATCATTGGGAATTTAATAGACAATTCTTTGAACTAGACTCGAGCAATTGGATAAGATACGTACCTGGGATCAAATTCTCGACAGTATTATCAATGCGTTACTGAGGTTCTTCCGATAAAAATGAGCCCAGACACGACCTTATTCCTATTACTTTTAATTACACGTACTGGAAAATATATCAGAAATTATTTGAATAATTAAAAATAATCAGAGCAAGCTCATGTTTATACTCGTTTTAATCGAAAGAAGCTCGACAACTGCAATAATTTCGGTACGAAAAATATGAACACGCGTGACGAAGGTCTGCGCAGGACAATCACACTGGAACATAAAAGTTTGTTAAAGGATTTAAAGACATAAGTTTAGTTCGGTGATGAGAAGATTAAATGAAACGTACAATTCGTGAGAAGATCTCTGCTCGTGCATCGCTGAAACGGATTCGACGTGTCACGAAACATTCCGCGATACCTCTCTGACGAGCATATCGTTTCTACTTTTTATACATACCTTACGCACAGAAAAATCAAACGATCGATAAAAGACAGAATATCTTTTCGTCGAATACATTGTTCCCATCAATGGTGAAACGTTAGAGAACGAAAAGATTCTCGCAGCTCTTGGCTTTCCTCTTGAAGCCCAGCAGATGCTTCAGGATCCTCCTGCGGTGTTTGCTTCTTCTTCGTCTGGTCGCTTGATCCCGGTCCCGCTGCGGGTTCAATTTGATTTGCGCCAAAATGCCGACCAGCAGCTCGTCTACGTGATGCGCGATCCCCGAGGAAGTTTCGATGAATTTGCAGCCGCAGTGGTTCGCCAAACGTCGGCCAACTGTCAGGACAGACGAGGGACACGTGAGGTATATTTCGAAACGAATTTTGGCTAAATGTTGCTGTTTCAGTCGGTGGAAATCGATTCCACTAAACGAAGTTACTGAGTTGCTGCGATAATATAAAGGCAACTTGGTCTGGGGTCTTGCTGAAACAACGAATATTCGATGAACGTTTCCGATTTGGTGAACTTGCCTCGTTCGTTACTACTATAGTGCTGATACAACGGTTCTGTTAGTCTTATTTAATGCAGGAACAGGTTCGATAAAATTTTATAAAGTTATGTTGAGCCGTCCATAATCTCGCGGCCAAATGGTGACATCTATGGTAAGGTTGAAGATCGTGCGGGGATTCCCGTGTCTTTTGTTCGAGTCGAGTCGATTATTCGAACTGCATAGTCGACATTACTGTAATTGATTTATGTTAAACTATGTAATATCTAAGGAATAATTAAAGTGGTTGTGTTTAATATTTTAAATATTGTCTATATACATATAGTTATTTAATCAGTTCCTTTGCCAGGGGACCTGATATTTTTCAACAAATTATCCCATCGTCAAAAGTAACGGAGACATCGAGGACCACGTTTAAAAAAATATGACTGAGAAAATGTTTTGTATAAGTACCATGATCCATTTCTACGAGATTTTCACCCTCGTTTCCGGCGCTTACCGACTGACGCGACTTCGCGCTTCCGTTCGAGGTCGACTTTGTTCCCGACGAGGATCACACCGTGATTGGCCATGTAATCGCTGTTCCAAAGGTACAGCAACGTATCCTGGGCCACCTTCAGACTTTGTCTGTCCACCACAGAGTAGACCACCACACAGACGTCCGGGTTGTAGGTCGAACAGAATGCCTCAACCTGATCAACGTAAGAGAATTAATTTTAATGGTGTAACTTTTTTGATACTCTGGGTATCCCAAAAGAGTGTTTTAAAAATATCGTTAACTATATTGATATTAAGAAAGTTTACTCAGTCGAAGAGTAGAGGGTGCTAGATCGAGCAACAACGATAATACGAAGTTCGAGAGAAACTGAACTTTCAAACGGATATAGAGATCTTCGTTACGTAAACGCGAGTCTCCGAACACGTGTCTCGAGAGACAGGAAATAGCAAGAGAGAAAAGTACAAAATGGCTTTTACATAATCGAATGATATTGTTAGACTTAATGCTGACCGACATCTCGGCCGCAGGATGATCGATGATCACCAGTTCCGTTTCCTGGCCATCGAGCATGACTGACACGTTCTTTTGGTCGTACTCCTCGTCTGGAACAAATTTGAACAACTTAATATTAGTAACGAAGAAGTTTCGTGCCTGTGAAAAACTAAACAAGGGCATTGCACAAGCACCAAACGTGCTGTATTAATATAATAATAATTATAACTGATATTTCAGCAGATTATGTAAGAGGATTGTTCAATAAGTCCTTAGAAAATTCAAGAGCTGGTGCTCGTAGCATCGAAAACTTTTGTTTTTAGTAAGCATCATGACTCACTAGACAGTTGTCAAATTCTCAGTTATATCCACCACACGATTTCATTTTTATTGTCCATTAAGGCAAGAAACTTTTGCTTATTTAGAAAAATGGAAAAAAGTGAATTTTGAGCGGCGATTAAACACTTGTATTTAAAAGCCTTAACACCGAAAGAGATCAAAGCTGAGTTGGATGAAGATCATGGCACATCTACTCCTGTGTTTGCAACTATTTACAATCGGGTAAATGAATTTAAACGTGGCCGTACATGCACCAATGATGAACGTCGTTCGAGATGTCCAGCGGAAGTGACTACTCCCGAAATGAGTGACAAAATCCACGATATGGTTTTGAGCGATCGACCAATTAAAGTGCGCGAAATAGTTGAGGCCACAGGCATATCGCAAGGTACAGTATTTTCAATTTTGCACGAAAAATTCGGTGTGAAAAAAATCTCGGCAAGATGGGTGCCGCGTTTGCTCTCAGTGGAGAATAAACGCAATCGTGTGGTCGACTCTGAGGCTGTTTTGGCACTTTCTCGTCGCAATCCTGACGAGTTTTTGCGTCGATAAATAACTGTGGCCGAAACGTGGATACACCACTACACTCCAGAGGCAAAGGAATAGTCAAAACAGTGGGTTTTTGAACGCGAACGGGCTCCGAAGGAGGGCGAAGACGGTGAAATCGGTTGGCAAGGCGATGGCCACAGTTTTTTGGGATGCACGCGGAATCATCTACACCGATTACTCGGAAAAAGGAAACACAATAACTGGAGAGCATTATGCGTCGTTATTGCACCGATTAAGCGAAGAAATCAAGAAAAAACGTCATCATTAAAAAAAGAAAAAGATCCTCTTCTACCAAGACAATGCACGGGTGCGCACCTGTGCAGTTTCGATGACCGAAATCATGGAATTAAAGTTCGAATTATTACAACATCCACCATATTCACCGGATTTGGCCTCCAGTGACATTTTTTTATTTCAAAATTTTAAAAAATGGCTCGGCGGAGAACAGTTCACGTCAAACGAGGAGGTCATCGCCCAAACAGATGCCTATTTTGAGGACCTTCCGAAATCTTACTTTTTAGATGGCTTAAAAAAGTTGGAGAAACGCTTGGAAAAGCGTATAGAGTTAAAAGGAGATTATGTTGAAAAATAAAAAAAAATCTACCTAAAATAATTTGCTTTTCTGCCTTTTTCTAAGGACTTATTATACTTATTATACTTTTTGTAAAACCATAAAAAGCAACTCGACGCTGTATTATTTGAATTGGACAATAATAATAGGAGTTACAGGGAAATCACAAACCTACAGAATTAAATTTCAAAGACTCTTATATCGTTACGACTCATTTATACTATTAGGTGTACAAATGAATAATCCAAATTATCTTAAGCAGTTATAAAATCAAGTTTAAAGTCAATAGATTTTCCCGCTCTTTTGCGATCATATAGTATTGACATATAGCTAGTTAAAACAAAAGATAGTTTAGCGAAAGGCCCAACATAACCTTCAAAAGTATTTGACTCAGTAGAGTCGAAAATGGCAACAGATAAACTGCATATCCGACGCTGCATTCTTTACGAATTCCAACAAGGAAAAAATGCTGCAAGAGCATGCGAATTGATTTGTTCCTTTCTCGGTGAAGGTGTTGTATCGTATAATGTATGCGCATTTTGATTTAAGCAAAGAACTTGCAGAACAGTTAGGAGTAACCCAGCAAACGATTTCCAAACGAATACGTGAGATGGGAAAGATCCAGAAAGAAGGAAAATGGGTTCCGCATTAACTCACTGCAACCAACAAAAATCAACGAGTGGCAGCGTGTCTTTCTCTTCTCAATAAGCAGCGTCGAAAGTCTTTCTTGTGGAAAATCGTTACGGGTGATGAGAAGTGGATACTCTATGTCAATCCGACATCAACATCGGTTGCAAAATCCAATCGCTTCGGAAAGAAGGTTCTTCTCTGAATTTGGTGGGATATCAAGAGCGTGGTTTATTATGAATTGTTGGAACCGGGTGAAACAGTTACTGCGGACTGCTACTAACGTCAATTAATCTGCTTGAGTCAGTCATTGGAACGAAAACGTCCGTATACTGGCAAAGGAGAACGTCCAGTGAAATTGTTGCATGACAACGCCATGCCACATATTGCTTCCCATACAAAAGACACCATAACGAGTCTTGGCTGGGACGTCTTGCAGCACCCGGCGTATTCACCAGACATTGCTTCCTCTGATTATCACCTTGTGCGGTCGTTGCAACACGCTTTATCCGATATGCACTTCCAATCAGTGGATGAGTTCCGAAAATGGCTTGACGACTTTATCAGGTCCAAAAACGTAAAATGTTTCCGAGATGGAATTCATCAGCTGCCTGAAAGATGGCTTAAAGTTATAGAAAGTAACGGCGAATACTTTGATTGAACAATTTAATTTACTTTCTTTTAAAATAGAGACTGAATGTGGCTGAAAAAATTGGATTATTCATTTGTACACCTAATATTTTTATCGATTACGAATAAACATTAACTGCATTTTCGTGCGTTGTTTTTCAGACTCCTAACTAAATTTTAAACAGTATCGAACGCCGTTAATTATGAACGCGCGAACGGATTAAGGTTACGGTACCCGTATGTACGAGCAACGTGCTGAAATTGAAAGTTAATTAAATCCGTGCAATAAATTCAACGCGTGATTGTTGTACACGAAACGTAATTAAGCGAACGTTCTCGACAGTCCGGAGATTCGTTTGCAGCTCGACGATTGTATTATTTTTAAGCCAAAGATTCGCGCTAGTAAAATATTTTTAATCAACTTGCGTGTTCCGCATTCGCGTCGGCAACCATAACTTAACTTTTTATTATTTATTTAAGGTACTTCGCGGAAATTCGGTTAGAAATTTCGACGCGATAAAATAGAAACTCCAATTCGAATATACGTTTAACGAGAGATATGAAATACCATGGCTGTGCGTCGTTAAATTACAATAATTGTTCGGGCATTAATTTAATAAATTCTCGACAACGCGATATCAGAGACACTGGAGTTACGACAAAGTTTATCATATATTTATTAATTTCATAAATTTTAACCGTTCGATAAGTCCGTGCAGTACGATATTCCCTTTTTCGAAACAAATGCAATTTTCATTCAAGTTCTCGATGCTCTCGCGAACTTTATTCACGGTAAGCCTTGACAAAGAAGAAGCCGTTGCTGCGAGAGAATTTATTCTCTCGCAGCTTTAATATGGACTTTGTAAAGTGAATATCGATACTTTGGCTCAAAGGGCTCGAAACTCGGTAGGGTTCGCGAGTCTGGTTCGCAGAGATAAGGGTAGCCACCCTTTGTATTATGTTACGACGGGATTTTCATCGCGACGCAGTACGCGTGTTAAATATCACAGTGAATAATGTAAATAGCAAATGAGAGGCTCTCTGTAATTATCATTAATCCTACGATATAAACAAAAATATACAGGGTTGCGTCTAGTAACCAGTAACGAGCTATAACTTTATTCACAAATGCACCGATGCAGTTGCAAAGTGCAATTAAATTTTTTACACGTGAATTAACTTTGTATTATTAAAACGTAATGTTAAAGATTGAAAATTATTGTATCTTTGGTAGTACAAGACAATGAAGTTTTGCATTGAACAAAAACGAAGCTTGTACCTTTAGCAGCGTCTGTGAGAAGTTGTTTCAATTAAATTAATTTCGTATCGCGTTAACTCAGATGGAGGACCGGCCATTTTAATTAAAAGTTATTAAACATCGAAATCCCGAATTTAAAAATAAAATTTGATTACACGCGCTACGGACGATACAATTTTTCGCTAAATACGATTGAAAAATATATGCAACAAACACTCGATGTGAATTTTAACAAATAACGCGCTCAGCCTGCAACGGACTATTGATTTTTGAATCCTCGAAAACTGCTCCATTATTAGAAATGCCATTACGCAGTTGCAAATGCAATATACAGGGTGTTCGGCCACCCCTGGGAAAAATTTTAATGGGAGATTCTAGAGGCCAAAATAAGACGAAAATCAAGAATATCAAGTTCTTGATTGACGTTTCGCTAAAAAGTTATACAAAATTAAATCAAAAAATTTCAAATCATTCTGAAGAAATTATTTTTGGTTGCGGAGGTCAATTACAATCATTTTTGGTGAATACACATACCGCCGAAATCCTACTCAGTTTCGAGAAAAAAATTCGAGTAGGTGCCTAAATTTTTTTATGAAATTAAAAAATTTCAAATCGTTCTGGAAAAAATATTGTCGATTGCAGGAGTCAATTACAAGCATTTTTGGTAAAAAAAAATACTCCCAAAATCTTACTCGAAAATATAATTTCTGGCCAGAAATGTTTGCCCGAATTTTGATGCGAATCTTTAAAACATCATAACTTCTGAACGGATTGGACGATTCTAACGTTTCAGACGGCAAACATCGCGTACTTTTGTGAAGAATTTGTAGATATTCTAACAATATTGAAGAAGTTGTTCCTCGACCCTGTAAAGTGAGAAAAACCCCATAAAAGAAGTCCAATTTTCAAACAGCCATAACTCCTATAATAGTGAATATATTTCAATGAAAGTTTTTTCGGAAGTAGTGCTCATGGGTACCTACAAAAAAGTATTAGGCAACATTTCCGTACAGCGTCAAACAAATTTATTAAAAATGAAAAACGAATTTTTAAGAAATATCGACAGGGGGTGGGTACTGCAGAAATATTACGGCGACAAAAAAAATTTTCAAATCGTTCTGGAAAAATTATTTTTAATTGCAGGGGTCATTTACAAGCATTTTTTATGAATACACATACCCTCG
Source organism: Colletes gigas (assembly GCF_013123115.1). Classification (NCBI taxonomy): domain Eukaryota; kingdom Metazoa; phylum Arthropoda; class Insecta; order Hymenoptera; family Colletidae; genus Colletes; species Colletes gigas. Next base: position 10,192,527 of record NW_025106631.1, on the reverse strand, counting down.
AAATCCTACGTACTTTCGAGAAAAAAATTCTTTACTGAAAATATACTGTGTGGCCAGAAATGTTTTTTTACGGGCGAAGCTGTAAACATTAATAACTTTTTAATGAAGCCTCCAGCAACAAATTAGTATTCTTGATTTCCGTTTTATTTTGGCTTCTAGAATCTCTCATTAAAATTTTTCCCAGGGGTGGCCGAACATACTGTATAGATATTTTTTTTGTAACCCGTTGCACGGATGGAGATAGAGACAGGTTTAACAATGATGCACAGATCTTATGGAAAATGGACCCCGGTTAAATTAATTGAACTTTTGATATGATCTAGTTTATGATGTCTTGATGAATAGTTCCAATGGGCCCAAGCTCGTAAATTGAACTGTTTCCGAGATACGGGGGATCAAAAGTCAATAATAGTGCGCCTTATTCTAGACTACCACGTTTGAGCATATTTCAGCGTAAGAAGCACTGTTGTGACCCTGTGGGCCCTTAAATATTATCCATTGACCCCCTGACCCTCTGACTCCCATTTAGGTGTAGCGGCCATTGTATAGCCACTACGCCCTTGCCAGAGTATGAATGAGAATGGAATGTAAGGATAGTTTTAAGCTTTCTATTTTTCCATTTTCCCAGGGTCTCATGCCAGCCTGGTCGTCCTGTTAAACACTTGGTGACCAGAGCCGTGCGAGGCGCCTGTTTTCCTTCAAGGTTTCGCCTGGGCCTAGGACCACCCCGATCCGGGCCCGGCGAGCCTCTTGACTTTTATGACTCTCTTTCGCTAAACTTTTCCTACGCTGAGTATTTTCCAGGTTCGTTTTTCCGTCTTTCTGTCCTGTCTCTTTTTCTCTACCTTTGCTATTAGAGTAAGAAATTGAAGGGACGTTAGAAGAAAGACCCCAGTCTGTTATAGACGCGCCAGTCGGTTATCGATGCCCGAGTCTGGTAAAGACGTCGTCGCGTTTGCGAAGCCAGTTTTGGTAACAATTTTAACCTACGTGTGGCTACACCCCCGACACCCGCGAAATAAACAGTTAAATAATTGTTGGGGTAGATCGTGGGTTTGTCATTTGAACCCCCAGCCCCCTCACAGGATTCAAAATAAAAAAACGCCTAAAAGGTAAACAATGGTGGAAGCACCGTCGACATTAGCATTACCCAGTGTGCACCACGAGGAGGTTGCTCGATCGGGATATTGCACACCATGTGGCCCTGAAGAGAGCCGTTTTTATAGTTCCCAATTCGATCATAAGAATCCCAACATTCGTATTGTCCTGATGGTCTTTATTAGCAGCATCTCCGGTCGAATTTAAAAGATTGCCATCTGAATATTTGACATGCCTTTCATGACGAGCAAATCCTAAAAACCTTAAAACACTTGCAATATGTGCGCATGTACCCAATGTTTTGGCACCGGATTGACAGATGCAGTTGTAACCATTTATTACTTCCTCTTCTAGTTCCAGTTCATTTTTGGGAATGTGAGAAATAAGAACTTGATGTTTGGTACGATTCCGAAATCGTGAATAAATTTTTAGTCTTCTAAGGCTGTTATCTACCAACGAAGTGTCAATCTGCGCTAATAGAGGGCATCAGGACATTATGAATGTTGAAATTGTTATGGGCAAATAGAGAGAACTATAAAAATGGCCCTTTTCAGGGCCACAGGGTGTGCAAAATCAGATCTTGCAACCTCTTCGTGGTGCACACTGGGGAATGCTAATGTCGACGGTGGTTCATGTTTGTACAATGAAAAAAAGAACCATTTTTTACCTTTTTGGCGTTTTTTTATTTTGACTCCTGAAGGGGAGTCAGAGGGTCAGGTGGTCAAGGGGTAATATTTAAGGGCCCACAGGGTCACAACAGTGCTTCTTATATTGAAATATGCTCAAACGTGGTAGTCTAGAATAAGGCGCACTATTATTGACTTCTGCTCCCCCGTATCTCCGAAACTGTTCAATTTATCATTGGAACTTTTCATCAAGACATCATGAACTGCATCATATCAAAAGTTCAGCTAATTTAACCGGGGGCCATTTTCCATAAGATCTGTGCGGTGTCTTTTATCTGATCGTATTTATTAATCGTAGTTCGCAACAGCGGATACAAAAATGTCGTTTTAAGAAGATTTAGCAAAATGTTTCGTGCCAAACCAGTGGCAGTTTTCCCATAACAAGAATTTTGGCGTTTCATTTTTCGATCACAGTACGTCGTACGTACAGGTGTGATCATTTTCAATGAAATATTTCTAAAATAAATGAATTATAATTAATGTTTACGGAACTTGTTTCGCCTTTTCATGCATACTGATCGTATTTATGCGTCGCTTACAGACATAATCAATACTGCAATAATTGCTCATGCATGGGGATCAAAAAGTAGCGTAAACAAATTTACGCAGCGCGTTATGGAAAAAAAATTCTCGTATCTGCGAACTACGTAGTCTGTTTGTCGACGAATAATTCATCATCCGCTATACTCTGTCGGGGAAAAATTTGTCATAAATCTCACATCGGGTTGCGCTTATCCATACAGACATGAAAAGTTGCGTGCTCGTAGAAACAACCTACATTCTGTTTATACAAAATTTTAACTGTCGCTCAAAAATTTCGACTCGCATCGATCTCTATACGAATAAAGTTTTCCACATTCGCGCGATCATTTAATTGAAAATTTTTATCATCACCGTGCCGGGAGAATCAACATTGGGTACCGTGAATATTCTTTAAAAAATCATCCAAAAATTTACAGAGTATTTTTAACTCTGTTAATTTTCGTTGATGCTCCGATCAGGAATTTTTAAAACACACGTGCACTTTTGAAATTTGTTCTCGAATATAATAAAACTTGTTTCCAGGTTGGAAAGTAAGAAAGCTCGTTTCTTTTAAAGATCGGTGCTTGAAACTTTACCAGCTACGCTGTACGTGTACTTTTATGCATTCAATCGGTTCTTTTTTTTTTTTATAAAAATTGCCGTTTTCGAAGTAAAGGGAAACCCAGTCGTCGGTTATTGCATGCGCGATCGGAAAATGGACGCTGAAGACACGAGCTCGAGGTAGACCAGAGGAAATAGGGTAACAAGGAAAAATAAGGTCCGGGTCCTTGTACAGTCGCATACGGAACTCGTAACAACCGTAAAGAAGGACATTAAGGCAACATCGAAAATACCTTACGATGTCGAAAATCGGATTCCTTTGCCTCGACGCGAGCTTTCCGTCACAGAGATTGCACAATGATCGTAAAACACTTCGTACCTACTCGCGAGGGAATATTGCCAGCTATCGGATACTAATTTTGGCGATGCTCTAAAAATATTCAATTGAAGAACCGGCGAAGAGAAAGAAAAGTGATTATTTTAGCCACATACATATTATATCGAATAAAATATTATATTGGTCGATTTTGTTCTTTTCGTGTAAGAATTGTAAGCGTTCCAATGAGAATGATCTCACTGGAAGGAAATTAACGCCAATTTCGTCGTCGCTGCCGCTTAACGACGAAAACGAGAAAGAAGAGGATCATCGACGAACGAGAGTGGAAACTAACGAACCGAGTGACTATATTTGCGCCTAATTGAATGATTCCTGACCTCTTCCGTCCTTCGAGCACCAAACGTATGAATTTCTGCTAAAACCTTGTCCTTTTGTTTTAAATATAACTGATGTTGACTGTTCTTTAGAGTGTTCCACGTGACTGGGGAAAAGTGTATTTTTAAAACTGTATTTAAATTATCAAATGGCGCACTATAACAATGTGACAATTGTACGTTTTTGAGAAAATAAAATTCTATAATAAAAATTAGGTAACTTTAACAGACATTGTTATCGTGTAGTCTGCTTATGTTCGCAAAGTACTCGTTAATGAGTTTGCCATCTTATCCCAAGGTTTCTTACCCGTTGACAAATTATCTACGAGTGCCCAGGAAGCCAGAAACAGAGGTCTCAAAAGTTCTCGTAGCTCGAAAATTTCAAGAACAGTCGCTAACTAGAATCCATTACTCACGTTCCTTATTTCCAAAGCTACTTCAAACCTTGTCATAAGTAGTTTGCGTCTTCCATCGCGTAGTTTGTAAACTGGCCATTCCTCAAAGACGTTGTTGCCACTCGAGAGGCTAAAGGTGTTTGTTAATGATCGCCCCGAAGAAATAACTAGCAAACTCGTAGAACTAATTTCCATTATCAACAGCGCAGGTGAAACTAGTTATAACAGTGATTATCGAGACATAAACGCTTCTTCTGCTTTATTTACGTTACGAATGTATCATCTTCGTGCAGGAGATATCGAAGCATCGATCTATTTGGCAAGATACGAGCAGATTTCCCAGATTGGGAACGATTTGTTTCCAATGCATGCTATCCTCTCCATAAACGATCTCTCCTCTTATCTCGAGATGAGATACATACTTCGTCATTCTGTGTCGAATCGAATTTTTCCTTTATTTTCCTGCAGACTATCGTTCTTCGAACGTTGGAAAAGAATTAGAAATCAAATTCCTCGATTCCTTTCAAAAAGCCATTCGTAAATGGTCGTTTAAATAAATAAGAGGCAAACGGTTACTATCGTTTGCAACCAAACGCGCTTAGAGGGTCGCTTTTAGTACGATTTTCTGATTTCCCTTGGAATGAAAAGTCGTTTTGCAAGGGCAGAAGGTACTCGTGGTTCGCAGTACAATCAGCATTATTCGACTATTCAGTTCACGTACGATGTAAACGAAATTCTTCCAACGTTCAAGCACGAATTACAACGATACAGCAATTTGCATTACTGGCTACTGGGACGACGAACAACCCCTATTGACCATAAACTCGAGTCACTTATTCGGTTTACGGGGTGCAAGTCCTTCGAGGAGCCACTTTATCGCCGTCTAGACGTCGTAAAGATAAATTAAAAAAGATCGGAACCACCAAAGGTTGCACGAAGAATGAAAAATCTAAAAATAAATTCTTGTAACTGCTTTCAATTAGGGTGGCAATTTTGTAATTTCAACTGTTATTTTCATAGAATTATTAACCCTCGTCAAAATTTGAACCAATTTCGTTAGATTCGATGTTTTCTTTATGCGTTATTTAATCCCCCTAAAAATATTTACGACGGTGGTTAGAAATTCCTAATTTAGTCCAAATGCTGAAAATTTGATTAAAAGCAGCAGGTGTTCCCAAGGCTTTGGAGAGCAAAACGCAATGTGAACACATTCCTGGCACGTGCTGCTCGCTATTTTATCGTCCCGAACTTCCGTTGTTGGCACTTTAAGCGATTCCAGGTGATCAGAAGATAACTAATGTGCTCGAACCAGGGGTAGAAAGTTGCCCAAGCTGCCTTGGCCACTTCCGATCCATCTTCCTCGACGGTCGTCCAAAGCGCTAAGGAGTTCGTTTCAATGTAACCGCATCCGGGACCTCTCGATGCAAGGAGTACGTTTTCCAATAACACTTCATACTCCCGGGAAAGTGCTTATAACGTGTAGACGCCAGGCGTCCTTCGACGAAGTATGGACCAATGATCAGCGAGCTGTGCATATTTCAATACCTTGAAGCGCACTTTGGCGCCAAGTGTTGTCTCCCTAATTAGGGACCGCCCATCGAAGCTACCAGATACCAAAATCTGCATACCACAATTACGAATCGAACATGCCAGGGCAACCATTCTTGGTATCCTTTGATTTAACAAAAAAAATTAAAACTCTATCTTCACCTAATTTAAGGGGGTATCTAGATTATCATTTTTTCTTTAATGATAGGTAGGCTGTTTCGTACTAAAATTTTCCAGATATATTTATTCATCTTACAAGTATGTACAGTATTTTTTACATCGAAAAATATTAAACATTGTGGAAGTTATAATTTCTTCTTTTGCAAACTAATTTCCATGACATTTCAAGATTTACTGGACCGATTGACTTCGAATTTGGAGAGAATATTCAGCAGGCATGTTTTTATCGCTGAAACCAGCGATTCTAACAAATATTGAGTCGTACTATTTTTTGTAATATGCTAAAGACAGAAGAGAGCGCCTTTTTCAGAAGAACCATTAAACTAGAAGTTATAACTCCCACAACTGCTAATATTTTTCGATGAAAAAAATACTGTGTACGCTTATAAGGTGAATAAATATATCTGGAGAATCTCGGTGCGGAACAACCTACCTGCCATTAAAAAAAAAATCACAAGGCCAAAAAAAATGACGGTGGTTTCTATCGAGAGTTCCGCGCGTTCGGCGCGATTATGGCGTCCGTTGCTCGCGTTTCGAAGGCAACAGGCGTCATCAGACTTACCGAGTGACGTGTCGTAAGCGCAAATGTAATCGCTGGTTGTGAACTGGGCCGTGAGGGCGGTTTTCCCAACGCCAGACGCGCCCAGCATGCCGACTTTGTAAGTGGTCACTCGCTCGTTGCTCATCTCCTCTTCGGCCTCCATGCCGGAGATCTGCGACGCCGAGCTGAAACGTGGCAAAGAAGAAAAACGCGGTGTGAGAAACGCGACTGGGGCTCCCGGAATTGTATCGACCGACGTGGACAAAAGAAAAAAAAAAAAAAAAAAAAAAAAAAAAAGAGTTCATTGTGCGAGTCCCGCCCGCCTTTCTTTGTGATTCTTTAGTGCCCTTTCGCATCGCGTCGTTTCTCTTGCGCCCGGAGAAGAAACGACGCATCCACTCAAGTCGAAGATCTCGTCTGGAATTCTGCCATTGTTCTCTCGGACCTTATTAAGGTTAACGCATTCGCCGACGCGTCGCTCACCGGTGACCGACGCGCGACTTCTCGTTCCCGCCATTTTGTACAGTTTAAAGTACGAGCAGCGATCAATTATTTCTTTTAACATATAAAATATTCTACTTATTCCTGAGCAACGACTAATGTGTTTGACCGTTGCTTTTTTTATGTAAAAACTTTTATTATACTCTGGAATAAATTATTACTGTATCGCCAAAGAAGATGGTCGAAACGTTTATTATTAATAAAAATATGAGCTTGGGTAGACATTCCGTGGTTTAATATGTTTTTTACATAAATTTAAGTTAAATTATCTGGAAAAAGATACACGAGAGAGTTTCGAGTAAAATTTTAAGTGAAACAGTAGCGCGCACGATCAGACGGTCCGCTTTAATTGTGCTCGTTTCACTTACCGCGACATTTCGGATCGCCGAATGCTTACCAGCGATCATTTTTCCGTAACCACGGAAGGAAAATTCGTGGAAGAGGCACTTTCCAAGGAGAATCGATGCAATAATGCAGGATAATCTATCCGGGCGAAGCCAGGTAACGCGGTATACGAATAAAATCGAGGAATAGCAACAGTTTATAAAGACGAACGTGCTAGCATCAGTCATCCACTTTACCGCAGCTTGCTCCATTTCTGCAGGTTTTATCTACGTGCCGTTTTATCTTTCGCTTTTATGAAACTGAACTGACCTTCGCGAATATAAAATGACGTCGGCTGAAGCCTATATGAAATTCTGATAAAACCGCAATTTTTCCTTTACGTTGCCTCGTAAATCTTTACGTACTTTCTCGCGATATCTGCGATATCTCAGAAATAAAATCGACATTGTTCGTGCGTTTCGTTTTCTTGAATATATTATACCTTTTTAAACTATAGAGTTAAGAAAAGTTGTTTACGTAGCTAAATTTGCATTCCAAAAATTCACAATAATCTCTCGATGAAGCGAAGGGCTCAAAAAATTCACCGTATTACGATTACATTGTTTGTTGCATTTTTGCCATATTTCTTTGCGCGAAATTAATGGCGAAGGTGTGTCGTTTCTGCGATGAAACCGCCAGTCTCGTTGGAAAGATACCGCTCTGCCTCCATATTTTTTTTTCTCGGGCAACGTCGGTAGATTTCCTCATAATTATCCGGTTTCAAGGAAACGCGGCACGGGCATTTGGAGGCGGACAGGAAATTCGTTTCGCGTGGCAAAAACCGTAAGCCAACCCATATATCTAACAAATACGACGGTACGCGATTTTTCCCGCTACTTCGTCTCCGTTTCCTTTCGCTTTCCCGCCTTGGAAAATTTTTTTTCGTTACCTCGACACAGGCTGCGTTTCTCGCGAGAATATTATTTATGTTTTTTTTTTCAAACAGAAATCTATATTTATCTTCTTACAAAAAACAAATTCAAGGATCGTTCAATCTCGAGATATTTGCATCTCGTAAGATGAAATTCTTTATAACGATAAATATGGTTTTAAAATACGTTTATAAAATACAAAACTTAAGATACGACATTGCAATTAATAAAAAACACATTGTCGCGTAGCCTAGAAACAAATTCAATAAAGAAAACTGATCATTTTTGGAGAGTCAGGCTGAAAAATGTGAGCATCAAGGGGTTAAACATACTGTTAGAATAATGTTCGAAGTTCGCCGCGATTCGCGCGCTAGTAAACCACCATGCTAGTTCTTTTGTTTTTTCCCGTCTTCCTTCTTCCGGCGGCTATCGCGTTAGGTGGACTCGCGTTTAAGACCATGCGTTTGTTTAATTTTGCATTACCTTTTTATTATTCAATAATATATACACTCCTCGTCAAAAAGATAGCCCAGGTGTGCTATCTAATAACGCATGTAAAGTTTTACATTTGTGACATATAAAATAATTAAAAATATTATGATGTTTAGTGTGTAACAAAAAAAAATTGTTTTATTTTAAGAACGAAATGATAGCACATATACAATAAGAAAATAATAATCAATAATCAACATAAATTGTAAGTAACAATAATTACTTATCAAACATATACTTATGTAATAATGGGTACAACCCCCTTTATTTTCTATTACTTCTATTGCACGATTTGATATCGATTTATATAGTTTTTGGATATAATTCTGACTTAACGTATCCCATTCGCGTACAATTGCATTTTTTAATTCTTGTATGTGTTGATGCTGCTTTCCATTCGCGTATACGCCGCGAACAAGTTCTGCCCAGCAATTTGCAATAATATTAAGGTCCAGGGAGCGTGCAGGCCACGGCAAAACAGATATATTATTTTCATTAAAATATGATTGGTCCAATTTTGATGTGTGTATAGATGCATTATCTTGTTGAAAGATGTAATCAGGTCCGGAAATGCGTTCTGCATGATTATTTATTTGTTCTTTGATTAAATTTATGTATCGGATACTATTCATTCTCCCATTGATGAACATGATACTTGTCTTGTCGAAATAACCGATGCCGGCCCAAACCATCACGCTGCCTCCTCCTATTTGTCGTCGAATTGCTGACATTGTCTCTTTTCCTATGTCATGAAAATAATATTGGAACCCATCAGGACCATCCAAGTTAAATCTCTTTTCGTCTGAAAATGGTACCTTCTCCATTTCTTTTTCCAATACACTCTTTCTTTTGCAAAGCGTAAATGTTCTTCTTTGTGTTTCGTTGTTAACGCAGGTTTCTTTTTCAATTTTAGCCTCTTAATATTTTTGCAGGATAGTAGAACTCGACGAACACTTGAAACACTGGCACTAACACTAGATTTTTCCATTATTTGCTTCGTTGTTAACTGCGAGTTGGAAGCTACACCGCAAAATTGCTCGCTTATCACTATCGGATAACGATGACGGCTGAGCAGTACTTTTCTTTTTGTCATAATCTTCAACATTTTTTGAGAAATTGTGTATTACTTTACGACTTCTTCTTATTACTTTCGATATTTTTGCTATTAATAACTGTTGCTGGTTTAGTTCAAGAATTTGCTTTTTTTCAGACTCGTTTAATTTTTTCTCGCGTCCCATACTTAGAAATTTATATAAGATTGTACTGTAATCTTTACTCGTTGATAGATCATGAACTACTAAGCAATTTCTAAACATATTAACAGAGTGTGCTATCATTTTGACCTTAGTATAGAACAGTTCTTCTTTGTTGTATACAAACATCTACGACATTGGGACTTATTTCCAGGAAGCCGCATATTCTAAGGTCATAATACTTTAATATTATACGTTACAGACGAAAACCTTTACATGCATCATTGAGAAATTAAAGATAGCACACCTGGGCTATCATTTTGACGAGGAGTGTATATACATATATCTTAATCAGTAATCGAGTGCTCGTTTGTATAACCGATAATTCCACGATTCCCTGGATGCTCCAACACATACAATTTTTATGATCCATACTTTCTACAGATAACTATTGATTTCAGAGCAAATAAATTCTTTCTATCAATGTAACCGTGTAATTAAAATTCACTGCAACGACCTGTTCCAAGTTGGGCCAGTTCCAAGTGCAAATTAGCACCCAAACCTGTTCACGAGAAGTTCAACGACCCCGAATTCGATCTTAAGAAAAGCATTGCACGCGTTCGAAGATCCTAGATCGAGCGTTAGTTATTTCTTTTCGTCATTTGCACCTCGATGCTTTTCTCTCGGCTGGTTGACGTGCTCCATAATACTCGCGGAAGGGCACTCGCTGATATTACATCTTGTTTCACCGCGATCCACCCACAAACGCGGTCGTCGCAACGAGCAGCCCGGGGATAACCTTTTGGGATTCGAGGACGATGGAAATCGCGGCGGAAAAATTATACGGTACGAAACCGGAGAAAAATGCACGAAAGGAAGGCAAGCGAGGCCCTTTAATCTCCTTAAGTGGAGGCAACGTAACGGAAAGGGAATCTTTTTGGCTTCCGTCACTCGTTACCTTCGTCGTTTGCCACGAACACCGCGTCGAGCGTAATTGCTCGACGGTAATTACCCCGTTAATTGCTATGCGAGAAAAAAAAAGAAGAATAAGTGGCAGGTTTCGACGTCGAGGTCGAAACATTTCGCGATTGTAACCGTACGCGCCCGCGGAATTGAATTATTATTAATTTTACGGTTTCGGTTACGAGGTACTCTCGTCGAAAGTTTGTCGAATCGTTTAAATTACTCTTCCATTTTCTTAATCTTCGTTCAAAATCTACCAAAAATACATATTCGTGAGATGTTTCTTTGAATTTTACCGTTTTATGGTGAATAATATAGAGTTATATTTTTATTTTGTTCAAGCAACGTGATTGGAAAGTTAAGTTTACAAAAATGGCGGGGGGATATCGTATAGCATAATTACATCTGGTCAGAGGCTTTGGGTTTATTTATTCAGGGGATACGCGAGCGGAAGATCGTGTCATTCATTTTCGCGTTGTCTCACCGCCCGTTCCGTTACTTTTCTCATTATATTCTCGTAACTCGACATCATTTCCATACTCGTGCGCTTCATTCTCGACGTGTACTTTCAAAACGCGCGCAATTACGCCATTGTATAACGATATAGTTTTATTTCAATTTCAGTTTTCACTTTTCGACAATATTTTGAAATTTCACCGAAGATGGCCTTCAGCGTAGCAACGAAAGGACTTTCATGCCAATAGACTACAAAGCATTTACTTGTGACAGAAAGATCGATGGAAGTTGACATCGTAACAGCGACGAAAATTGAAAAGGACGCGTATGGAAAAACGTACAGTGGACGCGGAGATAATAACGGCACTTTAATTCCACCTCGCTTTTAATGCATTTATATACTCATTGTTCGCTCGTTTCTATGCCACGTGTCCTCGCATTTTACGTAATAAGAACGCTAAATAAAATGAAACACGAGAATTGTAAAAAGTATCTTTCTGAAACTCTCGCGATATAATGTCCCTGTTCGCGTACGAAATAATATTTTCCTTTCTTCGAGTGCCCTTTTCGTAAAGGTACGGATAAATTAATTTTAATTAACACGCACGACGATGATTTCTGCTCTGTCTGGAGTATATTTCTGTTTATTATAGAGCTTCGAAAAATATCAGACACGTATGCATTTCGCTATTTACGTAAATGCTTACCGAACACCCAGTTCAAGTAGAAATATCGAGCTATGGTCAGACATATTAGATAAGTCACATTTAATTACATGCATCCCTGACTTTTCTATTAAAATATTTACTCTAACAATGGAACCTAAATTTCATAGGTCAAGTTTTCGATTAGAGAATATTTAAGGGTTGGTGGAAGGAGGTGACAGTTTAACAGTGTTTCTCAATAGTTAAATGTAAAATAGGAATTTTATTGGGATGTTCAGAAAGTAGTTTCGTTCCCTTACCAACAGAGATGTTAATTGTAATTTTAACCAGCTAACTTTATTCTAAACCGTAGTTTCTTTATATATTTTCATAGCTGACACTTCGAGGCTTGTTTATAAAATATTTAGTTTGTTTCTGTGAGAAACCCCCCATAAAAATGGCCCAATTTTCAAACAGCCATAACTCCTATAATAGTGAATATATTTCAATGAAATTTTTTTCGGAAGTAGTACTCATGGATACCTACAAAAAAGTATTAGACAACATTTCCGTACAGCGTCAAACAAATTTATTAAAAATGAAAAACGAATTTTTAAGAAAAAAAAATTTTCAAGTCGTTCTGGAAAAATTATTTTTAGTTGCAGGGGCCAATTACAAGCATTTTTATGGATACACATACCCCCAAAATCCGACGTACTTTTGAGAAAAAAATTCTTTACCGAAAATATACTGTTAATAATGCTGTTAAATATACTGTTAAATATACTGTTGTGGCCAGAAATGTTTCCCCGAAATTGCCGTTCTACGGGCGAAGCTGTAAACGTTAATAACTTTTTAACGAAACCTCCATCAACAAATTAGGATTCTTGATTTTCATCTTATTTTGGCCTCTAGAACCTTCCATTAAAATTTTTCCCAGAGGTGGCCGAACACCCTGTATATTATGAGAAAATTGTTCTTTTTCATGAAGAAGAAAAACGAAATAACTTTTCGAACAACCCAATATATACTGGGGTAATTTTGTGTTTGAACACCTTGAAGTACGAGGGAATGAATAGAGTGTTCAGAGTCGTTTAGAGCGCGCTATAAAATGTTGTTTTTGCGATCGGTTTTGTTACCTGCGTAATCTAGCCTCCTTGGTGCTGCTGCAGCTAGTGCCCGACGACGTGACACTGTTGATGCTTCTGCTACGACGGCTCTTCAACGAATCACCGAGGTTGTAGACCCCGTTCGCTGTTATAGAAAACGATCTCAGCCTGTAATATTCCACGCCGTCCTCGGTTTCACCCTCCTCGGCTCCACCGGCGCCCCCGCGTTTCGTTTCTGCGAGCATCGGCTGCAACAGAAAGGAATACACACGGTTAATTGATACGATCCTCCTCAAAGGAAACCTACCAGGTCACGCTGGAATATTCTGACGGTTTCACGCACGCGATGTTCGATTTTTTATGTCGGAAACGAAATGGAACCAATCGCGTTATTTGTTTTGGTTGGTTCATACAACTATACACGTTATTATTACACTGTGAATGTTTATAAAATATAAGACATACGAATTATTATATTTAGGGGTTGAGACAATCCTCTATAAAGTTCCCATTTCATTAATTCTATCAGTCTAGTTATTATATGTATATTTTATATCGAGGGACAATGAGAAGCGGGATATTAATTTATTCAGAAATGACATCGAGCTCTATTATTTTTGAAATGTGTAAAATAAAGACAGTTATACAAGGAAATCGGTGCTTATTACTTTTTCCTAATACGTTTTTGGATTTTTCTTTTCGATGAAGAATTTGTTTTTGAGACAGACACTGAATCAACAATTTTTTAAAATAATAACTCTATACTCGATGATCTCCCGATTGGAATTAAGGCTACGATAGCTATTTTGTTGTCGAATCGTTCGAGAAACAGGTTGCTCGGGCCGAGAAGAAAGCCACGGAGGCAAGTAAGACCTAAAATAATACGGCCCACGGAACAGAAACGTGTTCGAAGCTTTTCACGTAGCCAGATAAAGGCTTTCAAACGTTCTGGACTTGTTTGTGATAAAAATTGCCTTATTGATTCCTTTCCAGAGACGCAAGACCGTCCCAACATTGTTGTCGAATGCATTGTAATAAATACGTCAAAGGATAATGGGCGTCTTTTGTCGTTCGTACCTTTTGTACTTTCCGCAGCGGTCGTTTCGCGAGAAAGTATCAATGAAAATTAAACGAGTATAAGTAAGTATTCTTTACGATTACAAAATATACACGGAGTGTATCATCGAGGAAAAACACACAAACATATAAAACGTGTGCAATTCCGTTCAGGATCGCGGTTGTCCATTACGAAAGTTTCTGATGAATTCTCGAACACGAAACGCAATTATTCATACGCGTACGAGTATTGATTTAACAATCGATGGAACGTCCGTTGCAGTTTTTTGTTTAAAAACTATTCGTTCGTCCATTTCTGAAGCACAAATTCACCGTACGCAAGAATTTTACTTCCCCGTCAATAACGATAGATAATATAATGGCTGGAGTTCGGTTTTAAAAGCAAATAACATTTTTATAACGATATTACAAATATCTAAAATTATTATGTACACAATGAAAACATTCAGAATTGAAAGAATCCCGCATAGATCTTATGGAAAATGGCCATCGGTTAAATTAGCTGAACTTTTGATATGATGCAGTTCATGATGTCTTGATGAAAAGTTCCAATGATAAATTGAACAGTTTCCGAGATACGGGGGAGCAAAAGTCAATAATAGTGCGCCTTATTCTAGACTACCACGTTTGAGCATATTTCAATATAAGAAGCACTGTTGTGACCCTGTGGGCCCTTAAATATTACCCCTTGACCACCTGACCCTCTGACTCCCCTTCAGGAGTCAAAATAAACAAACGAGACGAGCAAGAACAAAGGTAATGAAATTCATTTTCAAATCCAAATTGTTTTAATAATAAAAGTTCGTTGTAAATACTTAAGTAACTGTATAAATTTGAACAGCTTTGACCGTCAATAGGGTTCATCGAATAAACGGCGAACAACATATTTTACACAAGAACTTTATTCAGATTTGATACGGTCCGTCGAGTCGAAGCTTAAAATAATGACACTTATTTTTCAATAGATTCACTCAATCGAGAATATCCTAACCGCTTGGGTATCAAGCCTAGTTGACAACAAATTCCGAAATTTTTATACAGTAATAATACTTGAGTACCTAACACTTTACGTTGTAAGTTGGAATGCGCTTTTTCGTTTCTGTACCAAATTGTAGGACCAGATGTGCTGATTTGGAAAACAGCCTCACAGTGAACGTAATTAAAAAAAAAAGAAAATATTAAAGGTTCCTGTTTGTTAACAGTTTTTATTATCTCTTTATAGAG
The DNA here is from genome assembly GCF_013123115.1 of Colletes gigas. Taxonomy (NCBI): domain Eukaryota; kingdom Metazoa; phylum Arthropoda; class Insecta; order Hymenoptera; family Colletidae; genus Colletes; species Colletes gigas. The sequence continues at coordinate 10,177,370 of NW_025106631.1, read as the reverse complement.
CATGTTATGCGCGTTTCAACTTTTAATACTGTCTTTGTAATCGAAGAAATTGTTTTCGCTTTCAAAAGACCCCGCACAGATCTTGTGGAAAATGATGTATTTCATGTAGCTCATTATATCTTGATGAAAAGATCCAATGGGCCCAAGCTCGTAAATTGAACAGTTTCCGAGATACGGGAGATCAAAAGTCAATAATAGTACGCCATATTCTGGACTACCACGTTTCAGCATATTTGAGTCTAAGAAGCACTGTTGTACACTGTCCATTTATTTGACCCCTTAAAACTCAGTAGTTGTGCAGTGGGCCCTAAAATATTACCCCTTGAACCCCTGACCCTTCGACTCCCATTCAGGAGTCAAAATAAAAAAACGTCAAAAAGGTAAAAAATGGTTCTCTTTTTCATTGTACAAACATGAGGCACCGTCGACATTAGCATTACCCAGTGTGCAACGCGAGAAAGTTACTCGATCGGATTTTGTACACCATGTGGCTCTGAAAAGTGCTGTTTTTATAGTTCTCTATTCGATCATAAGAATTCCAACATTCATATTGTCCTGATGGTCTCTATTAGCAGCATCTCTGGTCGTATTTAGAAGATTGCCATCTGAATATTTGACATGCCTTTGATGACGAGCAAATCCTAAAAACCTTAATGTTTCGGCCGCGAAGGACTATGCCCTCTTGCTATGTACTGCGCGGACCGTGTGTATCACACAGATTACTGTGTTCCCTTTCCGCCGTAGGCTCGAAGGACCACCCAAAATACTTTGGGAAAACCGATGATGGTAAAAGCCCGTTGCTTCTGACTAAGAGCCCGTTGCTCTTTGGATGTCGCGTGAATTTTGGTATTCTCGCGGAGACTCTGCTCGAGGTTGTAAGGCTTGATCAAAAACGAATCTAATCCCAAGACCTAAAGCTACCCTTAACCTAAGCTCGGTTTCCCCTGCCAAGGTGACGAAAACGCGCAGCGTGAACAGGTAGGAGGATTGGTCAAGCCAATCCTCAAAGTTGTCACCTTGGCAGGGCGTTTCCTGCATTTTGCAACATTCCCGCCCACCCAGCTGTCCAGTGTCCAGGTACACCACGCAGGAGTGAGCGAGAACGTTGCCCTTTTTATAAACAATTTGGGAAAGCGAAAGCCCCCAAGACCCCGGTGGTCTGCAGATGTGCGCTCCCGTGGGTTTACGATACGTCAATCGCTATTGAGGCAAGGAAGCTCCAAGGATTCCATGTCCCGTGTGGAGTTTGGAGTTTCCATAATGACCGTAACGTAATTTAGCAAGAAAAAATGTCTCGGAGGCCTAATCCTCAAAAATAGCGGAGAAGTCACGCCCGTATCATAAACCTCGCGATGTTAAGGTTCCTTTAGAATCCTTAACACTTAAAACACTTGCAATATGTGCGCATGTACCCAATGTTTTGGCACCGGATTGACAGCTGCAGTGGTAACCATTTATTACTTCCTCTTCTAGTTCCAGTTCATTTTTGGGAATGTGAGAAATAAGAACTTGATGTTTGGTACGATTCCGAAATCGTGAATAAATTTTTAGTCTTCTAAAGCTGTTATCTACCAACAAAGTGCCATTTTCCATAAGATTTGTGCGGGGTCCTTTACATTTATTATTTGTTACCGTGTTTTCGAGTGTTTTTTAGGGATTTATGAGAACTACGGTCGTTGTTTCTTCGACCCGTTTCTTGCCCTCAATTGAATTAATGTTTTAAACATCACGCGGCCCGCTAAAGTACGAGTAATCTGCGAGGCTGACTTACGAACAGAGATTAGGGTCAAAGTGAATCCCAGTGAATCGACGTACCCATTATGCGAATTACGGTACATTGTTGCAGACCAGCGTATCGCGTTTTACCCTAATTTCTTCTAACGCGTATTAGTTAATGAAATTATAGAAAATATGTCGAGGTAAGACATTGTTTATTCGACAGGGACAAATATTTTTTTTTACATTTTCGAAAGAAATTTATTCTCAATAATTGATAATAAAAATTACTTTAATGCGAGTTCGTTAGTCCTTAAGACTGTCTATATAGTTTATATTTAATCGTGTATCTCGTATAATCGCTACGAGCTAAATTTATATTTACACGTAAAAAAGTTTCGCTCTGTTGTTTATAATTATAACAAGTATCTCGGTTAACGTATTCATTATAACGAAGGTATTAATTAACACAGCTTCCCCACAACGCACTTTTCACGAACTGCGTATAATAACATAGCTCAACTTAAACTTCCATAACTTCTGCGATACAGAGATTATTAATGGAAAAATTTTTAATAATATCCACCTCGTTTCTCCAGATCGTTCGAGAATGAAGTTTCTTAAAATTTTATATTACTTTATTTCGTTATATATGATTATTGGACATTCGATTCTTGAACTGGAATCTGGATCCGTTTCGACCCGGATCGAAATTTCGTTATTTCGTGTTCCCGTTTTATTTCGACGTATTGTTAATGGGATAGCAATAGGAGATGCACTGTGGTCGAAAGTATAGGCACATATAACGATAACGAGCAGAAGACTTTATTATATAAGGTGAAACACATAATGATCTGTTACGTTGTGTCTGGACGCGAACTCACGACGATCTGATGAACGCACGGCACGGTGCTCGTCTTAAGAACGGTTCGATTTAACAATCGACGATCGCCCTAACCGAAAAGGGCGATTGCACGCCGTGTGCAAACCACGACGTGTGCAACGCTGAACCGTTAACGGATTCCGTCTCGTGATATACCACGAACGGTTTCCTGTGACAACACGACGTTTATACTAAAAATAAACGAAAGCAGCGTGTGCAAAAAAGAAACGTATCGGTAGAAAAAGCCCCAACGGATCTCGAACCCGCGCCAGAAGAATATTAACTTTAATAGGGCAAGCGGCTTACGAATCACTATACTCTTACTCGGAAACTTTGCTTGCACTTTAAGGGATAAACGATCGAAACTTTCGCGTCTGCCTGTAGAATCATATTTTACTCGTAACTATCATAAATAAATTAAAAGTACGTTTATAGCCAGTACCGAAAGCCTTTTTAAAGATCCAAAATAAACATTTTCTTCCTAATAAAAATCCCTCTTTTAATAAATAGCTCGCGAAGAGCTCGTTAATTTCGCGATTGGAATCTGTCGTAGAGAACTAGTCTTGAAACGATCGAGATCTACCTTACACGGACACGGTGTTAGATCAGCTGGATCCGATCCGCGGATAAACTCGTACTTTCTCGACGTCTCGAAGGATCAAACCTGACGGATCTCTGTGTAATCTCTCTGTTTCCTTTGTAACTCGACTCTTTCTCGTCGAGGAAGCTGTAGATCTAGTTCTTTTTACGAGACGAGCGGGAAAACTTTTTCCTCCCGTTGTAACTGGCTACGTGAAACTTCGAGTAGCATTGGGGCTGACGATCCACCGATGCAACTTCCCTGACTAAGTAATAAACTTTCTGTTCTTTCTCTCGATGGTATCGAACGTATCTTTGGACAGGTTCGACGCAAATACAGAAATTTCAGTCGATTCCAATACCGGCCAAACTGACTTCGTTCTACTTGAAATTTTTCTCTCGTAAGCACTAGCTCAATATTTAGTTTCAATAATTTATTACAAGTCGAAGTACGTTGTAAAAAACGTTTTTAGTTTTCGAATTTTCTAGGATTTTTTCCCCAGGTAGCTTTCTATCGTCGTTAGTCGACGGCACCGTAGTATTTTCGCGATTTAAATCTACTATCCGTGATCTGCAAAGCAATTTATCACCCGTTAAATGTATTCTGCAGATAATCCCAGGGCGCAATTAATTGGCATTCGGCGCGCAATTAATCGACAATTGGGTAATCGATTTCGTTACTGTAATTACAAGATTGTTCAATCGAACACAATAAAAGGCCATTCTGGTGAAAACGTTCAATTAATAATGCATTTAATTTAATCCGAGTGTTTAATATTCGCGTGTAATTTATTTGTAACCGTATATCACCTGTAACCTTTGCGAATAGTGTTTTAATTTCACAGTTAATTCGTCGACTATTAATTGGTTCAATTTAGTTTCCGTATCTTTGCAAGTGCTTCCATTTATAATGTACAATTAAGACAAAGTTAATTATTTTCAAGATCAAGAAAAACCTTTCATGTAACGAAGACTTTTGATAATAATATATTTGTGTAAATATTTATTGCAGCGAACAATATCGAACGAGACGTTCGTCGACGTTCACCACGGACAAAACAAACTTGAAGACTGACGTTACGAGCAATCGTCGCCTTCCACGATGAAGCTCGCGATGTTGCTCGGGCCACATTAACCATAAGAAATGTCAGTGGCGGTGTTATCGGCCCGAACCCTGTCAAAGCTGATAAAACGAATTCGGTAGCTAGGGTGTTCTCCTAGATCCTCGACAACTGATCGACAGTTTCATCGAAGGTTAAGGACGGCGATGTTGCACACTATCGGGAGGATCGTCGCGCTAATCATCGACGAATTCAATTACCTCGACGTTTCCATCTGGTGAATGGCCCTTAACCTTTAACCCACAAAGCTATCTCGTCTCTATATTTCCACGATCTTCCCTTTACTTTCTCTAGAACGCAATATTCCACGCGAAAAATTAATTTTATTCGACCAGAGGACGATGGACAATGGCGAACGACGGCCATTTTTGGCACTCGTCGGAAAAATAACAATTTCTACACAGCGTATTCATTCATAGCGTGCACACAATTAACGCGTTTTATCCTCGTCTTCTTTGCACGACGACTCAAACCACGACATAATTGTTCGAAAGATCAACTTGCTTTTGCTTTTGTCGAAAAAAAATATTTTACGTTACGTTCTATCAACTATAAAATGATACAACGATAAATATTTACAACGAATATTTAACAGAGGCCTGAAGTTTCCAGTTTTAAAGATATAAAAGACACGGTACGATATTTTATGGAGAGTCGAATAATCATGCGAATATTTTGCTTTTAAGAAACAAAATTTCGTATAAAAAAAAGCATTAGAGCGAACCTAACCCAGATTCATTAAGTACGTCTCTGTGGTCACTCGGAGGATTGACAATGGGGAAGAACCCATTGTCAGCGAGTACACAATAGGATCGCATGACAGATCACTCCAGCCCCAAGAAAGTCACTATACAGTGTGGACTACGCAACACGGGGGATCAGTTAAATATTTTCGTTATTTATGGTCCTTTGGAAAACACTTTTCAGGATAAAATAGCCATTCTTTTTCTGACTCGAAATTTATCATAGTTTTTATATAATATTCTAAACAATTATTTAAAAAATAAATCGTCGTACCGAGAAGACGAGTTTGCTTACGAAATAACGAATGGTTATTATTTTTTAATTTCTCTTTAGAATGTGCAAATATTTTTCTTCTTGAGCATCAAACATGGCCGCCTTAATTGCCTGTTTAAGAACCCTTTCAACGTTTCCGTTTACAGTCGTTAGCTGGCTAGTGAAATTCCACACGGAATTTCCTTTCGAAGAGAATAATTAAGACGATTCTAATTGCCTCCCGGAGTGGTTCAAGCTGCGTTTAAGTAATCGATTGCAATTCTTTTCGCACCTGTGCCTGGGAAGGAATGTTTCTAAAATGGGTGATCAATCTATCGACTAGTGTTCTATTGACAGTTTGTCAGCTTGATATTTTATGAAAATGCTATAATGGCTCACGTTCATAAACTGTTTTGTGACACATATACTGTTAAACGAAGAGTTGGGTTATAGCAATTACTCGATTACGATGAACACAACCCTTTCTCTCAGGCGGCTGTTGAGGCCTCGATGTTTTGATCGTGCTTAAAGTTCCGAGATAATTTCTTGTTCATTGTCTGGTTTATGTACTATAACGTTCTTATAAGACTCCCAACAAAGTATTTACCAGATTATTATTAAATTAACAAGTTCTGGGTTATTCTCTAAATATTAAGTATTATAATATTGTCTCTCGCACATATATTTCAATAACGGGTATCATTGTATTTTTTTTAGCAATTAAAAAATCCTAAACCACAGATCTGACAAATCCAAATTTCTATAACTGTTCAATGTTAGAAAAGTTAAACAAAAATTTATCGTTCCTTTTCATTTACTATCTTTCAGGCGCAATAGTTTCTTAACAGATCGAGACATCGTCAGAATTTATTTTTCTTTCGTACTTTATAGTTTGTTGTAATTTAATATTAACCATTGCAGCTAATTCGATTGCCCAGCGGTGCGTGATTTGTCGTCAACCTTATCGAAGCAACACGTCATGAGTGTACCGAGTTTTTCGGACCTCGGTAAAAGCGCGAGGGACGTATTCAGATCGGGTTATCATTATGGCAAAAGTCTCATAAAATTGACGGGCAGGAAGACCGGCGGAAGTTTGGAAATGGGCAGCGACGTAGCCTTGGACTGCGATGCAATCAAAGTAAGCACTACGTTTATAGACACTAAAGCTTTTTCCAGGATGTAACCAGATTTTTGTCAGATTTTTTCGAATGTTGAATGAGCGATAAAATTTAAATATTTATAAATGCAATCCACTCTATTCGTTATTAAACAACGATTTGTTTAATCGTTGAGCTTATTCTCGTGATTTAGAATCTTTTCAACAGCTTTCCAAGCTCTATGGTCGAAGCTTTAAACGTGAACTTGCAATTAGGATCGAAACTGGTTGTCGTTTTAAGCGTTTGCAAGCTCTTTGTTGCCCTGTCTCCTGGCTTCAATGATTCACGGAGCCCCGGTACGCCAGTGGCTTTTGATTCGATGCATCACGAATGGCTGAATGACGTTTTATTCGCGCGAAACGGCATCGCTAATTATGATAATTGTCACGCGTGGCCAAACGATAATCTTCGCGCCGAGTTTTGACTTGGACAACGATTTCCGATGAACGCGTAACTGGTGTTCTAGGAGATTGCTTGGCAACACTGCACCTTTCATCTAACTGATCGAAAGGTGGTCGTCTTGTATCTCCATTTTCTGCAGCACGAATTATTTAAACTCTACAGCAATTTTATCTTTTAAAAATCGACACAAAGGGCAAAGCGAAACTTCGGTATATTTATATTATAGATCAAGCTTATAATAAACTAGCATACCCCGTCTCGGCTTCGCCCGACCTTGTGCAAAAGCAATTTATGACCAAACGATCGTCCTGACATGTATATCCGCGATAATGCAATTCTCTCGCGAGAAAGCGCTCGAGAAGCTTCGCCACCTGGCGGTAACATCGCAGTACTGCTACGGGTGAGGTATCGCGCGGGCCAAATACATTTTATATAGGGAAAACACACCATCATAAAAGTGCGCGTATAACGCATATTCGTAGAAATTTTTCGATGTTTTTTTTTTATAAACCATCAGTGAAAGTGGACCTTTCCAAAGCATGTACTCGTTTGAAAATCGGTTGAGTGGTTCTCGAGTTATAAAATCACGAACATAGGACAACTTATTTTTATATATATAGATATGAACAGGGGACATTATACTGGATCAACAATCCACAACCTGTTTTAGCAATACATTATTAATAACTGTACGACTGTGCGACTACCACAAAAAATATCTAAATTTCAATCTCGATGCTCTCAGTATTTTGCAAATTTTAATCAAGTCACGTGTACAAACATTAAATACAGCAGAGTACGCGAAACGTACTAGAATACATATATGCAAAATAAAATGCGGCCAATGTGGCGAAACGCACAGAATATACAACACGTGCAAGATTCTGCATACTCCGGTGCATTTGCAGGGTGACCAATTTCAAATTTCTCACGTAATTGCATCCTAAACCATGGCTCGTTTCTCGTACAATTTTTCAAACGAAACACCGTCAGAATTATTCCCGTCCAACAAACTCCGACGAACGCTGTAGAACGGTCTTTATATCCAGCGTGTATTTACGAAGTTTCAATAAGATTGGCGCTCAACGCGTATTACGTCGTCCCTTTGTCGAACAGTCGATGCCGATAATGGGTTTTCCGTATCACGTGTCATTTTATTTTCCACCTTATCGCGTCCGTTCACGCGTAGTTTCGTAATTTCAGTTAACCGGGACTGCGGACTCGGAGTACAAGACGGAGTACGGGAACTTCTTGCAGAAATGGACGACGGACGGGACGGTGGTCGTCGGTTATTTTCTCAATCGAACACCGATATCGGACGTTGGATTGCGATCAGAAATTAGCTATAACCCCGGGACCGCCGCCAAGGCCATCAAAATCGGCGCCAATTGCAACAAACAGAACTTGAACGCGATCTGTTCAATCTGTTAGTGGCCTTCAATGTTTAAACACTTCGAAACGTTTCCCGTGGTTTAAAAAAAACGCACGCTATTTCGACGAAGCTTGGAGCAATCGATACGAAACGAACTCTTTTTTTTTTTTTTATTTAATCTCCAGAGATTTAAATTTTACATTTATTTACCGTTGAACGCGGGAAAACACGGATTTTAGCATTTCGTTTTCATAACGAAGACAGTAACGAAGATGGGTTTACAAATAATCGTTAAATCCTGGATGGAGCGGTGTTTTTCGGCGTTGAAACATAAAGTTCCATCGGATATTTAATATTCTCGAAACGACCGAAACGAATGTATCTGGTTTTTACGCTTGATATTACTCGTTAAAGAATTTTAATTAACGTATTTGTTTTTGTAAGCGAGACTTTATTAAATATTGAATATTGTCGTTGGTCTACGAGAGAATAAAATAATAATGAATCGTTACAAAGCGTAATACGAATGAAAAAGTAAGCTAATTCGTTTTTTTTTTTTTACAACTTCGAATATCTTTTGAACGTTTCGTTTTTGAAGTTGAAATTTAAAATACGGTTATTTTTTATTTGCTCTCCAGTAAAATTTCCCGTTGCGGTTAATTAAATTACGCGTTCTTTAAAAATTCGTTTCGTTCGAGAGAAACGCTGCAATGAAGTAACGATTATTTACTTATTTCAGTTTTCCTTAGGTTGCATTCATTTTACAATAAAATTACTATCGCTACGCATCTTAATTGAAGAATGCAGACCAAGTCTGTATTGGCTGTTTCGCTCGAATGCCGCGAACGAACTTCGAGCCTGCATGATTTAAAACCAGAGGAATTCCGCGTTAATAAATACAATCAACTTTTCGTTCGTCGTGCGATGCACAATATCCGCATGGATCCTCAAAGACGAACGATTCAACCGTGCAATAAAAATGAAAACCGCCGAAAGCGTTCGGAATAAAATTCTCCAAAACGCCTCAGTTCAACATGGAATGGCCCGTTTTTTCAAACAAAAACGCGATGTTTTTGTTAACCACTTTTTTATCAAACCAATTAAAATATACCAAACACACCGTAAATATGTTGGAATTCGACTCCTTTGCAGCAACGTAACGGTGCTCAGAAAATTATGATACTCGTGACACAGGAATATTTTTTGCATAAAATAATAATAAACGAATACTTCTGCGATAAGGAATAAAAACGAGAAAACATTTTGCATTCTAACGTGAAATAATTAAAAACGATGAAGGTATTTCCTTCCTATCATCTGCATATTCGTTTCCATATTTTTATACAACGTGTACGTAATAGTATATTTTCCGAAGCTTTTCAAATATTCTTTTATTGACATCGTTCCATCTCCGAGAGAAACCTTTACATTCGACGTTTCACTTTCATGCTCTCAATGGTAAACAATTTTCTATAGAAGCAACGAGGTTTGCAAAATTAAATTTTTCTATTTCATCTTTTATCCAAAGAGCGTAATAAAATTCTCTTTGCCGCGTCTTCGGTATTCAGTAACGTCTGCGCCGGAACACACATTTTCATAAAATTACGCTTGAAAATTTTTCGTTTCGTTGGAAAATTTTTTAATGAATTCGTAGTTTATGTTGTATAAAATTTTGTACAGATATTTGGTTATGATTCGACGATTGGCTTGGAATCGATTTAATTTACTGTTGAATCGTTAATTATTATTTTAATAATTATTCTTGTTGGATATCATGGTAAAGATTCGTGTGGTTCGTCGAAACGTAGCAGAATATATGGAAAGAATTTCAAATTTAGTTATTGAAAAATAAATATAGAATTTTTACGGATTAAAGAACAAGTGAATGTGTTTTGTTCGCAGCCAGTGATATGAATTCGAACGTGGACATTTTGGGCTCCATAGTGACCGCTTTTAAGGGCTTCACCGTCGGCTACCAAGGTGGCTACAGTGCCGAAACAAACAAAATGACGAAGAACGACGTCGGCATGGCCTTTAGCTACCGAGATGTCGGCTTTCATTTACGATGTACCTCGATACCCAACGAATATGGACTCTCTCTTCAATACAAAGGTTAATACTTTTCATTAAACTCTAAGAAAACAATGCCTTTCACCTCAAATCAGAATAATACAAAAGACACATCGACCAAAATGAATTTTCTCAAGATCGATAGTCTCAAAAGAAAACTTCCCTACGTTTTGCTCCACGACGTTCTGTTTAAACTATTTATATTCATTGCTTATGGTCCATGCTTTGTTCTCCCACGATCTGTTTTTGTCTGAAACGAAAGACACGGCACTTGTTGCTCATCCTTTCCACTCGAAAACACAATGCAATCGATGATCGTTTACATACCAGAGAGCTGAAAAGAATGCCTCTGAACGTAACTCGAATTTAGCGATTAGAATTTTGAAAAAACGTTCGACACAGGTCAGTGATTGATAGCATTACTCTCGTGAAAATGCATTTTATGCGTAAAAAGACGATTTTTTTCACGCATCGTGGAACATCGCTCGGGGGCAATATTTATAGCTCCGCTAATTACTCGATTGTTACAGCATGTACACGAGGCATATCAAACACACTCGATTTATTAGATTTTATAGCCATTCTATGTATTTCATTGCGAACCATTGCGAAGCAAATATCTTTTTCCTCTGGTATATGTAATTTCCTCGTTCGAACACTATTTACATAATAATGATAATACTTCGTGCCAAACTTCTAAATATTAACAAATTAAAATCAAGTAAAAAAAGAAATTATAAACAAAGGTACACATTGGGTACAAAGGTGTACAGCTGTGCTGTTATTAACCTAACCTTGATACATGAACAGTTATTTTCCCCGATAACAACAAAATACCTGAAACGTCAAGACGGGGTCGATATTTTTTTTTTTAATTTTTTAAATGCTAGTTCGTTTCGTAAGTCATAATCATAGTTCTACCGGATCAAAATATTTTCTAACAGTTGCAAAAATAAAATTTCCACAAGACTATCGATATTTTTTAGAAACGAATAGGATTACTTTTTGAATTTGGCAACGAACGAACATATCACGCAGGCTGTCGTGCGTAGCAAATAAAATATTCGTTGTTAAAATTCATCGACAGTGTCTAAAATTGCTCGAAGGTTAACGAAAACCTTGAAACTTCTCGATTTCGTGTGGTTCAGTTGATTAACGTGTTTTCGAAAGTTTTCGAGAGGATAAAAAAACGAACGAAACGCAACGTTGCAGTCGATAATCTTGATAATCCGCCCCTGATGCGTTTATTCGCGAGAGATATGGGTTTTAATCAATTAATATTGAAATATATATCGCTTCTGATGAAACAACAATTGCCATTAAATCACAAGTTCTATGATTTTTCTTTGTTGCAAAACTGGATTCATAAAATCCTATAAAACCAATTTTAATTATTAGTTCCTCAGAAATTAGAATTCTTTATTTATAGGGCGATACTTTCAACATTATATAAATTATTAAAATTGACTGCATCGTCCGAAATTCTATAAAATACTGATTGATATTGTTTATAAACATAAATGGAGGTAGCGGTGACGACCCAAATTGGACGAACTAAACAAATTGTGGCTAGTCGAGTGCACTCTATTTAACGAATATTTAAACTCGATTTTCTCGAAAATGGAGCCCTATATTACAAAATTTTATACATACATTTCCTCTTAGTTTATGTTTTATCCAATTCTCCATCTCTCTATCTTTTTCTCCCTCCATTATAGAATATATAAATTTGATTTCACTCTTTTATACATTCTTTCGCCCTTATTATTTAATATCTTAACCTACGTATTACCAGTGTACTATTTATATCAATGCTTAGTCAATAATAAAAAAAAAATTCTCTCATTTACATCGAGCAATTTCAATTGATAGAAACAAGTGATTCCCCGCAATCACTCGTTACGTGTAAGTAGACTCGTGGCGCGCATAATTTCCACGCAGCAATTTCACCCGCTCGTCGCTTTATTATTCCCGCGGAATCGATATTCGTAATTACGGCTGAAAAGTTGCCTCGAAATTATTATTGCTCCGGAAAGGTTCTCGCGGGCGCCTTTATCTTTATTTATATACGCGCGATGGTCGGAGGATTCTGCGATAAAACGAGACATTGTTCGATTATTCTATGCATATTTTACAATATCTCGTAGTTTTTCCATTCCGCGATTAGCAGGAAACGTAATTGCGTGCCAATCGAAACGAAAATAAGCGCGGACGCGGCGGATACAAATATTTCTAGAAAATAACTGCTACTTTCCTCTCTTTCTCGTTTCGTTTTTCTTTTTTCGTTTTTTTTTTGAACGCAGGCGCGTTCGCGTCGGTGAAATAAAAGCCCCGACAGCGAAGAAACGTTCGTATGTGATCGGTGGAAAATAGGAAATGCACTTTGATAAAAAATAATAACAATTTTATTCTCTGCACGAGTGCATTTCACGTGGAATTTCATGATCCGGAAATAAAAACAAATCTGTCACTGTTCTCTGTTGGAAGGTTCGATGCGATCGGTCGAATCGAAGTTAGAAATCTCTTCTTTAAAATTTTCGATTAGAAAATCAGATACTGGATTCTATGAATTGTACATTAAAATATATTTTTCCAATTTAGCGTATAAGTGAATGTCACTAAGAATATTTGAGGAAGATAAGTGTTCGAGGAATCCATTACCAAAAAGTAAATGAGTTACACGGGTGACCCGTTTTAATCGCTTTACGCCGTATAATTCGCGACTCCAGACTATTTTACGGTATAGTTAACCCAGAGAGCAGGTTAACATCGGAGCAGATAATTATACTGGTCTTCGGCGCGAGGGTTTCAATTACGATCTACTGGAATAACGTTTGCCGCGGCGTAAGTTGTAAATGAACACCCAATTAAATTCGTTCAATACGAACGTTACGCAACTAATCAGGCTTCTAATCAGCAATTTGCACGATAACCGAAAGCTTCCGTAATAGATGCATAACAACGAGAACCGACGAGAATCGCGCCTGAACGATTACGTTCCGTTTCAATTATTTCTGTTACTTCATTAATTTTTCACCGAGGTGCTAAACAAATTCTCAAAATTAAACATTAAAGAAAATAAATAATACTCTCGAATTTTAATAAGACTCTAAAAATAATTTTCTGTGTCTCCAAAAACGAAGTTTCATTTTCGTGGACAAATCGAGGGATTTGGTCTGTGATCTGGTAGTCGACGCGTTAATTACGATTAACGGTACAAAGAGCTCGTAAAAAGTCGAAGTTTGGAGAAACATTGAAACATTGAATGAATGATATATCAAAATAAACAATAAAATAACGAATTTTATTTGATCGTTTGCAGTGAATCCAATTTGGGACATCGCCATCGACGGTATCACGGCTTCGGGACGTAACACTCAAGATTGGACTTTGGGGGCGGCGGCGAAATGCATAATCGACGACAAGTCGGCTTTTCGTTTCAAATTCAATAGCAACCTTCAGCTTGGCATGAGCTTGCAGCAGAAACTCGACGCGAGTGTCACGGTGTCTTTGTCCTGCAACGTCGACTGCTCAAACGTGACAAGGGGCGGTCACAAAGTCGGTCTGGCCGTTGAAATTAACGAGTGAATAATTGCGGCACGCTCGGTGCCCGTTAATCTTTCTACAAAAAGCATTCTGTGATGTCTACGAATTTTGGGTGCACTTGTATTTCGAGCGTATTGTGATTGTTGGCATATTAAACATTTTATATCCATATTAAAACCTGCACTTTCATTTCGCCACTGGTCGCTTTCGAGTATCGATTCTTACCCCGGATTCAAGCAATCGATCCCACCGCTTGAAAATATTATCCAACTCGTTTCTAATCTCAACCACTTTTTAAATACCATCTAAAATTTATTTATTAGGTGTACAAATGAATAATCCAAATTATCTTAAGCAATTATAAAATCAAGTTTAAAGTCCATAGATTTTTCCGCTCTTTTGCGGTCATATAGTGTTAACATATAACTAGTTAAAATAAAAGATAGTTTAGCGAAAGGCCCAACATAACCTTCAAAAGTATTCAATTCAATAGAGTCGAAAATGACAACAGATAAGATGCATATCCGACACTGCATTCTTTACGAATTCCAACAAGGGAAAAATGATGCAAGAGCATGCGAATCAATTTGTTCCTTTCTCGTATGATGTGTGCGCATTTTGGTTTAAGCGGTTTAAAATCAGTAATTTGATTCTAATCGACAAGCAACGCCCTGGAAGCCCTCGGAAGTGCGACAACGATGATTTGGAACAACTGCTCGCTGAGAATGCGGCACAAACGCAAAAAGAACTTGCAGAACAGTTAGGAGTAACCCAGCAAATGATTTCCAAACGCCTACGTGAGATGGGAAAGATCCAGAAAGAAAGAAAATGGGTTCCGCATGAACTCACTGGAACCAACAAAAATCAACGAGTGGCAGCGGCAGATGAGAAGTGGATACTCTATGACAATCCGAAACGCAGAAAGTCATGAGTAAATCCCGGCGAAGCGTCATCATCGGTTGCAAAACCCAGTCGCTTCGGAAAGAAGGTTCTTCTCTGCATTTGGTGGGATATCAAAGGCGTGGTTTATTATGAGTTGTTGGAACAGGGTGAACAGTTACTGCGGACTGATACCAACATCAATTAATCTGCTTGAGTTAAGCATTGGAACGAAAACGGCCGTATACTGGCAAAAGAGAACGTCCATTGAAATTGTTGCATGACAACGCCAGGCCACATATTGCGTCCCATACAAAAGACACCATAATAAGTCTTGGCTGGGACGTCTTGCAGCACCTGGCGTATTCACCAGACATTGCTCCATTTCCAATCTGTGGATGAAATCCGAAAACGGCTTGACGACTTTATCGGGTCAAAAAACGTAAAATTTTTCCGAGATGGAATTCATCAGCTGCCTAAAAGATGGCTTGAAGTTATAGAAAGTAATGGTGAATACTTTGATTGAACAATTCAATTTACTTTCTTTTAAAATAAACATTGAATGTGGCTGAAAAAAATTGGATTATTCATTTGCACATCTAATATTGCATCGATATTAAACCTTTCATTTCGTCGCTTTCAAGTATGAATTCTTACCCCGGATTCAAGCAACGAGATTGATCCCACTACTATTCACATAGTTTCGTTCTATTTAAAATTTCTTTCTTGTAAATTAATTTCTAATCTCAACCTTATTTCAAGTGCCATCTAAAATTTATTTATTAACGCAGTAAATAATAAAAAGATACAAGCATCGAATTACAACAATAAATTAGTTGACGACGATGATGTTTTCTAGAAAATCATAGATTTTAATTTTTCAATCGTCGTGACCGTCTACATCCATAAATTTGCGTACGACCGATAACTATGCAGTGATTTGGCGTACGATTAAATTGCTAACATACGTTCGAAGAAGCTAACTGACGCGTGCTATGGATCACTAGTGTTCCATCATCATCGTTGATACACGTGTCCGTTAAATGTCACCGGCATGATTACAAATTCGTATATTACCGAAAGTCTGACTTTACCTATCTGTCTTGTTAGATTCCGTAATGCACTATAATATTTTACTTTAAATTCAAATAACATTTACACGTTATTCCGACAAACTATTCGAATGATCGAATGCTTCGCACAATGCTTCGTACATTGAACAACGGTACACCGTTCGATAAAAAACAAAATCTGCTCCGCGAAAGGATTTACTGCTTTACGAATAATTTACTCTCACCCGGTGTCCGTTCGATCATATTTTCCAATATTTTCTTTTAAGAGACTTACCGGCATCCGGTAGCATTCTTTCCAACTATTTTTCTTTTCCTTTCTTTTTGCGCCGTTTTCCACGGAAATAAAAGCAACAATCGATCGCACGGTTTAAAAAAAAAACCCTCAGACGAACGTTCCCCGAAGTGTATTACGGCCGTTTGTGTTTTGGAATGCGAGTGGCAGCGGAGCCGGAAATTAACGAAACAGGAACGTTATTGATCTCCGCTGCAAACGCGTGCTACCATTGTAAACGTAATAACATAGTTTACTCGAGCTTTTCAGGTGTGCGGATAATAATCTGTCAACTTAAAGGAGAAGATCCCGTTTCCAACGAATGGGTGTTTGGAACAAAGGGAACGCCGGGAATAGTAATCTCTGAGCAGCGTTTGGAATCCCGAAACGGGTGACGTTTCCAATTTTTATCGAGCAATCTGATCGATCTTGTTGCCAATATGTCGCTGAGAGCGACGTTTGTCCGTCTGTAGAGTCGTTGCACATTGGGTACGCTGTGAAAATAAAAGGTCAAAACGTGGAGTGCGCGTGAATAATGACTCACCCTGTGCCGTGGAACTGCTGGCATGCTACAGGTCCTCCCACGATATTGCCTGGGCCCGGGTCCACGTGGGCCTGCCGTCGAACCGGCAGGGCCAGCTGGACTGGTCGGACTGGGCCCGCCAGAGCTGGTCCCTGGACTTAAGTGAGAGGTGGACGACGCTGCCCCAGGACTTATCGCCGGGGTCCTCGTAGGACTTCTCGGAGAGGGCGACAGGTGACCCCACGGACCCGCCTCTGCTTGCAGAAACCTATTTTTCGCAAAAGAAATCTCGTCAAAATTGCTGCGCAAACATACAAGTTCGAAAATGGCTATTTTTCGATGCTAGAAGAAGATGAGACTTTATACAGGAAAACTTCTAGGAACGTTTTTCGAATATGTAAACAAAATTTATTTACAGGATGATCCATGCAACTGTTTCAAATGACTCGAAGAGCACTACGTCTGTAGGATTCTAGATTTTTTTTTAATTCAACGGTGCATGTGCAATTGAAGTAATTATATTTTTTATTGCACAGATTCATTCTAGGTAAAAAAATTATTATTATTGACGATCGCCAAAAATTGCCATTTTCGAACAACCGTCGTTGCAGTAATTTTGTAACTGGCTGAGACGAGCGTGATTACGAAGTGCAAACTGACGAAATTGCTGAGTATGTGCAAGGTGGTAGTTTCTCAAATTACAATTTATATGTATAATATGTTTCGAATTACCAGAACACATTTATCTTAAAAAAAAAACTAAATTTTGTTACCTTGTTAAAGTATAGAATCTTCGATTATCAAAATAAAAAAATGAAGGATGGGAAAGTGTACAACAGTCATTTACTATTTAAAAAATAAGCGACGAGAATAATTCCATCAAAAATAAAACTATATTACTAATTTCTAACTAAAGTAAACATCTTTCTTTCGATTACATTTTGTCATGGATATCGATTGCGTGTAAAAAATACCAGACTCTGCGTTACGATGTTCAAATATTGCCTAAAGCAACAAAAGCTACGGTCGCTAGCTAAATTCGCGAAACGAGAGTTAGCGTGAAAAGAAAATTCGCTTTACAGATAAACTTTTTACAAGACAATATGGCGCCGTATCGGAGATGCTACGCTCTTTTATTTATAGAAATCTCTTTCAAATTGGTTAAAAGACATTTGCATAATACAGCGGGAGTAATTTGAAAAGTTTCGAACTAATTTAACTTTCATGTCATAAAAGTGATTGAAGGCACAATTACGTAAATGACTGCGCAAGTATTGCCGTGTTAAAAGTTCGGAATTAAAAAAATATTCCTCGGAGCAATAATTAGACGCAAAAACTTAACTGTGTGATACTTTGACGTAAATAGGATCCCATTATTTTCCTTCGGGAAAGAAAAAAGTTATTTTATATATTTCTTTGGCCGTGAGTCCATATTTCTAATATTTCTTTACTTTATACATAAAAATTTTTATGCGAGAATCAACCAATCCACTTTTAGTGGATTTTTACCCAGAACCTTCTTAAATATTTTATCTTGAGGGTGACTAAAATGAGTCTATGGCTTCGATATATTTTCAATGATCAAGGAAACGATGTACAGGGTGTTCGGCCACCTGTGGGAAAAATTTTAATGAGAGGTTCTAGAGGACAAAATAAATACATGAATTTTTTTCTCGAAAGTGCATAGGATTTCGGGGGTATGTGTATTCACGAAAAATGATTGTAATTGACCCCCGCAACCGAAAATAATTTTTCTAGAACTATTTGAAAGTTTTCATTTTCGCCAAAAAATTTCAGTAGTACTACCCGCCGATTTTTCTTCAAAATTACTTTTCCATTTTTAATAAATTTGTTTGACGCTGTATAGAAATTTTGTCTAATACTTTTTTGTAGGTACCCTTGAGCTCTACGTGAAAAAAAATTTCACTAAAATATATTCACTATTGTAGGAGTCATGGTCGTTTGAAAATTGGACCACTTTTATGAGGTTTTTGTCACTTTACAAGGTCAAAGCACAACTTTTCCAATATTTTAAAAATTTCTACATATTCTACACCAAAATATGCGTTGTTTGCATTTTGAAACTTCAAAATCTTCCAATCCGTTCAGGAGTTATGATGTTTTAAAGGTTCGCATGAAAGGGGAACCATTTCTGGCCACACATTAGATTTTCAGTCAAGAATTTTTTTCTCGAAAATGCGTAGGCTTTCGGGGGTATGTGTATTCACGAAAAATGATTGTAATTCACCCTCGCAACTGAAAATAATTTTTTTAGAACGATTTGAAAAAATTTTTTTTTCGCCGAAAATTTCAGCATTTACCCGATTTTTTTCTCGAAAGTGGATAGAATTTCGGAGGTATGTGTATTCACCAAAAATTATTGTAATTGATCCCTGCAACCGAAAATCATTTTTCCAGAACGATTTGAAATTTTTGAATTTAATTGTTAATAACTTTTTAACGAAGCCTCAATCAACAAATTGGTATTCTTGATTTTTGTTTTATTTTAGTCTCTAGAATCTCCCATTAAAATTTTCCCTAGAGGTAGGCTGTATAAATAAGACCTCGAACTATGCAGTTAGTTGGATCAGGTGTCAGCTGACTCCGATTGCTGTACGTCGAAAGGTACGTTGGACCAATCGATCAATTACCTGTGCAAGTCTGGAGTGGGTCTGGCCACGGCTATGCTGCAACTCCGTCGTCTGGACGGGGTCGGTGATTTCGAGCCATCGACGGTGGCGTGACCTTGAGACCCCGTCAAGGAGGTGCGATGCAGACCAACTTCGACCTCGCTGCTCCGCCTCTGAAACGCTCTCTTGCTCCATCGTCTGCCCTTCGAGTCGGAGTTCGGGGTGTCCTGCTGTCTGAAAAGGCGACGAAATGACTTAGTGCGAAAAGCATAATAAATTGGTCCCTTATATCTCGTCGCGCTACCGGACAATTTTAACAAGGTGGGTCAAGTGCACGACGGAGTTCCCTTTTTTTTTCCTTTTCGATGGATCGGTGAATAGCTTACTCGACGGAATTTGCATCGAGATAACGTTCTTTTTCACCCCACGGCAGATAGTCGGACGATATAATAGATTTTCGACGTCCTTGGCTGCTCTAGCCTCCGGGCATTTCCCGATGCAAATTTAAATACCGGCCAATTTTAACGTTATCGTTCCCTTTTCGAAGGGAAAATTAAATAGGAGTAACTGTACGACTGTTTAGTATATTTTTTTTAAATATCCACGTACATATTGTTCTTCTACCAGAAGAAGGCACGTGTTTACATCCGCACTTTTGTGTTGCTGCCTCTTGTACAATTTCAAGGTATTGGTCACTGTGCCTTCTTTTCGAGGAAGAGCAGTACGCTTAACGCACAGCAATTTATTCGTGATGTTTCTTTGACCGAACAGTTAAATTTTGTTTTGTAATCAAACATTTTTTTTTATGTGTAACAATCTGTGAGAAATATACGTTTCTAGATCGATCGATGCACGATTGATATTATCGGGTATACTTGGCTCTACGTGTACCGCGCATGCGCGGACCAGTGCTTGGCAAAATGGCTGACGGAAGCGCGCGTGTTATCTCTCGTTCAAATATATGTTTGTTTATTCGTTATAAACTGATTCGTCATTTAATCACCGATTCCAAAATAATTGTGACACAATCGAATCACACAAATCTCATTCGGTTTCGTGGACTCAAACAAATAAATATGTTTAATCGAAATCCTTGGCCGAGTGAACTTGATTCGAATTAGGTCCTCGTCGAGTAGAGCTCGATAAGGATAGTTTCTCTGGCATCCTCGACGCTTATCTGTCGCGTATCGGGACAGTACGATGTTGCTTTGCATCGTAAACCCGAATCTAAGAGTCTTCCGCTCGAGATAGCTTCGTTCCGCATGAATGGCCACCGAGGACGCGTGTGTTGCACGTGTCCTCGCGCCTGCACGAATTCGGCTACAAGCTTGGATACGGGAAATGTGATTTCACGATAATGTTGTAACGTTCACCACGGTGCACGGACCCGTTCGCGAATCGCTGCGAGCGCTCCATTTGCAATTCGCCATTTCGCGCTGCCTGTCCCGTGGATTCAAGATGGCTGTTCTCAGCCCGCTATTCAAAACCAAACACAGGATGAATTTGGAAGCTGCTTCGAAACTTTGCTCGTAGTACACGCTGAAGTGAATAACATATGCACCCATGTATAGGTAGAAAGGTATCCATCAGTCTATTCGAAGAAGCTGTAGAGATTGTCTCCGAAAGGGTCTCCAGAATGTACGTTTCTCGAAACGATTGAATAAATTGTTGGTGTAACTAACGCAATATGTGAAAAAAATATCGAATGTAACTTTGGTACCTTTTCTCTTTGCGACATAGAA
Source organism: Colletes gigas (assembly GCF_013123115.1). Taxonomy (NCBI): domain Eukaryota; kingdom Metazoa; phylum Arthropoda; class Insecta; order Hymenoptera; family Colletidae; genus Colletes; species Colletes gigas. Next base: position 10,156,410 of record NW_025106631.1, on the reverse strand, counting down.
CGGTATAGTAATTACTTTACCAATTTGTAGAGGACAGCAAATAGAATTTATTTCCTCTGAATTGCAGTGCTCAACAAATTACTACCTTCGAGACCCGGATCGAATCGTGTAATTTAATAAATTTGTATCCTTCGTTGACGCAAGATACAAACTCTACAGAAGTTATTTCCTATTATATTGTTCGTATAACTGAAAATAGTCCTCTAGGCATTCTCCGTTTGGTTCGTTGAATAACTTATTGCGAACTTTAAAAGTTTTGATCCACCTTTCACGAACACTCTGTGAACTACAATTTGTGAATTTCTTCCTTTGAACAGCCATTATTTTCCAGTCGAGATTTTACAAGCATTTGAATAAAAAATATAATTTAACAAAATGAAAATATTCGAAAGAAGAGCTATTGTTTCTTTTATATTAGAGAGAGTTAAATAAATAGAAAATTTAAAGGTACGAACTTGATTCTGATAGGGGTTATGAACAGACATCCAATTTACATGCACGCAAAGTTTCAAATCGATCGGTTTAGCAATTTCCGGGAATATCGTGTCGACAATTCTGATAAATACGGTTTTGAGAAAAAGGGACGATGAAACCTGTCAGACGAGGGGTTTAGTCAATCCGACAGGCTCTCGAAAATGTTTTCAAGTGTTTTGAGCGTCGAAAAAATTCAGCTATTATCTCTGACATCTTAAGAATGCGGTAAGTTGATAATTATTGTCAGATTGTTCGTTATTTAGTTGCGCGGTACGAATGTAAACATAGAAGAAAGGGATTTTTGCGCGTTGCAATTTACGACAAGCTTCACTCGAGTCAAATTTCAATCCGCCAATTTTATCCCGGGAAGTGTGGTGCATAGACTACTGAATATTCAGTGTGAGAAAGTTCATGATGGAGCCAAAGTCTAACAGCGCAGTCAAACCTTTTGGCTCCATTTATGCCCCGGAAAATGCATTAAATGGTAAAGTTGTACGTGCCATTTGCGTAATGGATTCAACTACTCCGTTAGAGGAAACTTAATTCCAGTCGTTGATTACAATTAAATCACAGTGATAAATTTGAATTTCAGCTGTACGATTATTTAAACGGTGGATAACAACTAGAAACGTTAAATTTAAATTCGACTAATGTTTGTGCACGATTATTGGAAACAGAACATAATTATTTCCGTTTTTAATAGACGATAGTGGGATCATTAATTCGCGTGAAATCAATGCGAGCAAATAAGTCGATCAATCGGTATTAACATATAATAGTTGGGTATCGTGCTGGTCGAAATTAATTTTCATTGAATGAACAGTAATACATAATATGTAAGATTATAAAGGAAAAACAAAATTAATTCTTTTTTTAACTTTAGACATATGTAACGCAATAATATGTTTTAATTCATTTATACCACTACATATTCTTATTTTTATCATTTTCTTCTATTTCACTATCGTTTGCTTCACTGGAACTATGTCACTATCAGAATCACTAGTACAACTATTTACAAAACAACCGTTATCACTTTCTGTATCAAAGTTAGTGCTAGTAAAGAGTGAAAATAAAATTTGTCATCGCTACTTATAATTTCACGGTAGACCTTATTCGGAGCTTTCTTTTTGCCATTTCGGAGTATTGTTTTTAAAATATTTTAAGAAGCGAAAATGTCTAATTACATTTAAACGCTATTTATGAAATATTATTTCGAATTCTGTGTATCTTCGAATCTTGTTGACTTAGCATAATATAAGATTAGTATGGTTCTTTGCTGTAGTGGCTGAGAGCAGACATACGACCGCAAAGGGTTAAAATGTTATTTTTAAACAGTCTATCGAAATAAAATAAATGTATTAATACGTTATTGGAAATCTCTTCTGTGCCGATTAAGAATACATATATTTTCCATTTGTTTGCTTCCTCTTTCAGCTTCGTTTATATTTAGATCATGTTCTAAAATCGAATACACGATAATTTTTCATCGTTATCGGAAGCAGAACTACAATTCTATAATTAAAATCCGACTATCATGTCTTCCGATAACGACGACGACGTGGAATAAAGGAAACATGATCCGAAGTCACGTTCCCGTAGGATCGGGGCTGATGAATCGGCTTTGAAACGCGCAATAATTTCTGGAACACCCTGATACGACTGCATTTAATTCGAAGAGACCGTCTATTCGTCGACGAAATCGTAATTCGAGCTCTAAACCGATTATAATCATGACCCGCGTAATAATGGCGACGTAATTACTCCTGAAGATTACGATTCGGTCGTTGGGATTGGTCGAACGAATAAAATCCGGATAATAGGTCATCGTTATTGGTTCTCTTTCTGAAGAAGACTCATTAAAACTGACGCGAAATTCCTGGGTCTTTCCAGAGTTGGAAAGATAACGCAAGCGAAGCGTGTAATTTTTACACGGAACCAGATTGAACTCGTAACGAACCTGCAATATATTTTTATCGATAATAAGCTAGAAATTCAAAACGAATATTCCCTTAAAGCAGACAATTTCGATCGATTATTTACTCTTTCCTTAATTTTTATTACCGTTGACACCGATAAGAATTATCTCATTAAATATAAATGATCGATCTCTATCTGTTTCTAATTTTATTAATAACATTTACGTAGACAGGGTGTTCGGCTACCACTGGGAAAAATTTTAATGGCATATTCTAGAGGCCAAAATAAGACGAAAACCAAGGATACTAATTTGTTGATTGAGACTTCGTTAAAAAGTTATTAAAAAATTAAATTAAAAAATTTAAAATCATTCTGAAAAAATTATTTTCGGTTATGGGGCTCAATTACAATCATTTCTGGTCAATAGACATACCCCTGAAATCCTACCCACTTTCGAGAAAAAAATTCGAATAGGTACTGAAATTTTTAGATAAAATTAAAAAATTTCAAATAATACTAAAAAAATTATATTTAATTACAGAGGTCAATTACAAGCATTCTCAGTGAATAGACATACCCCGAAATCCTACGCACTTTCGAGAAAAAAAAAATCTAATGAGAGGCCAGAAATGCTTCCCTGAAAATGCTAATGTTTAAACACCCATAACTCCTATAATAGTGAATATATATAATTGAAATTTTAGGAGGAAGTAGAGTTCATGGATACCTACAAAAAAGTATTAGACAACTTTTTTGTAGAGTCAAACAAAATTATTACAAATTTTTAAGAAAAATCTACAGGGTGTAAGTGCTGAAATTCGGCGAAAAACAAAAAATTTCAAATCGTTCTAAAAAATTATTTTCGTCTGCAGAGGTCAATTACAATCATTTTTGGTCAATAGACATACCCCCGACTTCCTATCCAGTTTCGAGAAAAAAATTCGAATAGATGTGGAATTTGTCGACAATATTAAAAAATTTCAAATCATTCTGGAAAAATTATTTTCTGTTGCGAGGGTCAATTGCAATAATTTTTGGTGAATAGACCTACCCCCGAAATCCTACCCAATTTTTAGAAAAAAATTCAGCACGGGTGGAACTTTAAACTTTAATAACTTTTTAAGGAAGCCTCCATCAACAAATTAGTATTCTTGATTTTCGTCTTATTTTGGTCTCTAGAATCTCGCATTAAAATTTTTCCCAGGTGTGGCCGAACACCCTGTATAAATCATTGTAAATTTTCTTTTGTCTAAAATGTTTCATCCGAAGACACAGAAAAGTAGAATTAATTTATTACTGCGCTTAAACTGTCTTAGAATTGCTAATGGAAGAAATAACAAACGCCACTGAAAGCGTTCTCGAAACAATGCAATTATATTCATCAATTATTCGGTATCTCAACAGACTCTAATACAATTCCATTTCGATTACAATCGTAATTAACCAGTCTTTCAATTGCCAGCAAAATGTATACATAAAAGGACGCCAGATTATTTAGTTTTGTTCTCTCGTGAAGTTAATGTAATATAAAAATATTTCAACGCACGACTTTAATAATCCGCAAACTGGAGATGAAAATTAATGTCTCCCTAATTTTTTATCGCTCCTCGAACTTGTTTTTTTTCTCTTCCGTAGAATTCCTCGTTCTTGCTTTTTGTTGATCAATATTTTTCATTCTCCGTGAATCGTCTACTCGATACAATATCTCACAGAGAGACCCGATATTCCATACGTGGTTGAAATAGGGTTGGCCTACTTATCCAATTTTTCTGTGTTCTAACATTTGAAGTACACAACTCAAATACTTCGAGATTTGAAATATATTTACTGATCAACTATCCAGATTTTCGTACTACATATTTGAACAGTATTTCTCGTTTCTCCCAAATTTTTTCATTTATAATATTATTTTTTTTATAAAAGTTTGAAAGTCTTTTACACGTGTACAAAAATTTTATCAAAATATCGCTAAAAAAACACGATCGTATCTCCAGGATTTTCATTCTGACAGCACAATCCTGCCTGCGATAAATTTTAGTAATAACGAGTACCGAAACAAATTGTTTCAAAAATAAAATAGCGTTTCGCGTTGGACTCGACAAGAAAATTAATTTATACTTTAGTTAATTTTTAAAACAACTTGTTTCGAAGTTTCAAAACCCGGAACTCGTTATTATTAAAACGTATCGTTACTACGATTGTGCCTCCGCAATGGAAAATTCTGATTTCAAACACTGAAATAAATATTCAAATGTTCCTTTGTTTACGACATACGGTCCGTCCTATGAATATTGAAATGGCTGTTTTTAAAATGTTCCAAAGTACGTTTTGTTAACATTTTGACTGTCACATCACCCATATACAGGGTGTTCGGCCACCTCTGGGGAAAATTTTAACGGAAGATTCTAGAGGCCAAAATAAGACGAAAATCAAAAATATCAATTTCTTGACTGAGGCTTCGTTAAAAAGTTATTAAAAAATTAAATTAAAAAATTTCAAATCATTTTGAAAAAATTATTATTGATTGCGCGGCTCAATTACAATCATTTTTTGGTGAATACACATACCCTTGAAATCCTACCCACTTTCGAGAACAAAATTCAAATAGGTACTGAAATTTATAGACGAAATTCAAAAATTTCAAATCATACTAAAAAAATTATATTTAGTTACAGGGGTCAATTACAAGCATTTTTGATAAATAGACATACCCCTATAAGATAATAATAAAGATATAAATATTTACATATCAGTCTGGGAAACCAACATGGCCGCCATGACGATTGAAAGTTGTATCGTTCTTAAAAAACCCATGAGAATTTAACATCTGTATTAAAACTATAATTTCTGATTTAAATAAAGCGAATTTTTTGGCCAAAGGGTCAGTTTCAATGTGTCTTCATTTCTTAAATAATCTAAATCTTTTTAAAATCCTTGTTAATGATCCTTGACCTCGTAAAATGAGGAAAACGTAAAACATAAAAATGGTTCAATTTTCAAACAGCCATAACTCCTACAATAGTGAATATATTTCAATGAAACTTTTTTCTGAAGTAGAGCTCATAGGTACCTACAAAAAGGTATTAGACAACTTTTCTGTAGAGCGTCAAACAAATTTATTAAAAATGAAACACGAAATTTTGAAGAAAAATCGACGTGGGGTAGGTGCCTAAATTTTTAGGCGCAAAAAAAATTTCAAATCGTTCTGGAAAAATTATTTTCGGATGCAGAGATCAATTACAATAATTTTTGGGTGAATAGATCTACCTCGAGATCCTACCCATTTTTTAGAAAAAAATTTAGTACCGGCGGAACTTTAAACATTAATAACTTTTTAACGAAGCCTCCATCAACAAATTAGTATTCTTGATTTTCGTCTTATTTTGGCCTCTAGAATCTCATATTAAAATTTTTTTAATTACGATGCTAGAAAAATTAATTCTCAAGTTGGGACGTCGAGGGAAATAAATTTGGATAGAATTTGTGGATTTTAACAAGGTTAGGAAAATAAGTACCGAAACAAATTTTAGGTTATGTAGCTTACAATGGTCTAAAATCAAAATTTTACTTTTGTAGAATATTATGTGGTTTTGATCTGGCAGTGAACGTGTTAAAAGGTAGCTACTCGTGTATCTAAAAGAGCACACAAAGACACAAGGAACCTGTGAATTCTAATCGAAAATCATTCGAGCATATGTTTCGTCAAGGTCCTACGCGTTTAAATCATTTATGCGTGCAGCTTGAGACGCAACATGCCATAATCGGATTAATCTAATCGGATTAGTTTCTCCTACGTAGTCGTACTTATCCTTCAGCGATCCGACGTTTGCTAGGAAACTGAAACATCCTCTTCGAACTAACGTATAATTTCCCAGAAAACCCGAGGAACGAGCCACAACAACGCCTCTCCGACTCTACTTTCCATCGTTTATACTAATAACAAACAATAATAATTTAAGCTAATTTGCTTGGAATTGTAGTTAGAAATTCGAGTATCTTATAAATTCCTATTTACTTTGGTCGAATAATAAACACTTCGTACGAACTCTACGCTTCGTTTTCGAGACGATCGAATCCAAATATGTACATCGAGAAACGCTCGAGCTTTAATTTCGTTTCGTTGCGACAACGTTTCGACGATTTTTAACGAAGTTACGAATCCTCGAAGTTTGACGAGTCCGTCTGTAGTATTCGAGTGTCGTGATTTCGGACGAGATTAGTATAAAATCTGCCATTGTCGGAAACTTTCAAAACGAATACAGTCGTCTGACAATAGCAGTCTGGAGAATCCGAGGAAAGAAACGCAATTAATTCGGGACGAAGTTTCCGAGGAGATTTTATAAGACGGAACCCCGACAGACGAGACTCCGGTCGTTGGATTTAATCTCTTCCGATTTCTTAGCACAGGGCTCTATCGAATCCGATGTTTACCAGATCAACTAGTGTTGAAAAATTACGAGGTTAGAACACATGGCGTTCGAACATTTCTTTTTAACGCGTATGGAATCGTATCAAATAAATAGTAAAACATCCTTTTGACAGCAAAACGCAGTAATTAATGTAAAGTTAGTTTACTTGGCATAGAAATATATAATAGAAAGAAATACGTACGATGTAAACAACGCAACACGCATGCCTTACCGTATTCCGTACAAAACTAACCTATAATACAACTAAGTTGCATGCATTGACTCATAGAGGCGCTTATGTCTATCATCCGTTAATACCTTTTGTATTTATATTTTATGTGGACCTTTATTTTTTGATCACTGTCTCAATTAAGTACGATATAACGTAAGTTAAATATATGAATGCAAGTCAATCGGACTAAAAATTAATTTATTCTCGTAAATGATACGTTCACCGACATAGCTTAACTAAAATTACTGCACATGTGACTTAGCCACTCCGGACTGAATAGAACTGATCAAAGTCGGGATTTACAACCGCGGCTTTCCGGGAATTCCCACACACGTGCGCCGGAACGTTTCAAAGGGAACATTATGTCGCGTATTCAATGCATTGATGCGCGAATACAGATAAACTTAGAACATTTTCCCGCTGACCGTTCGGTGCTCGGTGCGAATATACCGTTGGCTAAAAATATTTAGCGCAAACGTTACCGGTAACGCGAAACATTGTTCTTGAGAGACTTGGCAAACCTAATTGTATATTTATACGTTCAATTGTGATATATAATACAGTATTGCTACGATATTACGTATCGTAATATTACGAGCACCATGTGAAGTGCCAACTTCGCGTTCGAAGCGGCAAAGGTCACGAAAGGAAGAATTAAATATCGATGACTGGCTGATGGATTCGAATTAGAATTCGACAGACACGTAACGTAGAATGTTTTTAGATTTATTTGCAAATAACGAATAACATCGATTGTTGTTTTTGAATATAGGGTCAAGGGTTAGGTTCTCCAGTTGCTTCATAACTTCGAAGATATATATCATCGCAGATGTAAAAGTCATCGTTACCTATTCCACGGACTTCATGGGCAATAACGAAGGGACCACCATAAAACCATCCCCAACGGTTGCGAATAAATCAGGGTGGATCACGTAAATGGGACCATTTAAATATCTTCGTTATTTATGGTCGTGTAAAAATGAAATGTAACGGCAGAAAAATTGTTTCTCAATATCCACGAATATGAATGTAAAATAAGGTAGATTTAGGATTATAAAAAATAAATGGAAAAAGTATTTGTTATTTTTCGTAACTTTGATGGAGGAAGAAAACACGATACGCCAACAAAATATCATGTAGCAGCTGCTACCAAGAGTTAGTTTAGTGACTAATGAATAGAACTTTCGTGGCGAAGTTCGTGTCTTAATCAAACGGAGAACCTTTCGACAATACTGGCGCGACAAGTTTGACAACTAACGAGAAGGAACCGAAACGCAGAATCCATACAGCACGGGAAAATGTTCCTCCAGACGTTATAAACAATTTAATTAATGGATATAATTAATCTGAAATACTCTTATTTTTAAATAGCAATCTTTCTACTATTCGTTGAACGAAAGTGAAAATTTAAGGTACAGAATGGAGTATTTCACGAATTACAATTTGCACGAATAAATTGGTGTACGTTGGTCTTATTGGATACCTATTAATCGAATATTGCTCGTCTCTGTTCGCTACTATACACAGTCAGGTCCGACAGGGTTAATCTATCATGACAATGTAATTATAATTTACGTGTTGCAGGCAGTGAAGACGAACCTAACAAAGACACGTTCAGGGAAACCCATAAGGTCCTTGCTCGAGAAAAATAAAAATGAGATACAAGAACGTTTTAACTGAATTAACGGACGATCGATGTAAAAAATCGTTTGTAAAAGATTGAAACTGAGAACAAGAAACCTCCGTTTACCTAGGTATTAGTTTGTCCTCGAGCATGCTGGGTAGATCGTCGGAATCCTCGTTGAGTGCTGCGAAGAAGTCTTGGAACTTGTCGGGGAAGCTGCTAGGCGGGCAGCTGTTCATGGAAACCCGATCAACGTGCTCGGTGGAATTTTTCTCGACGGCTTCATCGTGCCCCGAGAGGGCTGACGTTTCCATACAGCACGCCTATTCCGTGAATTCACGCCGGAAACCGTTCTAACCACTCGAGGACTCGTTTCGCGTAAACTTTTCCGTAGGTAAGCCTTCACGACCCATTCGAACAACCGTGCGTCCTCTTCGACCACAGAAACTCGAGAATCTATCACAAGCCTCGAAAACCAAATCGAAACAACATTGATCGAGTTCCTAGATAAGAGATAAGAGATCACTAGCCTCGAAGACAGTTGATATTTAATCGTCACCGTTTATTAATTCTTTTATCTTTCGACTATCGTTTTAAATACTGTTTCTTTTCTTTTGTTAGCGTTCGAAGCATCGAGAGACGCGAAACGATCGACGGGGATCGCGCGATCGAGCCACACAGCTGGGCGTCACACGTGGATCGACGACGAATCCATAGGCGGCTTTTTTTATATTGTTTTCAGTGAGTCACATGCCGAGGCACAGTTAGTCATGTCGCGTGAAAAATAGAAGACCGTCCGGTTGCGACGCGTACGATGATCGAAACGCTCTGGCAAGGTTGAACCGGGACCGTCGATCGCTTTTTTCCCCGACGAGACCCTGGTGAAAACTGAGGCTAGCATGGTTGTTGCACGTCGCTCCGGCTCCGCTAAGTACGCGTGGCTATGCGCAAGCGTATAACTCACCCCGAAAGCTACCCCAAATCGGCGGATACGCGATAACACGGTGAAAGTGACCACCCCCGTTCTGCTTCGCGACTATCTTTCGCATCCGTTTCCGCCGCGATTGTCGCGCGTATCCTCGATCAAAACAAGGCTCGGACCTTATATACGCCGTCAATTGTTCAACCCTCCTATCGTGCTCTATTTAAAATAGAATTTTTAAATAATTCTCGGTTCATTATTTTGAAAATTAAACAGATAAGAAACTGTCACTTCCAAATTATAGTCTCGTTTAACACTAAGATAATTAATTCTCGAAGCTGATCTATGAATTTTGAGACTCGAAGATAAGTATTAAATTTTAATTTACGCAGTTTATAAATTGTGTAAAATTTTGCGAACTTCAAAACTATTTTCCAGAGAAGAGAAATACGCAGGATTATTATATAATTACATTTAAATATTGCAATATTTGATTTAAGAACACCCCGATCCAGTCCAGATTGTGTTTCTCGAACTTTGTTGGCTCGCGATTCCTTTCTGAGTTTTATTTATCGCCGTGGCCTTCGCTTCGACGGCTGTTCGCGGGTAAAAATATACCAATTGTTCATTCGTGTATGCAACATTGCGTAACAAAGGTACTACGAAATTTGGGAGGCGATAGAATAATATAAAACGTGTAAATACGAAAAATAAATAAGGTATCAAATATTATGTTGCAGTATTGGCACCGTCGAGTGGAATTTTTGGCGTCAAACTAGCCAACGTTTGAATATATGATTGTGTGGCGCTATTAATAACAAACAGAGACATTAATAATCTCTTGTATGATTTAATCATAGGTATTGGATTGGTAGCAATCCAATCCTCGCAATAGTGGTTGTAAAACGTTAGAAATTTTATAAATGCTAATTTAGGGAGCTTTTAAAGTTGCAAGTTCCAAGATTCTCTGGTATTTACGCGGTATGCAAATTGCACGGATGCGTTCCTTTTAATGTCTGAGACGACTCTTGACGTTAAAAGGCTGCGAAGATTTTAAAATCCAAAGCTAAACTATCCGTGGCTGAAATCTTTCCCCGAGACAGCCATGGAGCGTTAAACGCGAAGGCGTTGGTAAATGGAAAATGCTTCGTAGGGCGTTTGCATAAAGAGTCTCTTGTTCGAAGAAACTATTCTGTAGTCAAAGTTCCATTTCGCGGTGTGTGGGCTCACGATGCTTCAATTGTCGTTGAGAATGGTACAATAGGACTCTTTCCCCCAGGGAAAAAGGCTGGCATTTTTCAACCTCTTCCGAGTCTCCAAATATATCGTTCTTTTGGGACCTGTATCCCTTCAAATGAAATTTAAGTTTTCACAGGATGATATTGGTCGTCAATCTCAGGAAATAAATTCTTATTCACGTGAAATATCGAATATATTAATCTACGAAAATTCACAGACGTTCATTGATATTCGAGTAACTTTCCATTATAAATTCACGAGAATAGCCATTATTTCATTACATCGAAGCGTAAAAACCCTCCTGAAGGAAGCATTCTGTAGTATCTGGCTTTCTCGACTTGTTTTTCATTTCCGGTATTTGGAACAGAGGGATTTAAATGTCTTGGGAATTCCCAGGACAACATTCCCAGCAAAACAATAAATTTTGTATATTTGATTCGATACGAAAGCATCGAAATAAAAAATGCTATTATTATAAATCAGATATTCTGTGTTCACTAGCCACATGATATGTCTAAAATAACACTACTAATACTGTATTATATTCGTAGTAAGCGACTAATTGTTATAGAAACGAAGCTGTTTTACGAATTGAAAGGAAATCTAGTCTCAATATTTTCAAGCAATTCTTTTGAAACCAGTGATCTTACAATTCAAAAGAGGACCCCGCAAAGATCTTATGAAAAATGGCCCCCGGTTAAATTAACGGAACATTTGATATGATGTAGTTCATGTCTTGATGAAAAGTTCCAATGAGCCCAAGTTCGTAAATTGAACAGTTTCCGAGATACGGGGGATCAAAAATCAATACTAGTGCGCCTTATTCTAGACTACCACGTTTGAGCATATTTCAGTGTAAGAAGCACTGTTGTGATCCTGTGAGCCCTTCAATATTACCACTTGACCCCCTGAACCTATGAATCCCCTTCAGGACTCAATAAAAAAACGCCAAAAAGGTAAAATATGGTTCTTTTTTTCATTGTATAAACATGAAGCACCGTCGACATTAGCATTACCCAGTGTGCGCCACGAGAAGGTTGATCGGTCGGATTTTGCACACCATGTGGCCCTGAAGAGGACCGTTTTTATAGTTCTCTCTATTCGACCATAAGAATCTCAACATTCATATTGTCTTGATGATCTCTATTAGCGGCATTTCTGGTCGTATTTAGAAGATTGCCATCCGAATATTTGGCATGCCTTTGATGACGAGCAAATCCAAAAAACCTTAAAACACTTGCAATATGTGCACATGTACCCAATGTTTTGGCACCGAATTGACAGATACAGTAGTAACCATTTATTACTTCCTCTTCTAGTTCCAGTTCATTTTTGGGAATGTGAAAAATAAGATCTTGATGTTTAGTACGATTCCGAAATCGTGAATAAACTTTTAGTCTTCTGAGGCTGTTATCTACCAACGAAGTGTCAATCTGCGCTAATAGAGGGCATCAAGACAATATGAATGTTAAGATTGTTATGGACAAATAGAGAGAACTATAGAAACGGCCCTTTTCAGGGCCACATGGTGTACAAAATCCGATCGAGCAACCTCCTCGTGGTGCACACTGGGTAATGCTAATGTCGACGGTGCTTCATGTTTGTACAATGAAAAAGAGAATCATTTTTTACCTTTTTGACGATTTTTTATTTTGACTCTTGAAGGAGAGTCAGAGGGTCAGGGGGTCAATGTGCAATATTTAAGGGCCCACAGGGCCACAACAGTGCTTCTTACACTGAAATATGCTCAAACGTGGTAGTCTAGAATAAGGCACACTATTATTGACGTTTGATCCCCCGTATCTCGGAAGCTGTTTAATTTACGAGCTTGGGCTCATTGGAACTTTTCATCAAGACATCATGAGCTACATCATATCAAAAGTTCAGCTAATTTAACCGGGGGCCATTTTCCATAATATCTGTGCGGGGTCTTTTCTGCGAGAATGAGGGAGAACAGCGTATCGTTTTCCGCATTGCTATATTTATCCGTTTATCCCTATTAAGACATCGTAAATTTCGTTGTTTGTTGAACACAGCGAGACACCGCAAATGCGTCAGTTATAAGCCACCAGCGAATTATAAATGGTCCTTTCGTCGTCGAGGGAATTCAATCGCGTGAAAAGAAAACTGCCAGAGACGTCGACGTTGAAGATAAATCGCGAATCCATAATAATCGCAGGCTTACTTTACCCTTTTTCGTTTATATACCGTCAGTTCAAATTTCATTTAATATTATGTTAATTGAAGACAATCATTCGAAGCCAAAAATCTTGCGTGCACGGTAACCATAATAGAAAAACGAATTATAAATCGTGGATGGGGTTTCGAAAAAAATTTGTTCTCCATCACGATACTTTGCTTCCGTATAGTTCGAACGATAAAGATACAAATTGGAAAGAAATGACGGGAAGGTAAATATTTATCACTATATCGTCGGTGACAGTAACTGCGACGTTTTCGTGACACGTGTGCTGTTCCAAACATATTTTCCGTGTTCACGTACATGGAGATATCTCAATGCCAAGAATAACTGCGCAACGATGATAGTATGTACTCTATCGTTCCTTTATATTCCTATTTCAATGATCGAGTTAAAATAAATATTCCCGGCGATACTTGAGTCGTTTAATTTATTCGACCGTACTCAATGAAGTCCAAGGGCAGAGGAGGGCAGAAAGCTGGCAAATTATAAATTTCAATAGGTAACGTTGCTTTTTGAAAGCGCAACGCTGTTTCTCATCAGTGTCTCATTCACGTTATAATTTAATTTCATTAGCGAGGAGACGTTCACGTTCGTTTCAGTTCCAACGGGATTTCTAAACAGTCAAAGGAAATACAGTGACTCAAACAATTGATCAAATGTTTAATTTTGTTTAAATTTTTATTTAATTGAACACATGTTAATAAGATATGTAACAAAATATTTTATTATAATTACATACATAGTTTTCATAGTTCATATAATACAGAATTAACTTAAATATGTTACACTTTTTAAAAAAAAATTAAATAACATTAACAAATGATGTAATGATCAAATTTTTGAGTTTGAAAAAATGAAATATCAGTACTTCGTATACCCTCCTTTCGCTTTCAATACGGCTTCTATGCGTCTTGGCATACTATCTACTAAACTTTTACACTGTTTAGCCTTAATATTTTCCCAAGCAGTTTTAACTTCAGACCACAATTCAATAATACTTCTTGAATTGTGATCGAAGTTGGCAACTGTTCTTTTTAGTAAACCCCATAGGTGTTCTATTGGGTTCAGATCAGGAGACTGTGGGGGCCAGTCTAAAACAGTAAAACCATGAGCTGTTAACCATTCTTTGGTGATTTTTGCCGTGTGTTTAGGGTCATTATCGTGCTGAAAAATGACTTCTTCTGCGTTCTTATTCCATTTTTCCAAACTTCCAATTAAACTTTTCTGCAGGATGGATGTGTATGATGTTGCAGTCATTCGACCTTCAATTTTTTCAACGCATCCGACGCCCTCACTGGTCATACAACCCCAAACCATGATATGGCCTCCTCCAAATATCAGTGTAGGATGAACGTGATGCGACCGTATTTGTTCTTTATTTCCTCGCCATGTCCATTCCCGTCCATCGCACCCAAAACGATTAATTTTCGTCTCGTCTAACCATATTACTCGTGCCCAATCGAGATCTGTATAATTTTTATATTTTTCGGCAAACTGCAGTCGAAGCTTCTTATGCCGCTTTGTAAGAAAAGGTTTCTTTATTTTTGCACGTCCTCTTAAATTCACTTCTCGCAGTGCATTACGCACTGTTTCAGCGTTTACGTTAATATTATGGTGTGTGACTAAATTTTTTTGCATCTGTACAGCATTATCAACGCTACCATTACGGATTGATCGTATGATTAATCGCTTTGTGGTAGTGGATAACTTTGATTTTCGTCCTGCTTTATTTTTTAGTACGTTTTCTTTTAAAGTTTTACGTACTGATGACACAGTACCAACAGAGCACAGTACCTTCTTAGAAATCTCGCGATGAGAAAGCCCAGATATTAATAGTATTTTAATTTCTGATATTTTACTTGCTTTTATTGGTCTCAATATGAAATATGACTAAAAATATTTTTCTTACTAATTATTTTATTACAAACGTATTCTCAAATGTTTAAAAATAACGTTATGACTTACCAGTAATTATATTTGTGCTAAGGAATGCCAAAAATATAAGAATTTTGCACAATTAAGCTTAACACAAATAATTGATCAAATAATGCACAGAATATAATTCGTAATACACGTCCGCTTTGTACGATTACAGGGCTCAAACTGTCGTGAAGTAACGACGCAATGTTTACATTTTTCGTATATATGTATATCAACAGTCTTAAGCAAGATTCTGAGAAAGGTGTACTGTGACTTATTTTCTGTTTGTTCGAACATTTGATCAATTGTTTGTGTCACTGTATATCTGAAAGCTATTATGCAATGCTTACGTTTAGCTTCGAGTATAAAGCGAGCCAAAATTTATAGTATAATCGTGAAATGAGCGATCTTTCGCGTAAATGAAACGTGGAACGTTTTTGAAAAAAATAGAATAGATACATTCTTCGAAAGTTGTGAATACAACGTGTCTGTCCACAACTCATTGTTTCTACTCGTATTCAAGTTTGTAAACATAGTACTATATTACTATGTTCTGATTAATCAGAACTAATGAAAACGGTTTATATTGCATTACTGTCAGTATTTTCAACCTATAACACATCGTGTCTAACAAAGAGAGACGTCAGTTAAAAAATATTCAATGCAGCACGCGTCCCACGAATTTTGAAAATCAATTTTCGCGGTAACAAAGCCGCCTATGAAAACAATTTTACTCTACATTTTAGATTTATTTTCACACGAATGATTTTTCAGGATTCTACGATGAATTTTTGGCCTGTACCATAGATGAAGTTACCTGCAATAGCTTGTGAAAATGACAAATTCTTTTACGGTATTTGAATTGGTCGCCATATGGTCTGATGCGACAAATAACGATTACGGATAAGGGATAACAATAATTTCAATAATCTAGCTCTACGAGTAAGATAAAATTCCGCGGAAAAATGGTTGCATGATAAATCGCCGCGTTATCATCCACATGATTACATTTCTAAAAAATACTTTTTCTCTAGTCGATTGTAAATATGTATGTACTTTGTTCTTGTTATTGAATCTAGATTGCATTTAAATAATTTACAATTTAACGATCCTGTTTCTTCGACTCAGAAATATTTACAGAACGTATAAATATCTTCGGAATAAAATAAATTTTGGTAAATTTGCTACATGAAACAGATGAGATGAGATTAGATAAATTTGGACGCATGATCAATCGTATGTTGATTATTAAACGCAAAGTGTCGTGAATGATTGGTGAGCTGTCACCGAGCGCGTGGTACTGCATTGATTAATACGAAATGATGATTTGAAATACAATAAAACAAATGATACAGGAAAACTTAGATAAAGGATGTCGTTGAACATACTTGACTTTGTTAAGTATTAATAATACAAGAAAAATATACTGCAATAATATATTAATATAAAGAAACCTTCAAGTTATCCATGTATCTTCCTACATTAATAATTTTCTCGTCTCCTCATGGATCTTAAGATGCCCGCCATTTTGGAGAACGTTGTTTTAAAGCCTACAAAAATTACTAGGCGCGAATAAATTATATCCTGACGATTATTAAACGTAATATCCACTTGGAATGCTGTATTATTTGCACTACAGATATTTACAGATAATATAGAATATTAATTTGCGCGATCACGTTTATTTAACCTCGCACGTTCGCTTTCGCCATTCATTTGGATAACCGCGAACCCACAGGCACGCTACATTCGTAGTCATTTTACGTAATACAGTGCATATTCCCAACTGTATAGAATATTTTATACATTGCATCACGGATTGCTATACATTTGATTTCTCTATAGAATGTGTTAATCTAATACCATCGTTACAGAATGTAAAATAAAAATAATCATCCAGCTCTTTCGGACCAAAGATCAGTCTCCATTTTATAACTTGAAAGTTTCACGGTGGATCCCAAAAGTTACTCTCTCCCAAACTCGAATAAACTCTATTTACAAATAATGCAGGGCCCCAGAAAATTGTCCAAATCGTCCAATTCGTCTCGTCGAAAGAAAGATTGCACATTGGTTGCGTGTCGTGACCTTATTTGACACCGATCGGCAGCAATCAGTCAACGGAAGAAAGAGATTTCCTACGAGAGGGGGGAGGGGAAAGGGTGGAAAATAAACGATCCGAGAAGACGGAGGGATGATCCAACGATGAGATTGACCTCGAGGATCGGGAGAAGGACGCGTTCGACGATCGATCGGTTCGTGCCCCGAGGTCCAGAAACGTTCACGGAAGTGAAATAAAATTCCTCGCGATGCGGGCGACCGCCCCGAGCGTAATGGAGGCCGCCCCTGATCAGAACGCGATAACGAAAGCGGCCGTGCGTCGTTCCCGATTAGGCCTCGTGATTAATCAAGGATCGCGGCGACTCGACACCGGCGAATTAATTTCTCAACGGTGAAAGAGTTGCACGGGAAGTGAAAACGACCGCTACACGTGCATACAGTGTGTCTTGTTTCGATCAGTTCACTCTTTAGTGGACTACCGTTTTCGAAAGAAAATTTTTGCTAAATAAATGTTCTTTATTTCCACAAGATAATTGATATTCGATTGGTAATAGATTTGTTTCGATTAGTACTGGAGACTGTAGATCTTTATGCAAATTCATATTTTCATTAATGAGATGGGAGCTTTGTAGAGGGTTGTTTCAACCCCTAAATATAATAGTTCGTATCCTACGTATTTCTTATATTTTTTGAGAATTAAAATTTCCCATCTAATTATTACTAAATGCGTAACATTTCTATTTGGTAAAACATTCGTTCCAAAGCATCCACTCTTCTCGATTTTGTTATTTCCACGAGTAGGTACGAGTCCTTGGAGTCGAGTTCTGTCTTCGCGTGACTTACTTAGTTGCAACATCTGGGAATCGCTTAAGAAAGACGACGAAGCATCGAAGAGTGCCCGAGACCTTTTATCGTTACTCCTGGCATTGTTTGTTGCAGTTCGACCACCTGCTGCTCCAGAATCTAGCCTGCAAGAGTTCGTTGCAACTCGTAAACATCCTGTGTTTATTACCACGACTCCATAACCGGTGCCCGCTTAAAGGTCTAAGCGGGGTTATTTACTTCGATATTCCCATATTCAAGTTTTTTTATCAGCGAACGACAGTCACGTGAATTTACGTTATTGCTTTCGAGCGCTAAATTCATCCAGTGTTCCAACTTTTGAGGAAAGGGTTTTCCGAACAAGGTTACTGGGAAAATAATGTTTATCGATAAAATCCTCTACCTTCGAGGTGGAATTTTCGAAGAATTCGAAGGGAGCTTTCTCTCCAATTCGCTGACAGACTCTGTGGAATTCTTGCCTGTATTTCCAGGCGAGAGAGATCTAAGAGAATGATTCTGAAACGGCACAATGGAAATCGATGAAAGCGAGGAGTAAAAGTAAGCCTTGATATTATTATGGGCATACACGAGTTTCGCGCGGAATCTCCTGGCAATTTAGCGAATCTTGTAACGTTATCAGCGTACGTGTTGTCACGTTCGTTTATATTTCGCAGTACATTAACTAGAAACTAGGCAAATAAGTGTAATATCGTAATAAACTAGTCACACGACGACGATAAAATTTGTTTATGATTCGAATCGTTCATACGAGGGCGGTCCGTTAAGTACTTAGCCTACAAAAGAAAAACGAAAATTTTGGAAAAGTGGCGATTTATTTATCTACATAGTCTCCTTTCAGCTCGATACACTTGACCCAGCGATGCTCCAACTTCTTTAACCCGTCTGAAAAATACGTTTTCTGGAGGTCTGCAAAGTAGGCCTCCGTGGCGGCGATAACCTCCTCATTCGACTCAAATTTCTGCCCAGCGAGTGACTTTTTCAAATTTGGAAACAAAAAGAAGTAGCACGAGGCCAAATCTGGAGAATACGATGGATGGGGCAGCAGTTCGTAGCCTAATTCGACCAATTTGGCCTTGGCGACGGCGGAGGTGTGAGCCGGTGCGTTGTCATGGTGGAAGAGCACTTTTTTCTTCGCCAAATGGGGCCGTTATTTCTGCAATTCGGCGTCGAATCGGCCCAATAATCCGGCATAGTAGAGCCCTGTGATCGTTTTGCCCTTGACCAGGTAGTCGATGTAGATCACACCTTTTGAATTCCAAAAAACGGTGGCCATCACCTTTCCGGCCGATAGGACAGTCCTCGCCTTCTTCGGAGCACATTCGCCGGGCGAAGTCCACTGTTTCGACTGTTCCTTGGTCTCTGGTGTGTACCAGTGGATCCATGTTTCATCGACGGTCACGAAACAACGCAGAAACTCCTTCGGATTGCGCCTAAACAGCATCAAACACTGCTCTGAAATGGTCTCACGGTTGCGCTTGTTGTCCGGAGTAAGCAAACGCGGCACTCATCGCGCCGACAGCTTTCTCATGCCCAATATTTCATGCAGGATATGACCCACGCGGTCTTTTGAGATGCCTACTGTCTCAGCTATCTCGCGCACCTTCAATCGGCGGTCTGCCAATACGAGATCGTGAATTTTTTTCACGTTATCCTCCGTGGTAGCCGTTTTCGGGACACCTGGACGTGGCTCATCAAAAACTGACGTGCGACCACGTTGAAACTCGTTAAACCAATTTTTGACGGTCGCCATCGAAGGAGAACAGTCACCGTACACAGCATCCAAGCGCTCTTTGATTTCGCTGCGCGATTTCCTTTCCAAAAACAAGAATCGAATCACCGACCGATATTGCTCTTTTTCTATTTTTCTAAAATACGCGGACACACCCGCTTCCACACGCGGTCAAAACAAAACTACGAGTCCGATTCGGCTGAAATTTTGACAGAAGCTGTCTACAAGAATGTACTACACGGTAGTAAATTTCTCTTGCGATCGTGGCGACCATCGGGTGGTGAGGCTAAGTACTTATCGGACCGCCCTCGTAAAAGTAACAAAAATCAAGCCACCCTGTTTCGTATTAAATTGTTCGAACAGTTTCCCCTTCGAAACGGAACGACAGAAATTTCTTTTATTATATTTCACTACCCGACAATCTATTTCACGGAGAATAAAATCGATTGGAGAAACATGTGTAATACGCTCCGAAGTAAATTTAATACTCGAGAATTTAATGCTTCGCCGAACGTTTGTAGGAACAAGGGTGAAGCATTCTATTCTTTATTTTACTATTTCCTACCCTTCGCTGCAATCTATACGAAATACGAGATTTTCTGTGGAGAGCAGAAGCAGCGATTCTGATCTTTACGTAAAACTTTCTCTTCTCTTCTTCGAAGGGTGGATATTTTTCAGATCCAAGTATGACTAAAGGTACTAAAAGACACCGAGGGCCCTGGCGTTTTCAGACGAAAACGTTTACTATTGTTCGACGTAGGTGACTCTGTTTAAATTAATTCAAAAATTATCTTAAACATTGTTCATACTTTTAACAGTATTTCAAATAATAAAATTGTAACTTAGGGGTTGTTGTACGCATCGTTGATAATTTATAAATTAACTGTAATAAATTTTGATAGTTTAATTTTAAATTAAATTTTTTTGAGTCCTCTCCAGGTACTAAAAGACTCAGTGTCTGACACTATCCACGTGTTCTCTACATTTAACCAATATTCTGTCGTCTTCTAAGTGTTACAAAAAGTTTATCGATCATTGAGGGTTAAACGATATCCTTATCATCGATCTTTCGTTCGTGGTAGATTCGGTTTCGCGATTCCCTGTCCAAAAGAACTGTGTCAAATGTTTCGGTTCTCCGTTGCATCCGTAAATCGAGCTCACCGGCGGCTGACAACCGCCAGCTTTGTGTCAGCATCGTCGAGTGAAGCCGGATAAAAAGGGTTGACAACGAGGCGAGGAACGCAGGAGGATTTACAAGAGACGCAAGGAGGAAGCGGGCCGAAGACCTATTCATAGATCAGTAGCCCTTTCGAGAGTTCAATGAGAGAGGGAGGCACGCTTTACAAGACAATGCTACTATCTTTAGACGTTACTTAAGCCGTCGAAAGAGAAACCCGTGTCAGCGACACCTTTCTCGATCGAGATAATCAGAGGATCGTAACCTATCAGAACAAACGATTCCTTTCGTTAATTAAAATCACCGGCCATCGACAATTATTGTTCGAGAAGGGAACGGTTCGTGCAACAAAATTAATCCTAGAAAGACCCTAAAGTACAGAGAAATCGTTGCGTCAAAGACCAATAGAAGGGGAGCTCGTCAAAGCCCACGTGGATATTTATAGACTGGAAAATGATCTTTCGATCTTTAAACACCGGTTCTTTGAGGCACCTGCTTCGTAGCTAAATCAGTGTTATAAATAAACTGAATATCTTTATGCAAATTCATATTTTTATTAATGGAATGAGAGCTTCGTAGAGGGTTGTTTCAACCCATACGTACAATAGTTCGTATCTTACGTATTTCTTATATTTTTTTAGAATTAAAATTTCCTATAAATGTATAAACATTCGTTGGAAATTATGCTACCTTTGCAATAAATATTCTACAAATTTTTTTATAGGAATTCTAACTATGCTATTAATAGTTTTAAACGTTATATGTCAAAATTTCTATTAGAATCCATATATTTCTGTCTTGGATATATCATTTATGAATCCAATATGGCGGCTAGAAAGTTCACCCTGTGTGTACTTTATTAATCCAACATGGCAGCCAGAAAGTTCAATTTTAATATATGTTATGGACTTAATTTCTAGATTTAATAGTACCACTAGTAACGTTTACAGGAATATTGACGTAATTTTAGAGCAAACCGTGTATTTCTGAGCCACCCGGTGCAGGATAACCGGTCGGATTGAAACGCGAATTGCGACGAAGCAGGCTCGCCGGGCAAATTAGTTAGTCGTTGGCCGCTGGTAATTTCTGGAAATAAAATTATCCCGCTCCAGTTGTTGGCCAGCAGGATCAGTCGAAGCATTGTACGACGACGCGTGTCCCGAAATTTTCCCGCTATTAATTCATCCGTTCGGAGAGCGACGGAAGCGACCCCGAACCATGGGATCGATAGCTGTTATCGCGGTTGTTACCATGGATACATCAAAGCTCGATCCTTAACACTCGAAAATAATTAGGATCAAGTTACTTAATATCGTTTGTGGGATCGATCAGCAGACGAACTCGCAAATATCGCGAAAGAATCGATCCACCGTAATTCGACTAACCGAGTTACTTCTCGACTTCTACTCGCAACGTCGATACATGTGAAATCGTAAGCTCTCGAAAATTAGAAAGAATCCGAGCACTCGATAAATTTTAATTTCACCGAATTCACGCGATTTTTCTATTACTTAAATATAGCGTAAAAATGAAAAAAATACATTCCAATTTTCTCCAACAGTCTGTATTAGAAATACGCAGGTTCGTGTTATCTGTTTCCCTCGTTCGCGAAATTAAATAATCGTTTCTAATGAGATATGGAGACCCGGATGACGAATACGAGTATTGATTCCTGACCTGCGAACGATGTTTGCCCATCCATTTATCAGCGATTTATCAGAACTCTCGCGGAAATATTTAAACCCTCGTTTCCACGTATTTTTACCAGTGCTTCGACGTCGATCAAAATGCCATAATCGAGCTCGCTACTTCGATGGACTTTTGCCGCAGATATCTGTCAATCGTACAAATTTTTTTCAAAAGTGAACAGTTTGAATTGATCAACGAACCAAAAAGAAAAAAAAGAACATTATCGCTGTAACGCGATGGCGAACGATGAGAAAAGATATCGTTGCTCATCTTCCATGTGTGGCAGGTAATCTGTTCCATCATAGCGCGTTTACCACGTATTAAATGATTAGTTTCATAGCGATGCTTCAAACAGATTGGCAATGGTTTGCTTTTATGACGGTTGTCGGGAATTCTCGGAACTTCTTGGTCGTTGTATGCATTTAGTTTCCCTAAATCAACGTTGAATTGTACATAGGGCTTGTAGTAGATTCTCTAAACGCCGTACGTATCGTTCTGGTCGCTTTCGATAAGTGGCTACCGGGGGTTGAAATCATAAGACTTATCGTTAGTATTCCTTCGACACGCGACCTCCATTTTAACGCCGTGGAACGAGTAAATGGTACCTAATGAAAATGGTAACGGACACAATTTACAGCGAAAGAAGTCACGACTTCGCGTTGAAAAGACTCTGATTACTCGGAACTACTCGCATAAAACGAACCTGATTACGACTGAGAAACATAATCACGTCAGTTTTTATTAAAACGTAACGGAATATCTCGAACAAGACTGGAGTTTAAAACGAAACGACGACATTTTATAATTCATATTACATTATTAATATACGTATTACGAACATTCGGATATTTCGTTTACAAAATGAATATTCAAGCGTTCGAGCGATTTTGGAATTGTCAAATATTTCAATTTTGTCCGAATGGTAATTAGTCGAATTCGAACGAGATTCGAGACGATACCTTATCAACGTTCTATTAATTTTTAATTAAATAAGAAATTTTAAATAGGAACAAATTTATCGCAGATATCATGTTGGTTGTAGCCTTGACCATATTTGCTTTGTTTGCGTGCCAAATTTTGCAAAGTTTGGTATCGTTGGTGTCAGAGTTTGCTGGTACACCACCTGGGAAAAGTAGTTTCGTGAAAAACAACGTTAAAGTTTGTTATCGGGTCGCATGGCGGTTCCGTCTGCGTAAGCAACTGTATGCACACTAACAAAGTTGGTTACTGAAATCCGGCGATTACCTTAATCGCGTCACGTCCTTCGCTAAAAGCTAACGAATAAACTGAATCACCTTGGTGTTGAACAATTAACTTTAGACAGACTGAACCACCATCTGCATGTGTTTACAATATACAAGGAGTCCCAGCAATCACGATAAGACTAAGAATGGAAATAATTCTACATGGAAAAAAAATATAGGAAAAAATTATTTCCAATTGTACCATATATATAAAGTCCCAAATATTAATTTTATTTCTGCCTCTAGGTGTGTACCTTCTTAAGGATGTACATATATCAATCTTTCGTGAAGCCTATGGAACCAGCAACAATGGAGGCCATCCACGCGAATTTCTCCGAACAAGTGGCGGTGATTTGCAAAAGGCACGTTTTACGTCTATGCAACAATTAACAATTAATAAACTAATTATTCTGCATGCGTTGCGGATTCACCCAGCCACGGTGGATTAATCGGCCGAGCGATTCGTGACGACGGAATATTAATAAACTACCCGACGCGACAGTTTACGGGCGGTCGCTTTACACGTGTATACGTTTCGGATTACAAACGCGTTTGTGTGTTTCCAATGCACTGTAAACGTACGGATCAACAAACGCTGAACGGGAACCAGTGCCACCCTCATCGTCCAAAAATAAAATAACAAAATCTATATTCGAACCATATTACAATTTCAACGATACATAAGTTTCCAAATCCGGTGACGACTTCCTGAATGTCAAGAAGTTTCGGTATCTTGACACTAACGACGATATGAAGTCGAATCGGGTGTAAAACACGTTTGCAAATTCTATTAAAATTTGAAAGTTGACGAACAACGAACTCTATAATAGTTCCACCATTTCTTAATTACGCTCAAGTTTATCTTTGCAAGATCAAAATTTCTTTTATCGCTCATTAATCGTGCTCGACAAGAAGATAAAACGTTCGACAGAAATTAGATCGCGCCATGTTGTTTCCAAGCTCGAGGGATTGTCCGTTGTTTTCCCTTCCCGTTGCTTCGAACTTCGATTTAAAATTTTTTACAAAAACAACCTTCTCGACCCCTTGGAAAACTCTTCTAGATTCCATCGGTTAAAATTAATCGTTACAGGTCTGTTGAAGAAGATGGCGACGAAATATCGGTCCTCGAGGACGTTGGTCTGTGGACAGTGAAACCGAATTTTCACAGCATAATCGTGTACAGCGTCTTGATTCCAATAGTCTCTGTTCTCGGGATAGTCGGAAACGCTCTAATTCTCTACATTCTAGGAGAGGGAAATTTCAAGGCGTCCGTGTTCACGTATCTGACAGGTCGGCCCAAGTTCCGAGCAGCTTAAGCGCTTAATACCCACTTCTCGAGTCGCTTCGTTTCCGGTAGAAAATTGTTTCCCTCCCCACCCCCCGTCGCGGTTCGTTCTTCCTTTTTCAGAGGTTATATCGCGAACTCGTTTTATTCGACGCGTCGATTCAGTTTGTCCAACTTTAATTAAAAACTCGCCAAGTCGTTTCTTAATTTTTGTCTTTTTTTTTCTTAATAAAGATTCCGGTTTACGAAACGTTTCAACGTCTTTCGAGAAAACTAACTTCGCGAGGCACGTGACTGGAAAAGCGCTTTTGCAACTCCGACTTAAAACTTTCGCGAAAATTGGTTCGAAATTGGAGTATCTGTCTTTTTTATTGGGTAAATAAGGGAACGATCTATACAGAATAATTATAGAAACTAGAACAAGTCTTTTCACAGTTTCTTATCGACTGTAACGCGTTATTAATGTTTGTGTCGATTCATTATTTATCAGTACCCTATTTATAAGGAGGATGAATATCATCAATATCGAAAAAAAAATTAATTCGATGCATAATGGGTTAATAAATTGTTTGCGTGACGTAGATAGATTTTTTTGCAGTTCTGGCAGGCGCTGATCTCGTCACCTGCATCATGATTTTATTTTCTGGACTGGCCAGGGGTGTCTTTTGGTGCAAAACAGGTTGGTTGGAGTTTGACGTGTTCGTTCATTTACCTGTTGCTTCGGTTTCGTCGAATCTCACTGTTTGGGCTACCATATTGGCTACTATCGACAGGTTGGCGATCGTTTTCAGGTGATCAAAAGACAAGCATTTAATTTCAATTATTTTATGCTCGATTATTTCATTCTTCTCAATGTTATAATCGAAGACATTTCCCAAAGTCTGATGAAATTGACTGGATCTTTATCTCCGACCGACAGTTTATCGAGATGCAAACCACCCAAATTCTGCAACCATCATCTGGCACGGAAGTTGATGGTTTTTTCCGTCAAATCTTGTTCAACGTGCCGTACTGCCTCATTTACACGTTCAATGAGCAAGGCGATTTAATAACAACGAGATTCTTTCATACGTGGTGAGTAAACGATTCTAAAAACTTCGTAAAATTTTCAACACTAAATCTAACAAATCAAAATAAAACCAAAACAGTGATAAATATTTCACATACGACGATATACTGAAAATACACATTGAAAGAACAACACAACTAAATATTGTTTCTGGAAACTGCAAATTCTGGAAATACCATCGGATTTAGATCCAAGGAACCAAAAATTTATGCAATCGTTAAAATTTTAGTTTTTCTCTGGATAATTATTGTTCCAGTAATTTTTCCTCCTCTATTATTCGATCATGGTTTGCCAAGACGCGACGTCGACGGTAGCGATACATTTTTATGATATTTCGGAGTCACCCTGCGGAATAGAAGACTTTTTTACCGTGAACGCTCGCGGCGACGTCGTTCGAGGGCGTTCGGTATTCTTGTCATGAATTCAATTTCATTCGAAGGCACGACGGAATAAAAGCTGAGTTTGCAGGTTGTACGATCTTCAGAATTGGCTGCAGTTCGTGATGTTCGGCGCGATACCGGCGGTTCTCCTTCTGGTGGCAAACCTGATCATGTGCTACTCGGTAAAGGAAACTCTGAGGCAGAGGCAGTCGTTGCTACGCAGAAATTTACGAGAAGGAAACCGCTTGACGGTAGGTAAAATACGAATTCGATTCGCTATAGAAACCAACGAACCGTTGAGACGAAAGGAAAATGAAGAAACGTCGGGGTAAAAGCGTGCGAAGTGATTTCAAAATGGCTGAAAATCTCTTGCTCGCATTAGAGACCTTCAGGGATTATGCCACTCTGATAAAAAAAAAGAATATATTATAAAATATCTAACATCTTTTACAGTGACAGAATTTTGCTTTTTTGCAAATTGAAAATTTATGGACCCTACTCAGATTTATTTTCTTCGACTTTTCGCCTCGAGAATGAATTTTTTAAATAGTACTAACTTACGATTAATTTATAAAATGTATTCCATAATGCTTCTTCCGATAAAACAATTTTAATATATTACAGAAAATTGGTCACAATTCATTGAAATTGTTAAACACATTTAACGTATCGATTGCATATACGCCTGATTAAGCAATTTCATTCCAGCCGACATTTCAGAAGAAATATGATTCCGATATACATTAATATATTCCATTTAAACGATCGTTCTCGACGCGATCTGATAATTTAATAGACACGTTTCCTTTTCTCGGTCTGAGGGACGCAATCAATTATGAAAAAAGGTAAAGAATACCTACAACGCGCGACAAAGCTGATATCTCTTAAGAATGCTCGTTTCAGACTGATCTCAGTCGCAAAAGTATGAAATTCTCGAGAGCACGTCTCTTTCGTAGGAGGAGTAACATCCATCACGGGTCACTGAAACATTCTACAATGAGTTACTCGCGGAAATATCGTGATGAATTTCTCTATTCGACGAACATGAAAAATTATACATCTCCGAGAATCTATATGCGTCTGTCCGTTCGAAGTTTCGATCGAACTTGGAATTATAGTTTCGAAATTTGTAAACGTTCTCCATCGATCGACTGACTTTATTATAAAGTGCAACCCGTAAATCGAGCTTATCGTTCAGTCTGTTTTACCGCACAAAATACTCGTTTTTCAGGATCAAGCACGAATGACTGTCATGCTGGTTGGCATCGCGTTCGTGTTCATTGTGGGCGAAGTGCCAACTCATTTGGCGTCGCGACGAAGCGCCTTGACTCTTCTTCACGGGGGTGATTTAACCAAAGTTCAGGAGTATTACGTGGAAAGGTAAGCATCGTCTTTCGCATTCAGAGCATTTCTTTCATCCACCTTATATGAATTACACACCAGATTGCTTGTAATTTTTATCCCTATGTTTTAAATTGAACTCTTCAAAACCTTATGTGCCCACCAGTTTCGTTTCATCTCAACGTTTTTCTCCAATCAAGAATTCCTTTCAAATCAATTGTGCATCTCAATAGAACCTGGTAATAAAGCATATTTACAGAACAATCAAAAGTACTCCAACCCCAACTATGAGAGGTGGTTTCATCACCTAAACATCAATCTCACGTATCGAATATTTTTGGCTGTTCTACAGATACTTTAAGTCTCATTAAAATTGACGATCAACGCCTTAGTATAATTCTTTGTAAGTTCTACTCAATGTGCAAAGATCAAGCGAGTCAATTTTCATTTTCCTCTTCTCGAGAAATATCGTTTATACAGGGTGTAAACGATAACTTTGGCAAAAATCATAGGGTAAGTAGAGGTCCCATAGGCAAGTATTTTGAGCATGGGAACCCGTGTCCGGAAATGCACCAGTAAAGAATTACGGCGATCTTTAATTTTGGTCTTTCGCGCCTGATGGGTAGGCAAACTTTTTTTAGTTTATTGTTTCTTGACCATGATTTCATTAAATGTTTACGTTGATCATCGTAACACTTTCAATGTTTGTCATCTTTGTCACCTACACGACTGACCCACCTCAAAAGAAACAGTTTCCAGTACGATGGGTTTTCTATCCATCAGGAGCTAAAGACCGAAGTTAAAGATCGCCGTAATTTTTTACTGGTGCATTTCCGGACACGGGTTCTCATGCTTAAAATACTTGCCTATGGGGCCTCTACTTATCCTATGATTTTTGCCAAAGTTATCGTTTACACCCTGTATATACATATATTTTGCATAAAGAACCCCACACAGATCTTAAGGCAAATGGCTCCCGGTTAAATGAGCTGAACTTTTGATATGATGTAGTTCATGATGTCTTGATGAAAAGGTCCAATGGGCCCAACCTCGTAAAATGGACAGTTTCCGAGATACGGGGGATCAAAAGTCATTAATAGTGCGCCTTATTCTAGACTACCACGTTTGAGCATATTTCGGTGTAAGAAGCACTGTTGTGACCCTGTGGGCCTTTAAATATTATCCATTGACCCCCTGACCCTCTGACTCTCCTTCAAGAGTCAAAATAAAAAAACGCCAAAAGGTAAAAAATGATTCTCTTTTTCGTTGTACAAACATGAAGCACCGTCGACATTAGCACTACCCAGTGTGCACCACGAGAAGGTTGATCGGTCGGATTTTCCACACCATGTCGTCCTGAAGAGGGCCGCTTTTATAGTTCTCTCTATTCGACCATAAGAATCTCAATATTCATATTGTCTTGATGGTCTCTATTAGCGGCATCTTCGGTCGTATTTAGAAGATTGCCATCCTAATATTTGGCATGCCTTTGATGACGAGCAAATCCAAAAAACCTTAAAACACTTACAATATGTGTTCATGTACCTAATGTTTTGGCACCGGATTGACAGATGCAGGAGTAACCATTTATTACTTCCTCTTCTAGTTCCAGTTCATTTTTGGGAATGTGAGAAATAAGAACTTAATGTTTGGTACGATTCCGAAATCGTGAATTTTGTAGTCGTCTAAGGCTGTTATCTACCAACGAAGTGTCAATCTGCGCTAATAGAGGGCATCAAGACAATATGAATGTTGAGATTGTTATGGACAAATAGAGAACTATAAAAATGGCCCTTTTCAGGGCCACATGGTGTACAAAATCCGATAGAGCAACCTCCTCGTGGTGCACACTGGGTAATGCTAATGTCGACGGTGCTTCATGTTTGTACAATGAAAAAAGAACCATTTTTACCTTTTTGACGTTTTTTTATTTTGACTCTTGAAGGATAGTCAGAGGGTCAGGGGGTCAAGGGATAATATTTAAAGGCCCACAGGGTCACAACAGTGCTTCTTACACCGAAATATGCTCAAACGTGGTGGTCTAGAATAAGGCACACTATTATTGACTTTTGATCCCCCGTATCTCGGAAACTGTCTATTTTACGAGGTTGGGCCCGTTGGAACTTTTCATCAAGACATCATGAAGTACATCATATCAAAAGTTCAGCTCATTTAACCGGGAGCCATTTTCCATAAGATCTGTGCGGAGTCCTTTAGCATGTTTCCATATCTGTATAAGCCACAAGTAAATAAAGCATTTGTCGATCATCAACGTGTATCAAGAAAGTGTAAATACCGAGTATGTATGTACTTGGTGGCAAAGATGCTCGACCAAACCCGTGTGTAAGCTCGAAAACGGTCGATTCCCGGTAGCGAATGCTGATATTACCCGATAGAGCAAACATTAAATATCGCTTTAGATAAATATCGACAATAATGGTTACATGTTTGCACAGGTTTCGCATGTATGCGACGCTCCTCAATGCAATATCGGGTCCGGCCAACTTCGTGCTATACTGTCTGCTGAATCGACATTTTCTTTCTCATCTGAAACGTCTTTTCAACGCCAAAACCTCACGGACGAGTGCTACTAACGTCAAAATCGGTATTCCTTACTCGATTCGCCAAATCGAGTCCTAGCAACGTCGCTGGAAAGGTTAAACGCACGACAAATAAACATTTGCAATTACGTTGTGAGATCCTGTGAAAGAGATGGAAAAGGAGAGGAGAGTATTACGTTGTGAGATCCTGTGAAAGAGATGGAAAAGGAGAGGAGAGTATTTTATCCTAGTAGACTCTGGCTTAGACGCAGGGATATTGAGAGTCGATCGAGCGCTTGAGAGAAAATCAAGAGCGTAGCCCTCTGGTGGCATAAAAAATTAGAAAAGTCCATTTCGAACGATTAAATTATATTAGATCGAGCACAGTAGCTTCAAGTTTTTAATTCTTTGATTAATAACAAGATCACGCTGGTCTGTGATTTTCT
This sequence comes from Colletes gigas, assembly GCF_013123115.1. Classification (NCBI taxonomy): domain Eukaryota; kingdom Metazoa; phylum Arthropoda; class Insecta; order Hymenoptera; family Colletidae; genus Colletes; species Colletes gigas. Next base: position 10,125,666 of record NW_025106631.1, on the reverse strand, counting down.
ACAAATAAAATGGAAAGATCCCAATGCAATCGACTTCTCTAATCGCTATAAACAAGCATTTATAAATAATAGTTTATTCTGTAAAGTGCTAGTTTATATTTCCTACATTTTTCTTTACTGTTTTGTTAATCAGATTACATCATTACTTTGCGAAGTCTATTTTCGCAAAACCTTTAATCAAGAAACACTCGAAATCCGTGGCTTTTTGAACTAATAGGATTTGCCTGACTTTGCCGGCAAAGCTGCTCGTTCCAAGCGTGAAACTCGCGTTTCTTCGTCGAAACCTTACTCGTAGCCGCGGAGACAAATAACTTGGAAGCTGGTGGCAAACGGTGGTTCTTTGTCTCCAGTCTCTTCTTGCGAACAGCGAGGAGTTCGTTGAGAAGATAGTAAATAAACTCGATAAAGGATATCACTGATCCACCCAGACAGAGCCCAAAGATTCCCCCGAAAGAGGCTGAAATTTCATAAAAATCCCAATCTAACCATTTCATAAAACTTTCAATGACTAATTGTTCCCAGTTTTAACCAGTTCGCTGTGTTCGACAGCGTAAAATTAGTTATCATTTGCTATTTAAGTTGTAATTTTAGCGAAAATTGAAATATATTCGTAAATCTTTGGAGATAAAAACGAAATAACACAAACAAGATCGCGGTCTAAAGAGAGGTCGTCACAGCTGACTGGTTAAATCAACGTCGTTTTTTCGTCGACCAAGATTCGCTATACTCGGTTTCGTTTCGCCCTCGAATTCATAACGCGAGTTACCCTTCCCCCCTCCCCCCGTTGAAACTTTTTTATTACTCCTGCATTCCAATGGAACTTCCAAAGCACGTTGCAAGTTTCCTAACGAACTCAGACTGATTTTACCTTATTTTCCGACCCGTTCCTTCCCATTAGCTACTTATGCCACTACAGGGGAAACGTCCCTACAGATATCTTCGTAGGAGATTTCGCTTACCGAGTAGACCGTCCCAGCCCATGATGGTATCCTTGCGGTAGTCGAGGTACGTGCCATCCCGGAAGTACACGTAGAGGAACGAGGTAGTCTTTGCATTTAAACCGTGTCTGCAAAGAAACGCGCGAAACGTGTGACTACCCCGTAAATCACGAGGAAAGAGATGCACCGGATTATGCTCTTCGATTATGAATCTTAACGACGTGGAATGCCAGCGTAGATGGTCGTCTCGAAACTAATCCTAGAAACACACCTCTCCTTCCTGTCTGTTCACGCATTTATGGGAAATTTTAATTCTCAAGAAACTACAGAATGCACTTAATATGTATATGCAAAAATATAAGAAATACGTAAGATACGAATTAGTATACAGGGTGTTCGGCCACTTCTTAAAAAATTTTAATGGGAGATTCTAGAGGCCAAAATAAGACGAAAATCAAGAATATAAATTTCTTGACTGAGGCTTCGTTAAAAAGTTATTAACGATTAAATTAAAAAATTTCAAATGATTCTGAAAAAATTATTTTTGGTTGTGGGGCTCAATTACAATCATTTTTTGGTACATATACATAACCCTGGAATCCTACCCACTTTCGAGACAAAAATTCGAGAAGTTTTTCGACAAAATTAAAAATTTTCAAATCGTGCTGGAAAAATTATTTTTAGTTGTGGGGCTCAATTACATACATTTTTTGTGAATACACATACTTCCGAAATCCTACGCACTTTCGAGAAAAAAATTCAGTACGTGCAGAACTTTAAACGTTAATAACTTTTTAACCAAGAGTCCACCAACAAATTAGTATCCTTGATTTTCGTCTTATTTTGTCTTTTAGAATCTCCCATTAAAATTTTTCCCAGGGGTGGCCGAACACTCTGTATTTAGGGGTTGAGACAACCTTCTACGAAGCTTTCATTTCATTAATTCTATTAATAAACATTCGAATTTGTATAGAAGAAAACGATAAATAATAGTAAAAGCACTCGAGGAAACGTTTGCAAACTTGAATTATTAATTTTTGGAACCGCAGTTTGTATTCTTCGTCGAGACTCGAACGAGAAATTAACAGAATCAACTATTACTCACGTTATTTCGGAGTCGAACTCTATGTCTCCTATTTGTGTCGATTCGCTGATTACTTCGTAGGATTGGTCGTTGCATTGCGGAAGGCAGTTGCAGTCGTTAATGTGCGATAATTTGATACGAGATAGGTTCCCTATTTCAAAGTTAAACGATTTAAAACGATATAAACCGCACATTGGAGAACGTTCTATCGCAATATACATATATGTAATATACTTTACTTATTAACGATAGAAAAGAAAAATCTTCTCATCGAAGAAATAAAATGAAATCGAAGTTAGACGGAATTTTATTAATTTTGTAACAATAGATAACCAACGAAACTAACATATACCTATTTATTCTTTGTTCGAACAAAATGTTCGTTTATCGATAAAATATACTTACTTCTGCGAGCCAGAATGCAATCCACGTCTGTCAAGTAACAGGTGCGGACATTTGGATCTAGCAACAGAGTGTATAAATGTTTGCAACGATGCGGGAATTAATTTTATGTGTATTGTAATAGTTTGTTTCCATTAAGAATATATATAAAAATTCAAAATTCAAAAGATAGAAGCTGCACAATAACTGAATCAGAAGCTGTAATGGCTTGTTTCCATCAAGAATATAATAATTAAAAATTCAAAATGAAATCCAAATAGTTTTATATAGTGTTTTATACAACTATCACAGGTTGTGTGTGCATGTGACAACGTGAAGAACAATATATTCGTAATGACTCACGATCGTCCGGATAGAAAAATGGCAAACACCCGCAGTACCCATACGAATTCTGATGTATGCACTTCGAGATGCACGTTTGGTAACTGTACTTGCGTTCGCCGTGTTGCTAGAAAATTTCGTAGATACAAAAATCCCGTGATGTTTCGGAATTGTACACACCCTCCCCCCTCTCCCCCCCGAAAGCGTAATTACGATTCTCGTATGTACCTCACCGTCGAACAAACACATCCTCTTTCGCAGAGGTATGTTGCGAATAGCCTCGGAGCTTTCGATTCTAGTTCCAGCGAGTGTCATCGACAATGCATGGCCGGGTAGCAGAGTGGAGGGTTGTGCACCGACATCCGGATAATCTATCGGATCGTGTGTCAGCACCGTGGCACCCACGAACTGTCTCACCGAGCTTTTATAGTTTTTACCGTCGATATTCAACGCTATTGATAAACCGATATCGCGACCAGTTCCTGGCACGTCCTGAAACGTTAAATTCTGTTCGAACGATTGCTTGATCGGACGACTTTAATCCCTGTGTCTCGTGAATAACGTACTGCGCGTGCGCGACAAGTTGGCTAGCGGAACGGAGCATAGTAGGGGTAGAGGAGAGTACGCTTGCTCCGCCTACTCCCTTTCGCTTTCGTCGTCTCGGCCCAACAGCGTGTGGGCTCGACAAACTCTGAACTAGAGTGGGAAGAACTGGGCACCAATCAGACCTGCATTCCTTTCGCTTGTCAACTTCTCGCGGACGCACAATAGAAACGTTTAATCGAAGTTATTCGTTACTGCAACGAAGGCCAAACGATTTAAAAAATATATAGAAAAATTAGGTAAATAATTAAGTTGTTTTTCTTCTTACATTAACTCCAACTCGTATAATTTCTAATATTATTACGAGAATTACCCTAAATTTTAGATACAAGGTATTTACCAGAATGTGCCCGACACCTGGTAGAGGTTCGGAAGAATCGTGTGACTGGACATGTTTCTCGGTTACGTTCGTCGATTGCAAATACTGTTTCCTGAAGAAAAATTAACCCATCAAGATCGTGCGTTAAGATAACACAAAAACTCGAACGATCTTACGTGTAAATATCAGTGACGAATCATTGATTTACAATGAAATCTGAAACAACGCAAACTAAAAATATTGAAAAAATTACTCGAAGTTTCTGAGAGGACCGAAGTGATAATTGAAGCCGCAACAAAAGCCTTCGTTGGACTTGACGGTTTTGAAAATCTTATTGCAATCGTGGATCTGACCGAGCCAGGCGCATCTCACCAGCAGCAAGCTGCAAGGTTGCATTAGCTGGAACGCAAGAAAAGAGCGTACAGTTTTTCGTTACGCAAATCCGTGGCAGAGATTTGTCGAACAGAATAAAAAGAACTTTTCACCTCGAGCATGAGTTTTTCGACCGTGTAACCGAGCGTGTCAAGGGCCGACGATGCCGTTGTGTTATCGATTTCAATTTTATCCGGCCTTATCAATTTCATTAAGGAAAAGAACAGCCTATTGCTCATGTCAGTGTCGAATCCATTCATCAACCTATCACAGAAAATTTCTAACTAACGTATACTGTGGGGTCAACTAATTCTTGTAGTCGTTTCATTAATTACATCTATACTCTTACACATTTTTAGATTTTTCGTAGTCGAAAATGGTATTTTATTTACTAATACTACTCAAAACTATTACCAATAAACTGATCGAGTTTTCTCGAAGAAAATGAGTTCAAACAAGACCACACTTAAACAATGTCAAATTATACAATTTTTAAAAGTTTACAAAACCTGATATAGTTGCATACGTCGACACAGAACGATTCCCGCAATAAATTTGCAAACACTAGACCATACATATTCATTATCTTTTTGCCGCTCGAATTATTATTTACAATTTATTAAAGTAAATAATCGAAAATAGTGTACAGAAAATAAGCTAGTCCTTTGTCGTTTCGAGTCTTATTTACTCAGCAGGAAACGTCCTGGATAATTACACGTACAAAGGAATACATTTTCGCGACAGAACGTGAAATATTATCTTTGTAAATTTTAATTAACGAAAAGGTTTTCTGCCAAGATCACGGGCGGTATGATTTCAAGCCTCAAAAGAAATACATAACGATGTTTTTTTAAATTGTTTTGAAAGACCGTTGAGTTTAATAATTTTTTTTTTATGCGAGAACATCACTCACAATTTCTGCGCAATCACGTCGGCGTGCGGTTTGTAAACTTTGTTGTTGTTGCATATGGTGATGCCTGGGAACTGTAAATCTTTTATAGGATTCGACGTGTCGATGATCGTCATCGTGGGATTGTTCGAAAACTGTGTCCACAAACGTAACATCAGAATCACGCAAAAAGCGATGGACGACATACAAATCTACAAACAAAGAATTAATGTTTCCCGGGATATTATGAACAAAAAAATATACCGGATTTTCGGCCAACACTGAGAAAAATTTTAATGAGAGCTTCTAGAGGCTAAAATAAGACGAAAATCAAGCATACTAATTTGTTGATTGAGGCTTCGTTAAAAAGTTATAGAAACATTTTCAGCCACACAGTATATTTTCGGTAAAAAATTTTTTTTCTCGAAAGTACGTAGGATTTCGGGGGCATGTCTGTTCGCCAAAACTACTTGTAATTGGCCCCTGTAACTAAATATAATTTTTTTAGTATGATTTGAAATTTTTTAATTTCGTCTAAAAATTTCAGTACCTACTCGAATTTTTTTCTCAAAAGTAAATAGGATTTCAGGGGTATGTCTGTTCACTAAAAATGATTGTAATTAACCTCTGCAACCGAAAATAATTTTTTTACAATAATTTGAAATTTTGTAATCTCATTTTTTAGTAATTTTTTAACGAAGTCTCAATCAAAAAATTGATATTTTTTATTTTCGTCTTAATTTGGCCTCTAGAATCTTCCATTAAAATTTTTCCCAGGGGTGACCAAACACCCTGTATATGAATTTTCACCCACCGTGAACCACGCTATTCTGTCCAAACACGTTTTGCTCGTCACGATATAACGAAATCCGTGCAATCCTGAATTTTCACAATAAACACGCAACGATCTCTTCAAACGTTTCACGAATGATCGATACCCTGATACGATAAATTTAACGTATTGCAAAAATGAAGCTTGCATGAAAAACAAATTATTTATTTTTGTAGATACACTTGCGATGTTAATACTTTTGTAAAATATATGCAACAAAGCTGAACTTTTCCTTATTATTTTTCACAAAGATTGGGAAAGGTTAAAAAATTTTAATTCAAATATTAAAGATATATTACGGACGTCAAATTCATAATGAGTCATCGAAAAAGATCACGTACAAAAATCACTCTAATCGCTGCCTGATTTCTTACCCAACGTCTGCTTTTTCCCGTACGAATTATAACCATTTTCTGTTATACTTTTCATCCTGATTTTCCAAATTAACCGACAGTCGACGCGCACGTTCGGCCAAACTAGCCGCCAGGAAATCTATCGCACGAATAAACATGACAGACCCTGGAAACGCCAAGTACGTTTCCACGTTAGGTGGACTCTGGTATCGTTACACAGAATTTCTATTTTCTACCAATTTTGCTCGTCGAATACTAGGAAATGCTATTATTTGGATTTCGGTGACCCTGGAGTACCGGCGACCACTTAGGCAAATGCTACGCCACAGGTAAGAGGAAATTGACAGATCACTCGGAGTCGATCGAAGCGTTTCCCTGAAAGTAATAAAAACCTCCCGAGAAACTAATGCACTCACCAGGACTGACAATCCAGGAAAGATAGTATCACCACAGACGAGGTATACGAGTAGACTTTTCACCTAATGTATTTTTTTGGCCCATGTTTCTGGGGCTCCAGAGCCCTGTGGCCATATTCAGCATTGTTTAACATTACAATGCAATATTTTAAACTATTGTTACCAATATGTGGCATAAAAATAATGAAAAGACGCATCAGTATACATAAATAATAATTTTTCGCGTAATAATTTGTCCACCGAACGGATTGAGATGGCTGACACACGCTGTGCTCTCATGTCGAGTCATGATCATGTCATCATCATATTGATGGATGACGATATAATGTACAAATTAAATATAACTCACACTTTTGTCAATTTATAGTAACAGATGACAAGATTCTTAAATTTGTTAACATTATTCACTTCGATGATTACATGCAAATTATTCACAACTTTAACTAGTCAAAGAATTGCGAATAATTCGTACTTGTCAACTCATATGCATTTACACATAACTAGTTTGTTTGCCTATCATACTAATTCAGTGAGTTTCTCAACTGACCGCCATCCATGAGAAGAGGCCGCTAAAATCACCTCTGAATTTTCAGGTCGGTATGGCAGTCAGATTGGGCCACGGAAGTCCATAAGATGAAAGCACAGACGAGATATATGAGTAGACCTTTCACCCAATGTATTTTTTGGCCCATTTTTCTGGGGCTCTAGAGCCCCATTACCATTTTCGTGTCACTCGCAACGTTACCAACAGATTTAGAAATGAACACAAGAGGAAGTGAGACAGAAAATGAAATTACAGAAATTTTAGTATTTTTTAACGGAATGAAAGCTGTACGGTACAGAATTGAGCATCAATCGATTAATTTCATTGGAGTAACCAATCGATTATGATTATTTAAAGATTTCAAGACGATTAAGATACGTAAGGATATACCTCATTGACAACTACATCGAAAATTCACTATTTTTTATTTTAAACTGTAATACATCATTTATTTAAAAAATAACTCGGTATGGCAATCAGATCGGGTCATCAAAGACCATAAGGGGAAAGGTCTCATCGTATGCCTCGTGTGTGAAAATTTACTTGTGGTTTTATCTCTTTTCTTAAAATTTTTGTGCCTACATTCCAAAGCTTCTTCTGTCAATTGCCCAATTGGATTTAGTGCATGTCTTATTATTTCAGCACCGTGAATTCATATTTTATGCACGGATGATGGCGTACAGTACCAGCCATAATGTTCAACAAAATACTTTGCAGTATCGCGTGCATAGCCCTCGAATTTGTGTAGAGATGAAATCACCTATGATATAATATGACATTTTTTAATTAAGGTCGTTTCAAAATCTATTCGATACAGAACAAATATTTATGGAAGATTTCATATAATAACAACTATTACTATTATAATTTGTAATATAATATATGCATTTAAAAATTGTTCTCTGAATGTTTCGCTGATGCAGCTCAAATGGTTCTATTTCAACTGACTGCAGTAAAAAGATCAAAACCTTAGTGAACAAAGAGTCAAAGGCCTAGCAGCACGATGGATAAGCACGTATTCGCGTACAAAGATACGACACATATACCTTTAAAATGTAATAATTTAATCAATGGGACGTCGGGGGAAACGATTTTTGTATAATTATGTAGTGGAAAATGTACTGAAAATATCCCAATTTGTTCCAATGCGGAACTCCTTGGGACTTGAAGGTTACACCTTGTCAATTGTAAAACATTTTGAAAATTTTCTTTATTTCAGTGAACATTACTTTTTAAATATATTATGTACCGAAATTATAAATTGAAGGTACGATTTCTTATCTTGAAAGAATGTTCTTTATTACACAAAGAACACAGAAGCGAAATATCAAACAGAGTCTTCAGGAGATCTCGAAGAAAGGAAAGAGTTTTACGAATGAGAAATGCTACCTTTAGAATGTCCAACTTTAAGTGTTTATACTGGGTGTTCGGCCACCACTGGGAAAAATTTTAATGGAAGATTCTAGACGCCAAAATAAGACGAAAATCAAGAATATCAATTTCTTGACTGAAGCTTCTTTAAAAAGTTATTAACAATTAAATTTAAAAAATTCAAATCGTTCTGGAAAAATTATTTTAAGTTGCGGGGGTCAATTACAATCATTTTTGGTCATTACACATACCCCCGAATTCCTAGGCACTTTCGAGAAAAAAATTCCTTACCGAAAATCTAATTAGGTGTCTTTTATCGACGAAAAAAAAATTTCAAATTGTTCTGGAAAAATTATTATCGGTTGCGGGAGTTAATTATAATTATTTTTGGTGAATAGACATACCCTCGAAATCTTACCCACTTTCTAGAAAAAAATTCGAGAATGTGTGAAAATTTTTAATGGAAAAAAAAATTACAAATCGTTTTGGAAAAATTATTTTCGATTGCGGGGGTCAATTGGAATCATTTTTGGAGAATAGACATACCCAAGAAATCTTGCGCATTTTCGGGAAAAAAATTCAGTACGGACGGGACTTTAAACGTTAATAACTTTTTAAGGAAGCCTCCATCAACAAATTGATATTCTTGATTTTCGTCTTATGTTGGCCTCTAGAATCTCCCATTAAAATTTTCCCCAAGGTTGGCCGAATACCCTGTATAACTTAAAATTTGTAATGTATTTTAATAATTGTTTCATTTCCGAGATCCATGAATATTCAAAAAGCAATAAACATTAACCAGATATCGATATGACAAAATTGATTTTTTGCCAAAGTGTCCGGACCCGGCCCTCGGTGCACCTCCAGGATTCCAGCCCGGGCCCTCGTGTACCTCCGGAAACCCAGCCCCGACCCCCGGAACACCTCCGGGTTTACATACATACGAATAATAAAAAAAATTTCTTTTTCTTCAATAATTAAAATCTGATCAGGGTACTTTGGTTATGTGCGCCTACATAGGTCGGAAAGTAAAAATGCCTGGGCAGTCGAGAATCTCGAGTCGAGATTCCAAATCGTATGCCGTTGACGTGAAGTCGGATTTTAGTTGTTCAAGAGCGAGAAGGCAAATTTAAGCTTTTCTCTTTCGACTCCCACGAAACGGTCCGAAATTACTTCGGGTCGCTTCGGAGAATCGAAAAAGAGGGCATGTATCAGTTTGCCTTTGTCGACTCTTCGAAACTCTACGAGCTCTCGTACGCGTGATCTGGCATAGTGTAAGAAAATGCCTTCGGTGCACTTCTGGCATCTCTGGATTTATGTAAAAAAATATTTTAGAACGCTCATGCAATAGTGAATATATTTCGGCGAAAAAAAAAATTCCAAATCGTTCTGAAAAAATTATTTTCGGTCCCGGAGGTCAATTACGATCATTGTTGGTAGATAGACATACCCCAAAAATCCTACGTATTTTCAAGAAAAAAATTCGAATAGGTACCTAAATTTATCGGCGAAATTGAAAAGATTCAAATCTTTCTAAAAAAATTATTTTCGATTTCGGGGGTCAGTTACAATCAGTTTTGGTGGATAGGCATACCCCCGAATTCCTACGCACTTTCGAGAAAAAAATTCTTTTCCGAAAATATAATGTGTGTACATATATAAAAATCATAAATCCTCAAAGTACATTGAATGTAAGGTCGACTCGTATACCTCGTCTGTGATTGTACATTCAATGAAAACTCAAATCTGTCAAACTTATTATACCACAACATATACGTATATGTATAATATACACATATACGTACAATTTTTTTTGTTAAACTCCATACGCTTTTGCGATATTGTGTAATTATTGAATATTTAAAAACTATCATTTAAATTTTGCCATGAATTCGCCAAAAAAGACAAGTGCTTATCAAAGATTAATGTTGCGAATCGCCACGATTCTTCCGAAAAAATTTCGTCCCATTTTCTTACATCCCGCAGGTTGGAAAACGGCTTCGTTTAACTAAATTTTATAAATTAATTTTCTATTGCTTTCATTAATGTAGGTCCAACAACTGTATTTTTTTGGGCTCCAACATTTAAATGGGGTTTAGTAATAGCAGGAATAGGAGATATTAATCGCCCTCCCAACACGATTTCTCTCAGTCAAACTGCGAGTCTTATGATTACAGGTGCTATATGGTCCAGGTATTTTTAATCTGTAACAAGTCTTTTATGCAAATGTTGTGACGATAAGTACACTAATCATTTATCCGCCAGATATTCTTTAGTAATTGTTCCAAAGAATTATAACCTATTTAGCGTGAATGCATTTACAAGTTTAACGGGAGCATATAATTTTGCAAGAGCGACCTTATATCAATTGGAGCAGAACTCAAAATAATATCTTGTAAAAAATGGGAAATAGGTTATCATAAAAACGAAGATTTACGAAAATATATTGTTGTTAATATTTATTTAGAACATTATTTTACACTGACGCTAACTATTCGGATGTCATCGTAAGGTTTGTCGGTTTTTGGATTCGTTTTTACTTGACTGATATTTTGTACAACTTCCATTCCTTTTACTATCCTGCCAAATACTGTATGCTTATTATCCAACCAAGGCTAAACGAAATGTTAAACGCAACGGTATTACATCGATAATGGAATAGAAAATAAAAATCAAAACGTGTATAATCCTTCTTACTTACCGTTGGCGTTAAAGTAATAAAAAACTGGCTGCCGTTTGTGTTCGGTCCCGCGTTCGCCATACTTAAAGTGTACGGTCTGTCGTGTTTTAAATGAGGTCTAAATTCATCCTCGAATTCACCTCCCCAAATACTTTCTCCACCAGTACCAGTTCCAGTAGGATCACCAGTCTGAATCATAAATCCTTTAATCACTCTGTGGAACACGTGTCCATTGTAATAGCCATTTTTCGCGTGAACACAAAAGTTCTCCACTGTCTTCGGAACATCTTTCCCGAACAGATTGACGTGAATATCTCCAAGCGTTGTATGAACAATCGCAGTATCGAAAATCTTTTGCATATTCGTAGCTTCTGTAGAAGAAATAATGTCTTCTTTCGATGGCCTTTCGTTAAAAACGTCTCTGTCACACTCTTGGCTTTTAGTATCTTCCGGCTCCCGTCTCGTAAACATATAAAATCTATTTTTCTTATGAGCTGTACAGAATAAAGTAGGATCAGGCCGATTCATTTCCAATGTAGGATTTTCTGATGCTTCCATTTCTACAGTCAAAGCAGCTGTAGTTTTTCTTGATTTACCCTGTGTTTTTTTTAAGTACATAGAAGTTGTTACAAATAACATTTCAAGTACAAAACTATGTAAATATCGTATAATTATTTAACTGCACGAGTACCTGAAACAGAGCTAATTGCATAGGACGAATATTTTCAGGTTTTCCCATGATTCTAATACATCGATTCGTGTATAAATTTACGAGCTTTACACCCAACATTGTACTATATAAAATCATGTAACCAGATTCATCAAAAACTATGTTTCCCAAGTTAGTTTCCGTTTTATCCAATTCCCTTTCAACTGCCATTCTAAACGTTATATTGATAGGAACGAAGACAATAATTTAATTCCTTATGCTAAAATAGTTAAAAAATACTATACCTTCGTCCAAATTCCATATTTGGTAGTTGCTGTGTCATTTGTTGTAATTCAGAAAACCTTTGCAGAGTTTCATCAAATACCCTGTACAGTTTGCCAGTACGAAAATTAAAGACTCTGACTTTTCTATCTCCGCTGAGAGAAGCAAACTTTTTGCCATCGGGCGATACTGCTAAGCCACAAGGATAAGTCTTATTTTTTGCAAACTCAAACAAATCTGTATCTAGCTTCGAATCGAATGCAACGCATCTAGGAAATTTGTATTCCATTTTAGGACCCGTCCAGTATTCTAAAATGCCTGCTTTGTCCACAGAAATACATGTTTCATATACAGGATTGTACTGTAAATAATTAAAATTTATACAATGACTCTTATGTGAACTGCATAGACTGTAACATTTATGTTAACTTTTCTTACTTTCATAGCAACAACAGGTTTAGTATGTAGTTTTTCAAAGACATGTAATGGTGTCCCAGTCCCCTGACCATCGTAAACAAAAATTTTATTTGACTCTTGAGCTGAAACTGCTAGAGCAGATATTGCGTCACCAGGTGAATATATCCATTCACAAGAAAGAGGTATAAACTCCATTTTTATCATATTAATCATATCTTGAATAAAGTTTCAATTTGTTAAATAATGAGAGAATGTTACATATTGATTTTAAAATCAAATAGTATAAAATCTTTTGATTCTCTAGATACGTACCAAAATTGATAACGTCAAAAATTTTTATTGTTTTATCTAAACTAACTGTACATGCATGAACACCTTTACAACTAGCTGCCATAGATTGTATAGCCATTAAATGTGCACGAAAATGTTTTACAAATTCTATAAGCTCATCTTGTTTCTTCCAAAATTTAACATGTCCATCCGAACTAGCCGTTATCACAAAATTTGATCTGAACAGACACAACAAAGCAGATTTGATTATAATTATTACTATGATCCTAAACTATAAAGGGCATACCATAAATATAATAATAAATACTGACTTTGTTACCAAGATATGAGTAATTACATCTCTGTGCATATAAGATTTCTCGTAACATTCGCAACATGGTAAATTATCTAAATATACTTGTTCGTACTCCAAAACTGTAAAAATTACAGGGAAATTTAATTAGAACATGCAGTGAATTTTTGTAAACAATATAACATAACCTCAAATCTTCTCTTCATAAATAAATTGCACACGAAGATAATGACAGTATCGCATAGTAAATTGTCATTGACACAACACCAAGTAATAAGAAAATGATTTTTATTTAAGAATTTTGTGGAAAATATAATCGAAATCACAAGTACAGGTTACATGCATAAACCTTTTAGTTTCTTTTGAGGTACAGCTTCTGAAGGTAATGGTCCAACCCAATCGTCCTCGTTATCACTTTCACTATGTTCTCTTTTAGTACCTGACATTATTACAAAAATGAAAATAAAAAGCTAATAAACAAGAAATGATATATATTTAAAATTGATGTTTACTATATGTTGATCGCGCCAACGTAGCTCAAACGTAACGCAAAGTAATTTCAACTGCTTGGTTTCGATAACATTATTAAGAGATGACGATATACTTTTTCGTTAATTGGCATTTTACTTGTTATATCAATAACAGTACATACATATAAAATGTCCATATAATAACATCAATATGACATTATACTTTCATCATGCTTCTTTCCGTTTTAGAAACATTTAAATTCGAACTAATCAGAGGACTAGTGTTATATATAACTAATTGAAAAGTTTAATTAATACTTCCGTAAATAAATTTACTTAACAATTCAATTCTGTGATAGTATCATGCGTCCTAATATATTTTAAATGTATGAAGTATATCTTTGAAATTACATGAAATTATATATTTAGGAATTTTACAGCAATTGCAATAAAAATATTATTATATATTGATAAACTTAAATCGTGCATTATTATAATTACAGCACTTAAATTATCTTAAATTTAAATCGACCTTTACAACCGAATAAAATAGCTGATTAAGTTAAAAAATTTGGTTTATTTAAAACCTTGAAAATATGTTAAACCATTTTTACTCTGAATAAAACATGCTTCAAATTATCGTACAAATTAAAGTTGAATCATTACATTTTATAAACTTATATTTTTATTTATACGGAAGTACTATATTCTTTTTACTATTAAAATTTATTAGTTATAGTCAAACGAAAAGTTGTAATGTATTCTTAAACCTATCAAAATTTGAAGAAGCAAGTATACATTTAACCTACTATATACTAATAAAATTTCAGAGTGAGGAGAATAAGGCGGCACGAGTTTAGTGCATTATCCTCAAATCGTAATGTGTTAACTCTTTTCTTATAAAATTATTAGTGTCAAAATTTATTGTTATTGTTTATTGTAGAAACCTTAGAAAACTTTGGCATTTCCTAATATGACTAGGTAAGTTTCAATGATTTTGAGGTTATATTTTTATATTATAAGTCAAAATATCTTAAACAATCGTTGCTTTTTTTGTATTTCGGTAAACAATTTAGAATACTACCCGATAATCTTTTTGTTTGTTGTTTACGTAAACATAATATATTAAAATTTTGAATATTCTTGTTTCCAAAAGCACGTTCACTTAAAAACGTGTAATTATAGCAGAAAAAAATAAATGACAAATTTTAAATGAAAAGTTATTCTCTAAATGTAATTTGTCATGTAAGATATTTTCTAACTAAAGATCAACTACAGTCATATTCGAATTTTATAAGATGTAAATTATTTTATTACAAAATTTTCGAAATTGTTATAGTACATAAAAATCAAATTAGAAATATGAATGTGATATTTTGAATTATTTAAATAACTTATGTTTTTCTGCAATATTAGTTATAATTAGTCCTGGTAAATATATTTAATGTCTACCAAAAATGGAAAATTCATAATTACAGATCAAAGATAGAGTTAGGAGATGTAACACCACATAACATTAAACAACTCAAACTCCTTAATCAGGTGGTGTTTCCAGTCTCATATAATGAGAAATTCTATAAGGATGTATTAGAAGCTGGAGAGCTAGCAAAACTTGCATATTATAATGACATAGTAGTATGTTATACTTATCTTTAAAACTTTTTGGGAAAGAGGTCTATGAATCACAGAAGGTTGTTAATAAATAATTCGTTCGTTATATTGTTTATTTTAGGTCGGTGCAGTTTGTTGTCGAGTAGATACTTCCGAAAATTCTAGGCGTTTATATATTATGACATTGGGATGTCTTTATCCCTACAGAAGGTTAGGAATTGGTACCGTAATGGTGCAACATGTTTTAAATTATGTCAACAAAGATGGAAATTTTGATTCGATCTTTCTGTAAGTATTTAAAGTAAATATATTTGAAATAACATTATTTCACGCATCCTATTTACAGCCATGTTCAAATAAGTAATGAAGGGGCAATTGACTTTTACAAAAAATTTGGGTTTGAAATAGTAGAGACAAAGAAACATTATTATAAGAGAATAGAACCAGCAGATGCTCATGTATTACAAAAGACATTACGTACTAGAACAAATCAAACGAATAATCAACAACCTAACCAATGAAAATTGTTAATCATTAATTTATCACATGCCAAGAACCACATGTTTTCACAGTTTGGTAATAAAATTATTTTTATTCTACTTCCCATTGTGTTATAAGTTATTAAATTAGAATTTTATAAATAATTTAATAAAGTTGACAAATACGATGTACTTCCATCTAAAGAAAATATATAACTTAATAAACCCTATAAAATGTTAATACATCCTCAAGACAAAGAAAATGTATTATTCATATTATTTTCTTTTTTATATAATTTAACTAGATCGATATCGCTTTCGTAGTATTTTATACCTAGCACCTTTTATGTTTATGTTACGATACAGTATATTTGTGTTCTGAAAATTAGAAAGCCAGCTACGTATCTTACAAAATATTTTTAATCTTAAACATTTAATAAACGTGATACAATATAATGAATCTTCGATTTACGCAGATTCGTAGATACACGGTAATGTCCATATTTATATCCTTATCGTATTCTGAATTCTATATTCTATATATTTATACGAATGTACCGTCCTTCCACGAGAAGAAGGCACAGAGTGTTTACATCCCCACTCTTGCTGCAGTCCGCTGATTGGCTGTTACCGATCTTCGTCACAGTTTTCGACCAATGCCTATGAGCCAGCGGACTGCAACAGGAGTGGGGATGTAAACACGCTGTGCTTTCTTCTCGTGGAAGAATGGTACATATGCATAAGTATTAAGTAGTGTTTTTTTCATAATGGAATACATATAGATCTAATTAGCTCTTAATATTAAAAAAAAAAAAACAACATGACAATTTATACCATTCGATTATGTATCACATTGTTTGAAACGATATTAATCGATTACGTGATACGATTAAAAATTTAGCTTTCAAAATTAATCGCGATTAATGTTAGTCAATTACTGAAACTAATCGCTTACGACTAAATTTCTTTCAACCACAGATAATTATTTTCTAGACTTCTTAGATTACTATATTTGTCATTCGTATTGATTTGTATCTTTGTGAAATTTTAGTTTCGAAGTTTCGGGAGTATAATAACCAATGTAGTTTTGGATTTTGATAAAAAGCATGCGCCCTTTTTACTGAAGAATCATATTACGGACTTCGGTCGAAAATATGTCGAAACTGCCGTTGAAGAAATTTATGTAGCGGCGATATTGCATTTTGAACTTCAGGAGATGATTCGTATCTAGATGTGGTGGATGCATTATAGTGTCTTAAAGATCTAAGGATCTTTTCATTTGACCACTTCAATCCTTTAGCTTTTCTAGCTCTAATTAAAGCAGTTAGCTGAACTTCTCCAGATTTGCCACTTAAGTGTTTAATAAACCTGGCATATTTTTTTTTGAGTTTGGAAAGTTGAGCTGCAAGCACGGCCTTTTCTTTTTTCAGCTTTATAACTTCATTCTTCAATTTATTCACATTATTGCCAATTCTGTTGCCCTGGTTAGAATTTACTTTTTTTTCTAAATCAGAAGTTGAACATGACATTTTTATTGGACTGAAAGAATGTGTGTCTGAAAAACTAAAATCTGTGCTTGCAGTGTTGGATAAAGACTTTATAAAACAATTTTCAGAGAGAAACAAAGTAGATTTTTCTGCCAATAGATTATCACGAGTATTTTTCAATGTAGATGATTCCTGTGATGTATCACCATTTTTTGAAGTAGCTAATTCTATAGTCTTGTTTTTGTACATGGCAGGTATAAACTCCGCTTGTCTGGCATTATGTACAGGTAGCAACATTGTGTAATCGTGGTCTATTACCCTTAATTTCATAGGGCAGGTCTGTTCATGATCGACTCTGCTACCTTTGAAAGGTCTGCCCCTCTTTCTCAAATTTGTACACTTTTGATTTTCTTTCTCATCTGTTCTTGCGGTTGCAGGTGAAAATATTCTCCGAGATAGAAACGGGGAGGATGAATAACGGTGGTCATGAATTAAATTTTCACATAATGTGAAAGGCAATCTGTTTTTAGAACAGAAGCAAAACAATGTAGGAATAGCATCTTTCTTGAGTTGCCAGGCATCTCTGTTTTCCCACTGGTCAGGTGCAAAGTGGAACTGTAGACATATAAAGTATACATAGCAATTAATCTAATTCTATGTGAAAATATTATTTTAAAATGCTTGCTTTCCATAAAGGTTAAGCTCATGGAGAAATTGTGTTTAATTACCTCGCAAACATAACTGCTCGCGCCAAATTTATAATTCGGTCTATTAATTTGGTATATCCATTTTGCTCGTAACTCGGCATTCTTTGGAATCTTTTTCAAAATTTTTGGAAAACAAACTCCATTCCCTGAACGATTTGGACAATTCTCAGCACAACACAATGTCATTTTGACACAATATTTCTGATTTAGGTTTATAAGTATGCTTGGAGAGGCTATTATCAGATTTTAAATGATTGCTCGCCCTTCCACCGGAATAAATATAAATAATAGTATACGATACTGTTTCCTGGAGATTAGAGGACCGAAATTTCGAGAAACTTGGACGTTCTGCTCGCAGATGGCGGAGCAGTCTTATAAATAAATTTATTCAAAATTCGATAAATTCACGCAGTTCTTAATTTTGTTAACCTCATTTACCAGACGGCATTTTAAATCTAAAGAAACAAATTAAATAGTTGTAATTGAATTATAACGGTTTAGGATCTCGCGCCAAACGCAGTGGAATATAGGGGTTCACGCTCTTGTGTGCACGGATATCGTTGATGCGTATACACAAAAGCAATTAATAAATAAATTGAAGACTTGAACTCTGGAACTCAATTATATTTTAAATGGTAAATAAATTATTATATTTTATAAACACAATTATTTGTACATCTGATCTCTTTAAGGACTTGTTTACACTTAGCTTAATTAATATTTATTACAAAAAAACAAACGTTGTCGCGTGTAAAAGAGAATAACATCATATACATAGTATAAAATAACAATTTGAAATATGCAATTAAATTCAACGAACTTTGTCGGTGACGTGAAAGTTGACCAACTTTTAATAAAACCTTCAAAATATTGCACTCTATCATAGTCGATTTTTACATAAAAAAATAATTATAAATAATATCTAAACAACAAAACAACAGTAAAGAAACTTTGTTGTTCCCACATATTAACATTTATGCTTTAATAAATATTTGCTCCATGAATATAATTATAATGCCAACAGCTCCTGTATTCTTTTGACACACAAATCTGATCCTTCGCTAGCTTCTTTTGAAACCTGTAAATTGAAACCAAGAAATTCGATGTATTATGATACACTTTTAAAGTATTTATTTCGTTAAAAGTTTTCTTTTTACCGGTGATAAGTTAAGAAATCCGTGCGGTAAACCGGGTAATATATCAAGCGTGACTAATACATTAAGCAATCGAAGTTTTCTTGCAAACATGACGGAATCATCGAGACACGGATCAAGCTCCAATGTCTACAAAAAAAAGTTAAAGTATTCGATACCACGTATTATTTCGCGAATAAAGATTTCAGATTCAAGAATTTACCAGCATTTTAATGGGTGGTAATTGTGCTAAAACATTATCTGGTGCAAGGTAGGGACTCATAAACGGATCCTTGGGCACTGCAAATGTAAATTCTTC
Source organism: Colletes gigas (assembly GCF_013123115.1). NCBI lineage: Eukaryota > Metazoa > Arthropoda > Insecta > Hymenoptera > Colletidae > Colletes > Colletes gigas. The sequence goes on along the minus strand of NW_025106631.1, from coordinate 10,106,405 downwards.
CAAAAGACTTTTTATATTTTCTACGTCAAGTTCTCTGGACTCTTTGTGCCTTCCTCTGAGAGACCAACCAAAAAATGACCACGGTTTGTCATTCTCCGAGATATTATTGTCCGCGCTGACAGTGCCATTTCCCATGTATGCTACTGCATTTGAACTAGAATTTCGATACAATTCTAAAAATTTATTAATATACTCTTGAGATTTTCCTTCTTTCGCTGGATGTTCTATTCCTATAAATCCAATTTCATCAAGAATTAATCAGGATTAACTAGGTTTAAATCTGTACAATTTGCCAGTATCCATTATTTACCATCAGTTTCTGTCAGGCTAACGGAATTCAACGTAGTATCGGATGGCAAGGATGCCAACTTATGCGCATCATTCGTTTCATCTCCGTTAGGACTTAGAGCTAATGCTATTAAATCGCTTTCGCTTACTTCCGCGAAAGATTCGGTATCCGATTTCGCGTATTCTCCAACATCCTGTTCCTTTTCTCTAAAAATCCCATAACATAAACATTGGTAATAAAACAGATAGGATTAAAGTGGTCGAATTTTCGCCTGAATCTCGTAACGCGCAATAGCTGCAAAATTTACCTTGTAGATTTTTTGTTATCCGACTCTACGTATGCTTTTAAACAACGTAAAAGGAATCCCATTGGTAATAGCGGATCTGTAAGACAAAGTAACCGCGATGGCGATAGTACAAAATCGACAAGCACCGGCATGTATGCCATAAATACACCATCCGGTTTTCTGATATTCAGTTCTATGCATTTCAAAGTAACCCCCAAATTTAAATTGGCCCCAGCAGAATCACCTATTAAAGAAAGATTAAATTTTGCAACATATTTTACGGTTGTACGTCTGTGTGTGTGGGTGTACGCGTGCATACACATACAGGGTGTTCGGCCAACCCTGGGAAAAATTTTAATGGGAGATTCTAGAGGCCAAAATAAGACGAAAATCAAGAATATTAATTTGTTGATGGAAGCTTCGTTAAAAAGTTATTAACGTTTAAAATTCCGCCCGTACTGAATTTTTTTCTCCCAAATGCGCAAGATTTCGGGGGTATGTCTTTTCATAAAAAATGATTGTAATTGATTCCCGCAATCGAAAATAACTTTTCAAAACGATTTGAAAGTTTTTTTTTTTTTGTCGAAAAATTTAGGCACCTAATTAGATTTTCGGTAAGGAATTTTTTTCTCGAAAGTGCGTAGGATTTCGGGGATATGGGTAATGACCAAAATGTGATTGTAATTGACACCCGCAACCGAAAATAATTTTTCCAGAACGATTTGAAATTTTTGAATTTAATTGTTAATAACTTTTTAACGAAGCCTCCATCAACAAATTGGTACTCTTTATTTTCGTCTTATTTTGGTCTCTAGTATCCCTCATTAAAATTTTTCCCAGGGGTGGCCGAACACCCTGTATATGTATTACGAATACGACGAAAAAAGACAAAGCTATGTTTCGCGTCTTACCAGCAAAAAGTATCTTTTGTATTGTACTCCCAAGCAAAGTACTTGCATGATTTAAAGCCCATGCGTATGCGTACAGCACTTCTTCTAGGGCACGTGGGAATGGAGCTTGAGGGGCTAGACTGTAATCTATGCTTAATATGGGTATACCAAGGTTTGTAGCCCAGGAGCTTAAATATGTTTCATGCGACAGTGATGTCTGCGCCACGAAACCGCCACCGTGACAATGAATTATCAGTTCATCGGACAATCCAAACAATTCTCCCCCTACTCCACCTGAACCAACCTGAGAAAAGCATATACTGCACAGGAGTGAAACCGATGTTTCGCAAAAATTTTTACTCGATTAAAGGAAACGCAAAGACGGAAATAATGATTGAGAACGTAACTTGTACCGATTATCTAACGTGACTAGTTTCTATAAATTTAATACTCCTTTACCATTCCCAGACGACGTTTGGAGCTTAATAATCTGACATGTATCGGCTTCTTTCCGATATGACTATTTGGTATCGGAATCGACACTGTTGTCCCATCTAACGCAGGAAGCGTCAGTTCTTCAGGTGGAATAGAGATTATTTGATTTATTGCCAGAGATGATAATGTTATATTTGGTAGCCTGCGTGCTATATCTAACAGACGCGATTTATAATAATCAAAATAATGGTAAAATGTTATTCATAACCCCTTCCCGTACTTTAACGAGTCTGGCTTGTGATGAAAATTTTGGCCCAAACATGAATGTCACAAGCTACAGGAGTTGGTCACGATTCTTATAATCTCTGTTACAAAGCAGTTTAACTAGTCTCTGTTACAAAGCAGTTTAACTAGTCTGTTTACCGCGCGTTGATTCCTGTACCGTTTGGGCTCGGATTTCGTCGAGTTAAATGCCACGGGAATGGGTTAACGATTAAATGTATTTGTTATTAATACGATTCAAAATATCTTACCAGTCTCGTTAAGAAACCAAAAGGCTTGACAAAACGATATATCGGCACGTCGAGATATGTCTACGATACGACGTGCCCTTACCTCGGGATCTATCATGTATTTAACAGAATTAGTGCATCGTGATAGCAATGTTCCGTTAGCGTAAAATGCTTCGCTAAATGTAGCCATACAAACCATGATAGTTTTCAAAATAGGTTTTAAGTTGTCGTGAAACTACAATCAATGAACTTTATTAGAAATTGTTGAAAATTAGTTATAACAGTATGTACAGCAAGTCCTTGAGTTATGCAGATTCGTAAATACGCGGTTGTGTTCTCGCCATTATACATATTTTATGCATATGTGCGAATCTAAATATTAAATAAACTTGTGTATCAAAAGTATATGATCTATATAATTTGAGGCGATAAGCTTTAAACCAATTTGCATAAATGGAGGACTTACTGTAAATTGTTTAATAGTACCTGAAATCCTAAACATCTTCCATAGAAACAATACTGATTAATAGTATCTACTTTATTTAAAATGTCATAGAGATTATGATCATTGCCTATAAAAAGAGATGGTTTTCCATCATTTATGTTCTCGCTCCACGAGTAAAGGGTCTGTAGGTGCTCCAAACAAGTGCATAAAGATGCTATCAATTGCGAACAAGCTTCTATTTCCCTAGAAATATTTGTATTTGTTAATATGAACGTATGTAATGTAGATCAAAAGATATAACAATCTATAGAGTAAATTAAACTGTGGTAATTACCTCATGTGATAACTTTTACGAAAAAATATTGAATCCTTCTGACAATATATTTGGTGACAAATTGCACGCGAGTGTATGATACATCTATCTATTAAGACTAGAAAACTTCTATATCCATTACCAGGCATTTCTACATCATAATCAAACATTGGAGCGATCCTAGTAACATCTTTATATAGCGGTTGTAATTGTTCTAAGTGATCCAATATTGCCATAAGCGCAGCCCTGATTCTAACACCATTTTCATCTTGGTGCGACATAAAGTATTCTGCATTAGCATGACATAATTCTCGTAATGCTCCCCATTGAAGGGGCTCATAATCTTCAAACGGTCTATCAAAGTCATCATTGAGAGACATCTGAGCTATATTTTGTTAACCGTTTACTAATAAATTTTTAACTAATTATTTAACGATATAGGGCAATTATAGAATCTGTAACATTAATTTTCATATTATTGTATTATTAATTGAGAAAAACAAGTGTTCTTGGTATCTCAAAACAGACTGGCAATATGGATACTGTTGGTTGCTAATACACATGCGACATATCATTCACAATAATCACTAAAAGAAATGTGTTGATAACTTGTAATTAACGTTAATTACCTTTAACATGCATGCTGTTATTTAATACGTATAAGGTTAACAAATTCGCGATATAGAAATCACTTCCTAACGATTCATAACTGTTAATTTAGGCTACATTATGTTCGTCCGTAACAAATTTCCCGTACATATTACAGACAACATTGCACGTTACTTTTTAATTTGCATTTGACATTTCTTGCAGATCTATCGTGGTCGCCATATTGTTTTTCTGATCGATATCATTATCTTACTAACAATACCACGCGCTATTTACAAATTAAATGCTATTGACATTCGCATGGTTTTGAATAATGAACTACGTATACGGCTGCCGTCAAACGATTTAAAGTGTAGTTATAACATCGAGTAAAAATTTTGAACGTTCGGTTTTCGATAAACGAGAATGGCAATTTTTCACAAAATTCAAATGAAAATTTAAAAATTTTCTAGTCATTGCCAGTCAATTTTAACGGTTTAATGACCCAATAAAATCAATTTCTCAAATGCTTGTAAACTCTTGTTTTTAATTGATAATAGTATCAACTGCTAACGATAATTATATTAATTAGAGGCAGTATCTGTATTAATGGGTAAATTATTTGATTATCGATATCAGTAAAAATACTTACCAAATACGACTGTACTCCTATGCTTTGTTATTTGCGGTGATCGTTAAAGAAGTGGATCAAGTGTAAATGCGACGGTTTGATGACATTACGTCATACTAACAAAAAGAAACGACAAATAACAATTACAGTTCTGTAATCGTTGCTGCTGCACGATAGACAACCAGCCGCGTTAAACGAATTAATCGTAAAGATACAATAGAGATGTTTATTGCTGACAAGAAGTAAGTTTCTAAAACATTTTATCATCAGCTATTTTGCATCTACATACACATATCTTTTATTTCTGTTACACGTAAACACCAAGTGTTAATGACTCATGAGAATACAAAGTAACGTTTTACGTATGTAGCGTGTTCTCGTTGAAAATAAATTTCTCTTCGCGAATAGCTTTCCCTTTGCATTCCTTAGTTTAGTTTTGAACAAGCACAAATTCCACTTTCATTTCCGTAAACGAAGCGAATAAAAAATATATGAAAATTCGTTCGAAATAATGGTAGTTTAATATTTAAAAAAAAAAAAAAGTTGAAAACCGATTTGTTCACGATCGCGGCGCACAACGAAACGTCTTGCCCGCCGCTGTAGACAGAAGTGACTGAGATGCAAGTGGACCTTTGTAATTTCTTTATTGATAAGTAAAATTACATATATCCACAAACACAATATACGTTCTTTCACGGAGTGTAATAATGTGATAAAATTTGTGAGTGGCGAGGAGAAATCCTTGTGATGGAGAAAGAGGGAGTCGGGGAATTCTTAGGTTTTTATCCTCCCGGTTTAGTAACTTGTCTACTCGTCGAAGAACGATCGCAGAAGCGTTCTATAGCAAACGTGTAGTTTCCGATCCTACGATTTAAAAACAACCGAAAGTCCGTTTAGCGTTCCCCCCACCCCCCGATCCGAGCTGCGTTTCGATTTCCGTCATTTTTTGCTTATCTCGATACCAGACGACCATTTATGAAATGTCAATCTTTATCTAATTCAGACGCCGATTAATTCCAATCTGTCGTTTCGCATAAAGCCCAGGATCCTCGTCAGCAGAATCCGGTCGCTGATAAACGACTAACATTTAATACATATGACTAGCATTTGTGTCGTGATATCGGAAAGAACTTTGATTTGGCGCGAAACCGTTATTTATCGAACGGCGACGAGCACTGGGGCATAAGATCGAAAACTATAAATTACAGCGCTGTATAGGCTTACATACACCAATGCCAGTATATTGCACATACAAATTGGGCTCTCTCGTAGTTTTTCTCGTCGGTGGCCTGCCGATCAACGTTCGTCAAAGACGCGTGATCGATCAGACTCGATATTAAATTACCGAAAGAACTGCAAAAATAAAGTTTAGTTCCGTTATTATTTTCCCATATTCGCCAACATCTAAAAATCCGAACCGCTAAATGCAAAGGACGTATTTATTTTCATTTTTGTTCCTTTCTTTCATTTCCTTGCTTCTCGCGTCTTTTCTTTTTTTTTTTTTCTTTCTTTTTAAGCTAAGTTAATTACCTCGGTAAATGTTTATTACCTCTTTACAAAAATCAATTCTTAAACTTATACAAGGGGTATGGCTCGACGCAAATTCACAGCATCTTGAAGTCAAAGAACGAGCGCGCACTAACACACACCAAACGAAACCGACCAAAACTGATATGCTTCGAAGAGACGTTTCATGTTAATACTGATACGACCATTTAGGTTATACCCGGGACGGTCGACCGAAATACGAACGTCTTCGATTTTGCTCGCGCGAGTCATGTGTTTACATCGTTGGCGCATCATGGGACGTTATATGTACTTCTGCGCGCGCGAATTTGTTTACCAACGCCGAATCTCTCGGCGGATTGCGCAAGCTCGAAATTAAGTTGGCAATCGTTACGGGCGCCGTTCTCATCATATTCCTTTTTGACAAATATAACGTATGATGAACAGCACATCCGCCACAAACGTAGGCCAATCGCTATGTCTGCTCGCGTGCTCTCTTTGTTTTTCTATTTTTTCTTTTTTCTTTTTTTTTTTTTGTTTACTCTATACAATAGATAAAAACCAGACAAAAAATCGGAACGATAGCGCGCCGAAAGAAAGAGACAGCATAATTTTCTTAGACGAGAAAGGCCCTCAACATCTGTGAATCCGTATCAAGTCAGATTTTATACGCGACGTGTTAATGTTTTCTCATTTCAACGACTATATGCTATAGGTACATAATGTATAGTTAATTTGATAGGTGTACATGTATATGTATATGTATATTGTTCATATATCACACACGCACACACACACGCGTACACGAACATATATATTTATATATAGATATTTATATTATCATTATTATTATTAACGCATTGATGCTATGCTTTTGTTGTATCCATAGACATATAGTTAATTGCTATCATTTTTTTTTTCTTCTTTTAATATATCTAAAATAATATTTTTAACACTCAGCGATGCGCGAATGTGTGTGCCTGTGCGTGTTCCATCGGCTCATTCCTTCCACCGGAGTTGCGTGAGACAAACAGTCTGTGTTTGCTAAACAGGAAGGCAGCTGCTTCACGTGCGCTTAGGAATCCAAGGATTATTGATTGTCCTCGGTTTGCGCATTCGCTTGATTTATTTTAGCAAAATTAGCATTAAACAAAGGAAACCTTATATAGGTAGTAGAGAGTACAACTTTCACAAACGATGAGCAATCTTATGCGTAACCATAAGAATCGAAAGCATCTTAAAACCCGTTGTATCAACTTAATACTTGCGCGACTAAAATTGTTTGTAATTGTACATAAATGTATGGTAAAACTGGTACAGAAATACCGTTGGTCGATATAAATGTATGCAGTCTAAAATGGAAATCGTGCAATATTCATTTGAAACAAGTGAAAGCTGTGCTTTCCCACGCGACCCTGGCTAAAGTGCGGCCTATTATCTTCTGACCATATACAAATATATAAGCATTAAACGTGTAATATATTATCGTCATCATATATATAATTAATATCCTAAGATAGTTATTGTATGAACCATCTTTTTCGATAAAAGAGAGTGAAATAATAAAACGAACGTTACGGAAAATTAAAAATGTTAAAGAATAAAAGAAAAATGGACAGAAATGCTTGCGTCAACAGTCGCCACTTATTCGACCTAAATCGAAGGTGCTAATGCCACTCAAAAAAACTCCTGTTAACTGTTCCTCTTATTCGGCAGCCTCGGCGTGACCCTTTCGATACGTTCGCTTTTCTAAAACGAACGACGCTCGGCCGAGTCGAACAAAGCTACTGAATATTTTCCGTGCATACATTCGGACAGCACCTCGATAAGATAGTGGACTTTCGTATGGAATGATAAAATATCTTTGCCTCTTCGTTAAACTTTAGATACGTTCATGATTTTTTTTCAATTTCTTAAGTATAAAGTTATATAATCTAAGTAGACGTTTAAGTACTGAAAAGGTCGCTGAAAAAATCAGGCAGTGGGAATCGAACGGAGATGAAAAACAGCTGCATCACGAAGGTGAACGTGCATCGACTGCCGTTCTGATATTTTAAGAGCGTTTTTTTTTTTTAGCATATACGTGCTCTCGCATAATGCTTAGTAATATCGTTTCATATTTATTTATTTTTTATTTTTTTTTTTTTTTTTTCTGCGTCGGATTATACCATTCTGCCGTCACCGTGCAAGCCCGCTACCGTCACTATCGTTTTTTTTATTTTCCACGTATTTATGTAAGCTGCGTAACCTTTATTGCCATTGACTATCTCCGAAAATATCAGAACTCAAAAATACAGCAAAGAGCGCCAACGGCACACAACACATAAACGAACGCGTCCGCTCGCGAGACGTACACCGTCGTTTTTCTCATGCGACGCATTCGTTATTTTCTGTTGCCGAAAACAACGAAATTCATTAACTGATCATAGTCCACAGCCTTCTGACCGAAGGGTATTATCGCGTAACCTTAGCGAGTAATAATTTTTTTTTTTTTCTTTATTATTGTGAGCGCTCCTTCCTGCGTTTTTCTTCTTATTTTATTTTTGTTTTCAATAACATGTAATGACAACGAAACGAAAACAACGTGTATGAGATACTTCCGAAGACAATTTGCATGTTTCCCATATGGCACATTGGCGTGTTGTTTCCCTTTCACATTGTCTCGTAGATAATCACGATGGTACACGAGTATCGTAGGTAAAAACTCGCATCAATTTCTATCTATCAGATGTAGTATGAACATTGCTTTATACATATCATAGAGCATAAAGTAATGGTTGTATTACGTCGTGAGCTATATAAAGAGACGTCGCATAATGATACTGTATTGCAATACCTATCTCCCTATGGACAGATTTTATTCCACGTATCACTAAGATGTAAATTTATATAAGTACCTTTGAATCTTCGGAAGAACCTCGAACCTGAAAGATATCTTACACTAACAAAATACTATGAGATTCTTGAAGAACATACGCGAGAACGGACAATTAAGACCAGTTTCAAATAAAACTCTGTAGACCGAGGTGATTCGATTATTCTTTGACCTCGAAGTATTTATATGTAGGATTTTCATATCCGTTAATTTGCATATTTGCAACGTGTCGCTCCTCCGGTGTAGCCGCTTGATCAACTTCGATGAAACCCTGTCAAAGTAAAAATACGATCGACGATTATTAACCTGAAAAAATTCACGAAATGTTGACTATACACAGGGAGCCAGGAAAGTTTTGATGCTTTGATTCTATATTTATTACAATACTTCAGGAATATTCTTTGTCATATTTCATAACAATTATTATCGAAGTCCGGTACGAACAATAAATAATGGTATCGAAGTGATAAAACGACTATTCACACCAGCGTCAGATTAAAATTTTTTTACAGGTCCGGGACCGAGAAACGATTGGACGCTTTCTCGATAAGTGAAGCGGGAGATAACGTAATTTGTAAATATTTTTAAATGAAATAGAGCTATCTTTAAAAACGGCCATGTCCAAATTTTTAACAAACTTTTTCAATATTTTAAGATTCGTTGAGAAAAACATTTCACTTTGTAATTACTTTTTAAAATGTAGCCATTTCAATTTATTGGCGAAGCGATAGAAGTTATGACTACAGATAATGCTATATAATTACCAATGACTCATCAAGCAAACGTTCTTACTACAAGCCTCTATTTATGGACGTTTCGATTCGTCATTTGGGTCATACGTACACTCTTAAAATATATAATGATGCAAAATGTCAAACTGAATCGTGGATTGTATGGATTTATGGCCCATGCTATATAATATTGTGCATGGCATAAATGCATAAAATCCGTAGTTCATATATAACCTATAAAAATGAAACTATAACAATTACGATTTCATACAAATTCGTAACGATAGGCAAAATAGAACTTTAGAAGGAATATGGATTCTTTTACGGAAGTGTTCAGTTCAATGATACATTTACAAGCACAGTTCATAATAACATATCGAAATTTCATTAATAGACGACTGTCGGGTGGTAGAACATTTCAATAATAGAGGTTTATATACATTATGAAAGGTTCTACTGTATTTTGAAGTATTTTCTTTGAATTTATTTCAAATTTTATAATTAGGAATCGTTTGTTTTGTCATTCATCACAAATATTTTGTTGTTCTGCGGTTCCTTCGCGAATAAATTGTATACATATTTTTTCTTTTCTTTATAAGGTTATGTAGAATTTTTGTTGTGTAGTCACGAGTACATTATACGTTGATGATTTTTTTAGCTAACACAATTTTATAATTAGGAATGAAGCTTGTGTTATCTAAAAACATCATCGACGTATAATGTAGTCGTAACTACACAACAAAAATTCTACGTAACCTATAAAGAAAAGAAAAAATATGTATACAACTTATTAGCGAAGGAACCACAGAACAACAAAATAGTTATGATTAATGACAAGACAAATTATGAAATAGTTAAATCACATATAAGAAACATGTATAGATCAGGATAATATACAAAATGGCAAACATGTAAAACTATTTACGGATGTATGCGTGAAACTACTTCTATTGCATGGTTTGGTAAAGAAAAAAACACGTTGGGTCCCATTACTAAGAACATTTGGTATAGAAAATCCAAAAAGGAACGGAAAAGAAATTCGGGGACAAGGTTTGTTTTTATCGATCGATAGTCGAATAGATAATCGAAGTGCTTTGATTGTTTTATAATTGAATGATTAAAATTGAAATAATGGCCAAAACAAATAGGGAGAAAATTGTTGTACTCTGTATAATAGCTTATTTCGTACTGCTTCTATATAGCGAATCTATTTCAAATTTTCCTCGATTTAACAAATCGTATGCATCATAAAACTTTCCTAGTACTGTGTACATTTAGTTTTCACAATACCTGACTGTGGGGGCTTCTCGCACTGCGTCTTTTGAATACCGCTACACCAACTACCGCAGCAGCCATAAGTGCAATTCCAGCAAACGCAAGTGTAAAATAGACGGATCGACTCTCTCTGTGATATGCTTCCCTTCTCATGGAGTAACCCTATGAATATAGTAAGAACGATAGAGACATTCTCGAAAAAGATTTATTCCGCGGAATCATTTTTCAACGTATCTTTTAACGATTATCCTTACCGGTTCGGAGTGAGAAATATCATGAGTCATGCTGTGAGCTGCTCTAACGAGTCCTTCACTGTGCATCGCGGCTACTGCCGATGGTTGTTCTGGTTGTTGTTGTTGTTGTTGAGGCTCTTTGTTGTCGTTTATCGAGTCGTTTTCTTCCTGTTGCGCTTGCTCGGTACGTAATTCGCCGCGTTCCGCTTTACGTTGCTCCTTACGTGCCCTTTCAAGTTGCTTCTGATGCTCTTTTTCTAGAAATAAAATATTTTCTCCTTTTACCTCAAAGTTCGCCGTTCTCGTTCCGATCTATATATTAAGCTACATAATATACCGTCGACAGTATTGAATTTTCAAGTTACCTTGTTGTTTGCTGGTGACGTCAGCTTGATATTTGTCTAAAATAGCTGCTTCCGCTTCTCGTGTCATCGCTAGCAGCAGTCCAGGAGTCTCATCTTTGCTCCTGAGGGCCAAAACGTAATCATCCATAAGGCGGCCAATTTTTGCGCTTAAATCAGGATACCTAAATATAAGGAACGAAATCTTCCATGAATACTATTCTATATGTTAAGAGAGAGAAAAAAAAGAGTGAAATAAAACGTATTCCGCTCGAAAGTTCAAGATCTACAGCTTCGTATTCTGCGATCGACGTTGTGCTGTTCTGATCGACACATTACCGTTCTAACATCAAAAGGCTCTGATTGGTGATTCTATCGATCTCCGCCAAGTGCTCCAACGTTGCTGGTTTCTCGCGTTGGGCTTGTTCCAAGCTGCTATCCAGCAAGTGTTTATAATGAGCGATCGTGTGATGCCTGTCCTTGTGAAGAGCACGAAGCAGTTTCTGCAGACACTTCTGAATGCGATGCATCTAAATGGAGAACATAACGGTGCAATACATCACGAATCACCGACTGGGGGAATTTAATATGCAATATAGCGATCAGAATAATCGTTTACAGGTTTTATTACAGCCTTTGCTTGAGTTCTCTGTATTATTTCTAGGTTTGGGATGCAAACACGTTTTGCAAGCAAACTTACATTGGGAGGAGTCTCGTTCAGCGCAGCGGTATAACACGACATCGCTTCCTCGTTCCTCTGTTTAACAGCCTCCTGTAAGTGAACAAAGGTGGACATTGTACTTCATCGCGTAAACTCGTTAATCGAGTAACTGGCGCACCGGTACATTCACTGCTGATCACAAGTTTACTTATTTTCTCAATTTTATTCCATCGGATCACATACTTGCACTCTCTGTTGATGCATAGCACTCAACTGATGTTTTTCTGCGGCGCCACTTTCCTCCAGCGCGGCAACGGTCTCCTGGAATCGTGCGGTCATCCATCGTTTGAAGGCGTCGGCGGCTACCGGATCGTGAGCACGGATGTCCTGATACTTCTCCTCGAGATCACTCCAATCCTTCATCACCTGAAAACGTTGTAGCACAAAGATTTCGACACTGGTGTCCCGCGCGATAATAACCGTCTCTCGAAACACGATTCACGATTCTCTTATTCGAATTATAATCAAGGAAACAAAAATAATGATTTCTATCAATGGTTCGCGCGAGCGCGAGTATCAGTATCAGGTCAAGGCATAACGTGCAGATTTTGCGAACGACCGGGTTAGCTGAAACATTAAAATTGAAGTAAAATAATATATAACGTCGAAGGTTAGGTTAGGTTAGGTTAGGTTAGGTTTTTTTTAATTAACCCCTTCCCGTACTTTAACGAGTGTGACTCGTGATGAAGATTTTGGCCCAAACATGAATATCACGAGCCAGATTCGCGGACAGCAAATCACGATCGTGATTGAGTTTTAGTTTCTATCAGTACACCACAAGAGTTGATTACGATTCTTGTAATCTCTGTTACAAAGCTGTTTAGCATCAGTCTGGTCTGTTTACCGCGCGTTGTCGAGTTAAATGGCACGAGAAGGGGTTAATATTTAATGATGTGTAATGGTCGTTTACTGGGCAGTTCACCCTGCAAAACTGACCTGATACGTTTCGAGTGAACAAAACCAAGATACAATAACATTACCCACTTACTTTTGTCACTTTCTCCTTGTGCACCTCCTCGAGCCTCATTTGTGCCTGTTTGTAGCTCTGATGCTCGGAACGGGGATCAAAGTGTGTTAGATACGGATCTGGCGTGCTCTGCGACTGCGGCGATTGTTGCGTGCTGGTGCTAACTGGCAATGGCATCGCCGTTATGTCCTGTTTAGGTTTTTCCGTCGTTGAAATTGTCGTTGATAATCGACTGAACAAAATCAAACGCACCATAACGTCGCTCGTCCTAAATTACTAGACAATGCAACAAGCTAGACATGGCGCAATCTTTTGCAAGCTGATTAATATTATTAGCTTGTAAAACATCGCGTAGGATGTCTTGAATTTTCGATTATCCCGTTAACAAAAATAAGTCGTGTGTTTTATAGAATTGTTTAAGCGTTGTTCAGGACTCCGCTCGACTTGTGTTTTATTTGTTGCAGATTTACCTTGTCGTGGTGTCGTAATCGTCAAGGTACTCCTCGTCGCTCTCTTCGTCGTCAGGCTGGTCGCTGAGCACGTCCTCGGGGTCCGCGTCAGAGTCGTCTTCGTCGTCCGTGTCGGCGTCAAGGTCGTCCTCATCATCGAGATCGTCTTCGTCCTCGTCGAGTTCGTCGTTCATACCTTTCGGAATCGGCAAATCGATTGGCTGCTTGGGCTTCGCATTTTCTGCAAATCACAAGAGAAACGTGATTATTTTTTTTTTTTTTTTTTATTATACCAATTTCAATCTACCGCCAACGTTCTGTCCACATTTTTTTTTAACGCGCGAGTTTTACTCGATAATATTAATATTTTCACATTGCAATTTCAGAGGCGAGGCTGTTTTTGCCGAAAGTCACAGTAAGTAAGCAATATATTTTTTGAAAGAAATACAGTGTGCCAACGATGGGGAACGAACGTGATTGTGAAAATTTTAACGATTCAAATTTCAAGCGTGACTCGAAGCCACGTTTTCGATCTGTCTGTGCGAAACTTGGCTGCAAACGTCGAAGGAAAGTTTCCGTTTGCGCTGGTATTAATGCCAAACGGATAGAGTGTGGCATCGCGTTCAATTTCATTGCACGATCCGCGGAAATATTACATTATTCATGGAACAACCTACTGGTGCACTTAATTCCTGGAAATATTGTGACTAGTTGAAGACAAAGAATGGTACTGAGAAGGAAGAGCTGCCAAATTGGGCATTTAAATAAAATTATTATTATCATATTGTAATAACAAATCTCGTGTACTTTCGGCAACTCACAAAAAAATTCAGAATTTTCCAGCCCAGCACCTTACAACAATATTTTATTTAAATCTACAGTAAATTTTGCTTAAATTTTTGGATGAAAATAAATTCTTGCGTTTCAAAGTATAAACACACGAATTCTGCGTCCACCGGAAAATTCTGGTTATTAATGTTAACAATTTCTACCCATCAAAAATATTATTTTTTTTTTTTAAAAAAAAAAAAGGATGAAACGATGAAATGATTACAGGTACGGTAACTGAATTATTACATTATAAAAACGACGTTTTATTTGTTGCATTTAAAACCTACCTGCAAATTGGATACTGTCGTAGTTAATAAGGGAAACTGTAAATGGACAAAAGAGTCAGAGTTAACAAATGTTGGCATGACCGTCAGAGCAAATAAATTGTGATATACAATGGTAACCAAATCGAAAACTAAATCTAATTTTGCAGCTGCGGACCGGGGATTTATTAATGTTGCACAACATTATGTAGCGATTTTCTCTTGGCGTTTTGCATTCGTTTAAAAGTGAACAGAACTTTTCGGTAGTTCTATACGTAAGTAATGATATTTTTTATCGATGTAGACACAAGTAATGATGTAGTTATGAATGACATGATACAGGTAGATAAACATTCACGCAAACAATATTTTATTATACAACGCTTGTAATCTATGTATTGTATAAAAAAGTAAATTTTTTAAAACGTATCGAACAGATAATGTGTCAAAAACAGGTGGTTAAAAACTTTGCAGACTCGCGGTACTTGCCGAAGCGAGTAAAAAGTACTTGCTGAACAAAGGTTCTTAGATCGACCCTGTCGGAGTGAATAGCGCTTTTCTGCGTCGATAATGTAAATTACTTATCCGTGCTGGTTCATCGCTCCGGGGCACGAAAATAAAGGATTATCAAAGATTACACGGAAGTACAAAGAAACCTCTATTTTCTGAACCGTCGTTACCAAAACGTTCCACTGTTTCAAAATCTCGTTATCCAAAGAGAGAATAATTCCTGTAAAATATTCATTCTTCGAAGTATATCCTTGTAATCGTTAAAACTAATTTTGATCGCAGCTAACAGGCGTGAAAAAATTCCGTAATTCAAGAGAATTTGAAAAATGAAAAATAACAAATTTGCGTTTGTGGTTTTTTTATTGTACAGTTGATTTAAAAAGTATTTAAGTCGATAAAATTAGATGATTCACCCGTGTGTCTGTTCGTTACGTGCAAACAGTTTTAAAAGTACAAGCATAAGTTTCGAAGAGTAGGCGCTGTAGCCTATTTACTGTACCGATACTCTTTTGGCCGGAGGTTCGAACCTTATTGGAGCTTTTTCCGATGATAGGGTAAACGTAACAGTAATCAATACTGACCCAGTGACCGTCACTTCCCGCATTTTTAGTTAAATATTAAGCTCTAAGGTTAGCTTCGTCGAAGATATTATCCAGAGCCTTGATATGTTTATTAAAAATCTACTGAGAGTAGACGAATACTTTTACACCATACAAATTGAGCAGTAGATGTTTCAATAATATTTTCCTCGATACATACTAATTATTTCATTTTTTCTTTTCCAGAGAAGAATCGCAAAATGGCTGAAACTATGAGGCGACGTTGGCCAATTAAAAATTTGCCTGGAGTGGTCACAGGCAATAATCAGAAGGTCAGTGGTAGAAAATTTATACAGTTCCTCGCCAAAAAAAAATATTTGTTTTAGAGTACCTACTCCCCCGAGGTGGTCGAGTCAGGTGACTCACCCTGCGTCGAAAAAAAAATTCGGCCACCTAGTGTATGCAGAGCGGATCCTCGCAAGGGACGCAATAACTCGTCCCTTACCCGTCCTGAAAAACTCTAATTTGTCTCTGTTATGTTGAAGAGGACAGCCGTCTTGGCTAACTAGGTTCTCGAGATGTTCCATTCTCCGAGAATAGACACGCTGATGAGCCGACTTCTCGAGTTCTGCAAAGGCAGACAAAAGCTTCGCCTGGCGTATCCTCCCGGTGCTATCCTTTTATCTGGGTCACGCGGCGGTTGTGTTGGCAGTTTTTTTTTTTCTTCTTCTTCCTCAGAATATTAGTACGTCTATTGCGCGTATCGGAAACGCCCTTCGTCCGCCCCCACACCATCCCCCGTCGGCGAACGCTGACCGAAAGAAGTATCAAGATTTGATCGACGATACGTAAGGAACGGAAGCGGCCACGAGAGGCTTCCACACGTACGCTTTCAACGCTGAACAGAGGGGAGAAGCTTTGCTCGGTCATCTGTAGAAATCGACGCCCTGAAAACCGTACAGCAGGCGCAAAGCCTGGCTAGAGTAAAAATAACGTTGCTGACAAAATGTTACAGCGAGCTGCCTCGTAGACGCGTTTCTCTACTAGCACCAACAAACAGTGCGTAGACTCGAGCAAACAGGAACCAACGCCATCTGCGCCGTGGATCAAACTTTGGAGTCTGTGTGTTTGTGATTTGACTCTAACTCGTAGTGATTCAGTCTGATTCGGGCCAAATTTTGTTCAGTTGCTCCTTGGGTTCAGACAGAAAGTATTGTTCACTTAATTTTCTCTTCGAACAATTTGGCAAATTGTTATGTTGCTTTTATACTAAATATACTGGAAACATTATTTTTCGCTTAAAAACGTTACAGCTGAACTATTTCTAGCAGAATAATATCAAAGTAAATGTAAACAATTATTTTTATTTTTTTTTAAATTATTTTCTTAAATTTTGAATTCTTTTTTTCTACCCTATTTGATAGAGAACGGTTGACGTTCAAGTCGACGGTATTATTCGCTCGAAAATATTGTCTTTGTAGCTTTCAACCGAATTGGGAAAGAATCGATAGAACGGTGAAGCTTTCTAATTTCGAGACACGCCTAAGATACGCGCCACGCGTTTTCTTCAGCTAATTTTCCGAAACATTGGAGCAGAGCAAGGGGTCTGGCCGTTCCTTTGTCCCCAGCCCCGTGTTAGCAAAAGTTAGAGGAATAAACGGGGGAGCGTGCGTGGCGTCTGGTCGGGCCGAGGGTGGTCGTAACGCTGTCGGTGATTCATCGGTGATTCCTATTGATTCACAACTACGCAGAAACTCTATCGAATGTGCCGCGAACCGGCTGCCATAAGACCCTTCTTACAGACTGACAAGTGTATCGGGGTCGACTTTATTAGCTGCCCCCCTGCACACTGCAGAGAACTCTGACTATTCGAATAGTTTATTCCCATTGTAATATTAGCTGGAAAATAATCACAAATTGGTGACGAATTTTTTAATATTAATCCCTCCCCTTACAGTGGCGAGTGTGGCTCGTCACAAATTCATACATTTGTCAATCCTTTTATGAACAACTTTAGACAAAAAAAATTATTTGGAATGAAATCTTACATCAAGGGGTTAGGTTACCCCATAAGAGTATTTTAAATTTGATTAAAACCCATTATATCGCCGTAATAAAATTTCTTTCATATAAAAAACTATTCAGAATATAACAAAAATACAATTATCTACGTTGTGGCTGAGTCTGTGATAATAGCCAGGAAATAACGAGGGAAAGAAATACTAGAAATGTAGAAAATTTGTATGGATTGGAAGCGAGTAGGAGGGATTTAAATATCGATAAATAAGTAAGATAGGGTGTTACGGGGTAGTAGATTGAAAAGAAAAGATACAGAGCGCAGGAACGAGCAGCAAAGCCATAGTGTTTCGTTGCGCAGCCGTCGAGAACGTCGACGGGTCGTTATTGATTGCACGAGCGAGCAAGACAGAAGGCAGCTAGGGCGAAGCTGGGCAAAAGCGAGGAGAGTAGAATCGAAATATAACCACTTTCTTAATGCGACCCCCTCCGGTCTTCGAGTATTCGCGACAGTCGTTTGAAAGTAGCGCAAAACGAGAGGAGCAGAACATTTTTATTCGTAAACCGAACAAGGAATTAATAAGCGACGAATACGTTTATTCAAATATCCCAGGTCCCTTTCGTCGTTCATCCGTTTCTTCCGGCGATTTCGAAGTCGATAATCCCCCCTTTAAAGGGATCGCCTCGTCTCTCGATCGAAAGGAATTTTTTGGAAGTTTAACAAAATTATTTCTTAAACATTTATAGAGTAAGAGACGGGAAATTTATTTTACGTATAATTTTATTAACGTTGTGCCGGACCGATCCGTCGCAAATTTAGTCCTGACCCAATCCCAGGCCTAAAAAGTTTATGAAAGAACGTTCGAACATCGGTTGGAATAAAGTAAAATAAAATAAAATAAAATAAAATATTCTCGTAACATAAAATACGAAGTACCTCGTGAGATATTACATTTTTAATAATCGTGCCTCGATACTTTTATACACAGAATGATGAAAGGAATCGAGTTATGTAAAAAGTTGACTGATTTCGTTCGAGGAACACTTGCAAGAGTTCATTATGTAAAATAAGTACCCGGAATTTTTGTAAATAAAACTCAAATTGCTTACTTAATTACCCAAATTTATTTTGTCGTCTTCAAAGTAGGCCCCATCAGAAGCAATGCACATACGCTAACGCTTCTCCCAGTCTCCAAAATACTTCTTAAACGCTGAAGAAGGTATCGCTTTCAGCTCCTTCTGCGAATTTTCTTTTATGGCCTCTATCGACTCAAAATGCCTTCCCCGAAGGGGTAATTTGAGTTTCGGAAATAAGAAGAAGTCACAGGGGGCCATATCTGGTGAATACGGTGCTTGTTCGATCACATTTGTTGAGTTCTTGGCCAAAAATTCGCGTACCAAGATCGATGTGTGCGACGGAGCATTAGCGTGGTGCAGGATCCAACAATTGTTTTTCCACACATCTGGCCGTTTCCGACGAATATTTTCACGCAAGCGTCTCATGACGCACAAATACCATTCTTTATTTACTGTTTGCCCATCTGGAAGGAATTCCGAATGAACAACACCACGATAATCAAAGAAAACAGTGAGCATGACCTTAATTTTCGAACGACTTTGACACGGTTTTTTAGGGTTTCGTTTATTTTCTAAGCGATATTCCGAAGATTGTTGACTTGTTTGCATATCGTACTCGTAAACCCATGTTTCGTCACCGGTAAAGTCACCGTAAAGTCACTAAAGGCTCGTGAAATCATGAATTCGGCAACTGCTTTTCGATGTTCTTTTTGCAGAAAATTAAGCTCCTTCGGAACAAGTCGTGCAGCGACGCGTCTCATGCCCAAAACTACAGTTAAAATGTTATGCATGGACATGTGAGACATTTCCACTTCATAAGCCACCTCCCTAACACTCAGGCGACGATTATCGATGACCATTGTTTTTATGTTTTCGATGTTTTCGTCAGTCAAAACCATTGACAGTCGGCCGGCACGCGGCAAATCTTGCACTTCTTCTCGGCCCTCTTTAAATGCCTTGTACCATTCGTATGTTTGTGTTTTTTATAGGCACCCACTTACCATAGGCTTTCCGTAACATTTTTAACGCTTCGGCACAAGAAATTTCGTTAGAAACGCAAAATTTAAAGCAAATTCTTTGCTCGACAGTTCTTTCCATCGCAAAAATCGCAGAGCACACTCGAGATCGACTGGTGTAAATAATTGCCGTGAACACACTGGTTGTCATATTGCGATCAAATTTAGCGTAACAACTGAATACAATGTTGCCTACTTACACACAAAAATTTGTTTCAATATATGCACTGTAGGATTTGAAAATGAGAAATTCCGGGAACTTATTTTACACAATGTATACTGCACTTGCAATCATGAATAAAAACAATTTATACAATAGAGGGTTGCAACTTGGGCTCTAATTCCTAGTTAATTTGTTTACCGAAAGATTTTTTAATAATAAATATATAATTTATATATAAAGATATAATTGAAAGTTATTATCGTAGGAATTTATACATTCACTTCAGTTTTGAGGTTATAATCGTTTAGAGCAACGAGCACGGAACGAATGAGTACATCCGCCATTGTAGGTCCTACCGATCGGTTCGTGTTAATAACGAACGTATTCGAGCCACCGTACGAAACGTTCACTCTTTGTAACTTCATTGAAGGCATACATCGATGATTAATGGAACAATGAGGAGAACCGTTGAAACGTTACAATGGTATTATACGTCTGGATGGATCCTAGAATGTATACTCGAGGCGTGAAAAGAGTCGATTAGAACGAGCACACACAGGCGCGAAACGACAAAGAGCGTTACGAAGTACGCCCGCATTATTTACGACACGGGGATATCGCGCTACATATTTTTCCATGTTTCCTCGATGATTCGATTACAATAACACGCCTGGTTGTTATGTTTTTTTTACCTTTGATAAACGTCGACCTGAAAACTCGACGTCGGAAAACCCTAAACACAGTATGCGTTCTCATGCTACACTTTTACTCGCGAAAGCTCGCGACCACACTTTAAAAAGTGTTCCCCTCGACCAGGGATGGACGAAATTTTCGTCTAAAATACGAAATTTCAAACAATGAACAATCTGTTTGATAAAAATTACGATCAAATTTGACCTGCAGAGAAAAATAAAAAAAAAATTCAAATAAGTTCCGAAAAAATTATTTTCGGTTACGGGGGACAATTAGGATCATTTTTTATGAATAGATATACCATCGAAATCCTAACCATTTTCGAGACAAAAATTCTAGTAGGTATAAAGTTTTTCGGCGAAATTGAAAAATTTCAAATCGTTCTGGAAAAATTATATTCGGTTGCGGGGCTCAATTACAATCATTTTTGGTGAATAGACATACACCCGAAATCCTACTCACTTTCGAGAAAAAAAATTCGAGTAGGTGCCGAAATTTTTCAGCGAAAAGAAAATTTCTGGATAGGGATCCTGAATAGACGTGGAGTAGTAGAAATGGAAAAGGAAAGGAGAGGGGTGGGGGTATAAAAATAAACAATTATATTCGTAGATGGCCAACCAGTTTTGACAAAAGTATCTATTTAAAATTGTATAAAGAATTATTCGTTATCCATTGTTTGAATAAAATTCAGCTCATCTTTGTTTTCGACTTTTCGTTGTATTCGATCGAGTTTGTCCATGCAAATCGAGATACGTTAACCCTTTCGTCCGTGATTTTTCCTCTTCCGCGAAATAAAAATTTGAGTTTTTGCACACAAGCATATTATTTAGTTTTTGTCTTAACGTTAATTTTCAGTTTTTATCGTTGGGCAAATAGAAATTTTATAGAGAATATCGCGAAAGCTACGAAACAATGTTTTTTGTTAATTGTTTGTCAAGGACAAAAATGAAACTCTGCAGAACTCGTTACAATCAATAAGGCCGAAAACAGCGAGTCAGAGTTTGGCTGAAAAAGTTGAAAAATCCCTTAAAAACAAATCCGTTTTTTTTGTTGCCTCGTCAGACGTGATTTTTGCATTTTTTTAACAAACGGTATTAATACCGTAGAGAGTTCCGCAGAATTTCGTTGAAAAATATTGTTTAATTCCTTTTCCGAGGGTTTGCATAGTTTTTGGTTTTTTTTTTTTTAATCTCTGGGACCTAGATTATGATGAGGAGAACAAAGCTCAGAAGAAATATTTAAAAACTAGCTATTGCCCGCGGCTTCGCTCGCACAGGAAACCGTTTAGTTCCCTCGGAAATAGATATTGTTTCTCCATAAAACCTTTTAAGCCCTCATTCACCTCTATTGAGCTTTAATTTTATGTCATGTCGCCATCTTACATTTCAAAATTAATACCATTTTCGTAATTAACGTCCCAAAAGACCTTCATAACGACACTCATACCGATATTTAGGCGTATTTACACCATTGCAACATTTAGTGATAAGATAATAATTACGTACTTACATGTTAAATTTGAAGTTTCTAGATCCATTTACGGAAATAAGGCAACTTTAATGCGAAATAAGTGTATCAATGAGCATTTGGACCAAGTATCAGGTAAATCCGTCCACGAACAAAAT
Organism: Colletes gigas; assembly: GCF_013123115.1. Classification (NCBI taxonomy): domain Eukaryota; kingdom Metazoa; phylum Arthropoda; class Insecta; order Hymenoptera; family Colletidae; genus Colletes; species Colletes gigas. The sequence continues at coordinate 10,084,185 of NW_025106631.1, read as the reverse complement.
ATGTCCCATACAAACATTGCACCCCCTTTTCACCCCTTCAGAGGTTGAATTTTTTAAAATGCCGAAATAGGTGTTTGATTAATTATATCAAAGAGCATTAAGACCGAGTTTGAAGCAAATCCGACCACAAATAAAGTATTCCTAATACAAACGTTGCAACCCCTTTCCGCCCCCTTAGGGGCTCAGTTTCGGAATATCCTTCCTTATTCCTTGTATACATCATAAAGAAAACCTCTGTGCAAAACTTCAGCATTTTATGTCCAAGGGCTTAGCCTGGCCGTTGATGAGTCAGTGAGTTAGGCCTTTCATTTCATATACAGGGTGTTCGGCCACCCCTGGGAAAAATTTTAATGGGGGATTCTAGAGGCCAAAATACGACGAAAATCAAAAATACCAATTTGCTGATGGAGGCTTCGTTTAAAAAGTTATTAACGTTTAAAGTTCTACCCGTACTGAATTTTTTTCTCGAAAATGTGCAGGATTTCAGGGATATGTCTATTCGTAAAAAATTATTGTAATTTACCCCCGCAACCGAAAATAATTTTTCCAGAACAATTTGAAATTTTTTTTTTTTCGTCGTAAAATTTCACACCTCGATTTTTTTCTAGAAAATGGATAGGATTTCGAGGGTACGTCTATTCACCAAAAATAATTGTAATTGACTTCCACAACCGAAAATAATTTTTCCAGAGTGGTTTGAAATTTTTTTTTTGTCGAAAAATTTCAGCACCTAATTAGATTATCGATAAGGAATTTTTTTCTCGAAAATGCCTAGGATTTCGGGGGTATGTGTAATGACCAAAAATGATTGTAATTGACCCCCGCAACCGAAAATAATTTTTCTAGAACGATTTGAACAATTTTTTTTTGTCGAAAAGTTTCTGCACCTACCCGATTTTTTTTCTCGAAAATGGGTAAGATTTCGGAGGTATGTGTATTCACCAAAATTGATTGTAATTGTCCTCCGCAACTGAAAATAATTTTTCCAGAACGATTTGAAATTTTTTAATTTAATTGTTAATAACTTTTTAACGAAATCTCAGTCAAGAAATTGGTATTCTTGATTTTCGTCTTATTTTGGCCTCTAGAATCCCCTATTAAAATTTTTCCCAGGGGTGGCCGAACACCCTGTATATAGATTCTAAAGAACCTGTTAGAAAAGATTGAACACGTTTTGGGGAGCAACAAAGTTATATTTTCCAAAACGATGAGGCTGCAACGAATTCCGCATGCATAAATGAGTAAATTTGCGAAAGAAATATTAAACTTTTTTATCCGCCATCTCGCATCTCTGGGATTTAAATATCATTGGCAATGCATGAAGATCGTTTCTAGACAAATTTAGAACGCTGGAATATAATATGAAAATCTCCTTTGTTGGATTTTCAAAGTCAAAAAGAGGAAAGGAAAACGTACCAATTATTAAAACAGGATTCTGATGCGTTTGAAAATCTTAAAATTATTCTTCTGAGAACGATTTTTCTTGGAACTGGTGTCAAATTATTTATTAAAATTTATTTAAATGAAAGAAAATTGAAAAGGTATTCGTACGAATCGCATTTTTAGATATTGCTAAAATTAAAAAATCAAATAATTTTAATTCCGATAAATAGAAATAGCGAGTCTTTATTCTTCGTGCTCGTACAATTTTAATCTATTATTTAAACAGGCAATATTAAGGAGGTATTAATAAATGCGAAATAACAAATAATATCGCGTGCCACTCTGTTTCGAACACACAAGAAATTCGATGCGTCGGGTTTTTAACACGAGCGAAAGTATTAACAGGCAAACGAATTCACTTCAACTTCAACACATGCCAGTCGATGAATGAATGAATGGTGGTATGAGAATGTACGTACGTTACGTACCTTTCAGGTGTTTCGGACAGCACACAAACTCGACACCGGAGAACAGGGATATTCCGCAGGGCAACAGCATCGCAAAGCTTCTCAGATTCATGTTTCTCTCCCTGCAGGTGTCTGCGGCGGTCGCGTTCCATCTGAAACACAGAATTCCCCGCTGCTCTTTACGAACATTCTCGTTCAAACCTGAATTCAGACCCCAAAAGCAATATCTTGGGTCTATTTCTGATCGATTAACTAACTAAAAGGGGATTAAACTCGTCAAAAATGAATCATACAATTAAAAAAAAAAATATTAATTACTAAATACACAAGAGTAGATGTATTTTCCAAAATGCACAAGAGAAACAAATTCCAGGATATTTCGTTATTATACAGAAACAAAAAATATAACGTTTCACGGTAAAATAAAATTGTTCGTTCCCTGTATATTTCAAGAATATGCTATATATCGATATCGTTGGTTTTCCCCTTTGTATTCTGAAGAGGGGCGAGAATATCGCTCGAAACGTCAAAAATATAATCGTTCTCGACACACGCTGTCGCCCTTTGAACCGACAAATTTTCCACTTTAATTTATCAAACGTTAATTGCTTTAAGAGAGGCAGGGGAAAAAGAATAAAATAAAAAAAAAAATCAGAGTGCATTTCACAGAAAATTCAATCCCACCGTTTCAAATATATTTCACGAGAATCCACTGAATCGACAACAATGGCGTGCAAGAGCGCGAATTATTGAACCGCGAATTCCAATAACGCCGGGAAAGTCGGTGTTAAGGACAGAGTTACGTGGTGCTGGACACGCGTGAATCGATATTTGGCTCGTCGCTTCTTCCCAGTTGAAATTCACTTCCTTACCTGTGAGATTCCCAGCATTTCGTCTGATTGTGAAGGTGGTCGAACAGGCAACCTTCTGGCACGAGCAACGCGTCGCTTTGGAACGGCCCCTCTGTGAAAAGAAATGGCCGGTGAAAAGAAACGAGTCATGTACTACGCGGCGAAACAACTACCGTGCATCCAAACGCTACAGATGCGAACCAGAAATTGCGTCGCAGTCTACCGTGAAGACTATTCTGTTATCGATGGTTAAATCAAACGGACGATTTGACGCGAAACCATTTTATCGCGCAACAATACTTTAAAGAAAAATCTTTTAGCTATTTTTAAGAATTAAATTTATCTGCATTCAAATGTTCCAACACTCTGGAAATATAATTAAAAAACTCAAATTTCCGTTTGAATTTTTAAAATTTTAATGTGAGATTCTAGAGAGCAAAATAAGACGAAAATCAAGAATACCAATTTATTGATTGAGGCTTCGTTAATCAGTTATTAACGTTTAAAGTTCCGCCTGTAGAACCGCTATCGCGTACACGCGGCTGTTCGCAGATCGCTGTTCTACAGGCGAAACTTTAAACATTAATAACTTTTTAACGAAGCATCAATCAACAAATTGGTATTCTTGATTTTCGTCTTATTTTGGCCTATAGAGTCTCCTATTAAAATTTTTCCCAGGAGTGGCTGAACGCCCTCTATAATTCGACCATTTAAATAATTCGAACATTTTAACGATCAAAACGCTTGACGAATACAATTCGAACGCTTGAGCGAAATATTAAAAAGATAAGATTATAAAATGTATCGTAAAAAGTTAAATTTGAAGGGGGGCCAGTATCAAGATTTAAATTTTAAAAATCATATTTCTACCATGATCTTCTCGTCTAAAATCATCGCGTATAGTACGATTGCCTTGGCTTCGTAGGCGAATCTGAACAGGTTGATAGTACCGAAGCTATTTCTAGACACAAACAAGCCAGATATGACCTTTAACGAGATTTGCTTGCACTAATTCCCAGTCAAGTGCACGTGCAATCGAGAAATTTTCTAACAAGGAACACCCCCTAATTGGCAATCTTCGATTTTAATCAAACATAGCAGAACAGACAGAGCGTATAAAAATACACGCGTGTTTTTTCATTTTGAACGGGGTGACAGAAATAGGTGCCGCGATAAATTTTAAGTTTTACAGTTTACGTTCAATCTTCAAAGAAATAGAATTCAAAAAAATAAGTCCAAAAAAATAAGTCAAAAATTTCAGTGATATTGGTTTTGGAAGTCGACGCGTTGAAAATAGAAGCCCATTTTCAGAAGCTTCGAATTTCGAAACAAGTTTTCCGTGAAAAATGGTCTGGTTTTTCGATTGTGCCGAGAATAACGTACCCACCCTGTAGATTCTACGTGTCTACTCAACCCCTTAACGCGAGTTCACTCCTGCTTGTACGCAGTACTCGACAACCCGAAGAATCAATACGGCAGAAACTGCGAATCAGAGTCACTCGCTGGGATTTGCACGTAAACCTGAACGCGATCCTCAGGTGGCGGTCTAATTCATAAACCTGTAGGGGTAAACAGTATAGTTGTTTGCCACCTGAGAGCGATTGGCCCCGTTTTAACGAACAAAACGTATTAAGAAACCTTTACACCATGCATTTTTACTTTAAACGTATAAATAAGCTATTTTCTATGCACGTATACGTATTTCCTTATCGTTAATTAATTTTTTATATGCATAGAAGAAGCTGTTTTTCTGTTTGTTAAAGAATTAATTTTGTAAATATAGTAATATTCGTGATTGTTATATCGCATGGAATAATGATCGCTGCTCTTAAAGATGAAATAAACGCGAATGAAGATCTCATTTGCAAGGTTTACGATAATGAAAGATTATTGAATGCGTTGATGATGCCATTAAGGAGTCATTCGATGCGAGAGTAGAATGTTTTATTCCCGTTAAAGAGTACGGCCGTAAACCGCGCTGTGTACTAATGGTTCAAATGTTCTCTTAATTAAAATAATGAATGGTTGACGGTAAATGCTTTATACCCGTCGGTGTGTGTACGACGCAATAATAAACTTTAATTCGCGGTCACACGAACGAAGGATCGCGTGGATTTTAAAACGGCAACAACGAACGGATCACAAAAGAAAATAGACAAATATTTGCAAACTCGTCTGTGCAAATAAAGTGGTAACATCTGTTACGCGCGAGCTGATTTTTATTGACGCTTTCTGTAATTTCTGTAACGCCTCATTTCTACGTTCAATTAGTAAAAGGTTCTACGTGTATCGACTCTACGTTTCCTATACGACGCTAGAGACGAACGAAACAAAAATGGCGCCTACCTAGACATCTGTACGGCTTGACCCAACGCGACAATCTGCATTTGGTTCTTCCTGGCTTACACCATCCGCTAACCCTCACGTAGTGCGACGATTCTACGATGTTGGTGATGTCTCTCTTTGGGTAAGCCTAAAAAAACACATAATCAAATCACGCGACGGTAATTTAATACCGAACGATCAAACTGATTCGATAAAGCAAACGAATAAAGTGAAAGTTCCTTTCGTATTTAATTCTCGAGCAGCAGATTGGAAATGCGATATTTAACGGGCTTCAAAGAGGGCTAAATTTTAAAAAAGACGTACAGTAAAATCTCAAAACGTTTTATATAAAAATTATACGCTATCGACTATATCTTTAAACAACCTATCCGGTCGTGTATTCCCAAGACACTCGGTATAAGTCTGCCTCGGAATCCAGCGCCGTTCCAGAACCAATAAATATCGAATTTCCAGTTCCCCGTATAAAGCAAACATTTTATTTTCCACGAGAAAGCGCAGAAAGATCGCAGCTTTCGTTTAATGCGTTTCGGTGCATGCATGCAATTTCACGGGCGCGCGCGACTGCAGCTGAAACGTTAATTTCAATCCGCCAGATTATCATGCCTTTCACTCGATAATGCATACATGCATCAACGACAGAACACCGCGTGTTATTTCCGCGCCAGATATTGAAACGTCACTCGTCTATTTCTGTCAATTAAAAAAACGTGCTCTCCGAGGACGCTTCGAATGCGCCGCGAACGCCCGCGATCCTTTCAGGAACCGAGTGCAATTGCTGTGCTTTCTTCGCATTGCGTAAATGCACGCTGACGTTCGTACTCGATTGAACATTTTTACGGACTCGATGCGTGGCTGTGCTCAAGGAGGAGGAATATTTTTCGCCTACGCGACGATCGTCGTAGTTTTCTATCTACTTTCGCATTATTACGCTATTAACAGCAATGCTTGGATCCCCACTGCTGATTGTGTGGAGGGAACTCCCCTTGACACACCAACGAAGCTCGACACGTCAAGCGAACGTGCAGTAACCTGATCCTGGGCTCGAATATCGGTGAGACGATGCATACATAGTGCATGATGCAAAGATGATACTTTATTACTTTTGTTTCTTTTTTAATGAAACTTTTACCAACGTTTTTGCGAGAGCTTTTTGATTGAAATAAGACCAAACACGATATAATTGTTTTCTAACCTATTTCTAATAGAGTATAAAATAGCCACTAAATACGCAAATATGGTCCAAGTTATGTCGTGTTTGGTTATATTTTAATTAGAAAGAGTTCACGAATATACTGGCAAAGGTCCCATTAGCAAAAAATAAATAAGTTTCACATTGTGTTATTCTTATTTATCCTTCGTTCGCTGTCCTTTTCTACGTTCGGCAAGATGCAAAGACGCCATAGCTCGGCTAGTGACTTTCTAGGAACTGAAAGTTAACCATGCTGGGTACTATCGATTTTGAGAAGGATAGTGCGTTAAAGCAGAGCAAAAGTACAGACTTCTAGAAATAAATTATACAAATACAACGAATACAGTCCTAAAAATGTACAATGTCGAAATACGAAAATTGAATTAATTCGACGTGATAGAATATGGATTACGAAAAACATAGCACTAGTTTTTTAGAACCGAACATTGCAATGCGTCTTGTTGACCTGTTTTTACGTTTCCTACTGAAAACCTTAAACTTTCGGGCGGCAATGAACGTGTCGAGAGACTAAATGCCAGGAAATAAGAAGTGCGATCAAAGAGGAAAGAGAAGAAAGTGTAACAAGGCGAAATGAGCTCGTATCGTGGATGCACAGTCAGGGAAAAATTTAAGTGGACACTTTACGAATGTAACAGGTGTGTATTTATTAACCGAGAGTTAAAGTGATCATCGTCGAGTATACTTTAATTCAACAAGTATAAAATCTTCGCCACGCTCGCTGGAGAAATTATATTTAAAGTTTCGCGATCGACTGTGTCTCAAATTCAACGAATTTAATTCCGTTTATAATGCTATAATTACAAATTTATAGGATCACGTGAAACAAAACAAACTAATTGCAAACGATCTTATTTAATTATTTTCAACTGAAATTTGTATCTAGTCGCGTTTTCTGTTTTTTAAAATGTCAGAACAGAGGTTTCAATTAGTCTACGATGTTTTAGTCGCTTACCTTTTTGCAGTATTCGAGGATTTCGAGCTTGTCCGTCATGCAGCTCTTCTTGTCGGACGAGGAGACCCAACGGCCCTGTTCGCCCATGTGTTGTGCCAGATACACCTCTCCGGGCTCGCATAATGTGGCAACCTTCGCAAACCGTTCGCATAAACACAGTCACCCTTTCGTTACTTTACATCCAGCTTGAAACAAATGGGAATTCCGCGGCGCCGCTTAAACGCGATAAATCTTCAAGTTTTGCCGAAGCTCTTTCGCGCGACTTTACGAGGCGTCTGAATGCAAATTCCCGCTATCTCGGAAATGGAAAAAATTTTTGCAGGAAGCGAGGGAAATGTTTCTCCTTCCGACGAAATCCTTCGAGATTGCGCACCACGGCGGAATATAAATGTACGCCTCTCTGTTCGAGACAATTCTCTCGAACGAAGTTGGAAGTAAAGGGGACACAAATACCTTCACGGTCCCAGTGAAAATTCAATATGAAGAGGACCGTGTAACTTCATGGTACGAACGTCGTGTTAAGCCATTCGTGCTTTACGTTCTATACTGGGTGTCCCCATACAACAGGGTCGAGTTTGCACGGTAGAAGACAGAAGTAATATACAGGGTGCTCGGACACCCCTGGGAAAAATTTTAATGGGAGATTCTAGAGGCCAAAAGAAGACGAAAATCAAGAATATCAATTTCTTGATTGAAGCTTCGATAAAAAGTTATTAAAAAATTAAATTAAAAATTTTCAAATCATTCTGAAAAAATTATTTTCGGTTCGCAGACATACGAAAAATTTTATACATTCTCCAATTTTTTTCTCGAAAGTGGGTAAGATTTCGAGGGTATGTCTAATGACCAAAAATGCTTGTAATTAACCCCTGTAACTAAATATAATTTTTTTAGTATGATTTGAAATTTTTTAATTTAATTGTTAATAACTTTTTAACGAAGCCTCAGTCAAGAAATTTATATTCTTGATTTTCATCTTATTTTGGCCTCTAGAATCTCCCATTAAAATTTTTCCCATGAGTGGCCGAACACCCTGTATGTAAATGAACATAAAATTTTACTTTAAGGTCTTCGTATTGAGAGTTGGTTTATTTATGGGCTTAATAATTTTTTATTTTATCAATTATGGGCTTAATAATTTAAAAAATAATTATTACTAATATTTGTCTAAAGAGGCAATCATGACCAAAACGTCGAATGAAAACGAAGAATTTTGTATTGTTTTTTTATTACATTCGTTAGAAAATAATATCCATACCTGCTCGGTTTACACAATATTGATATCGATTAATATTTGTACCGATCGTATCGGTATTAAAAATTGATACCAAATACTAGAGATTTTATTACCGTACTTTCCATTAGATATTTCGATATCGAATTTCTCAAACATAATCGATGTATAGGGATTTTAAAAGTATAGATAGAATCGTAACTGGTTAGTGGAAATCCGTAAACAGAAACAAGAAAATCTTGCCAAACATAAATCCACAAACCAAATGCTGTCGAGACAGTCGGTTGTTTCAATTTGCAAGGTAATGGTTTAGTTCTTTGTACACATACCCGTATACTGTGTCAATGTTTGCAATATCCATCACGGATGTATTTGACTAAGCGTAAAGAACCATTTGAAGCTAACACAGCGACTAGGAAGAAGCTAAGAGAAATCGTTGCGAATAAGAGAAACGTTAAGAAATATCTTCGATTTGTGAATTTTCTTTTAAAAGGTAATAGAACAAATTGAAGACAAATTATTTTATTAATAACGACTCGTACGTAATATTCTAATAAATGTTGAAATAATCATATTTGTAGATATTTTGCAAATAGTTACGAATAATAAATGAAACCAAAATGTTTTGAACATTGTTTAACGTCCGTTCGTTGTTCGAGAGTTTCGCCTATTTCCGCGGGTAGGCAATGAAATTCGCGCGGAAATTCGTCGGAGAATGCAAAGTTTGCGCCTTGAGCGGAAGTGATTTCAGACGTCTCGCGTAGTACGGTGAACACACACCGTCGCGATATAAAATCGGAGTGCACGGCCACGATGACATTCGTAAGGAAAACGAAGCGTACATTTTCAAGTGGTACTCACTTGCGGCTCTGATCTTCCTCCAGCTGGTGCCAACTCGAGCCTCTCCGACACCGCCTGCAACGTAGAAAACACGGAGATATTCAGTTCGTGTGAAACTATACTTCGCTAAGACTTTACAGCGTCTTTCCTACTCTATGCCCGTTTTCACGCTTTCCCATTCGCCAATTTTCATTGACGATTCACACTACCGATACACGTACTATTCCAGTTGCATAATCATTAACTGTACATATCGATCCAACGCGTCTCGATTCTCAATGTAATTCATTTAGACTGTTGTTTATAAAAGAATTGTATTTAAACGTAGCAAGCATGCTACGCACGATTATCAAGTAATTTCGTGCGTCGAATTCGCGCGAGTAATTAAGGATTAAATGTATAACGTTATTGCGTAAATTATGGTGGGATTGACGATTGTCATTTTCCTATCAAAGTTCTAACAGACCTCCGACCGATCCATTGAACTTTCGAGCACTAACGCTTCGTATAACGCAAGGTATTAAGCCAGAAGCCCGAACCTCGAACCAAGTAACACAAGGGAATTAGATTCCGCCTCTAATCGGTCGCTCGAGCGGCAGCGGCTGTGTCGTTGATTTAGTCATCTCGGCTCGGCTAATGACGTATTAACGGGCTATTGAGCGCCGATAGAGAGACTGAAACGGTTACTACGGACAATCCGCCTGGCTGGCGAAAAGGAATAGAGGCGGATTAACCCTTAAAAGACGGAGGGACTCTCTTATTTTCAATTGCACAGGCTGGCTCGAACAAAGAGTTAAAAGCTGTTTTCGACAAGACCGCTGCAGAGATACCAATTTCAATATTTTTTCTCTTCGCTTATACAAATATTTTCAAAGTAACTACTACTATTTTTTTTATAGAAATACCTGTTCATTTCAAGCGGAATTACGATGAAAAATTATGTTCGATTTACCGTGTACATTTTTCACTCTTCCCAATGCGAACCGGAGAATTCAAGGAAATATGTCTACTGTATACTGTAGAACCGTCTGCTCGTCGCCTCCTTTGTTCGTTAGACGCAGCTGTGCCCCTAGGCGCAGAAAAACTGTAAACAACGATAAGACGTTGTGCCCCGAATCCGAGCCTATGGTGTGAACGCGTGTCTGCATGAGTGAATACGTGTTATGACGCGAGGCAAAAAAATTCCAAGAAATCGATTGAACCGGGAACATTCGAGCCGATATACCCCATGCAACCGAGCGACGTTTCAGTGTCGGGTTTATTTATTCAACGTCTTCTCTGAAAACTTAACTGATCGAGTCTCTTCCCTTCGTCACCTGATCCCGCATACGTGTTTTGAAGATTTATTTTCTCTCGCACGATCGCCAGTAATCTCTTCGCGTCTTCTCGCAAGGGTCGTCCGAGTCGTTTGCTAGATTTACGACGAAAGCCCGGTGCAAGGGGTTAAAAAACCGTGTCTGGGTCGCAAAAATTCACACGGTCATCGGAGGGTCAAGGGTTAATGGACAACGGCACGTTATGCAAACACGCGGGCCACGGAAATGACGACCGTGACGTTATCGCGTGAGCGCAATAGCATTCTTTTGGGAGTTTGGGCGCCGGGGGAACGCGTGAATGGAACCATCGAAGGAACACACGCCCGATCGAGCCCCGCAGAGAAAACGCGTCTCACGCTTCGTCGGAAACGAGTATACCCCTAATTGTTGCGGTGCATCGTGTAATCGGCATCGAATGCAGTTCCTCCGCGGCGGGTAACTATTACGCTCGGTTTCGCTCGTCCGATCATCAACGACGAGAAAAAAACCTTCGTTCTCGATCGACGGGGCTCGAATCCGTTGCTCGGTTTTGCGGAAACATCGTTCGCATTGTACCCGATCCCGCCATTTTCTTCCCAAATATTTGGCTGATTCTTCTCTTCGATAAGACGCCTCGAGATTTTTATTTTATAAATAAATTTATGCTGAGCCCATAACCTGCAGCGGAAGTTATAGGATTAGACAATAAAACGACGCATATACTTTTTAGGTTATATTTTAACATTGCACGAACTGTTGCATGGTACTATTCTTCAACTGTTATACTCAAAACAAAAGATGGTGTGCATGTTTGCTGTTGGATCCTGAGTTGCGAAATTAAGAACAACACTTTACTAAAGAGACTTGTAGGTTTATTAGATCGTTACGGCAAGTTCCGCATGTTGGTACAAACTTCAGAGATCTGACCTGAGTCCAAAAATCCGCGTCGTTTATATATTTGAGGGTGAGAGATATTAGTGCAATGGTGGCGTACGGAATAAGTAACCGGGTACAGGATGAGTAAGCAGGTACAGGAGGCTAAAAAGGCTGGAAATTGGAAGCTATGACTAGGATGTTTGTGTAAGGATAATTCAAATGCGGTAACTATGTTGGCTTATAAGTTAGTCATACAACATTGCCAACATGGAAAAGAGAAATATTTCCAACAATTTAGTATTCGTTCGGTTAATCAGAATTTTCTCGTACAGATAATAAGAAAAGGTATTATTCAAAATGGCCACCTTTCGTAGCGATGCAAGTTTGAAAACGACTAATTGGAGTTCACGGCGCACGGGATCTCTAATTGCAAAGTTATTTTAACGGCTGCTTTTAAGAGGGCGGTTTTCAAGCTACCAAAATTTCTGCGAGAAGTTTTATAGGCCACACTCTACGTCTCAGCACAGTTTATAATCGTTCGTAAGTGAATTCGAATCTAGAATGCGATTGTTCTCTGGATAGTGTCCCATCGACGACGCGCTTTTATTTCCGTGAAAAAGGCGTTAAAACCGGGGTCAAATTCTGCTTAAAAAAGGCACACGTTGAAAGGAATAGTAAAGCATGATTCTCTTCCAATGGCGATGGTGGTCTTTCTAACGAGACTTCGCCTCGGCTTTCACAGCAAATCAACTAAAAAGTGGCTACGGGAACAATGTCACCCCGAAGTTCATTTTAGTCGAAGAATGGGCTCCTTGGTAGTCAAGATTTGAATCCGCTTGATCGTAAACTGTGGCAAGTGCTGGGGAAAACGTGCCCTGCAGAAATTTGACATTTTGAAAAATACTATTAATAGATTTTCTTGTCATGGATCTGTGACAAAATAAATTCTGATTAGCCAGATATTCTATAGAAACCTGTCGGATTTCTGAAAACTTTTAAACCTGAGGAGACTCTTAAGTTATCCAAGCCTCTCAAGACTTTTCAGCTTCGAATTAGATCCGAATCTCCCCCTCCACCTGAGCAGATTCAAAGCTTGTTGCCATTGGCAGTCAGCTAACTATGTACACTCGAGGGAACACCCTCCGCTAGGGAAACGAATGCTTTTTTTCGAAGCTATAAAGTATACTTTATTAGGGGGTGATTGGATGTTTGGCAAGATCAGAGAAAATCCTCCAGGTCACGGATTCCGTCTTGGACGTCCAACGAAAACCATTAGTGGACCTTTCAGACGTTAGATTTCGTGACACGTTTGTCGTTATCGAAGATATAATGAAGCTGAAGCCTAGATAATGAACTTGTGACTTTCGATCTAGACGATGGATCTGCCTAGAATAAGACGATCTTTTTTTTGGTTCGATATTTCGATGTCCTCAAAATGTATCTTCGTTATATTTTGTACTCTTGGTAGCAGACGAAAGCAGAAGGAAAATCGACCGAATGCAAACGTTTTAATTCTCTACCAAGGTTAGCTGTCCCCATTACCGGGCACTTGGCATACTTTTTTTTTTAATATTAAGAAAACAGGTTGCATTCGACGATATCTCTGACTTTTATATGATAATATAATATTATTAATTCTATACTCGACCTCCGTTTCCAAGTATTTTTTATTACTTTACTTAATTGTCGGTCATTTACCAACGATCTGTTCTCCCCTCGAATGAAAAACACGATACTTATTGCCAACGAGTGACCATTACCTCCACTTATCAACACAATGCAACGAATGAAATTTGCATGCAAATATCGGGATACTACCTCTGTTCTATTTGGTACGAGATGAAATTTTAATAGATCCATTTATCTGTTCGTCGAAACCGCATGAATCGCTGTAAAATTACACATAAATCGACTACTGTGATTTAAATAAATCATTGCCAATCCAATTTACGTCTCCTCACTCGACCATCCAATAATCTGTCCCGTGTCAACCAACGAGCTCGATTTACAAAACCATTTTACATTGTATTATATTTTTAGCCATTCGTGATCCTTAATAACAAAAACCAATATGGTGCATGGGGTTTTTTTTGTTTGTTTTCACGAAGATTGGAGAGCGAATATAAATGTTTTGTGAGCAAAATAGCATACAAAGCTTGATTTTTAACCCCATTTATCCCGAAAACGCTATACTCGTCTAAAAAGCAGGCGTTCCTTGCGCAGCACATGAAGACCTACAATTTGTGGTACGACTCATTAAAAAAGCGCGTGTCCATTTCTAGCCCTCTTCTCGTTAGCGGTGCGGTTCATATAAGCAATTATTTTTTTTCCATACAGGGGGTATTCAGTTTTAACATGGACGTATTCGAAATTAGAAGAATATTCAAATATACGGATACTCGCTATGACCCAGTTCCAAAAACGAAGTAACTTGCAATTATCAATTTCAGTTTAAATCAATTTAAATTTAGATTTAATTTTCTCTCGTTTGCATTAAGGCACCAAAGAATAACAATCTGACGAAACTTATTAAAATAAATAAAGTAAATGGATCAATTCAAAAATTAAACGCAAAAAGATTAAACAATTCTAAAGAGGACAAACCGTAGAGCTTCTAGATTGAAACTGGTAATACCACTTTACTACTGACATCCAATTTCTTGGATAATGGAAATTAGCAATGCGCATAAAACAAGTTCCAAGTTCCAGAGCGCACTTCCTGAAAATGTAGACTTTAGAAGACTTTCGCTATCTCGAATTGCCTGAATTATGGAAGTTCCGATGAGAGAAATTTTTGCACAAACAATGTAGTTAGCTAACGGAGATAATTAACAACGTATATTTCCTTTTACTTTAGAATTCTACATTTTAATTTTTCTCTGACCTTTCTTCAAAATTTCGGAATATAAAATCTACCAAATATATTGTGCTCTAATTTTATTTTGAAAGAAAATAGAAAGTAAATATTAAAAAACGGAACGCCTACGAAGGCTGAAATTTGATTTCGGTTCGACGGATCGGAGAACAGCGGGAGGTTGGAAATAACAGAGAGCAAGGATGATTAAAGCGTGCAATATTTTCTGGGACAACCTAATCGTTCCGAAGAACTCGTGCTCGCCACGAGCACGACACGCGTACGATGTAAATATTTCATTTACGAGCACCCAGCCAATTTACCTTCGTACAACAGCAGGTAGCCCGTGAAACAGTCTGGGACGTTGATACATAAACTCTTAACGACTAATAACCGTTGGTTAGGACTTGATCCCGCATCGGCACGCAATCTGGTTCGGTAGGTAGGACTCCCTAGAGCGAGACCGTCTACTCTTATTACTCCTTCGAGGAGAATGCAAAAGTAAGATCGTGACGTACTCCTCTATGTAATTCGCGACGACGTTTATACCACATAACGCGTTAGCCACACCTTGTCCACATCACGGCGTCACGATGCTTCGAGCAAATAAGACTACCTCAACGTTCCCATACATGTTATTCAACCCTTATTATTATACAGGGTGTACAGCCATCACTGGACAAAAATTTTAATGGGAGAATCTAGAGGTTAAAATAAGACGAAAATCAAGGATACTAATTTGTTGATCGAGGCATCGTTAAAATGTTATAGAAACATTTCCGGCCATACAGTATATTTTCAGTGAAGAATTTTTATCTCGAAAGTACGTAGGATTTCGGGGGTACGTGTATTCACCAAAAATGATCGTAATTGAACCCCGGAACCAAAAATAATTTTTTTAGAATGATTTGAAATTTTTTTTTTCGCCGGAAAATTTAGGCACCTGTCAATTTTTCTTAAAAATTCGATTTTGATTTTTAGTAATTTTGTTTGACGCCCTACAGAAGAGTATTAGACAACCCATGAGCTCTACATAAAAAAAAAGTTCCATTGAAATATATTCACTATTGTAGGAGTTATGGCTGTTTGAAATTTGGACTATTTTTATGGGGTTTTTCTCACTTTGCGGGGTTAAGGAACAACTTTTGCAATATTGTTAGAATTTCTACATATTCTCCACTAAAACAAGCGTTGTTTGCCGTTCAAAACATTAAAATCCTTCAATCCGTTCAAAAGTCATGACGTTTTAAAGATACGCATGCAATTTTGAGGTGACATTTCTGGCCTGAAATTACATTTTCTGTAAGGAATTTTTTTCTCGAAATTGGTTAGGATTTTGAGGGTATGTCTATTGACCAAAAGTGATTGTAATTGATCCCCGCAACCGAAAATAATTTTTCCGCGAATGATTTGAAATTTTGTAATAACTTTTTAACGAAGTCTCAGTCAACAAATTGATATTCTTGATTTTCGTCTTATTTTGGCCTCTAGAATCTCTCATTAAAATTTTTCCCAGGGGTGGCCGAACACCCTGTATACTTCGTATTATCTTCCTTCTGTTTGCTCATCGATAGATAGTCTATCCAACTCTTTGCAACCAAATATCTCCGAAACTATTAGATTTTCTTTATAAGCTGATTATTCTAACAATTTTTCGTGTTTTGAAGATTTTTTAATTTGTTCTGTGGCGCTGCTTCGCTGCGGGTAGGGGATCTCGTGAGAATTCGTAGGAGGACAGAAAAGGAAAGGAGGGGGGCGCGTTTCGTCCGGGCCTGCCAGTGGACTCATCAGTAAGGCTTTCTAGCAGGCCCTGCCTTAGACGACTGGTATATTGGGAAGTCGTTCGAGGAGTGTATATATAGCAACGGAGGGGTCGGTCGAGCGCTTGTGAGAGCGCGACCCCTCTGGTGGCGAGCATGGGAGGCGACGCCACAGTTCCATTTGTACATTTTTCTCGAAGATAAAAATTCAACAAAATACAGTGCCTTGTTACGACTATGATATGTTATTGATTTTAACAGCAATTGCAGATAATTTTGTGAACTACGAACAGAATGTTGCAAAAGTTTAAAATGAAAATGAAACTTAAAAAAGAACGATGAACTAGATTTATAGTCTACGTCAAGGTTTCTCATCCGGTGGTACGCGTGGTGCTTGAAAGAAGACTTACAAGGGACCATCGCGAACTGTCAGACGCCGATTTTAATGAAACTTTCCACTGTCCAAAACTATGCCCTAAATATTGAATTATAAAAATTTTCGAAAAGGTAAAAATTGTCAATTTTTGCTCTATAAACGGCACAACTATCGTTTCAACCGACAAACATGTTTGCAGTTTCATAAAAATCGACGTTTCATGGTACCCTTGTTATCCATGCGTGTATATGATTTTTTTATTTGTGAAAATTATGAAAAATAAAAAAACAAAAATATTCATGTGCAAAGGTATATTGTTACATGTTCTTCTCGTCTCGGTAGACTTGCTGTATCGATTGCTCGGCCAAAGAATATATTAAATCAGAAGGTGACTTCATGGGAACATTCCTCTGTGCTGTATTTAAGAAACAATTATAGAACAACACCCACTCTGTAGCTCTTTTCAATCATAATTCTTAGTGTAAACATTGTAAGTTTGATTTTATTTATTTTTGATATTTTTATATTATATATATTTTTCAACTAGTATGAGAAATACAAATGTAATCGTATATCTGACAAATTATTCTCCCACGTATTCGAAACTCGTTAACGGTTGGTTGATTAAAGAAACATTTATGATCGTATTTTATCGCGATCGAGCATCTAGTTTTTGCAGTAAGTAGCCATTATAAAACGACAGCTAAATAGATGCATTCAACGCGAACAGAGGTTAATCGATGCAGGAATTGACGTTTATCTATCTGTGCCATAAGAAGTACGAGCAATAAGTTAGGTGGTTTCATACTTATGGCCGATAGTGTGTATACGTGAACACGATATTTTAAAGTCAATAATTTTATGATGTATAGTATACATTCGCGCATGCGTGTCGTGTACACTATACTGATCAAACTATGTAATGAACTTTCCCAATGTACCCAATCTAACTTAATTCGACCTCTTTAACAATCGCCGTTTCGATAATGGTCCAAAAATATTTAAAAACTAATTTTCTTCAGTATGGAATTTTACAATATGAAAAATTTAAAAACATTACGTCGAATAATCATTTCTAATAATTTAAACAAAATTATTATTTTACTTTAGTACCAGAAAATATCTCCCAAAAAACGTTACACTCCCACGTATGTATACTACATCGCAAATATCGAGTTAATAAAAATAAAATTTTAATAACCGACCGTTACCAGCTGCCTGGCTTTTCTCCGCTATAATCCTCCACAGACTTTAATTAATCAAACATATGCATCAATTTCACAATATCACCCCTTTGTTAGACCATTCGCAAGCAACTGACGCTTTTGTTCTAACAAATTTCAATGAACATCAATGTCTACTCGAATAAATTTTAACGCTCCCGACGTAATCGATATTAACGAGCATCTACTTGGATGCACTCTAACCCAAGGTCACAGAGGATTACCCTACCCTGATTAACCAAAAAATAGAGAAAAAAAAAAGAACTATTATCCGAATACTATTATAGTTTCTTCCAGCAATTTTTCCAAAACTTTAATATTTTCATTTTTGTTTATAATATCACAGGGGTGGGAGTTCTCGAATTTTGCGGAACATATTTTTTATTCCACAGATATCGATATCGTCCCCAGTTAGGGAAACTTCTCTCTACCCTTTTTTACCCATTACCGTTAGACTATCATTTCGGTTCTTGCGACTGTTTCGTAACCGAAATCGATACCACAACTGTTTTCAACCCCTGTTAACGTAGTCGGGATTACCCTCAATGTCTGATTAAACAAACGCAGAACAAAACGATCCAGCGGGCAACTGCGAACTTGTACGGATTTTATTTAAACGAAGCCTATTTCGATCTAACAGTTTCCCCGGGGTACACTTTCATCTGAAATCCAGCCAGCGACGCACGCCGCGATTTCACGTGCACGCGGTCGTCTCGTTCAAGCCGCAACAAGAGACGCTTTTACCGATCCCCTTTTCTCCGCGAGAGCAGAGAGGACCCGAGTACAGCCAGGTTCCTGACTCTCTGTTCCCGTTTCCGCTCGTTCCACAGCCTCTGTCAACGTATCACTGTGTCATTGTATCGTTGTACCGAATGTCCAGTCGTATGTACCGTTTCGATCCTACTACATTCACGAAACCCCTAAACTAAACCAATACGTCCTACACTTCTGATAATCTCCTACCAAATACAATTCGCGATATCAAAAACTGTACGAAAAAAAATATTCTCGATAAAAATATAAAATCACCTCGACCACAAGATGACAGTGACCTTGATGTGGCCTTGGATATAGAAATGTTCGGAAAATTATTTTATTTGGATCGAGCGTTACGTGAGCATATCTTTCTGAAATTTTTGTATTTGCTACTTTTTCATGTACATAAATTCTTATTTGCTACATTCTAGTATCAAGGCCACAGTTCGCGAACGAATACGTCAGATGCAAAAGAATGAAATCAGAAAAGAAACATTGGAAAGGAGGGGGGGGGCGCGTTTCCGCATCGCCCGGGCCTGCTAGTGGACTCATCAGTAAGACTTACTAGCAGACCCTGCCTTAGACGACTGACAATGAGATATTGGGAAGTATCTCGGTCTCCTGATTCTTCTGCAGTACCCTGGGCTGGAGCCCTATAACCTGCATTTAGAGTGTTTTGTTAGTGTCTGTAATGTTTATGTAGATGTGTTATTGTGGTTTTCCTTGGGTTAGAGCTCGAGGTTTCAAAAACCTCGTTTACAT